>NC_064919.1:61406073-62020573 GCF_929443795.1 Astur gentilis
AAATCCCTCTCTGGGATTTAAATTCTTAAAACCTTTGAGTAATGGTTATTTCTCATATCTGGCTCACCCTTTTGCCTAGGAAGATGACTGATTTGCCTCCTGTGTGATGTTCACTCTCCCACATAGCATGACAAACTTTCTATAACTTCACAATAACTTAAAATGTTAAGTATTGTCTTCTTTTTCAATTTTAAAATTTCAGTTTCATTCCAACTACGGTTTCATTCCAACTACAGTTTCATGGCAAAATTCTACCAAAAGTTACAGAATTAATTTCCATTCTTTTTATTCTTCAGTATTTAGTGACTGTTTATCATTCATGTGGTCTTGGAGCACAACAGAGAAGATTCCTTGCTATGACCAGCTGTACAAAATGATTAAGTAGAACGGTACTCTGCTCCCAGTCTACTTAATCATTTAGTAGATGGGAAAACTGTTTCTTCCTGAGAAATTAGGTGTCTCTGAGAAGAACAAATTTTCACTGGAGAAACTGCTTGCTAATTTCTGTATTATAGTAAAAAATTAGTATGACAACTCCCTGCTCTGTGGTCCAAAGGGAGAAAATCTATTTTCCAGTATTTGGGAAACTATTGCAAACCAATTTCTTTCAATCTATTGGTGGTGTGACTGCTCTATAAAGTAAATGTTGCTCATAGAAATCACCAAAGAGTCATTTTATCATGTATATTTGCTGAAATATGAGTAACTTGAGGGTATGACTTGAAATGTGCATAACACCCCACTAGGTGTTTTAAGGGGTGTGTGTTATTCTGGTAGGAATAGGAAGAAAAGTTTGCTGAATGTTCTAGGCTTCCTAGCGCTTGGTCCATGTATAGTCTTTCAGAATGGAAAAACTACAGTCTCCATCCGGTGAAGACAGACGCTGACAGACTTACAGTTTAGCAGGCAGTTGGGGCACACAATGCACAAGGAGAGGCTATGGGTTTGCTCAGCTGGGAAGAGAAGGCCAAAAGAAGATGGGGGAATCTAATTGCTGTCTGCCATCATCTAATGAGTAATTAGAAAGAAGATGGAGTCAGGAAAGGGAATGGAAATGTGAACAAGATAGAAGGAAGAAATTCTTCACCGTGTGGGCCATGAAGTATTAGAGTAGGTGCATAAGAACACTGTGGCACCTCTGTCCTTGGAGATGCTCAAAACTTGCCTGGACATGGCCCTGGGCAACCTGATCTAATTTTGAGGCTAGCCTGGCTTTCAGCAGGAGGCTGGAGTAGAAGACCTCCAGAATTTCCTTCACACTTTAATTATTCCATAGTTCTACCGATATGACGGAGTACTGGTATATAGACCATGTACTGCTGGAAGTTAATAACATGGAATTCAGTCTCCCTCTCCTTTGAGCCCTTCTAATCAGGCCAGAATAGTACCTGATCAGGATCAGGGCCTCTTTTTACAATTGCTTACAAATTCAGAAGATGTACACCTAGGATTGAAGAATTTACAGTCTGAGAGGGAATTTGATTACTAACAGCAAAATACTCCATCCTGTCAAACAGTATTCTGTAACATATCTCTTATTTGGCTAGAAATTCTTGTACTGGCACAGACTGAGAGGCAAAATCAAGGTAATTACCTTGATCAAAAAATCAGTTTAGCTGACATATGAGGTTATTTGTTCTATTGTTAAAGGGCCAAATTGTAGAACTGCTGAATCATTTCATTCTCTTTTTATTTATGGAGATGCAGTAGCTCATAGTGTCAGCTCATAGTTGGCCATGATTTGTCTTCCTGGCCACTTTTCTCTTCCTAGGGAACTGTACTTTGGAGTATGTAGAGAGGATTTGAGTAAAAGTTACTGCACTTTATAGTTAAATACAGTTATTCTAAGCTGAAATAATAAAATAAGTTGAATAAATCTCCTCGCATGTGATCAGAAAACATGGAGACTGTAGGGCTTTTTTTACTGGTCTAAGCTTCTTTGTTCTAGTACTTGCTCATAAGAAACAAAGTTTACCTGCAGTATCCAAGTTCGAATCTGACAGGCATAGTTAATTCTTGCCTTTTCTTGGAAAAGCATAAGGGCTTTTGCATGCTGGGCTGCTGAGTTTTTCCTGACTTGCAGAGGCACAAGAGCTTTGGCATATTTTCCTTGAGATTTCCTCATGCAGTTTATCTTAAAAATAATGCAGTCAGATGCACTATTTAATTTTCACCAGTATTCATTTTTACTAGCTCTATGGACAGTGTTATACAGAAGCAGACTGTGAGAATTGAAAACACAGAAACGGCATTCCTAAAAAACATCAAGTGGAGGCTGTTCCCCCCAGCCCCTGCCCCCATTGTCCTCCTCTGAGGCTGAGTGGTTTACAGGAGTGCTTTCTTGTAGTTTGTGCACCTAGCTACTATCCCAGAGGAGGGTAGGGAAACACATTGCTCTTCTTACAAATATTTATATATATATATATGTAATCTAATTTATTGTGATAGGGTTGTTTATATGATTTTTTTTTACTCAAGGGCATAAGTTCTCACAGAATAAGAACACTTGGCTGATAAACTGGAAATCTTGTGGCAAATAAGTGTTGACAGGGTAAGTCCCTGCCAGGAGACAGATAGGAAATGGAACTGAATTACCAGTTAAAACTTTTTCAGTCAAATACTAATGATTCTTCATTAAATACTTAATGTGCTTTTGGGTCCATTTTATTTCTGGTTGTTGGGTAAAAATTTATTTTTTCCTAGTTGGGAGAAATTGTTTTATATTGTACCTGTTATACATGAAAAAGATGGAAGCCATTATGTATCTCTGTATTTCAATATCTAGGAACAGGAGTGAGCTACAGGTTCCAATACACTGCCTTCCTCCACTCCTGTGACTGGGAAAACTATTTTTGTGAGCAGAAGTATCCTTTCATTGGGTGAACTCTATGCCAGCAATTTTCCTTAAACTATGGCTTTTGTTAAAATATTAAATTCAATTTTATTTAATATTCTAAAACAGTGAAGGTAATAATTCTGTGATGCCTTTCACCTTTAATGTTCTAGTAATGTGCATTTTTAATTAGGAAACCATTTGAATTCAATAAAACTTTCTGAGAAAGTGTATGGCATAACTGGAATAGGGTTGATACAAAGAGAACTATTGCTGTACTTTATAAGGGTTCTGTAAAAATGTAGTGGCTTTTAAAAAGATCCAAGTGTTAAAAATGCAATTAATAAAATCTGTTACCTGCTGGTTTAACAGTGTTATAACAGCATAGAATGCAAGGGTTATATACTGTGCCTGTGAACTGTACCACTGAAAGCTGTGGAGAGGTCAGGAGAGGAAGAGTACATGCAGTGGACGGAAAGAGATACTGATTCAAATTCCTGTGAATTTTTAGATTAAATTAACAACTGCCTTTCCTTAACAGGAATGTCCCTTGCTCTAGGGATGCAAGCACTGAACATTGCATCAGCTATACGATCTGCAAAACTATTTTTAATGAGAGTTGGTACACATACATTCAAGGTACTAAGCACTTAATCAATGTGTTGTATATCCTGAGGCCACCACAATGTGATGCTTTTAAAATGCTAATTATAAGCTATAATTGAGAACTAATTAGCTGATGAAGCAAGAATTTCTTTTCTAAAATTACTTTGCTTATTAAGTTTAAACATTTATGACATTTTTTTTCCCCCTTTTCCTTTTTTTCCAAAAATGACTTTTAGAGCTTTGCTGTTGTGTTTTACTGGAACTTAATTTGTTGTTTATTTTGCCTGCTTTGGACCTATGCCTCTACACACACATCAGTGAGTTGTTTCTTCTTATACTCTCTTCAGAGCCCCCCAGCCACAGAGTAGGCAAGAGACCTGCTGGGAGGGTAACACCAATTTCCTTCATTAGTCAGCTGGCACTGGTGGTGTACAGATTATTTTCTGTCTTTGAACCAAAACCACTATCTGATATGACTCATCCAGGACCCCCCTTGTGGGTGGTTAAGGGGAGTCTTAATGTTTCTTTTGAATAAGAAAAGTGGTGATAATAGGCCAAGTCTGAGGAGAAAAAAATGGAAATGCTTATAAATGCCCATTAGTAATGTGGACTTTTAAATAGTTTGCTGTGCAAGCATGAGGGTAAATAACAACCCACTGGAGGAGACTGCCAAGTGTGAATAGTGGTCCCTCAACATGCTTTGTGAGCGCATGTAATTGAGGTGCTGATAAGGGGATGGTCCACCTCATTTGTGGCATTTAGGGGATGCTATTGGTGTGGCATTGCTTCCCTGATTCACTAATAGCAGCAATAACTTTAGTTACAAAAAAAGCACAGGTGAACTTGGTACCACCATATAGGCTTTTGTACTTGATGTTCTGGTTTTGGCTGGGACAGAGTAGTAGCTGGTACAGTGCAGTATTTTGGATTTAGTATGAGAATCATGTTGATAACATGATAGTTGTTGCTAAGTAGTGCTTATCCTAAGCCAAGGATTTTTCAGTTTCCCATGCTCTGCAAGCAAGCAGGTGTACGAGAAGCTAGGAGGGATCATGGCCAGGACAGCTGATCTGAACTAGCCAAAGGGGTATTCCATACCATAGAACATCATGCTCAGTATGCAAACTGGGGGGATTTGGCCAGGAGGGGCCAATCACTGCTCAGGGACCGGCTGGCCATCGGACAGCAAGTGGTAGGCAATTGTATTGTGCATCACTTGTTTTTCTTGGGTTTCATTTCTCTCTCTTTTTGTTGCCTTCATTATTATTATTATTATAATTATTATTATTATAATTATTATTATATTTTATTTCCATTATTAAACTGTCTTTATCTCAACTCATGAGTTTTACTTTTTTTTTCTGATTTGCCACCCCATCCCACTGAGGGGCACTGAATGAGAGGCTGTCAGGTGCTTAGTTGCCAGCTGGGGTAAAACCACAATAGTTGATTACCTGCTGAAGAGCCATGATTGGTTTTGATCGAGGGCAATATCAGTAAAGAGCCAGTATGCAAAATAGGCATAATGATTAATCAGATTGAGGACAGAAATTCAAGGGAAATTATTCCAGAACACAACCAGGTTGGGATGGTACCTTATTGACCTTTGCAGTGTCAGAGAGCAAGAACATTGTTGCTCTAAGTCTAGCAAAGATGAAACCAAGTTGGTGAAAAACTTAAGTAATTCTTACGTCTTGGGGAATGTGTGTTTTTTAGGGATTGAGCCAGTCTGAGGTTAGACTTCAGGAAGTCTCCAGATACTTTTTATTTTGTAATATGTATTCTTGACATGTTTTTTACTTTCCTGACCGTTACATTAATTGCTCTAAGTATTGCCGATATTCCATCTTTTAAAACATGGAGGGAACATGAAAAATTAAATAAGGCTGCTGTGTACTCTCTCTTTTAATGGTTTGATTTATCAAATTATATTGAACCTTGGGGATTAGAAGAAAACCATTAATATGACTGTGTAGCTCCTACATGCTACAGTCCATGTTGCTGTAATAAACAAGTACTTCTATTAGCAGAAAGACATACAATAAGAAGCAGGGATTTTTTCATTATTAAGAAACTATTACTCATTTTCCAATCTCTAAAGAATAATTTTGAATTTTTTTTCCCAACGTTTTTATTCCAGTTCCTTTTAATGAAAATCCTTTTAAGGTGAACTGAGGAAGGAGAGGAATTCATACATTCAGTCTCAGCAACGGGCAGCGGTAGTATGTCATCCTCCCTTCAGAACTGTGAGGTTAATAGTTTTTCTCAGTGTGCTCCAAACCTGAGACTCAACCAACTTAAGAATTTTGACATGACCCCCTCCAGAAAATGTCTAATTTTTCCTACTCCCATCTTTATATATGATAGAATAGATCCTGCTATTATAATGTTTCTAATATGCTATTTGAGTGGCAGCACAGGAAATCAAACCCATAGCCCCTAAGTGCAGCAGCATCACAATGATCCTGTTCTTTCAGCCTTCTGTCCTTTCAAGGGTTTCTTTCAATGATGTTTTTCTCCTTGCATATTCACTCATGATGTAAAAAGTGATGAATTGCTATAAATTCATAATCCCAGTCAATGTTAAAAGTTGTGCAGAATTTTAGGTTGCTTCTTATATGTTTTTAACATGCATTCTTGGTGAACTGCTGAAAATAATCACTCTATAAAAGGTGGTACATGTTCATTCCAAATCCTACTGGCTTCTGTGTGAGCATTTTAATTAATTCTAATCCAGTCCCAAAAGTTCATCCTTAATGTTCCTTGCAAACAGCCTCTTCAGGCTTGAAAAGTGTGTTGCTGCTTCATGTGGCAGAACAGAAGAAATGCGATCACAGACAGATAACAGAGGTTTGATGCTAAAACTGGCAGTTTGGCAGCTGAAATGCAGTGTGTGTTCCTCACGTCTTACCAGAAAGGAGAACTAAGCCAACGTCTGTTTGTAGACAAGACTTGTTACACATGCCAAAAGTGAGCTTTCTATTTAGCCATTCTGATAACAGTTATAATCAGTGATTGCTAATGAAAAATGTTGCCATATTTCCAAAGTGTGTCTTTCCTGGCTGTTATCAGCACTCTTCAGTTTTGGTCACAACAGGCTTCATAGTTTTGGGTATACCATTCTGTATTCATAAAGCAGTTTTCAACCTTTTGGAGTCAAGAGATGTCTTCAGCTTCTCCAGTGGAGGTAAGAAGTCATGTGTAGAGAATTTCAGCCTGCTAGCAGTAGTACCACTGTCTGTTTTTAGTGAGCTTTCGCAGTCCTAAGGGTAGTCTGCAAGTCAGGCACATACCCTCAGTCCCTGTGAGGATGCTGAGTGCCCCAACAGACCTTGTTTGCCCTGATGAGCCTCACCTGGACCCCTCACACAAACACCTTCTGCCTGCTGTTCCAGGAGCTCGTGCTTCAGCCTCTGTGAAAGCTGCCAGGAAGCAGCAACCATGAGGCTGCTCCAGGAGGGAAGAGAAGGCAGGAGCTGAGGGCAACCCCAGTGCCAGCAGGGCAGCGCCTTCACTGATGGAGTGCAGTCCCCAGGCAGGGTGTACAGAGATGGTGCGAGCAACAGCTTTCCATCAGCAGTCTGGTGCTCATCAGACAAGGTGAGGCAGTGTGATGTCCAAGATCAGTCAGGGAAATCCAGTCTGAGATCCAAGAACAGCAGGGAATAGGAGACAGGTACCCTACGGTGTAGCTCAGGCAGAGATCGGGTGCCAAGGTTTGAGCTTAAAGGAAGCCTGAGACCACAGCAGGGGATGTGAGTGCCGGGGAGGGGTCCCAGGTGAGGCTGGGCAGGGTGATTAAGGCCTACTGAGGTACTTGGGGCCCTGGCAGTCTATTAAAACTCTCCCAGAGAAGAAGGAATTAAAACAATTTTGAAGCAGGGAACTGCAGGAAGATGGTCAACTTCAGTGTTGGGTGTCAACCAATTTGAGAACCAGACTAAGAATTAGACTAAGAATAAGCAGGAAGACTGAGGATCTCAGTGAACTGAAGAATTGTCCCTGTCCATAAAGCGCTTACAGAGCAAAAAGGCTGTCATGACGTTCTGTTTTAAAATAAAATAGAAATGGTTTCATATGGCAGAACTTATTTCTGAGATGTTTCAGCTCACCACACCTTGTTGCTGTGCGGAGTCAGACTCAGGGAAGAGAACATTTTTTCAAGTTGGCAAGTAGGTTGTTTTCAAAATAAGCTGCAGGAAGCTTACTGAAATTGAAAAAAATGTTCACCAGCTCTTCTGTCTTCATTTTGTTGCCTATTCTGTGCTTTCAATAACAGAGCACTGTGTTTGTTCAGTTGTGATATCCACTTCTACATATTCTACCCAAGGGAAGAAAGCCACAGTAAGTTAGTGCTCAGATTGCGTAATGCACTCCAAGATATGGATAAATCCCATTTTGTCAGAGGACTAAGTCGCAGAATCTGAAAAGCTGGGGACTACTGCATTTTCAGCACAGACTTTGTTCATGAGTCCATTATTTTAGTCTCTTCTGTGCTCCCTTCTCACCTATGTTATTAAATCTACAATATCAAATTTGTGATTTAATGGAAACCACACACCTGCAGCCACTTGGACTTATTTACGTTGGGGCTGAAGTTTTCTCACACTTACTGAAAAACTTCATGTGCTAAGGCACGTATGCACTGTGTAACTTGCAATAATAGCACAATTCAAGTTAACGAACTGAAGGGACCTAATTGAACTTGTTGTCAGCAGATGATGCAGCTTGAATATGGCTAAAATCTGAGTTTATGGGAATCTTTAAGAAATCTTTGTTTTCCAGTGCAGAATAAAATTATGTAAACAATTTGTACAATTACAAGTCAGTGCAGCCTTAAAAAAAATGCATTTGGATTTTTAGCAGCAACATTTATATTTGGGGAGGTTAGAGCACTTATGATTTCCTTTCTTACCCAGTTAAGGCCTGGAAGACAATGAGTCAGCCTTAATTGTGAAAAAAGTAATTTCCACCTGAAACTGTTGAATTTTCCCCCAGGCAGAGGTAAGGCTTTAGGAGTATGCAGAATCACTTTTTTTCATGCAGAGAACTAACACTCTATTTAGATATCATGTTCCATAATCTGTAATAGCCAAGGTATGTCTGAAGCAGAGGGATACATTACTGTGATCACAGGCTTCTGGTAAAAACACCACATCTGGCATGGTGCAGAAAACAGTCCTGGGAAAATCCTAAAGGAACAGGATGAATAGAAAAGATTGGTGTACATCATCTGGAGTGTACACAGTACAGTTTTTTCAGTCAATTTATTTAGAAAGTACCCTGTTCTTTAAGAATAACTGAGAAAAACTAAGGTAGATGTAAAACCAAATCACTTTGTTTGAAAGAAGGAATGTAGCAGTCTTGGTTGTACTTATGCAAAAATGTTTGAGAATTCAGGTTTGCAGGCTCCTTTTAAAATATGGTAATCTTTTCATTAGCCTCCTTCCTCTTTTATATGAGATGCCAAGATGTTTTAAGACAGATCATCAACCTTTAATTATTTCAGAATTAAAAATAAAGTAAAACTATATAAATCTTTTAAATATAATTCCTACTGAAATACGCAGGATTTTTTTTTTACTGTTTATATTTTGAAAGCACTGAACATACATTTTGCCAAGGTACCTGTTATCTGCATATTATCAGACTTTTTTTATTGCAACTCTATGCATGTTCTTCCAGTCATTCTTGATTATCGATGAATTCCCATATTGATGAATTTGCATGTCACAGACTGTGAAATACATTGTTACTTCTTATGTGCAATTACACTTAACTAGGTCTGTTATTGCCTTCTTCTGCATAATGTTCTGTACCTGACATGTACAGCTTTTACTCCTGTAGTTAGGCAGCTTTCTGTCTGGAGTTTGGGGTTTTTTGAGTTGTTTTCTCTCCAAGGTAGCAAGTTTATGGAAAAACACAAGGAAGAAATTAACTACAATTCAAAGAGCAATGTGCTGAAATTAACAAATACTAATTTTAAGACTTATTTTGATACATACCCATGTCAAGTTTGGCAAGTGACCTAACTTTTCTGTGCTTCAATTGTCACTATTTCAAAGCAGGAAAGAGAAAATTATTAAATACCCTGCCTGTGACGTTTATCTAAGGCACTCGTCTAAAAGCAAATTCTTGTGCTTTTTAACATTTAAAGTCTAAAGCATTTGTTATATATTTCCTGTATATCTTAATTCATTTGCAACAAGAAACATAAAGGCTATATGCCATCTAGTTTTGCTTTTCAAAACAGAGCAAGAATAGCAGGCACATTCACCAAAGTGCCTTTTTGGAGGTTTCAAAATCACTAGAGATCAGACCTTTTGAACTAGAGCAAAATCACAAATATACTCGCATTTTTATGGCACGTGACAAGGATGTGACAAATACCTGATCCACATTTAATTACTGTTCAGATCTGGCATGTTTGCAAAATGCTTCTCCAAGATCAAATTTGTATAAAAACAGAAGACTGTTTTACTTTTCTCATATGGGCAATGGTTGTTTAACCAGTTTTAGCTAACTATTTAGGCTTTGTGACCTTTGGGTATGTATAGGCCACCCATCATCCAGAGTACGCTGAGGTGTTCTTTACTCTCTCTTTAGTTTTCCAGACTGGATTCTGAAGCTTTTCAGTTGTTATGTGAAAGATATACTTGCACACTTTCATATTCAGAACTTGACACTTAATTTTCATTTGTACAAAAGAGCTCTTAATTTAACACAGGACAATTGAATTTTTTTTAAAATATATGTATTAGAACGATAGAATAATTTAGGTTGTGAAGGACCTCTGGAGGTCATCTAGTCTCAAACCTGGACTTAGGTAGCTCAGAGTCTTGTCCAGTTGAGTTTTGCACACCTCCAAGACTGGGGAACCCAGGGCTCCTCCGTGCAATCATTCCAGTCTCACCATGAAGAATTTCTTTCTTAGAACTGGCTGGCATTTCCCTTGCTGCAGCTTGCATCTGTTTCCTCTTTCCTTTTTGTTCTTTACCTCTGAAAAGCGCCTGACCCCATTGTCTTTATAATCCTCATTAGAAGGTGGAAGATGGTGATTAGATTCCAGCTTAAACCTTCTCCTCCGGAGGTTGAGCAAACACAGCTCCCTCATGCATCCCAGGCCTCTAACCAAGCCAGTGATCCTCTCCAGTTTGTCATTGTCTTTTTTCGATTGTGCTGGTGGTGAGGGGCGTGAAATAGGACGTGGTAGTCTAGGTGTGGCTAGATAGGTAGAGGGGAAAACTCCCTTCAGCCAGTGGGCAGCACTCCTGCTCATGCACCCCAGGACAAGACCCATCTGTCATGGCAGAAAGGGCGCTCTGCAGGTGTGTGTTCAGCCTGTTATTCACTGAAACCCTCAGGTCCTTTTCTGCAGACCTAATGCTTTGACTTAAGTCTAACCTATGTAAATATTGATTTAGTCCAGGGAATACATTCCCCATCTTAAATTTGCATTTTGGTGTACCCAGCTTAATGAGATATAGCAATAATACACCAATATATTAATGTAGTTATCAGAGAATGCTTTGTTTGTTCATTTCCCTCATTGCTTTCTTGAACTAGTGGGATAACAAATGCCAAACAAACCAGTCTATGCTACTGTGGTGAGTTGACCCTGGCTGGACACCAGGTGCCCACCAAAGCCGCTCTATCACTCTCCTCCTCAGCTGGACAGGGGAGAGAAAATATAACAAAAGGCTCATGGGTCAAGATAAGGACACCAAGATCACTCACCAATTACTGTCACGGGCAAAACAGACTCAACTCAGGGAAATTAATTTAATTCATTACCAATCAAATCAGAGTAGGGTAATGAGAAGTAAACACTAAATCTTAAAAACACCTTCCCCCTACCCCTGACTTCTTCCTGGGCTCAACTCCACTCACAGTTTTCTCTACATCCTCCCCACCAGCAGCACAGGAGGACGGGGAAATGGGGGTTGTGGTCAGTTCACCACACCTTGTCACTGCTGCTCCTTCCTCCATGGGGGAAGGACTCCTCACTCTTCCCCTGCTCTGCCATGGAGTTCCCCTCATAGGAGTCAGTTCTCCACAAACTTCTCCAACGTGGGTCCATCCCACGGGGCGCAGGCCTTCAGGCACAAACTGCTCCAACGTGGGTCCTCCACGGGGTCACAAGTCCTGCTAGAAAACCTGCTCCAGTGTGGGGTCCTCCACAGGCTGCAGGTGGATATCTGCTCCACCGTGGACCTCCCTGGGCTGCAGGGGGACAGCCTGCCTCACCATGGTCTTCCCCACGGGCTGCAGGGGAATCTCTGCTCTGGCTCCTGGAGCATCTCCTCCCCCTCCTTCTTCACTGACCTGGGTGTCTGCAGGGCTGTTTCTCTCACATATCCTCACTCTTTTGTCCAGCTGCAGTTGTGCAGTTTTGTTCCCCTTAAATACGTTATCCCAGAGGTGCTACCACCGTTGCTGATGGGCTCGGCCTTGGCCAGCAGCGGGTCCATCTTGGAGCCGGCTGGCATTGGCTCTGTAAGACATGGGGGAAGCTTCTGGCAGCTTCTCACAGAAGCCACCCCTTCAGTGTCCCTGCTACCAAAATCTTGCCACGCAAACCCAATACAGCCACTAAGCACAAGTTTTTCTTTTTTTGATTGAACTTGTGAATTCTTCCCATCCCGTAATGATTTATTTATAGGGAAGTATTTCACTATATGTATGCATATGTACACATAACATATTAATATATATTAATTATAGGTATATATTAATAGAGATATAAATATTTATATATATACATAATTTTATATTTTTTTTAGCTAGACTCCTGATGTATTTAATGTTTTCGCCCCAGGCTCACTTCATTTTACTATACACCTGGAATTGTTCTTTCCCCCCCCCTCCTATTTAGGTCAAATTGATGAATGCTGCATTTCTTCTCAGATTCCCACAGCTGAAGCAGTCCCTCATCAGAAAAGCTTAGTATGTCATTCGTTTTTTTATTATTTATCTATTTTCACAAGATATTTTGGCAAGGATGCTGGCTGAATGCCAATGAGTAAAAAGGCTTTCAGTCACAGAAAGCAATATATATAGTTTGTCACTTTTTTTGCTCAGGAGAGACAATGAAAACCTCTTCCACTGAAGGAGGTACAGGTTAACATGACTGCTTGGGATTCTCAGAAGTAGCATCAGTCTGATGTCAAGCTTGTGAAACAGAGAACTAGAATTGAAATAGCAAGTTCAGCAGTTGCCATGCTGAAAATGAAACAAAATCAAATATTTAGGAAATAAGAACTATGGAATTCTAAAAAAAGAGTTTTGTTTTCCAACTTTTCATATCCTGTTACAAACAATAAAAAGTAACAAGTGTTAAAGATAAAAAAGAAAGAATATGTGCTTTGAGTGAATAGCAAAATGCCTGGAAGGCAGTGTGGGTTAAAAAATAGAGTGTTATAGTATATTTTAACATTATGCCAAGAAACCACCCCAATATTCTCTTACCAAGGTTTATTGGCTGCAAAAGCTGATTCCCCATGAGGAGGCCAATAAAAAACAGCAGCAGAGAAGGAGGGAGCTGGCAGACCATATTAGCTCAGAACTGAGAAGAGTCTTGGGACTCTAATTCTGCAGGCCCAGGGATGATGTGCCCCAGCAGAAAGCTGGCAGCACAGAAAGACGATTCTCTTCAGAAAGTTTTTCCCAGTAGGAGTTGAAACCGTGACCCCGTATTTCCTCCTGAAATGTAAAGAACGCTTGCCTGTTTCATTCTAGGAAGAAAGGAAAGGTGCTTAATTTCAGATTTTAATACAACTTGCCCTACAAGATGCCCTTCAACGTTCCTGTGTTTTCCCTAAGCTCCAGCACTGTTCTGTGGCATCTGTCAGTCTAGTATTTGTACAGTTGCTGTTTCATAGTACCTGCGTATCACATGTTCGTGCAGAGTAATTGCAGAAATGGCTACTTGAGTGGTTGAGGCTCGTCCTGTTGCATGTGCAGATTTTATTCCCTGGAGACTTTCTACAATGCATTATTTCATTATTTTTCTTCCAGGGTAGTAGGACACCTCGGCTATTGTTCTTAGAACTTCACTTCAGTCTCAGCGCTTTTAAAATACATTTTTCTGGACATATATCCCCAGGTTTTCTATCTGTCTTCTCCATTGTGAGGGGAATTATTTTTCTGTCTTCTTTCAACCTTAAGCCATTCTTCACAGCTGGTGGGCCTTTACTTTCAGACAAGACTCATCTGCTTTCTGTGCAGCAGCAGACATGATCATGGCAGATATAAGAAAGCAAGTGCTGGTTGGTGGTTTGGTTGTTTTGGGTTTTTTTTGATTGGCAGCATTCAGCAATGAAAACTTGCTTGTTCACCTGCTTTGTGCTATTCCCCCATTACTGAAATTGAGGATTATTATTTTTCACTGTGATTCTGACAACTGAAAAGTACAAAACATATTAGATGTACATACCCCAATAAGGAGAGTGAATTTTCAAGAGAAGTACCTATGAGAAGGGGGATAGGTCTTGACTCCAGTGGGAAATACAATTTTCTTTTACTATGACAATCTGAGAAGTGCAGAAATGTGTTTAAATATGTTTGGTTAAAATGAAAGTTTTGAAAATAATGACATTTCAGCTTCCCTAAGATTTGGGTAGTCACTGCAGGTAGTGTGGGCACAGTATGTAATCTCATTAACTTTCACTTAAGAGACTTAGTTTAGGTCATCCAGTCTGGCTGAAATTTCTCCTTGCTTGATTCTTGTCAATACTTACTGAACAAGTTGATGTGTTTTAGTAACCACCACTCAACACAAATCCTGGAAATGTTCATTTAAGAGGTCCACAGGAAGCATGAAACAGTGTTCGAATTAAAACCACAGTGGTGGAAGAGCATTCCAACGGTCCTGCCTTGCCTTTAATGAGAATGAATTTTTCAGTGTTTGCCATGTAATATTCAACAAAGACCAGCTTCAAGTAGCCAGAGAGTGATCAGACTGATTGCAAAACCAACAAAAGCAATTAAAACTTCAGTATTTAAGTATAATAAGGCAAAGTAAGTAATTAGCACTAGATTTTTAAAAACTTATTAGTAAATTTATTTTCTTTGTATCTGCTATTCTCTGTTATTAGTTTACTGTGTAAAAGATAACAAGAAATTTCAAAGTATGCCTTACTTTTTGTTCAATCACCATTTCCTAGAAAAGTAAGCTTTTGATTAAGAAAAATTCAAAGGAAAGGATCACTCTACTGTAGAATCTTTACAGTTTTGCTGCTATAATTTAATTAATAGATATGACTGTATCAGTTTTGTTGCACTGTCTAGTCCTACTGTTGGGAGGGTGCATTGAGCTGAATCTACTTCTAAGGATTTAGATGTGTTGGTAAGTATTACAACCACAGAGTAGATAGCATCTTCCTTTGCTGTCAGTAATAAAGCTATTTTGTAGGTCAAAAGAAAGCATGAAAAGAGCTTAATAAGAGAGGATGGACCATAGATGAATCCTCAGTCCAGATTGTGACCTTAGGTGGAACTGTGGATCAGAGGGTTTTTGAAGCCAGAATGTATTTAATGATGGCCAGCTGAATTAGACATGTCTATGTCACTGTTTAAAAGGACTGTGGTGCTCATAAAACTTATCAGCATTGTGGCACCCTCCTTCAGGATATTCTTTGGAAGATATTTAGAACATGGAAATAATGTGGGGAGGCGTAATGTAGTGCAGTTATAAAGTGAAGAATGGCCCACCTCCTAACTTTGCAGGTATCATTTCCTAGTCTGGCTCCCTTGGTTAAAGGAGAATTCGTTTTTTACAATATTATTGAATTTTTATCACAGATGATTCCATTAAGATTTCCTGATTTTCACTGGTCAGTTTTTCATATTTGGTCTTACATATGCATGAGGTCTGATTTCATTGTACCATTAGCTTTTGGGGTTTGTACTGCTTTAAGCAGAGCTTTTGCGGATCCTGTTTCTGTGCTTATATATCCAGCTGTATGTGAGGAAGAATTAAGCCTGTGATCAAAAGCACTGTGAGAAAAGAATTAGAATAGTTATTTGGGTTTGGTGATACTTTAAGGCCCTAAGAGGCAGCTAAAGATTGTATTTCATGTTAATGGTTGATATACACAGAAAAAATGAACATGCTTACAGGCAAAAATGTCCCCCCCCCCTTTTTTTTCCTGATAAACGCCATCAAATTTCAAGCAAAAGCAAGTTAAAAGCAAATCCTCTGGTTTTATTCTAATTTGGTAAATTAGTTAAATAATTTAAGAGAAGCTGGGCAGGTAGGGCATATAGTGCAGAGACAGAAACAGTTCTCTGCTGGTTTAATGAGGAAGAAAAGGAATAAAATGGGAGAGATTGCACTGTACCATGAAACTCCCATCTCTGCTGAGCTCAGGATCTTTGATGTGTACTAGATTAATGAGTTCCCAGGCTCATCTTGCATATGTGTTTTGTGGCTGCACTAAGCATGAATAGTGAAAACTGCTGGTACAGGAGAAGTGGTGAGAATGCCATCTGAACTGGGAGAGGGTTAGGGACTGCCGCTGTTGGTGGCACTGCAGCTTTACAGTGATTTATATGACTTTGGCAACTGCAGTCCAAGACAGAAGAGCTGCAGCCTGGGTGTGTGACTCTTGACATGAGAGAAAGAAAATTTGCTTAGACTATAGAAGTTTATCTTTTAGTCTGCTAACATTACCTGAAAGAACCCCATTCTCACCAGCTTTGGTGCCAGCTCTTATTTATTATAAATAAATACCTCTATAAATAAATAGCCTTTTATTGAGGTATCTATTCTTTATCAGGGTATACAGAAGCAAGTACTAACCTGGAGCAATAAAAGAACAGCTCTTCTATAACAGTTTTGCTCATGAGGAGTTGGGGAGGAAGTTTGCATTTATCCCACTAAATTCAAGGTTGGGTTGTACCTCTGCATATGGCTCAGGTCTGTAGTGACTTGTAGGATTGCATCCTTTGTGTTATTTGAACTGTACTATGTAAAAATTGTTGGAGGACTTTAGTAAAATTTGAATATCATTGTTCTTTGTCATGACACAGCAATACATAACACTTTTCTATTTTTTCTTACCCCTTTTTTATAACTGAGAGCACATGCAAGAAAAAAACATTTTCTGTTTGTAAGTTTACATAGTTCAGATGCTTGTATTTCACCTGGAAATATAAGCATCTGACACATCACAGTAGTATAATTGGAAATAATTATGATCTAGCAGAAGATTATACCTTCACATGAAGACAACTTGGAGCAATGATAAACACAGAAGAAATGAAACGCTTGTATCCATGCAAAGGTCATTGATAATGAAAAACTAAGGTAGAAAAACAGAAACCAAACCAGAATCAAAATGTTGGGTAAAATGTGCATTTAAAAAGACACCAACTTAAATAAGAAATGTTTTTTAGTATTTCCTTTTTCAGTGAAAGTAAGTACAGATTCAAAAGGAAAGCAGGTAAGATGTTATACTAGGTCCCCAAGTGTATCTGAAATGCCATAGCTCCATTTGAGTGTGACCGTGAGGTCTATTCTGAAAAATTTATTATCTGAAGATATGCGTATAGTTCATATCATGTGTTGTTAGTCTTCAGTGAGTCTTCTCATCGCTTATGTTAAGCAAAGATGTAAGTCTTTGTGGGAATGGGTTTTCTGGCATTTATAGATTTACATCTTCTTGGGATCTCACCGATTTAGTTTGTAATTTCTGACCTTTATTTCAGATGTAGCACAATAGGTACAAAGTAGTAACTATACTGAAATTTGTGAATATAATAGAATAGAAAAGAGTAAACATTAAAACAAACAAATAGTTTTATCTTTTGGGGCATGCATCTTCTGAGTGTTTTGGAAAAAAATTTTGTGGGTATTTCTCGAAATATTTTTATTTCAGATGAAATCACTATATTCCTGGGATTTTTTTTTTAATTGAAGGAATTGAATAAGAATGTGGTCTTTATTTTAGTGAAAGTGAGCAGGCTTATTGGGTAGGTAAACAGTTGGTACGAACAAGAGTACATGGCTAGACTCTCATGTGTGCTTTAGCTGCTTTATGCTACTCCCATAGACATTAATCCTCACTCTTTCAGACTTTCCAGTTACTTGCTTGTAATCAATCAGTCCAACATAATTAAAAGGGTGGGGAGCTATCATGCATGGGCTGTAAATAATTCCTTTTTGTACTTATCATCCTTAAGGCAGGGATCTCAGTTCATTGAGATATCAAAGCTGTTTAAAAGAACAGTTTTCGAATTCAGTGTGCTGCTTGGAAACTTGGGCAAGATAAAGAGAAATTTCTGATTTCATACTCAGTACATCTTTCTGTCTGCCCAGACAGAAATTTGACTTGGTCTATGTGCAGGTTTTTGCTGGCAGGGTTATGCCGTTAATAAGTTTGAACAGGTGTAATTCCTTATTGACGTACCTGGTCTATCAAAAACTACAGTGTAAGTATGCTCAGTTGCTTTTGCAAATTTGTGTTTTTAGAGTCTGCTGAACTCATGAGGTAGGTGTACTATAGGAGTGCAAAGAATGGTTTTTGCCGGTATTGGCATCTAGACTTTATGTTCATTCAGTATTCCTAAACTCCTGCTGTCTTCCCTCCATAGACATACCCTACAGTAAAATGGAATTTGACAACCAACAATCCTTAAAAGAAATCTGTACTTGCTGGAAACGAAAAAAAAAAAAAAAGTAATCTAAGGACTGGAGGAATACAGAGTTTAGGTTAAGCAGGGTACATGAACACTCTAAAATAATCCAAAATGGTCAAAATCTAGGAACACTTTGTAATCATTAACACTCAGAAGAGTACCTGTTTTGAGTTCATGGAGTTTTTGAAAGTATTTGTAGAAGGCTACAGCAGACCCAGTGAATGTTTTTATGTTTTACATGTTCAATAACAGCTAATAGATACTGTAGTCACACACAGGTAACAGTAAGGACCACATGCCTAATTCAGTACACAAAGAATTACTTCTAAGGAGCGCCTCAAAAACTGAAAAGCTGTAATTAGAGAAACTGCCTTAGCATAAAAGATTCACCAGGATGACCTACTTAGAAGGATCATCATGTACCTAAAATCAGGCTACATTTTTCAGTCATAAATATTACATCCTGGCTTTTTTAAGCCTGCATTTCTCTTCCAGTAAATGCTTCAGTTTGCATTGAATAGTTGAATAGTGCCATCACATCTGATTTCTTTGAGAAACATTCAGAGTGTATGAAATTAATCTAGAGGAAGGGACTAAAAATAAAGACATTTTCCATTATAGAAGAATTTCTATAGTCATTATAAAAAAAATAGGGAAATATCTTTTAGCTTCTTAAGTCATATTAGCTGCATGTCTGTGTGATTTTAGGGTTGGTTTTCTTTTATCAGAAGTACATCATGTCCTTAGTTTATCTAATGCAGTCTGCAATTCTTTCTATCCTTCAAAACAGTATCAGTCCTAAAATTGATGTCAGGAATATACTTCTGGGGACAGTGTTTACAAGTGAATGAGTAAAGGACAATTTCTTAAAGTACTACCCTGGTCTTATCCTATGGAGCTTGTGGGGGGGCAGGAGGGGGTGGTGAGGGCAGTTCACACTACTTTAGCAAGGGGAATAGGATTTGCTTCAGGAATTTCCAGCCATTTATTCTTACTCCTGCAATATATCTCACTGCCTCCTTAGTTGTGCTACTGCAGCTTTTTCTGAGGTTATGCTGGAAAATAGATCATTAAAATGATCATGGTTAAAAAGAACCTTTTTCCTAGGCTGGAAGCAGGTGATGCTTTCTCAGAAGCACTGCTACAGAAATTTTAGCCTGCTTTCTCCCAGATGTGAGGTTTCTGCAACCCTGTTGCAGTGCCCAGATTCACCCCTGCTTTATGTTTAGACACACGAGTTATGGTGCAGTTTTGTAATTGATTTCAGCTGTTCTAACTGTGGACTGTTGCCAAAGAAGGTTCCTGCATTTCTTGTCTCCTTGTGCTTGCATGCACTTGCCTTTTCTTTCTACTACCCCTACTGATCATGCAGACGTGTGATGAGCAAATTGCCTTGCTGATATGCCTGAAAACCACCCAGAAAAGAAGGGAATGTTTAGTCTTCACTCAAATAAGCAAGCTGCTCTTGACTTATTGTGTCTGTATTTGTGATCCTGATGCTGCATAAAGAAAGAGATGGAAAGATACAGCAGGGGAGCAGGGAGGAGGACTGGAACAAAATGTCTGGGTGCTTTCAAGCAGCTAGATTGGTGTGAGGTCATGTCTGACCAACACACTCTGGGCTTAATTAGCTGGTAATATACAGTTGCTCCAGGCTGCCTCTACTGGCACTGTGGTCAAGGGAGAGAGGAATGGTTCTGTCCATGATTTAGATATTGGAAATCTCCAAAGTGTGAAAGTGCCACCATTTCCATCCACCCAGCTCCCTGTACTGATGTTGTTTTAGGATGGGACTACATATTGCTAAGACTCGATGTGAATGACCTGTGAATGCATTGGCATAGTTCAGTCAGCTTTGAGCGACTGGTATGGATCTAAGGAATATTAACTCCCTGCAAGATCTGTGTAGGTGGGAGGCTGGACAGAGGACAGATATTTCACGGTAATTCATTGAGAGAAAAGGTAATATTTGTAGCCTTTTATTACATTGTAGGAAGTTCAAATAGGGAAGGACACTGCAGACAGAGTCAATATGATGTGTGGTACACAAAACTGCTTGTTTTCTTTCAGAATAAAGCCTGGTATCCATTAAAAGACTAGAGTGTAATAAATTTCATTTTAAAAATCAGTAGAGATATTAGATTTCTCTTCAGAGCATTTTCCTTGTAACCTGGCATATTTGCATCTCTGAATAAAATCCAGTTTTGTATATTTGAAACCCTCAACTGTGGTGTCCAGCGCTTAAATGAAGAGTGGTGTGGTACCACATCAGTGTGAACAAGCAACTAAGAAGGAGCAAAGTATAAACTTTTTTCTCTCGTATTTTGCAGGTTGCATATTACAGCCTCACATGTACTTGGGCTTTTTTCTACTGATGTCCAACGCACAACAGATAGTCTAAACAGTATTCAGCAGGTCCTTCTGCAGCATAACGCCAATCTTTCTTTGATACAAGATGGAAGAAACATACAAAGACAGGACTTCATTAATGAAAGGGGCAAAAGATATCGCCAAAGAAGTGAAGAGGCAAGCGGTGAAAAAAGTGAATAAAGCTGTTGACAGAGCTCAGGATGGCTACACACAGAGGTCCTACAACCGATTCCAGGATGAGGAAGATGATGATGATTACTATGTCCAAGGAGGAAATTATGGTGTAGAAGCTAATGATGATGAAGGATCAAGTGAAGCAACTGAAGGGCATGATGAAGATGATGAAATTTATGAAGGGGAGTATCAGGGAATCCCTAATATGGGGCAGGGCAAGGATGGCATGGTGGCCTTAGGTCAGCCTATGCGTGATGAATATAAGGATCGTCATGAACTGGAAACAGAGAGGAAAGCTGATGAAGAAGAGCTAGCACAGCAGTACGAACTGATAATACAAGAATGCGGCCATGGTCGTTTCCAGTGGGCCCTCTTCTTTGTTTTGGGAATGGCCTTAATGGCTGATGGTGTCGAAGTTTTTGTAGTTGGATTTGTATTGCCCAGTGCTGAAACAGACATGTGTATACCCAATTCTGGATCAGGATGGCTTGGTGAGTAAAGTCTTTGCTCTGAGTTTGTGCTATTACAAGTGTTGCTGAAAGTACACCTAAATATGTATTTGTCAACACCAATGCTTATATAAAAATATGTTTGTATTGAATATAAATAAGCAATCCACAAAATGCATTAACAGCTAATATTGATTTAATGTGGCCAGCAGGAACAGGGAGGTGGTTGTTCCCCTGTACTGGGCACTGGTGAGGCCGCACCTTGAGTCCTGTGTTCAGTTTTGGGCCCCTCACTACAGGAAAGACAGAGTTGCTGGAGCCTGTTCAGAGGAGGGCAACCAAGTTGGTGAGGGGCCTGGAGCACAAGTCTTACGAGGAGCGGCTGAGGGAACTGGGGTTGTTTAGTCTAGAAAAGAAGAGGCTGAGGGGAGACCTTATTGCTCTCTACAACAAACTGAAGGGGAGTTGTAATGAGGTGGGTGCTGGTCTCTTCTGTCAGGTGGCTGCAGATAGGACAAGAGGAAATGGCCTTAAGTTGAGGCAAGGGAGATTTAGGTTAGATATTAGGAAAACTTTTTTTACTGAGAGGGTTGTCAGACATTGGAATGGGCTGCACAGGGAAGTGGTTAAGTCACCATCCCTTGGAGATATTCAAAAAGTGAGAGGACAGGGCACTTCAGGACCTGGTTTAGTGGGCATGGTTAATGGTTGGACTAGATGATCTTGAAGGTTTTTTCCAAACTAAATGATTCTATGATTCTATGATTCTATTATAGTTTTATTTTTTAGATAATTGTTTTCTTTTTCAGTCAGTAAGGATAAATAAATCACTAAAGTGGGAGACTGCACAGTAAAACTTAAGAGGAGAGGGATACATTTTGTTCTCATATACATGAGCAGACATCCAGATGAACTAATTTAAAAACAAACCACAGTTGGAGTATTGGAGTTCTGCTGGATTTATATAGGCATAATAAGAAGTAGATGACACAACTGTCCAGCAACATTGTCATACTGCGTGGGAGCATTACCAAGGGTGAGGTGGAATGCAATCTGGGAAATGCAGGAAATGCAGGGAAAATGCTGTCTAGCCTTTCCCCTCCTTTCATCTTTTAGTCCTTTAATCCCAATGACTGTTCTTTAGCCATCCCAAAAGTGTCATGCTAATACTGAGTCGGGGGAACAGAAATCAGGAAGACAAATGGCTGAAGGGTATGCTTTTTGTGTCTGCTCAGTTGAGGGGGGTGGGCTGTGTTTCATCCTGTTGCCTCTTCCCTCCCTCAGTGCACTAAATAGGTAGGCTGAGCCAGCCATGTGTGACTCGGTGAGAGCAGCGGTTCTGTGAACAGATCCGTGCTTGCCCATCCTGGGCATCCCTGGGCACAGCAGATAAAGTAAGGGTCTCATGGGGCAGGGCTGTGGAGAAAGGTTGTGGAAATGGTACCTGGAGGAAGAGAGGAGATAGGAGCATGGGGGCTTGGGATGTGGCAGAAAATGGAATACGTCTGTGTAGATCAGCAGCTTGAGCCTGAAGCACCCAGGCTATTATAGAAAAGGAGGGCTTCTTATAAAATATTTAGGAACATTTGTCTTCTGGCAGATGTACCTGTTTGTTGCCTCCATCTTTACAGCACATGGTTCTGTTGCAACAGTCTGATTTTAACTTAGCTCATTTTCCTGATTTTATTCCATTGCTCATTATCAATTAGAAGGACCCTAAGATACCAACTGCATCAAAATTAGATTCAGAATTTCAGATAGCACAAGGCTATTTGTGCTATTTAAATAACTCAGAAGCTTTCTTGGTAGACCATTAAGCTCATAATAGATTGGATTCCTGACATATTGATACTAGCAGTTTGGTTCTATGGATTTCAATAAAGTGGACTGTAGTCACACTCATTTATATCTGTAAGCCTCCCTTTGTGTCAGAGGATCATGAGTGGAAATGGAAGCTGTGTTCTCAGGTGGCTGGGTCCTTTGAGGCGTTCCTTACCATTTGATCAGTTGTTGTTAGAAATTAACTACTGTGCTTGTTTGTACAGTGCAGTGATTAAACTTCTAATAAAATAAATAAATTATATAAGTTTTTATGTTTAAAGAGCCTACATGCAAATTATCTGTTTGGTACTACTTGTTTACACAAATTTACAAACTTCACATTTGTCATGCTTGGACCTGTGAGTTTTCAGATCTACGTCTTACAGAGAAAAGGTGCATAAACATGTCTATTTATAGCCATTTTGGAGCCCTGTAAGTGATTCAGAGAGTAGAGAGAAAGAAGAGAAACCAAAACAACCCAGAAAGGTATCTCTAGATAAACATCACTGTGCCAGTGCAGATAATAACACAGAATACATTTTATAAGAACAGTGTACACCCAGCTTGCTTTTATTGTGATTTTGTTACCCAGTACTTGGCAGTTGAGGGCATCTTTAAACTCTGCTAATCAATTTTTGTATGTCTTCTCTATTGCTGGAATAAAAATGATGGATCTCAACCCCATTTTTTAATTACTGGTAACCCTGTTTGTTATCAAACCCACATGCAACATGCACCCCCCTGACAAAATGAATGGTCAAAGCTGTCTTTGTTCTCTGGGATGATAACAATATAAGGGTAGCCACCAAATGTCTCTGCAATTAGTTCGTGTGGGGGTAAGGAAAAGAACAAGGTTATGCAACATTAAAAGGGAACTTCTTGATGCTTACACATTCAGTTGCTAACTGATCTGCATATGCAGTTCCTTCCATTTACATTAAATGTTAAACTGGGAAATGGATCTTTTAATAATTAAGACATTCTGAACACTTTAGTACTCCTGGTTTCTCTGATTGTCCAGTTATGAGCGTGGAGAACATGGCCATAATGCTTTTTCTTCATTATACCTGTTATATGGAATTGAAAACGGGGAAAATACATTATATTTTCTAAAAACAATGTTTCATTTAAACACCTGCTGTAAGCATTTAGGAGGTGTCTGTAATTGGGAGTGGATAGTATTGTCCCCGCAGTGGCAGGTGGCCATGAGGATTGGCCGTCACTTGTTAAGTTCTGACCCATGTCAGGAAAAGGTTTGAGGATTTTGCTGTCACTAGACTTCTTATGATGCTGTCTTGAGATATAT
Organism: Astur gentilis; assembly: GCF_929443795.1. Taxonomy (NCBI): domain Eukaryota; kingdom Metazoa; phylum Chordata; class Aves; order Accipitriformes; family Accipitridae; genus Astur; species Astur gentilis. The sequence goes on from NC_064919.1 coordinate 61,430,273, forward strand.
TGGAATGACTCTGTCAATGTTTAACTAAAATTCAGTACAGAAGATGTTAAATACCTCATAGATATAGGTGTATGTGTGTATATATAAATGGTGCTCACTGACAAAATTGAGGAAACAACTCTGGAAGGCTTCAGTGTGAAAGCAATGTATTCTCATGCCTAAAATACAGAAGTTGTAATGGATATCCCCTTATCTTCCTTTTGTAATAGTATAACACTAGCCTCTGTGTTGTATTAACAAACAAACAATTCTGTGCTAAAAGATTAACATAAAAAAGCAGGAAAGAACAGAGATAAACCGTTACTTTCCAAGTGTGTATTGAAGGCATTGCAACACAAGGTGGTTTTATCAATAATTTCACAAAAAATGGTATTATTTGCCCACTGCTAATAGAAATATATCATAGGCTGCAATTTGTCAGTACACTGATGCATCTATTGCTTATAACTAAAGTAGATATACAGCCTTTGCAGACAGTATAACCATAATTCCAGTGATACAAAATATTCATCATGGCAGTGAACTCTTAGTAAAAACATTTTTTTCTATGATCATAACTAGGCCCTCACAGCCAGGCTTTTCAATTATTTTGCTGTTGTCATTTCACATCATAATTACATCCTAACTAAGGTCTTCCAGACAGGCATAATTTCTTCATGATTATGATTCCATAATCCAGAGAGCTTTAATGTTGTTAGAATACTAAAAGTCATGGGACCAGTGCTAGGAGTTACAAGTTGGAACTGGTACACATACACAATATTTATTTTTCAGGCAATTTTCTAGACTGTTAAGAAACACACTAAGAACATGTTAATTTGTTATTGAAAAAGCACTTGTTGACTCAGTTGTAAAAACTGATTTCTCATACATCATGTCATGACAGTTTACTAGGGAACATGAGCTAATTAAAAACATGTGACAGTATTCATAGATCGTCCCTGTTGCTTTTTTTAAAATTTCCTTGCACCAGGGCAATTTCCCAAATTCCCTCCTTATTGATCATTGTATGAGTTTGAGGCCACTGTTGATTGAATGGCAGCATTTCAAAGCCTATAAAGTCACATGATTAAAGTGCTGATCAGAATCATGAACTGGTTTCTCATTGCCTTTTGAGTTAAATAATAAAATGATATGTTTTTTAATCTCCAAGCAGTTGTTCTATTAAAATTGGGGAAGTTGACTTGATTAAAGTCTTTTAAGATTACAGTGACATGTCACTAAGCATGATGGAGGGAAAGGTCTTCTCTCCCTGCTCTATAACTTGGCTGTACTTGTAAACTCCTGCACATATGTGGATCCATGCTGACCTCTTGGATTCTGGCACTGATGAGGCAGGACTGTCCCTTCTTGAGACAGGTTGTAGGCTCAGGCCTAAATACATTGTTTTAACTCTTTTCCTGCTTGCATCTTATCCCTTTGGTTTTACATGGGGCTCAGAACTGGACCAATTTTAGGTTAATTCTCTGGGCTCTTATTTGGGTGTACTTTTCTACATAACTTTGTTTCTATGTCTTTGCATGCAGATTGTTCTGAAGTTTTATAGTTGGTTTTTTTTCCTGTAAAATCTAAATTATGGACTTTTCTTTCCTCAGCATCTCTGCATCTGAAATAATGAAGTATTCCTTTCCCTAAGCTAGGGAAAGCTAGCCTTTCCCAGCTATATCAGTTCAGGATGCCATGCCACTGCTGACCATCTTCTCACTGGTTCTCCCATGGGACCTGTAAGTGCTCACCTTCATGTGCAAGACTTTTGACAGCAGCACTGCTGTCACCATTGCTAGCAGTAAATACAGGTGGACTCCCCCTTGACTGGTCCATGATGCCAGTCCTTGTGGCACCAGCTGGCACACTTTTCAGGCAGATACCTCTACCACTTTTTTGTACTTTTTCACCTCAGCACTAGAAAAAAAAAAAAGTCATATAAAGGTCCCAGGATTAGGTGATTATCTTCTTTAAACCTTTTTTTGAATTCATGCCAACAAAACCTGACACCAGGTTAGCCACTCATATGGTCTGACTGCCGTCCTTTCCAGAGACCAATGGCTCTTCATTGCTTCCTGATAGTGTCCCTCATCTGTTTTGAATCCATATATCACCCTTTGTATGAAGTTCAGACTGAATGATCTCTTGAGCATGAATAGTCTATTTTTGTTGTGTTACTTACCATTGTGTTGAGCAATGTGTTATCCAAGTCCTTGATAAGGGCTTATAGTACAGTAACAAAACCAGAAATAATCTTTATATGTAAAAGATATTCTTAGTTGATGAGCCATACAGACAGTTTCTTCTATCTAAAAAACTCAAGTATGGTGGTAAATCACTGGGCTGATAATGCAGGTATTGTGAATATGAATAGCAACAAACAGCTTGCTTCAGGAATCAAAGGATTTTCTGAAATCCCATGTTTAGTGTCAAATAATGCCTTGATGCAAGAGTTTTCTCTGATATTATCAGAATTTAATAATGACATTTTGTATAATATTTGTAGGAAGAAGAGTATCAGAGGCGTTAACTAGGTCCTTTGGGCTGAAGTAATTTTCAGTCTGGTACAACAAGCATGTGGCTACCACTTCTGCATTGATTACTAATTTGCGTATTAGCTATTCTAATGCACTGCTTCCTAGACCTACTCTATTTTAAAGCCTACTAAACATAACTCAGCATAGTTCTAATCCAGACAGTCCTTCCTTTTACATGGGGGGAAGTGCTCCCCAGAGGCTCAGTAGTTGATGCAAAGTGCTTATAAACTCTGTTAAGAATACCAGATGATTACTGAGTTTTGTTCCCCTCTTAGTTTTAAAAAGTACTGGTGTGCCAGATCTTTTCTACTTAATTTCATTCTGGTTTTGCACTGATCTTTTGGAACAACTTTATATTTGACAAATATCTTCCATGAAACTTATCAATGACAAATACAAGTCCTTCACCTGGGACAGAATGACTCAAATCACTGGTATAGGCTGGGCACTGACCTGCTAGGTAGCAAACAACTCTGTGGAAGAGGATCTAGGGCTCCTAGTAAGAAACAAGTTGAGCATGGGTCAGCAATGCCTTGCAGCAATGAAGGCTAACCACATCCTGAGCTGCACTGGCAAGAGTGGCTAGTAAGTAGAGGGATGTGATTATTTGCCTTTCTCAACACAGCGAGGCCAAATGTGGGATTCTTTGTCCTGTTATGGAGCCACCTGAAAGAAGAGTGTAACTAATTAGGGCAAATCCAGTAAAGGCCCAGTAAGGTGGTTAGAGGGCTGGAATATATGTCATGTAAGAAGAAGAAAAAGGAATTCGTCTTGTTTAGTTTGAAGAAAAGAGGTCTAAGAGAGGATCTGTCTGTACTATTTATGATATAATTGAGGAGGGCTATAGAGAAGCTGGAGTCAAGTTTTTCTCAGAGGAGCAGAGGAGGTCAGAAGTTACAACCAGGGAACTTCTGGTATAATGAAGAAAGTTCACAGTGAGATAGTCAACCACTGTGAGACACTCATTGCACAGAGAAGCTGTGGGATCCTTTGGAGATTTTCAAAAGTTGACTGAAGAAGGCCTGGAGCAACGTAATCTAGCTCTGAAGGTAACCCTGAGCAGGAGTTCAGACTAAAGCTCTCCAAATGTCCCTCCCAAACGAAGTTTTTCTGATTTCATAGATGAAAAAATAACTGTCTGTAAATGTACAACACTTCCAACTTCCTGTAACTAAAACTGATATTGCAGTTGTTACACCTGACTAAACTTTTAAAGGAAAGAGTGTTCTGAACTCACAGATCGTATGTAGGCTTGCTGGTTTAAACACAGACTAGCATCTAAATTCATTTGGGCAAGATCATATAGCTTGAGTTATTTATTCTCCTCCCGAGTCTGTATGGATTGTCTCTGGATCTGGCAGAAGTCTGGGAACATGCAACAAATGTCAGTGAATAAACCACTGCAGGATCTGAGTCTGACAGCACCATTTTGTAAATATTCAGGCATCTACATGCCTAGTGGGATTCTCCAACATGTCTAGGCACCTTACTACATCACTAGACAACTTGCATACATCCTTAGAGGCAAATATATGGACAAATCTGGAATCAAATTGTTATTGTCAGACTGTGGTTTCCCTTTTGCATGTTTGGATAGGTTTCATTCATGTAACTTCTTGCTGAATCAACAAACTTCCCTTTTAGAGAGATTTCTTGTGGATCTTCAAACTTAAATGATCTTAAGCAAAATTTTACGTTGAGTTTTCTTTGATGTTCAGTGCTTGTGATATTCCTGTGTTTCCCCACCTATTAAGTAGATATAATTCTCTGTGTAGGCCAGATACCTAGAGACATTGTGATTTAGAGGGGAGGAAGACCTTTCTTGGGATTGCTAATCTTTTTTTGAGTACTATGATTTACTATGGAAGCTAAAGATTTTGTCTTTGCTAATTGATGGCTAAATAAACATTTTATCACAAGATTTTTCTTTTTGCCAATTGTAAATAAATGTAAATCTAAATCTTGAAAAAAGGCCATGAAAACTAAATGTATTTATCTTAATGATCAGTTAAGATTACTATTGTTTGTGAATTCATTCAACTGTTTTTAACCAGCCTTGTTTATGCTAGGTTATGTTACATTTGTGGCTTAACTGAAATTCTATCTTCAGGGCCAAGTCCAGAATTCAAAGACTGAAAACTGGGGAAGTAAAGTACTGAGCAGCTGATTTTCTGTTTTGCATTTCCTCTTAAAATTCAAACATTGAAGACTATTTCAAAACAAAATCTGCTTTGGGTGTTATGGTTTTCTCTTATCTACTCAATTCCAGTGATACTTAGATTTGACAGCATGGTTCCTCCGTATACTATCATGCAGAAGACACAGTTAACCATGTATTTGACACTACTTATTAAAAGGTCTGAATTTTAATAGATTGTCACAAAACCATCCTTACACAGCAGTGAGTAAAGTTCCTTCTGCTGCTGTAAGAAAGCATCTACCTATAGCACTGTTCTCTTTTATTGTCAAATATTACTATAGGTCATTAGATACAACTGAGATTTCTTGCATGTTCTTGCAGGGACTACAGTAGGAGAAAGTGAGTCTTTTCTGCTTATATTCCAGTTATTTGCAGGCTACCAGATTTGTGATGACATAATAGACCACAAGGATGTAAAATAAAGGAAAACAAGGCTCTGCTACTCTTTGTTTTAGTGTTATATGCAGCTAGTAGATGTGCTGCCATAGAGTTGAAACTTCCAGGGGAAGATCCATGTTTTTATTATGGAAAGCATGATGAATTTACTTTTTTGAAATTACTTTAGACTTCAGGGATAGAGGAAGAGATTCAGAACTAATTTTTTAATGTGGACTCTTGGCTGTGTTATAAATTTTACTGAAGAGAGCACAAGGTGTCAAAATGTTAGGTACTTATATGTGGGTGTGAGAATTACTGTATTCACAAGAAATGCATCTAGGTTAAGAATACTTACTGAAATCATAGCAGGCCTTTGAGCATGAGGAATCTCACTGAAATAACAGTGAGAGTCCACTGCACTTACAGTTAATAGCAGTAATAAATCTTTAGCAGTGATAGAAAGATTTAGAAATAGAGCTGCAGTCATGGAAATGTGTGCTAAGTATTCCAGAGCAAGGTGAAAACTGGTCTGTAGGATTAATGTCTTATTCCCTCAGAAGGAGATACCAGAAATACTAACGCCATCATGCACGCTGCTCACCTTTGGTACAGTTCAGTTCCCTTGCAATGAGATTATTGAAGTACTCCTACTGCAGTGCTTTTGCTGCTTGCCTTCCAAATACAAATATTTGAAGGAGAAGGCTTAAGAGACAGATCTTTGTTTATTCTAAGCAGCTACATTATGTGGACCAGTGGAGATGGTGGTTACGTTTGTTTTTCTTTTCTGAGGGGAAAAAAGGGTCAGTGGAGAGAGTATACAATGCAATTTTTATCTGTTATGAACTGGACTAAACCCACATCATGTGGAATATCATGGACTTGTCACAAGACAGGAACTGGGAGCACAGATCTAAACCATTGATGAAATGCAACGTATTCAGTCCTCTGTGCTGCTGCAGGCTCCCATGATAAGCCAGTATTTAAGGTGGGTCACAGCTGCCCTCCTTTTCTGAGGATGATGTTGTTCCCAAAGGAAGCTGGTGTTAACAGGGAGAACAGTACTATGTCAAATGTTTTTTGACACTCTTTCACAGTGTTCCTGCATGCAGCTTTACTGAGGAATATAAACTATCGGACACTGTTAACTGTTAACTTACATATTCACTCTTTGCTTTTAAGAAGTTCTCCATTTAGCTTGGGGTTAAATAAAGTATTTCCCTGACTCAATACCCAGTTTCAGCCATGAAGTTTTAAAGTCAGTAACACACTCAATACAAGACAACTTGAAATGACTGCATTGCAGTTCATAGCTGAGAACCTTGGTGTTTGTATGCATTTTCAGTACAGTCAAATGCTCTTTTAACCCATTCATCTTTTGAGAGCTCCATCAGTAATGTAATACTTATTACTTTTTTTAGTTAAGTGGACCTAACTACACTTGTATATCTTGGAACAATCTCAGAGATAAATCAGTGTCCATACAGCTAGTAAAATAGTAGGTCACTTTTTGAGCAAGACATTTGTTGCCAGAACATAACATTTCTTCAAGGTTTAAGCTATGCTTGCTTCAGCTGAACTCAATGAGTACAGTGGATATTGGGAAACCTGCTTTTATTTAAATGATGAAAAATACAGCCTGCAATTGGGATAACATATGTACTTGTGAAGACTGAGTAGCTGGTAAGATACTTGTACATTTAACCACTTACAGACATGCATTACCACCATGTTTATTTGTACACAAAAATAAAGCTAAATAATTATGCACTTGTAGTCATCTTCACATCTCTGTCTTGGAGATTGATTGTGTCTAAAATAGATAAAAATCACTGGGCTACTTTTTTATGCATTGCAGGTTATTTTCTGACTCTGCCCATCCCATCACAGATCAATGACTTTACCATTTACATCACACAAATTTATAAACTTACAAAAGCGGCCAAAAGAAGGAAATGCCTCCCAAAGGAAAAGCCTGAGGGCCGTAGTGATTTCGCACATTTAATTTGGCTGTTGCCTCCACTTTTTCCTCTCTTTCTCAACTGCCATGGGATCTCTGGCTGGTGATACATCACTTCTTAAATCAATGTGTCAAATGGAGTTTTTTAATCAAACCGAACATTTTAAATATGATGGTTCGCTCTATTCCAAGTCCCTGTTTGCTTAATTCTGCAAAGTAGTTAAGTTATGATCTGCAAGCTTTCTTTATAGAAATGTTGATCTTCATTATTTGTGTATTTGTAGCTCTGAATTTTGCATCTTGCATGTTGAGTTATGAGATGAAAGAGAGGACGTATGAGCTCCTCAGCAAGAAGAAGAAATATTTTCACAGAGAAAGTGTTAATAAACTTCATTAAGACATGGAACAAACATAATTTAATGGCTTTTTGTCACAGCTGAGTAAACTTCTTCATACGCATTTTGTCGATGGATTTAACCATTCAAGGACTTCAGAAGCTTCCAAAGTCTCACTTGTCATTTTATCTTACACTACCAATATTTTGAAGAATTGGAAGCAAATTGTACGTTGTGATAGATAAGGTTTGAAATAGCTACTTATTCCAGAACTTTGGCTGTTTAAGGGAATGTCAGTGCTGAAAAGTATGGAACACAAATAATTTTTTTAATTTACTCTTACTGCATTCTACTGCAGATGCAATTCTTTCCTTGTGATGGGTACATCTATTCTCACTGTACACAACTGGTTGCCTTGTTTGAAGTACCAGTTTGGTATTGTTTCAAATGTATGGAATATCACTACTTTCACAGCTGATGCAGAATCAAAGTCACTAAATTATACAAGTATAAATACCTAAATGAATGAATAATACTGAGTTACTGCTAGAATAGATACATGAATATGACGAATTGAGATTTTTTTAACTATTCATGCAAAAACTTCTTTAACAACAGCTATAGCGATAGTTAACAGTTTGTTCAGGCCACTGTTATTTAATAACATTTATAATAAAGTTTATTTTTTAATTTATTCTTGCCCATTTTTCAGCACTTTTTTGGCCCTATACAAATGGGAAGGCTTGATAGGAGGGGGTGATATAAATGTAAGGTTTTGCAGTTTCACATACTACAACAAACAAACAGGCCACAGGAGTCCAGGAGGAATTACTTGCAGATTTATTATGTAACTGGAACTGTGGGTGACTTAGGGAAGTTCTCTCCATGGTTTTTTTTTCATTGAAGAATCTTGGATTTTACACCCAGGCCAACTCTACTTACTACTCAGACTTCTAGATGGGCATTTCCCTACCACTAACTGTAAAATGTCATTCCCTGGCTCTCTTAAACCAATGACCCTTTTATCCAACATCTACCAGTCTCTGTTCTAGCTAGTGGAAACAAAACCAAGAGTTTCTGATGACACAATACATACGTCAAGTTATTCTAGCTTTTCTTAACAAATAAGCTTTTCTCAGGATAAACATGTGATGAACAAAGTGTCTTCGAAGACTCACAGAAACCCGTTTATGAGGCAGACAGATGTTTTTATATGACTTTGCGGGGGGGACGGACGGACACACTGTAGAAAGTGGGAGAGTAGTGTAAAGTAGGAAAATTAAGAAAATGGTGTAAAGGGATACTGGCTTTACATCCATAGTGTTAAAAAAGGTCTGCATTCTCAAGGACAGGCAGAGGTGGTCCATTTGCAAATTTCTTCGTGTCATGTTAGCTGGACTGAAATTATTTGGCATATACTGGTTAACAGTGGAGGACCTCATATTAAGTTGAAGTATGGATGAATATAACCCATGTGATGCGTGACTCCATTGTGCTGTGTTTTTCTTTTGCCTGGCATTTGTCAGAATTCCTCTTTTTCACAGAGCACAAGTATTTTCCTAATCTGCTGGAATTCAGGATGATTTTCAAGGTTGGTTCTGAAGTTGCCACTAACAACAACTCTTGTTAAACCCAGATCATGAACGGATAGATGCAGTCATCTAAACAATTTTCCATATAGATATTATAACAGTGCCTCCTGGCACTATTGTAAATATGTAATTAAAAGGCCTGTTTAGCATCACCAGCACCTGCAGGTGTACTGGCACCATACAGTGCATTATTCTGATCTGTCATTCTTCATTCTGACATTGGATTAGTTAATCTATTTCATTGACTCTAAATGGGAAAGCAGAAAGAGGATGTGGGCCCATTAGCAATGGAAGTTTCCTTTTTCATTGTATGCTGTTGTGTGCTAGATTGGGGTAGACCATGTCTTGTGTCAGGTGCTTTGGGAGATCTATGAGTTTCAGACCCTTATTAATTTTGGCAACCTGTTTCTGATGAGGTTAGGCCTAATTCAATGTCTTATTCTGAAACCAGTGGAAAGTCTTTGATTTGAGGTTTGTTTGTTTGAGGGTTTTGGAGGTGGTTTTTTGTAGTATCGTTTCTCTTCCCCCATCTTTTCACTTCAGTGGAACAAAGGTGGTAACAGCCTCTGTATGGAGGAAGCAAAATTTTAAAAAAGTTATTTCCTCCCATTTACAAAGACACTGAAGAAATAATCAACTGTTAGCTTTAATATTGTACAGTTACCTTCACTAGGAGCGCAGTTTTATTAAATAGTTCTTAGTATCATGTGCTTTGATTTGCTGAGTTGGATGCATCTGTTATTAATGTAGGTGTATGTACTTTGGGCTTTGTTTTAATTCAACACTAATTAAAAGTTAGTGATATTCATGGACTCTGCTCTGTTTTGAGTCAGAAGCAGGACTAGGCAAATATGAAATTAACATTCAGGCAATAAAACATGTAGCCAAAGTGAACAGTTTTGATATGAAATGAGATGATTAATGTAGACAATTGCGTGGGCAATTTAAAGCTTTAGTAAAATACATTTTTTTGCTTTGAAATTTAATTAATTGTAGCACATTGCACAGTGCAATCATATGCAGCATTTATAATCATTCTGATTCTCAGGATTGCCATGGAAGTGCATTTCAAATTGCAGAGTCACAGCAATTTCTAGCACGACAGGATCAATTCAGAGATGGGCAAAGAGTGCATTGAATTTAGCATTTAAATCCGAGAGTAGAAAAATCCAGTGGAACCTCTGCAGTTGCAGTGGAAGAAAATAGGAATTAGGGGTATTAGGACAGCTTAACTATGTGTGTTTTATCCAAAGCTTGTCTGTTAGGATTTTCTCCCTAATGCCAGAGGGAACAGTTTGATCAAAGGATAAGATAGTGTGAAAACAGTATGTTCAGTGATAGTACCTAGGGAATCTGTCAACAGCTTACATCATCACCGGGGATTACTTGAGTTTTTGATAAAGTCTGTGCTCTATATATTGTATATTGGTAACTACCATCTTGTAAAATTACTGTTTATATGGGAAGAAAAATACCACATTTTGGCTCGTTCCTACAGCCCCACGTTTTTAAATTTGAATACTGATTGCTTATTTCTGTTGTGAGTATCAAGGAAGCAGTGCTTTGGTCTTTTTCTCTAAAATGCATTGTTGATTTAGCTAGCCGAGCAATAGCAGTAGCTTTGTGCTGCTGTTTGCTGCAATAATCACTACCAGTATTCAGTCGGTAAATGGTCCTAATGAAGAAAATGGAATGACCCTGATCAATTTTTTATTCTGAGAAATCTGTTATGGAATAAATAAAAATTATGCTAGCATCTGGTAGTAGGTGGTACTTTTTTTAAAGACTTAGTTATTGACATGGTAACATTCTTAAAGCAGAAGTGATGATGACAATGTGCTGCAAAAGTACTGGTTTACCATATTCTTTATTTTGCTGCCTCATCAGAAGATACAGCTGTGAAGAAAATTCCACATCTTAGCAAGTAATCTACTACCTGTCACAAATGCTGCAGTTACTGAGCTTTTTCTATGCACTCATTAATTTATCTAATTTGGATCTGAGGAAAAGCAGGGGCAGTTATTCTTTTTGTTATTATAGTGTTTCAATTAAAATAATATCTAAGTACACAGGAAACTCATCTGTTAAGACAGAGTATTATTTCATTAGTAAAAGTAAAAACCACATGTATTAGCACACCTGCTTATGTAAATTTTAGATAGAAGCTGAACATCCCCAGAACTGTAAGGAGAGTTAATAGCATACAGACCTGAGATACAGAAAAGAAATCAAAATTATACATATTAGGCACAGCAGTTGAATTAATACAAGCATGCCAGAGGAAATGAAAGAAATAACTAATACCGAAATGAAATCTGTGTGACAGATTGTTGTGGGACCCTTTGACTTTCACATGGATGGCATTTCTGGAAAAGTCAAAACCTTTCCAGCTATGAGTTTTCATCTCTGGAATTTCCCTCAAGGTGGACACACACTGGAGTAGACTTGTGATTTGGAAATATATGCAAGTTGTTTTCCTGGAAAAAAATGTGGGTTTTTTTATTTCATGGAGAGGGCGGAACTGTTCTCAGTTCTCCTTTCCTCCCAAGAAAAAAAATTGTCTTCCTGGCTCATCTTTGGCCTTTGTAAGAGCACAGATGGTTGATGAGAGTGGGTAGCCATGCCGTGAGACCATTTTCACTTCAGTCTCAATGTTAAATCAAGGCAAATATATTGTAGGTATTTGTTGGTCTAAAATTTTGTTGACCTAAAGTTTTGTTTTGTCAAATTTTGTCCTGCATTAAGTGCTGTCTGAATATACCATAAGTCCCATTCACTTAGTTTCAGTTGTCTTCCAACTATCTTGGAGGTTCCATAGTGGGCTTCTACATCTACTTCCCTTTTTGAGTTCAATTGTCAGGAAAATTTGCACTTGATCCTTTTGAAAGGGAAAAAAAATTGGAAAAAATGTGGGTTTGGTTTTTTTTATTTATTATTTCCATTTAATATTTTGTACTTTTTCTAGGGTCTATCTTTGTTATGTGTTTGTGAGGCTTCTCTTTAAAAGTACAGTACTTGGCTACCTCATGACATTTTTCCTTTGATTAAATCAATCCTCAAGTTATGCCTGTCATACTATTAGAAACCTGTATTGTTTGAATTGCTTGTGTTGCTGATGACATTTTTTCCCCTATTATCTTAAAGATCCGAAATAGGTTTGCACTGTTTACTGATAGGTTTGCACTATTTACTGATCATAAATAAGTTTGAACTGTTGAGTTACTTGCTCTTTCCTTTTCCTATCTATGCTGGTCAGATGAGTATGACCTTGCTTTTGCTCACCTTTGCTTTCAGTTCCATTTTCCTGACTTTCATGGTTGAGTTTTTCTATTGCAGTTCATCAGTATTGTCTGAGAATAGGATCACTTTCTCTGAGAACCAGATTCAGTTCACTTGATTTCTATTTATGTGAAGTTTCTGGATTGGTATCAGATTAAATGTCATCAGATATTTGTAGGTGTGTTTGAAAGTGGTATAAGGAGATGCTTGTTTTCTTTTTTCTGTTGATGGAGCAGAGGGACTTTTAATTGTATTGGTTTTATTTGATTGATTTAAGCTATGAATTGTATGCTATATGGTTGTGCATTATAGCGTATCCCTGAGTTGTAATCCTGTGTAAATACTAGAGGAACAGACTTTCAGAAATTAATAAACATTTTTTAAAACTTGTTTTGGATTGAAACAATATTTTTTTTATTTTCTTCCCTTCATGAAAACATTAGTGTTTCTGTATTGCTCAGCATGTTTCAGAAGAGGAGACAAGATTGGGTTTTTTCCCACTGATCTCCCTGGGATTCAGCATCTTCTTTCATTTCAATTAGTGTGAATTTATATCTTTCTTTACTTATTATGGAGATAAAGTTGTCCTTTTTCACTGACTGTGAACGATATTGAGAATGTCTTGTAGCTGCACTAAGCAGCTAAAAAATACGCAGAAGCTAAATGGTCTGTCATGCGAAGACTTGTCACTTTGGAATTGTTGCTATTAGTGAACTAAGCATACAGGTTACTCAGTTGCAAGTCACACTCGAAGGTCCAAGAGTCACTGCAGTGTGATAAACACTGTACAAACTTATATTGAGAATGAAAAGCTTCAGCATTCATTTTAAAATAGCTTTATACCCTTCATGTATTTAAACAGACAAACCCTATTACCATGACTTCTAAAAATAATTCCAATAATGTAGTAGTAAGTTAGACTTGACTCTTTGCAAATATATAGTAAGCAGAAGAGCAAAAAGCTTCAAAACGAATGTGTCATTAAGCATCTGCATTAGAGAGTATGAAATTGCAGATTGAAGCCTGTCTGCAGCTGTCCTGAAAGGGAAGGCAAGAAGAGTGGATTAGTCTGAGGAATAGTAATAGAAAAAGAGCCTGATATGCTGTGACATTTGGGGATTTGCATATATTGCATATTATTAGGTAAGAGCAATCATTTAACATCTGAAGTTAAGACACAAAATGATTGCTGTGGGAAACAGCTAGCATTTAGATAAAGGAAATCCATGGCTTGAGAAGTCTTGAACTTACAAAGACTCATGCAAAATTTTAATTTTAGTTAATATGGTGGCTGGCTCACATGTTTTTTTGGAAAACAGTACAAAAACAGTTCAACCTTTTCAGATGGCTGAACAATTGATGTTTTACTCTTTGACTCCTTAGATCTACAAATTAAAAATTTACCATTCCATTAATATAGAGCTTGTTGTTCCACCACTTCAAGCACTGTTTAGAGAAAAGAAGAAATAGTTGTTACTGAAGAATATTAGTTTGTGGCCATTCTTTATGTAAGAATGTTGGAGTGTTAGTATCTCTGAGGAGGTGAATGGCATAATGTAACAAATAAGAAATGAAGATCCAATATTGTGACTACACAGATGGTTTTAGACATCCAAAGGCGGTGGCTTTAGAAAATTGAGTTCTTCTGCCAATTCTGGAGTTATTACAGTTTTCTTATATTTGCTGTCTTAATGGAAAATTTTTTGCTCTAATTACCTAGTATTATAAACAGTTAATTAGATGTTATGTTTGACTGAAGTTAGTGGCTGCATGGGTTGTGATTGTTTTCAAAGTCTTTTCTGATCAAAGAAACTAATAACAAATTATAATTAAGTATAGATCTGAAATATTATCATCTTTAAACTCTGAATATGCTGATCACCAGGGTTAAAACAAAGATAATGCATTCTGCTACTTATAGGCATTGGAGTCTTTCACTACGAATTGTTATACTCTAAACAATAGCATATGGGAAGAGACCAGTACAGGTAGATAAAACACTGATTAAAGTACAATATAATTCTTATGAAAGGAGCTTTTCTCCTCTTGGAGCTGTCTTAGGACCACATTTATAAACTCGTTTTCCAAAATGTAAATAACATTTTAATCTTATTCGAAGTCTTTTTTTTAATAAGAGTACTTCTTCCAGTTGTATAAAATACATTCCTCACCCAGACAAATGACCTAAACAACACAAAAGGAAAAAAGAAACTTCAGGCTAGTTTTATATCTCTAATAGGTGTGTTAGCAAAAGCAAAAGACAACCATCTGTGAGTCCCATAGCCTGAGTCTCTCTGTTGCAAGGAATTGTGACTTTAATTCTATTGCTTTATTTTCTCTCAGTGAAGTGTATACTTACCAACTGACTCATCAGAAGGGTTTGGCTATCATTTAGATACCAGGCGACGAATTGTAACGGACAGTGGCAAGTAACGAAGTTATGGCAGCACAAGGAGTAAGATACTGTTTAACTGAACCTCAGTGACTGATCATGCATGTACTGTTATCCCATTGCTTAAGCTGCCCATAACTAGCATTTGGATACTGAGGGAGTTCTTGGTCTGCTGCTTTGTAAGGTTAAGCCATTGCTAGCAACCTGAAAGATGCTGTGTACATTCATTTAAAAAATACCTAGCTACCTGGTAGCCAAAGTGTGTGCATGGTGTAAACTAATTCCAGACTCAGGTGCACTCATCTGAAAAGGATGAAAGTGTGTATTTTGTACATTTGTACAATGGGGAAAATCACTGAAGGATGTAGAATTTCTGCTGTGGAAAGAAAATACAGGTTGTTAAAACTTCATAAAAGAACAGCAGAAGAGAATATGCATTTTAGCATGGTGTGAGTTTCTTTCCAGCTGGCACTTGCCTCTTCTCAGTGCCTTTCCACCAAATGACAGAGCTTGAGATTTCACGTTACTTTGTGGGGAAATCAAAGACTTAGGTAACAGATATAATTAGTAGTCCTTGTATTTTAAAATAAATTTTAATTTTAAAAAATATATTTTTAGGATCATGCTGGATGTCAAATTAGTGTGTGCCTTGTGCTGTGTAAGCTAACTTCTTTAGAGGTGCAAGTGGGCTGTACCATAAAGAAAAAGAAAAGCAGCCAGTTTTATGATCAGTAGTAGCTGCTCAAAAAGGGAGTACCGCCCCCAGGATTACATGCTAGATTAAAATCTTTATATGTATATGTACACCCATGCAATTATTGTTTTGATGACCAGATAATGAGAAAAGGGAGCAAGGTGTGACCAACAACAGGATATTTAATTTTTACTTATAAAAATTTATGCAAAATGTAATATATGATTTATGAAGGGTCTACAAAAAAATTATAGTGTTTTCCTCAGGAAATTGGTGTTCTGACCAGTGGCATGGCATAATAAACAAGGGCTACAAAGGCTGGAAAGGAAGGCATGATGAAGGGCAAAATGATAATCTGTTGTCATTGGTTACTTGCATTTTTTAGGTGGTTGTTTAGCTATTTTAACTGTTCATAGAGTTCTTCTTTGGCATTTGTCAGTTTTACAGCTTACTGTGAGTATTGCTGCAGGAGGAAAGGTCTTAAGGAATGATTTGAAAGCTGAGAGGAAGGGGACTCCCTTTATGGGCTGCAGGCAGGTTTATGTTCTTTGTAAAGAGAGATGGAAAATATGAAAAAGAAGAAAGACAGGAAAATAATACTGAACAGGTATCACTGGTAGCTGCATTAGGTTCAGGATAGAAGATCTGAAGATCTTTGGTGGGGGAGAGGGATTGTGGACGGTCTGCAAGGCAATTAGGAAAAGATTCAAAGTTAATATAATGGGAATGAATAAGCTAATGGTGCAGCTCAGAGTGCAGCTTATTTATAGCAGTTTATTGATAGAAGGAGAATATTATTTTTAGCAGCATCTTTTGAATGCTCTTCAGGAGAATTACATGGGTATAAGAGAGGTCAAAGCACAGTACAACGACCAAAGGACTTGTCATCAAAAAGAAAGTTTAATGTTTTTAAATTCTCAAGACTTGGAAACTTTTTACTTTCAACATTCATAGTGTTTTGATATTTCTGTGCATCATGAGGAAAGTAGTTACTTGATAAAATTAAGATTATTTTCATAAAATATTTCAAAGTTATCTATGTAAAGAAATGCAAAATTTTTTGACTGGCCCTCTCTGAGTATTTCTGATACTAGACTGTTGACTCGGAAAGCCCAACAAAGTTTATGTATGAAAGAATGTGAGGAATTTCACTTTAAGAGTAAAAATTAACCATTTTATTTGCCTTCTTGAAATCAGTCTGCTGGCAATGCAGCTATTGAACTATTTTTGCTAAGTTCTTTCAACTAATATTGAGAAGAAAGCACCAGCTTTCCTGGATGGAGTTTCCAAACTGCTTGTGAGTACTGGTCTACCTGCAGCCTGATACAGTAACCTTGCCCACAGGAGAGATCTTAAAGCAGTTGAGTGAATACACTAAGCCACTCGCCAAGCTTTGACTCTTTAGGACCAGAAAATGTACAAGCTGGGTGTACAGTCTCAGGAAATTCTCAATTATTGGTATAAAAATCTCTGATCAGAATGAAGGAGCTATCTGATAAAGGTCTGTTGCTAAATACAACTAAACCGAAAAAGAATATTGTAGTGTCTGTGTCCTTCCTGGCTAAAAGGAAAGAACAAAGATATGTTAGTAATTTTGCAAATTCTGGATTTATTTACATTCTCATCAATATCCTTTGATGAAAGACTAAGAAAGCAGTAATGGCTAGACCATGTTCATCAACAAAAGTTGTTTTGAGAAGACATTTGACTGTTCTTAAGGAGCTTGTTGCTCTTGCCTAGGTAGAGAGACAGTTAATGCTCCTGTGATGAGCAGCAATAGATCTGTCATCCTGTCCTGAGGGACACATGGAGAAGACAGTCAGTCTAAGAAATATCCTGTTCTTATTTTATGTTGGCTAAAAAGGCAGCTGCAGAAAAGACTGGTTTGCTGATATTTGTCACATTCAGTGGCAAAGGGCATTGATAAAAACAGCATATTCATCTAACCAAAATATAACTCTATATTGTTAATATGCATTTAACACAATCTGTGTTCTATCAAATGTTTTGAAATGGTATCTCGTAAGGTAGCAGCAGTGGAAACTTGTACAAAACATGAGAGGGAACAGGGACATTTTGGGGTACATGAGACTCTGCAGATGTCAGCACTTCAGATGTGGACATCTGGAATTCCAAGCATGGAAATATTGATGAGTGACCTCTACGTTAATATGCAGTTCACTGAGCCCAGGCATTTAAGTGGGTTTTTTCAGCTTTCTTTCCCTTACAACTACCTTCTACAGGGCAGAGGTGATTTTTCTGGAGGCCAGAATCTTAGACAACAGCAATTAAAGCCCAGGAGAGCTGCTGGTGAATTTGTCTCTTCTTGTGGCTGATCAACAAGAGACACAGGACAAGGATTGCTAGTATTTTAGCTGCTTGCAGCTACTTTATATTTAATTCCTGCTCTGTGGTAGACATATAAGATGGTAGCAACTGCTAGGTAGATAAAACGCAATCTGGGTAGTTCAATAAGAAATTAGGTGTGAGAAGAATTACATGTATCAAAATACAAATCTGGTTGGTTCTGTCCAAAGCTTGGGAACTACTTTTTCTTCTGACAGCCTGCTCAATGTGTTGTGCATTTTTGCCAAATGTCCCACAGAAGGTTTGTCCCTGGAAAGGAAATAATGTACAATATGCTAAGATGTGAATGGTCAATGTGTTAAATATTTCAACTTATCTTTCTGTGGGAAAGTACTTCAAGTTGAAAACATCATTAGCATTAAAAAAAATCACCCCCAAATAATTTTTCCCTAATTGATTTTAATGTGTGTAGCTAAACTGTAATATATATGTTCAAAATTCTGGGGGAAAAAAACCCCAAACCCAAAACTTTCCAGTGCTTTTCTGTATACAGGACAATGTCTTTTTAAATAAAGCAGTACACTGAAGTAGGAGGAAAAAAAACAATCAGGCTGGACATGTATGATTCTATATATTTCAAATGGAAAATGTCTCTTTCATAATTAGCTTCCTTTAGACTTAGCACATCTTACTCCCAGTGATTAATGCCCTACAGGCCTGTTTGTATTCTAGAAATGTTCATACAGTTTTGTTTCTGTAGGGGAAGTTATAATTTTTGCAGTATTTAAAATGAATGCAGTTTATTACTGAGGAAATAGTGGCATTCTTTCTCCCATTCAGTCTTATTTGCCTGTATTTTAATTGTTTTAGCTAGAGGCACCTTGTTTAATAATTATATTAAGCTTCAGCATGTCTGGTAACAGATGACAAAAATACAGTAGGAAATCTGCTCTCCCTAGATATATTTGCAAAGATGTGTATATAATTTCTATTCACTGAGAAAGGAGAAATTAATCTCTATACTGTTTGTTTTGTAAATACAGAAAATCAACTATTTTTGGCGTGGTCAATTGTGGACAGTTATGTAGCTCACAAAACATCTCTTTTTTTTTGTGTATTGCAGGTAGCATAGTGTACCTTGGGATGATGGTGGGGGCATTCTTCTGGGGAGGCTTGGCAGACAAGGTGGGAAGGAGACAGTCACTCCTGATATGCATGTCTGTCAATGGATTCTTTGCCTTCCTTTCATCATTTGTCCAGGGCTATGGCTTCTTCCTCTTCTGTCGCTTATTTTCTGGATTTGGGTAAGCTCCTCTAGTTTTGTTCATTTCACAATTCTGTGTGTTAATAAAACTTCCCTCTTTGCAAAAGCACATTATTTAATGTAGAAATCTAGTCTGTGTCAGGAACAAGAGAATCAAACAAGGTAGCTACTACACTCCTAAATAACAACCTGAAGGGGAAGAATGATGATTTTAGGGGAAAGACGCAGACTGCAAATTGTGAGATTGAGTTCTGGTCTTATTTTGCAAGACTTGCTTTGTGAACTTGATCAAATTGCTTAACTTTTATGCTTCAGCTTCTCTATGTATTGCTTGTTCAGTCAGCAAAATAATACCCTTTTCACACATGTACTGTAAGATATCACTAATATTTCTAAAGTTTCTAATGACTTTGTGTGCCTAATATTGTTTATAATACCCCTGCAGTCAAGACTGTCAAATTTAAAATGGGGCACTAGAGTGTGGCAAATATTGCTCTCTCCGGAAGTATGGTGTTTGTGGCTCTGTGTTTGATTTACTTTTTCTTTAAATAACTTCTCAGGTTTTGGAAATAGTTTAATATTGGTAATATTCAATTATAATTTTAAATTTACATGAGCAGAGATTGGGATACACAAGTAAATTACTATGAGAAAGCTTCAACCTTTACTGCACCCTTGGATGATCAAGAGCTCTGTTCTGCAGAGCAGTTAACTTAGCAATTCTGGTGATTGTTTGGTTCAGATCAAAAGTCCCAGTTACAATCCCATTTCAAGTCACTGTCAATCTTTAGGATGCTGAACAGACAGGAGATGGCAGACAAAGCACTGTATGCTGTGTCATAAAGCCATCACATGAAGTCCACTGCTTGTATGGTTTGCTGGCTGTAGTTTATGTAGTCACAATGCACTAACACTTTTGTGTGATGTTTGCAGTTTTAGAAACCCCTTGAACTGGTCTGAAGTAAGGTAGGACTAGACACCCATACCAAAAAGAAATTACCATAGCACTGAGTACTGTTAAACTGATTTAGAAAGGGGGATGGAAGGGCAAGGGGACAGAGGAAGGAGGTGTGAGGAGTCCTCTTGATAGAAGAATCCTCTTAGTCTGTCACCACATTTTCAGATATGACTTTAAAAGAGATCAAGAGGAAATGGCAACTTCTAATTCTATAAAAAGACTTAGAAAAATAAACCAAAAAAAATCCTGTCCAGCTTATTTAAGTGTTTTTCATATCATAGGTCACTATTAGTTCCATGTGCTATGTTTTGTCTCTCCTTAGAGAAATATTGATCATGTTGCATGACACTTCTACTCTTCTATGATCCTGTCAAAATGCAGAAGCTTGTTGCATTCCTGCTTAGCCTGCCCACTTCATGAGGGCAGTACTGGACCCTTGTGTGACAAAGGTTTCTTTTTTGGCAGACAGGTTTGTGACACTGTTGGCTTTCACCCAGATTGTCCCTCTTGGGTGCCTAATGCCAAACTTGCCTGCAGGGTCTCCTCCTCATCTGTAACAGTAGCTTTTCCAGTAAACATATAGTGCCTGTAGCTTTACTCATGATAGGTATATGTCCTGGATTGGGAAGCAGGTACTATTTTGTATTCATCCATTCACCATGATTAACGGTCTTTGAAGGAGCAGGCCCTTCATATCTGTATCTTATACCTCTGTGTGGGTCCCCACTGTGTCCAAAGTGCTCCTGCCTTGTCTTTGAGAGCTGCATGAATAGATCATAGATAATATGCCACCATGTACTACATTTTATATGTGACCCTCCTCTCCTGGCCCCTCCCAAACCCCCAACCAACCAACAACAACAAAAAAACAAGACAGCATGAGCTGCAGAGTCATTCTTCAAAGCAATTACGGCAGAGAAAGATTCATGGCTGGCTCACATTTGCTGTTTTCTTCAAAGACCAGATTTCTCCTCAGAATAACCTCTTTCAGCTGGTATCAGAGTTGCATCATAAAAGACACTAGGTTTCTAGAAATGAATCTGTGCTTCATATCCTCAAGGTGAAGGAAAGCTCTTCTTTTCCTATTCTCACTGTTTGCCTGTGATGATGCAGTTTTTCCACCAGATTTTGCATGTTTGGAGCCCTTCTTTTTCATCTGCTCACTCTCAGAGAAAGCTTACTTTTCACTTAAGACCCGTATTGAAGATGGTATTTTTTGTCACATCTGCCTTTCCTCTGTTTTTTGATCCTGTTTTGGATATGATTTTATGTTGAGAGTGGCTGTAACAGCAACAGACACATCATATGTCAAGCACCAAGAAAGAAGGGAGAGACTAGAACATTCCAGCTGCCGAGGCAGCAAAGTATTATCTTTTCATTTTTAAACAGCTGGGCACAAATATACCCACTGTTAGAGCATTCATCTTACAGGTCTCTGTCTCCAGACACTTTGCATCAGCTGCTGTGCAAGAAGGCAAACTCTTTATGGTATCACTCACTGAAGAACTCCCAGATGTTTACACCAGCTTTGAAGCCATATCTTCTTGCAGTATGACAGGAAATTTGCTTAAAGGGTTTGAATTACATCTTGAACATTTATTGCATTCTTTACTACATCCCACATCTTGCTTGAATGAAAAAGGAATTGTGTCAGTGGAATGGGAATAGAAATTCAACTTAATTTCTCTTTACAACCTCTCCTCATCTTAGAGGTCCTGTCTTTGGACTCTAGATGTCAGTTCCCCTTTCTTAGTGAAAGACACTGAATATATCTCTCTGTTACCAAGGGAGGAGGCTTTGTTCCAGTAGTTCCGTGTGAATCAAAGAGCCCAAATATGAAATAGGAATAATTTTAAGCAAAGAACTGAATTATATATTTTAAAGGCAAAATAGTATTGTTACTCAGATTGGAGAAGAGCATTCTGAAGGGGCAAAAAGTTGTCTGGACAATTTCATGTAATTAAGTCAACAAAATATTAAGAAGTATTAAAAAAATATAGAATCATTTAGGTGTATAGAGTTTAAATTGGTCTGTTATCCTCTAGGTAATATAAAACTAGATTAAGAAGCATGAACAATAAAACCAGTATCTGATAGATTTTGTTTATTAAAATACGATAAAATAGATTCTTCTCAGATTCTCTTGCAGTCAAAATGTGTTTATAGAAGTAAACTGCTCAGCAGAAAAATATCCCTGCAAATAATTTTTTTGCATCTGAAAAGCCTAAAACTAGTAAAAATTTTGCATACAAAAAAGTGATTTGGAATACAAAACAGTATAAATAATATTAAGATATTGCTAAGTAAAGGGCATTGAGGGATATGAAAGTCTGAAAGGTGAACTTAAGTTAGTGAAAACAGTAAAGAAATGTTGGACAGTCTGCAAAATCATTTCCTTTTACAGAAAAAAAAATACCATAACTGTGATTCTTCCATTGATTAATCCAAAATCAAAACTCAAAAGGAAATTGAATCCAAAACCTGATAAAGGTCTAGGAAGGCTTTAGATATAGTTTCCTACAAAGTAAAAAGAGCTAGACAAGAACATGTGAGCTGTATTTGTCATTAGCCATTGGGGGAATGTGCAAAGATTTATCATCAAAAAGCATCTTGTTACATCTGTCTTTGAAATTGTCAAAGGAAAGTTTCTGTAATACCAGAACATGACTCATAACATTGCTGTTAACTTGAATGGAAATGGAGTTATTGCCTATTCAACACTGCCACTGTGAAATATTATTCTCAGCTAGAGAATTTTATCTACCTTCTATTACAAAAAAATTGTATTTATTCAATGTAATACTTCCGATACTTTTAGATAATTTCAAATGCAGTTTTTCTAAGTACAACAACTCAGTTTAGAATAAAGTGCTTAAAAGTGCACTGTATATTTGAATTATCCTAGCAAATTTCATTTGGTTTCTTTGAAATAACCAAAGATGATACAATTTGGGAAAACATATCACGCCAGCCAAAATGTTACTTCTAAGAGTAATCAAAGTATTCATGTAGTAAAAAGCTAGCTGAAATAAATAACCTGAGATGAACTCCAGTTTAGAAATTCTTCAACCTCGTATGTTTGCTCCAAGAGGAAACTGATTATTTTTCATGAGCAAAGTAAAAATCGATAAATAAATGTGTCCTATTGTACAAACCAGACAGTATGTCCAGACTACAGAGAGTTCTTTTAATTTGCCAAAATTGCCAGTTTGGCCAAATATCTTCTCCAAACCCACAGAAATATTAGGAAATACAGCTTAAATGTGCTTAACTTATGTAACTAGAAGTTATTAAGACGCCTTTTCCCTGCCTGTTGCCCGTTGTGAATAAGAGTCTCTCTTGAGATGTTCTGCTGTATAGTTTCTTTTCCAGAAGACTTTAGACTATACTTCATTAAATCTGAGATTCACCTTCAGACAGCTTTCTTAATCCCCCCTCAGAAAATATCTCTAAAGCTAGCTGCAGTACTCCTTCCACATTACTGGGATCTACCAAAGAGTCCCGGTGACAATGTAGTAGTACTAAACTCATCATTTAGATCTTTTTTTAAATTCTTCCACACTGTTGCAAGGAATCAACGGTTAGCAAAAATCCAAAACTGTGCATGAAGTTTCTTGTGACTAGCAGTTTTGAGTTGATTGCCTGCGTAGATCCACCCATGCTGACTTTTCCCACCACTTCTGTGTATTATGTATAGTGGTGAGAAACTCTTAATGTCCTGTATCTCCCTCCTCTTAATGGCCAAGACAGGAAGGACATGCAAGAGGTCTACATGCATAACAACTGTAAAAATGTTCCAGCAGAGATAAGGACCATCTGGACACAGCACACGATGGTTGGGCTACACAAGCTATTGCCTTCAGGAACTCCATATCTGGACAAATAGGCTGCTTTTATAATTGTGTGTCATCAGTATTTAGCATTATTTATCTTTTCATACCCTCTTGCTCCACTTTCTCATGAAACACCTTGTGTCCTCACCCTGCCACCTCTAATTCCTCTCCAACTCCCAGCTGTTTCCCACCCAGACTGTTAGTGTTCTTACACTGCAATCTAATGAATAGCTCTGCAGGTGACTGGCTTCAAAGCTCATAGTGTATGCCAAAAGGGTAGATACACTTCTCAGTCAAGCCAAGAAAGCAGCTGGCAAGGTCTGAGCTTTCCAAATAGCTTTGATCCAGCCCTTGCAGCTTCATGTGTGGGTAAAGGTTCATAATGTAAACCTGGCATAGCTGGGAGAGAAGTTGTCTTTCCTAAGACTGTTGGAAGAAGAGAACAGTATTCTTATGAGGAAAGGAAGATTACACAAAAGGGAGAGAAAGACTAGACAAAGGAAACATGTAAATAAGGTAGAGAGCCTACATGACAGAAAACTATCAAAAGAAAAAGTGTAGAATCATAGAATAATTCAGGTTGGAAAAGACCTTTAAGATCATCCAGTCCAGCTGTTAATCTAACACTACCAAGTCCACCACTAAACCATGGCCCTAAGCACCACATCTACACAACTTATAAATACCTGGAGGGATGGTGACTCAACCACTTCCTTGGGCAGCCTGTTCCAATTCTTGACAATCCCTTCCATGAAGAAATTTTTCCTAATATACAATTTAACCTCCCCTGGTGCATCTTGAGGCCATTTCCTCTTTTCCTGTCACTTGTTACTTGGGTGAAAAGACCAACACCCACCTCGCTTCAACCTCCTTTCAGGTAGTTGTGGGGAGCAATAAGGTCTCCCCTCAGCCTCCTTTTCTCCAGGCTAAACAGCCCCAGTTCCCTCAGCCACTCCTCCTAAGACTTATGCTCCAGGCCCCTCACCAACTTGGTTGCTCTTCTGTGGACACACTCCAGAAACTCAGTGTCTTTCTTGTAGTGAGGGGCCCAAAACTGAACACAGTACTCAAGGTGCAGCCTCACCAGTGCCAGGTACAGGGGGACAATCACCTCCCTGCTCCTGCTGGCCATGCTATTTCTGATACAGGCCAGGATGCCGTTGGCCTTTTTGGCTACCTGGGCACACTGGTGGCTCATATTCAGCTGGCTGTCAACCAGCACCCCCAGGTCTTTCTCTGCTGGGCAGCTTTCCAGCCACTCTTACCCAAGCCTGTAGCGCTGCATGGGGTTGTTGTGACCCAAGTGCAGGACCCAGCACTTGGCCTTGTTGAACGTCATACAGTTGGCCTCAGCCCATTGATCCAGCCTGTCCAGATCCCTCTGTAGAGCCTTTCTGCCCTCGAGCAGATCAACCCTCCCTCCCAACTTGGTGTCATCTGCAAACTTACTGAGGGTGCACTCGATCCCCTCGTCCAGATCACTGATAAAGATATTAAAAAGAACTTGCCCCAAAACTGAGCACTGAGGAACACAACTTGTGACCTGCCGCCATCTGGGCTTAACTCCATTCACCACAATTCTTTGGGCAAGGCCATCCAGCCAGGTTTTTACCCAGCAAAGCACACGCCTGTCCAAGCCATGAGCAGCCAGTTTCTCGAGGAGAATGCAGTGGGAAATGGTATCAAAGGCTTTACCAAAGTCTAGTTAGACAATATCCACAGCCTTTCCCTCATCCTTTTAGCGGGCCACCTTGTCATAAAAGGAGATCAGGTTGGTCAAGCTGGACCTGCCTTTCATAAACTTATGCTGACGGGGCCTGAGTGCCTGGTTGTCCTGTACATGCCATGTGATGGCACTCAAGAGGAACTGCTCCATAACCTTCCTCAGCACTGAGGTCAGACTGACAGGCCTCTAGTTGCCCGGATCCTCCTTCCAGCCCTTCTTGTAGATGGGCATCACATTTTCTAACCTCTAGTCAACTGGGACCTCCCTGGTTAGCCAGGACTGCTGATAAATAATGGGAAGTGGCTTGGTGAGCACTTCCGCCAGCTCCCTCAGTACTCTTGGGTGGATTCCACCTGGCTCTGTAGACTTGTGTGCATCTAAGTGGTGTAGCAGTTTGCTAACCATTTCCCCTTGGATTACAGGGGCTTTATTCTGCTCCCCGTCCCTGTCTTTCAGCTCAGGGGGCTGGGTGCCCCAAGTACAATTGGTCTTACTTTTAAAGACTGAGGCAAAGAAGGCATTAAGTACCTCAGCCCTTTCTTCATCCTTTGTCTCTATGTTTGGCCCGGCATCCAATAAGGACAAAGATTCTCCTTAACTCACCTTCTGTTGCTAATGTATTTATAGAAACAATTTAAATTGTCTTCTATGGCAGATGAATTGTTAGCTGGGCCTTGGCCCTTCTAATTTTCTCCCTGCATAACCTCACAACATCCTTGTAGTCCTCCTGAGTTGCCTGCCCCTTCTTCCAAAGGTCATACACTCTCTTCTTTTTTCCCCGAGTTTTAGCCAAAGCTCTCTGTTCAGGCAGGCTGGTCTTCCTGCCTGCTGGCTTGTCTTTCGGCACATGGTGAGGGCCTGCTCCTGTGCCTTTAAGATTTCCTTCTTGAAGAATGTCCAGCCTTCCTGGACTCCTTTGCCCTTCAGGACTGCCTCCCAAGTGACTCAAGTCGACCAAGGTCCTAAACAGAACAAAGTCTGCTCTCTGGAAGTCCAGGGTAGCAGCTCTGCTAAACCCCCTCCTTACTTCAAGAATCAAAACTCTATAATTTCATAATTGCTCTGCCCAACATGGCCTCCAGCTGTCACATCACCCGCAAGTCCTCCCCTGTTTGCAACCAACAGGTCCAGTGGGGCGCCTTCCCTAGTTGGCTCCCTCACCAACTGTGTCAGGTAGTTATCCTCCACACATGCCAGGAACCTCCCAGACTGTCTCCTCTCCACTGTAAGGTACTTCCAGCGAACATCTGGTAAGTTGAAGTCCCCCATGAGAACAAGGGCTAGTGATCATGAGACTTCTCCCAGCTGCTTACAGAATATTTTGTCTGCCTCTTCATCCTGGTTGGGAGGTCTATAACAGACTAGCACTATGATATCTGCCTTTAAAGTAAAAACTTGAAAAGAGCAATGAAAAAGAAGAAGAAGATGAAGAAGAAGAAGAAGATCTGCAAAAGAAAGTGTTCATAAACAATGATTTTGTGATTACCAATACTGGCAGATCTAAAAGCAATTTATCTGACATATCTAGCTGAGCAATTACCGCAGGCAAATTCTTTGCAATTATGTGCTTGAATTTGACATCAAATTTGACTTAATTTTTTTAAAAACTGTTGGGTAAATTTAGGCAATGAATTATTTACTCATCAGTTCAGCTTCCATCAGAACTGACAGTACTGTAGTGTTCAGTAAATAATCACATGAATCTTTATCACAAGGACTCTCTTGCTGTTAATAACATACAGGCCATGTGTGTACCTGAAAGGCAACTTCTCTAATATACGTAGTCCAAAGAGTCACTTGTATTTAAACATGGGTAGAATGATCAGCAAAGCTTGGTCTACAGTCTGCTGCAGTTTGAATGGGTTTACCCAACAGTTCTCAAGGGGAACTGATCAATCTGGCTGCTCACTCTTAGATACTTTGCCAGTCTATGACGGTAGTTCTGAAAGAAAAACAACAGAGATGTTTTTTAATAAGACTTGTGGTAGTGGAGGCAGAGAACTGTTAATAATAAGAGAGAAGAGTAGATGCAATTGGACAGAAGGACAAAGGGTGGTGGGCTGTTTCCAAATCTCAGGAGTGTAACACTGAACCTGTGTTTTGAGCTCTATCACTGTTTAACAAATGGCAAATAACAAGGTGACAACTTGCAAATGCCATCTCACACAGACAATATCTTTAATTTCAGTCTGGATGTTGTCCAATTTTGAAAAAGAAGAAGACAAGGTATTTCAGAAGAACATCATCCCGCCTTGTGCATTTAGTATTCTGTAAGGGGTTTTTTCCTAATTATCTCTATTCTTGGTATGCTTTTGCACTTCAAGCCCCTTTGGCTAGTGAATCTGCAAATAAACAAAGGCTTCTATCTGAAGCCAGAGGTTCCTGGATGCCTCGCAGAAGTGTTTTCATCCCAGCTGTCACACTGTGCAGTTGCCAAAATCTGTTGTGACAAATCACAGCTCTGAAGGTAGATTAGCAGGCATTTATCATCTTTGTTTGTGACAAAGAAAATGCAAATGTAGCTTAGTTTATTGTTTGTTTCACTGAATCCTACTCTCCTAAGGTGCATCACTTAAATCTTTTTGGTTTCACCCTCCCCATAATTTCACAGAACAAACATGAATAGAGCTTGTACAGAAATAACATTGTAAAAGCATAGCTTTCAGTTTGGATGATTTTCTGGGGTCAGAAATTGGACCTTCTTTTGCTGAAAAGTGGGATTAGATCAGTTGCTTATTTCTGTATCATCACACACACATCCCCCCCCCCCCCCCCCCCAATAACACTTGTTCTTTTTGAATCTAAAAAAAAAATTAATAATAAAAAAATGCATCAAAATGTTGGATAAGGAGCCACCCTTCTTTGTGAATAGATAGAAGAAACAGTATAACTCTTTTTTTTGAAGTAATAGAACTGAGCAAATATGACCTAACTCCCAAAACACAGGCCATATGCATGCTGAGTGGAAGCTGAACTATGTAGGAGATGGTTTTCACTAGACACTAAATGCAGCTGCAGGGCATAGGTACCAGACAGTGGATGACTCTGTGTGTATGAGTCTGTATATGAGCAAAAGCAGACAGAAAGAAGTAGCCAAAACCTAAAAATGTAGCTAGAAATATGTTAACATAATCCTGAAAAAAACAGAGTAAGAAGTAGGAGTAAAATAAGAATTTTGAGGCAGACTGTGTACATTCTCCATGACTAGGATGGCATCAAATAACATGTTCAGTCATCAACTTTTTCTCCAAATAGAAGTATCCCATAAGGCTCCAAAACTGACTCATCTTTTGCATCAAAAAGGATAACAATATGCTGATTAGTTGGTATTTCCTTCCAACTGAATTACACGTTTCTGAGAAAACACCAAAAAAATATGCATTCTACTCTTGTTCTGCCTACTTCTGGTGGGACTTATTACAGAAGATGAAAAATAACTGAAAAAGATCATGACTGACATTTGTCATTTTTTGACTGACATTTATGCCATTCTTTCCACATATGGAGCAATATGTGCAGTAGAAAAAGGCTCCTGCTGTTTATTAAGTGTTTTTCTTACATATATTCCTACACATTTATTTAAAAAGACAAGGTTGAAGGAATGCATCCTGTTGTTTTAGGTGCAGAGAATGATCCTTATAGAGTGAATTTATTTTATGGTGTTGAGCCAAGCTCAACAAAGTTTTGCCTCCTGCTAGTATTAGACCATGCCTCATTACAGAATCTGTTATTCTGGAGATAGTTACCACCCAGAGATTTAGACAAGTGGTTTTTCAATCTTTTAAAAAAAAATGTTCAGACTCTACACAGTTTTCCAGTGGATGTATAAAAAGCCTGTATATTTAATTTGCATTTCATAGATACTTTTTGTGACCCTTTAAAAGTAATGCATGGACTCCTCTCCATGATCTGTGAATAGAAAGTTTATGTCCACTGCTTTGGCTATGAAGACTGAAGAAATGTTATACATGAATAACAGATAAGATGTAAAACTTCAGTTTGCTTGAATCATTTGTATTTTTAAAAGTTAAAATCTTGCCCATTTTTCAGAATAAACATTCTTCTCAAGTCAGCACATTTTTCACCAGCTTTTCATCTGCACGTGCAGACATGTGAAAAGAAGAATGTAGTTCCGTGTATCAATTTCTTTTCTACAAATGGGGATGAGCCATATAATTTATAAACACAATAAGAGCAAACAGCCCACTGTATCAAAACAACTAATTGCCAGAGGCAGACTTAATACTGTATTCTGTGGGGAAATAGTGTTTGCATTTCCCATAAAACAAAAGATGACGTCTTCCTAATTCAAAATCAGTGGCAACTCTGCCTTTGATTTTATTTGGAATTCCCTCCTGTGCATGCCACCATCCATTTCACACAATGTTGGTGGGATACTAAAAAGGCAGTCTGCTTTCAAACTTGTAATATAAAAATATTGAGAATCAAATTCTGTTCCCTCCATGTAAATACGAAGGGGTCACCTGGAGCCACTAAACTATTAAGGGCTAATATGAGTGTAAGTGAAAGTTGGATCTAGCCTAGGATTTTTTTTTTACTATAGAAAGTGCATTCTTCCTTGCAGCTGTTGGGTGATATGGGGGGGTGGGGGGGTGGGGGGGTGGGGGTGTAGTATGAACATTTGATGAATTAATTCATAATGTGCAATAGCTGCTAAAGTATGTGAAAGATCCTCACAAGTGAAAGATGGAAGAAGTCAGAGTTGTTCTGATCTTCTCTTGCACAAGTCTTTGAGAGGTAGTTTATGCTTCTGCAAGCAATGTTCAGTATACCACATACCACATTAGTTCTATAATAGTAAATGGCTGTGGTACCAAGCACCCATTACAATTTCTGCAAGAGCCAAACAGAAATTTCTTTGCTCCTTAAAAATGTTCTCTAGGTCCACACAGTTTTCAAGGAGTTTCCTCATTGTTGTTTGGTGTGATAACAGCTGTAGTTCTTCTGCTCTCCCTTTCTGCTGTCACTTGCTCTGCATTTGGGAGGAAGTTTTAGGGAGTGAAGGCATAGCTACTGCCACCCTAGGACTGTCCAGCATAAGAGCAAAAGAACAGTCTTCTGCAGGAGGATGCTTCCTCACCATCTCCAGTATTGCTCTACATTTACATGAGGCCCGAAGGAAGAATTTAACCAGCTGAGAAGTAAATTTTCCATTCACATGTTTAAGGTGCGAAGAAGCACACAACATATTTTACTACACAGTTGCTATGAAACAGAGACCTACAACTCTACATAGCAGCTGTTGTCTGTATGGTGAAATACATCCTTTATTTCTCCTTTAGAGAGTAGACAAGCTATTTTCACAGTTTAATCAATATGAACATAGTAACCGGACTTTTAAGCTTTTCTTAGCCTGTTGGTGTACTCACTGTAAGTGTCAAACACATCAGATGAAACAGAAAAACTGTTTTTGTTTCAAAGCTGGTTATTTTTTTTCTGTTTATTTACATATCCTAAATAAACCTTTTGGTTTGCTGGCTCCAAAATTCCTCTTACACATCTAAAAGATCTATTTGTTAGAAAATTTGCCCTATTAAGTTAGTCAGTACAGACAATGTTTCTTCTGTAGCCTTGGAGGACCTTTAGGACATAGCATATGAGTCAACCCACCTGCATCAGTTTTAAACACTAAAGCAGCATCAACATCCCATCCTCCACGGTACAGTTGGTTCATGCTGACAGGCAAGAGATACATTTTTCTGCTGCCTTTGGTCAGGATCTCTGTGCATTTTATGACATTAATGGAGCGTACGTTCTTTTCACTTGAAGCATCCACCCATTTCCTAAGCCATCATCCCACAAACATTTGTATGACCTACAGATGCATGACTTCCTCCACCAACTGGAAACTCTCCACAAGCCCCACTTCATTGGAATTCCAGCGTAGGAAATTTAAGGGAGATTTAAAGGAGATTACATGTTTAATCTTGAATTTCATAAGCATAAGAACTGTATTTACCTGAAATGAGCCCTTTATAGAGAATGTTTTCAAGCACTTTGCAACAGGAAAACTATTAAGGTGTTCAACATGATTTATTATTAATTGTGCTATATAGCACAGACAGTTTCAGGCTATATTTAATACCATAATATCTGCATTATAAAATAGAGAGAAGATTCTGTACTTCATGGAGAAACATATACAATGAAGAAAATTCTAAATTTAGAAGAACAGATTGGGTAATAGAACAGGAAAATTACCAAATATATATTTTCTTACCGGTCTCTGTAATTTTCTTAATGAGCAAAAGAAAATCAGAAAAAAAAGCTCTGTCTTACCAAAAATGATTCTCTTTAGGTAGGGTGTTATTGCATGAATGATACTATCCTATATGCCATGAGCAATCTATTAATCTAGGTCTTCTTGAAAGTGGGCACATGTAACTCCTCATCCGCATTTCTCAGCTTAGGCAGGAAAGAGGAAGACCTTGTTTCTTGTTCTGCTAGTGAATTTTCAACATTAGAAGAACTCTAATTACATCCATGAGTACTGTATTTGGGCAATATTGTAGGATTGCAACTCAGAGCTGTGCCTGAGCCCTGAGGGTAAGAAATCATAGCTGTAATCTGCTTATACTTTGGGAACTGGAGAGATCCAAGTCCATAGCACCAGAGGCAGCAGGGCTTCCCTATCACAGCAAAATGAGCTGTGATTCCACCCTTGCCCATGTCCTTTCCAGCATTCCTCACCCTGGGCTTCCAGGATAACCTCCAGGGACAACGTCTCCCATATTGTAAAGCTAAGAGTTGACCAGCAGTACTTCATGAAGAGCTGTCTAGAAGGAAGTGACAAAACAGCAGACCCATAAACAAGTATAACAGCTGAACCCAGTATTTCATTGCTGCACCTGAAGACGTTGTAAAATATACTGTATTGCTATGGCACTAAATTTTCTTAGGAGTGAAATACCATACCATTTCTGTATTCATGCTTTCCTTTTTAATATTTTTTTTTTAATGTGTTTCAAGCTTCCTTCTTTTTGTTCCCAGTTTGGCAGCTCCCAGATGACAGCATAAATATGCATTTATCTTTAAAATTCAGTTAAAAATTCAAAACATGCAAGATACTGCTTTAAAGTATGTAATCTGGTATGTAAGAATATCTCTTCAAGCTTCACAGGTATTTTCTTCAGCAGGAAAAATAAAATCCACAAGGACTTGTCCTGTTGTAGAACATTTGACAGCTTGCATTGGTAGTGAAGAGATAAAGACAGTAAAAGATGATCCAGAAGCTGGTACTAAAAATGATATATAATTTGAGTCACTCTAATTTTTCTAAAACCAAGTTGAACTCTTTTTTTTTGTCCAACTAACCTCCAGACAGTGTTTATTTTTACCATGTGAAAACCTGAATATTATATGAATGCACAGGCTTTTCATAAAAAACTTAAGTAAAAAGCCAGCATGGGCTCAGCAAATCATGTAGTGCAACTGAATAGAACATCTTTTTAAATATGTGTGAAATAAAACATATTAGTAACATAGTTGGCAATGAGTCACTTCTTGAGTACCTAAAGCATGGGATGTAAGACTTAGAGAAATATCTATTATTCTTCAGGAAAATGACTAATATTTTCAGTTAAAAGCAATGACACTTGTCAGTAGACTACTGTGATTTCAGGATATTTGTAATGGTGAAAGTCAACACTTTGTGATGGTTTCTGTCCCAGTGGCTGGCACACTGACCATCCCCACGAAACATTGAATGCAACAAATTGTACATGGAGTTTTCAATGAAATATTTGACAAAAATTGTGTCTAAAGGGGTGAAGGTTTCCTCAAGAGTTTTCAATACATGGTGCAATTTGAGAAGAAACACTCTTGCTGGAAAAGCTGCTTGTAGTTTGGCTTTTCAAAGACTGCAGCTATGGGCTTGTTCAAACTTCAACAAGCTGTTACTCTCCCGCTTTAATCCATGATCTGTACCTCCTTTTAGGATTGGTGGAGCTGTGCCAACAGTCTTCTCCTATTTTTCGGAAGTGCTTGCTCGGGAGAAACGAGGTGAACACCTGAGTTGGCTCTGTATGTTTTGGATGATTGGTGGCATCTACGCTTCTGCAATGGCTTGGGCAATAATTCCTCATTATGGTAAGAAAAACATCTCCTTGTCATTTGTAGTTCTTCTAGTATGAAAGTATAGTTTAAATTGGGGACTTCTGTCTGTTCTTAAAATACTGACCCTGCTATTAACAAAAAAAAAAAAATTCTTCCTTTTGGTGAAAATAATGAGAATAGGTTGTACGCTAAATAAAAAGGAACATATTAAAAGGCGCAAAAATTAGCCAATTCCCAAGTTTAGTTGGATCCTTTAGATTAGTGAAAACCTGGACACATCAAAATATAATTGGAGTTATTGTTGAATCTGGAGCAAATAGATGATATATAGACTTACATCAGAGAAAATAAATTTACAATTGCTGGATGTCAAATTTTTGCTCGTTTTGTTTATTCAATACAGAGATAAAATGTCAATTATACGTTCTTGAGAAAGAAGAGTAAGGACTATATTAATGTCTGCAGCACTAGTTCTTAATATAAAGCTGTGCTGAATGTTTCATTCTTAGTAGATCTTTTTAGTGGTGTAGAGATAAAGAAATTGAACAGAGTGCACTTAAATGCTGTAGGGGTGAATGAGGGCAAATAAGACAGAAAGCTTGCAACAGCTGAGGTTATAGAGACACGCAATATAAGCCACTTTGTGAAAGAGCTTTTTACTGCCCTGACATGGTTAAACGTTACGCGGAGCTACAGATTCAATTCTTAGTCTCTTGGGCTTGCCTTTTAGAATAGTTAAGTAAGTGCTCACAGGTCTCCAGGGTTGCTGAGACTGCTCAGACGTTCTTAAATATCAGCCTCTGCAAGCACTTCTCCCTGGCACTCCTCAAGACAAGTAAAGCAGTGTTGTGAGTTAGCTGGCATCCAAAGCAGCTTTCTTTAGCCGAGCAATGAGGTTTATCGCAGTTGGATAGTGAAAGAGAGGACAACTTCATAAAGTTTGCCCAAAGCAATTGGAACATTTAGCAACCGGTAATGTCCAGAAATGAATTATAATCATGCAGACTAATCAAATATCTAGACTGTTGCATGAAATTAATTTTAGAGTCCAGTAATGCAACCTGAATCTATGTCTTCAACCTGGCATTTTGGCTTTGAATTGCTGGAATCAAAGAGAGGAATTTTTGCTGACAAGACACGATGTGGACAATATATTTTTTTTCCAATTAGTAAATTGCTCTGGATGCCAAGTACCTTCTGCTTTCCTATGGATTTTTATTGTCTTTATCTTTCAGTAGAAAATGCAAACATTGTGACAGACTGATTTATATAGGTTGTCTAATTTCATTGTAGATTTTATAAATAACTCAATAACCTTTACTGAGGTGCTTTTAAAATGTCACATGGCAGTATATCTCAATGAATAATAATACACTTCCTTATACCAAAGCAGTGGCACTAGAGGGAAAAGAATATCAGCAACAGAAAGCTATGCCACACTGACTTTTTTTGTGTGTCCTTCTGCAAAAATATTTATGAAATCACTTAGGACAAAAGAACGTAAAAAATAATATTAAAAACAGCATTCTTCAGTGTTAGCCATATAAATCACTCCCGTTGCAGTGTATTAAGGAAAGTTGTAATAACCAAAACGAGGGCTAAAACGCAAGCTATAAACAACAGAAACAATCCTTTCTCTCTTTTCTAGGAAAAGAAGTGAGTTTACACATCATTTTGGCAAAATTAAACAGAATGTATTTATGGGTTTTGATGAGGTCTTAAAATTGTCTTCACTTTAAATCAGACTTTTTTCATTACCTTGTGGAGTTTAAAACCCCTGTGTTAGTTCCTAGTACAAACGTGGAATCACCCCAGCTCAGGACCAGGGGCAAACTGCTTCATTGTCATGATGCTGTGCTAAGCTCTCAGGCATTGTCATGGGCTCCCGGGACAAACCCTGCACTGGAGGGCTCGGTCACAGATTGCTGTACCCTCCTGGAAACGCTTCAGGTCAGGCAAATACCAGCGCAGGGTCTCTGCACCATTTGTATCACGTGTGTTCATGAGGAGGTTCTTGCAGTGGTATTTTCTCTTTTACAATTTCTACATGGATTCCATGGAATTATTTTGCCAGAATTAAGGAAATATACAGATTTTTCTCACTTCCAGTCCTTCTCATCATTCACATCTCCACTGACCAGAAAGCAAAACATAATTAGAAACAAATATATAGTGCATAGGGATTTTTGAGCTCTCTCTTTCTCACATAAGGAGTAAACAGAGTTGATTTTCCCACCTGAACTCAGAAGTTACTCAACAGCAGTGAATGAAGTTGCATCTGTTGAAAAGCAATAAACTGCCATTGAGCATAAGCGGAATTATTCTTACATGAATAGAAAAATACCAGGCCAACAGAGTACAATAATTTCATAGATTTTTTTCCTCCTTCTTTTACAAATTTATTCCTTTCATTTGTACTGCCTCTTATATAAGCCACTTTAAAAAGTCCTAGATTCACAGCTGATATACATTATCTAGCCCAAGGCAGCCAGTGAAGCTATCTATACAAGTTTACCAGTTGAACATTTAGCTCTTTCTCTGAGAAAACAAAGATTACATTCTCTATATGTAACAGTTTATCTCTGCTTCTGTTGAAGCAGCACAGGAGTGTCTGAAACCTGAGTAATGTTCTGAAACACAAAATAAAGGGAAGCTAACAGTTGCCTTGGCGTCAGTGTGTTGTTAAGAGAGGAATCAGCATGATGTTGTGCGGCAGTGACCACATACAGAAAGGCTAATATCATCTGGAATAAAAGCATCTCTCTCTCAGGGTTTCTTGAATTCTATAGCTGTTGGCTTTTGTTTAAAAATTGAAAATGGATGTAGACTTGTTCAGCATCTCTGAAAGAGGAGTTCAGGTGATGGAGAAGCTACTAGAAGAAACATCTGCAGAGCAATGCTTCTAATTGCTGCCGATTAACAAAGTCCCAGATTAGGCAGCTCCAAAGAAATTGCTTTATGAACTACTTAGATGAGGCTGGATAGGAAAGATAATTACCATTTTATAAATCATTTTGCAAGTGCAACTTTAAATTTAGCATCATGTTTCAAGGTAGATTAGTTCAAAGACTGTCAAATGCATCAAATGTGTATTACGATGCTCTTTAAAATATTCATTTTCAAATAACAAAAAAACTTAGGAGTGAGAAATTACATTTTGGTTTAAAACCCAGATAATGATATATTACCATCTTGTTATATCAAGTTTATGTATAAGTTTGAGGATAGGAATCAAAAAGAATTATGCAAGTTGTTCTAGCCATTTTAACCCTATAATTAAAAAAAAAAAAGGAAGTTATAAAATTATCAGTTTTAAAAAAAAAAAATGTTGCCTGCCATACACATGTGTTATTTGAAGAATCAGTCTCTTTTTATTGTAGCATATC
This sequence comes from Astur gentilis, assembly GCF_929443795.1. Lineage (NCBI taxonomy): Eukaryota > Metazoa > Chordata > Aves > Accipitriformes > Accipitridae > Astur > Astur gentilis. The sequence continues at coordinate 61,467,172 of NC_064919.1, forward strand.
TCCAAACTAAAAATCAGGGGAAGATGGATAAGGATTTCAGTGTACTTAATCTATCAGTTTGGCATTCTGTGTGGTTTTATGTTTTGCATATATGGTGTACACAAGCCTTTTCTGGCTTCATAAACTACATAAAGACCTTCTGAAATTGGAAACATTCCCTAGAGTATTTTGCTTAGTGGCAAACAAATATTGACCTCACTGATTTGTAAATCTTACCCCTGAACAAGAAGGGGTACACATGGCTGAAAAGAAATCAGACTGTAAGGCAGATTGTGCCGGTGTCCAGGCTGCTACAGCATAAACTGCACTTGAAATCTGAAGCTTTCCTCACACTCTAACCCCCCACTTCTGGTATTTACCAGGGGACAGAGGAGACAACCATGTCAAATAGCTTTAGTGAACAAATCTCCATGGCATGATCAGAGGCAGAAATATTACTTCCATATATATCCATCAAATTCAAATTAAATTATGCTAGATTAGTCACTAGAAGACTACAAAATTACAGAATCAAGGAAATAGGAAACATACTACTTTCCAACACACTCAATGCATAAAGCAGAGTTAAGTCTTTAGTCTAAACATTTTATTCAGAGCAGTATAATCACATTGCATAACAGATCTTTGTCTAAAGTATTCATTTTTCACCAGTAGTGTCTTTTTTCCTCTTAACAGAGGACCAGTTACTTGTGTTCATAAGAAAGGTATTTAGCACCATTCAGGGAACACAAATTTGGAGGAGAAAGAAGCAGAATAAGAAATCTAAGGAAGAGCATTCAGTTTCAGAATTGAACATTTCTTGCCTAGCTGTAATTTGTGTCTCTAGGTGTAAGTGCAAAGTACTAACTTGTTTGACGTTCTAGCAAATTTTTCCATTGCGTCTGCAAACAGCTGGTATTTTGTCCTGTGACTGAAAGAGGACAAGTTACAAATGATAATTCTACTCCAGTCTTCAGAATTTTACTAAAGTAAAGAAAGCCCTTTTTCCTGATTTTTTTTTTTTTTTTTTTTGAAGAATAACTTTTTTACAGTAACATAGAACTTAAAAATCCAGGCACAGAAGTGTCCAAACAATGGACCCATACTTGACTTGCAAAACACAGTATTTAAAATATTACTGGTTACTTCTATTTTTAAAATGTATAATTATGTCTGCTACTGGAAATTTTGTATTCTTTTCCTTGTTTGTAAAATATATGTGCTCCTACTTTTCTCTGAAGATCTTCGCCTTTTACTTTCTCCTGCCACTATTCTTGAATTAGTTTAAATGACAGAAACTGGGGCTTAGTTTAGATAGGAAAGAAGTTAGGTTTTAAATACAGATGTAATAAATTACTAACATAAGCTGCCAAATGCTGTTACAGAATCTCCATCACTGGAGGTTTTTAAGGGCACATCAAATCACAGCCTGTCCTCAATAGTTTAGGACCACGCTAAATTCACCAAACCTACTACTGGAGGCCCGTTGCCCATTCTTAATTCTACTTTCTGTAAGTAGATAAGTCTTTCCATAGGCACAGGAGTCTATAAATGGCTTCTATTTCTACCCAAGTGTAATTGTGATTGGAGTGGACAAATCGGGTTTTCTTTTGAGTCAGTGACTTGCAAAGTGGCCTGAAAAGCATGTCTCAGTTTGAGCAGAAGATTGTTGTGGTGAAGCAGATCAATTCGCCTGAAGAAATTAACTTTATTGGCAATCAAAAAGATCTTTTTATCACCTTTTTGGTAGGTGGCTCAAGAGTAATTTCTGTAGTATTTTCTATTGTCATGTTTGCTTTGTTCTTGTGTCATCCAGTTGGAGATAAAAAAGGTAAACATAACTTCAAAACTGCAATAAAATCCCCTTCCGTATGAAGCCATCATGAACTATACTGTAGTAAAATAGGCAAGGAGGTAAGCAGAGCTGCATGCAGCAGCTATGCAGATGAGGAGATGGAGATCTACTGGCTCACTTTGCAACTCAGAGCGTGTACAGCACCAGGCGGTGTTAATGGAGGAGTTAATCTCTCAGCCTGCGGCAGACTAAACTGAGAGCATGATGGACTAAAACTGTTCAGTAGCAATGAAGGCAGAAAAACTTCTGACTCTTGTATTCTATCTTTTTTTTGTTGGTCTAAAGGGTTTCTCAGTGGCACATGGCAGCAGCAGTATTGGTCTAAAAAATCCTGTGCCAATGCTATGTATTAACAGTGGGATTATAGGGCATGGCAAGTACCTGATTACCAATAAAAGCAGAACGATCTTAGGAGCCATCCATCTTGCAGCACTTCTGATGAGCAGAACTGGATCCATCTGAGGGGTGGGAGCTGCAAGTGTGGATGTAGAAAGATTTCAGTCTAGCCTGCTGGTCTCCTCCCGTTACAAGGAGACAGGGGTTTATCGAATTAGCAAAGTGGAGTCAAAAGGTTGCACTCTTCTGTGGTCTTGATTATTCCAAGATGAATGCCATGAAACAATTATTCCCCAGTACATAAATGTTACATGGTATATGTTTTGGGCAATATAAGAAAGAAGTGGAGTTTTTTCTGTTTGTCAGCATTTATTTTTGTAGAAATTGAAAGGTTAATGAATGGCTTTGGCAGTAAGATGAAAGATTAGAAGCCAGGGGGTTTTTGCTAGCAGCTTGTATAGGCTGCATTTTTTTCAACAGTAACCCATGAACTTGGGTATCTTGAAGTCTAGGTCTGGGTTGTACCCAGGTGAGTATAGAAAATTCTTCACTACTTTGAAAAATTCGGGGTTTAACCTCATTATTAGTTGTTTGTAAAAAAACCCACAATTTCTTGAGATTGCACAGATTAATATCTGTACAGCATCTTTAGGCACAATTTGGCTGCACAAATCTATAAGTTTCAAAGTGTCAAAGTTGATGGTGATGCTGTAAATAAGTGTCTGTTACTTTTATAGGTATCGCTGCATTTCAAATACTTCTTATAGTGATTTTAAATTCTGGAATGTGTGTTAGAGGTGGGTCTGAACACTGGAGGAACAGCTTGATTTCACTCATGGCTATTTCATCGGCTGCTGCCAGTGTTTCCTCAGCAGTGAGGTTTTCAGCAGCTTATAAATGTATTATAAATCATGGTTTCATCTTAGGGAAAGGGTCACCAAGTTCCTTCTTCCACCCTTCCTTTGCTGTAGTCCCCAGAGGGGAATTCAGCTATCTCTGATGCAGTGCACCCATCCAATCAAAAGACTGGGATGCGCTTACATGATTTATAATAAAAAGAGCCACACTTGACTGATTTCACATTGCTGCATCACTGCGGTGATTACACCCAAACAACCAGGGAAAGAAATTATACTCAGTAGTCATATCTAGAGAGATGATTTACTGCAGTCCTTTGTACATCAATACCGGATTAATGTGAGTTGGAAATAGGAAAAACAGTTATGTTATGGCTGTTTGACTTCCTTGGTCAAAGTTGCAACATGCTGAAATAGAATGCCATCAATTGTTTAGACATCCAAAAGGTGCGTCAGTGATGTCTTCTTTAATCTTGCAGAAAGCAAATAAGAGAAAAGCATGATTAGCTTCAAAGGGAAAAGGGATAAACGGCTTACTGATGATAAGACAAAAAGTAATGAGCTGAAATTTCTGTAAAGGGGAGGTAGTATAGATAATGAAAAATACTTTCTAATGGTGTGTTAGTTAAACATCTGAATAAAACTGCTATGGAAGTAGTGAATTCTCAGTCGCTGTAAGTCTTTAAGAACATATTTTGAGAATATTGTAGGCACCATTGTTGATTCTGATTTGGAGCAAATAGATACACTGGGTGCCCCCTCAAGGTCCCATCCATCCTTGTCCTCAGGGAACTATTAAACAGATCCTGTTGCTCCAGAGGGTGCTGGGGTAGGCCAGAAAAGAGCAAATGAAGAAAACCAAGACAAAAGGAGAAAAGAACTTCAGAAATCAGACAGAAAAAAAAAAAAAAGAAGAAAAAAAAAAGAAAAAAAAAAGAAAAAGGACCTGCATTGGACATTCAGGGCACATGTAGAAAAATGCCTGCCTATCAAATTGTTGTAGCTGGTAGCTCCAAAGGGGCTTTAGAGCAGAGAAGGTTTCTCTGCTGAATAACCTTGCAGTGGTAGAAAGAGAAATGAAAAAGTCAATCCTTATCTAATCTTGAAAATTCTGGACTCTCTATTTAAAAAACATTATTTTTTTTATTTTTCTCAAACCTTTCCCTAACACTCTGACTTTTCATGGTGGTTCAGAACAAATCCAAGCCATAGCAGCAGCTGTTTTGGAAAAATCTGAGCCCAAGGCTCCATTTTCTATTACACAGTAGCTTCTGTTCTCTTCAGAAGATCTTGAATTTATTAGTCATCCAGAACAAAGAGAGAAGCCAAAGAAGATGGCCTGGGGAACAACTGCATGTGTCTTTTCTCAGTTGTAAAAAGCCCATAAATGTACTAATAAATCTGCAGAATTTAAAATCAATATAATCTTTTTTGTTGTTGTTGTTAATTTGGAGGAAACATTTGATCCAAATTTTAAAACCAAGAGCAGCTCTTCATTTTTGTCTCTCCATACAATGGCCTTTCTGATGCATCTTCTGTCTTCAGAGTGCATGAATCTATGGATACCTTAACCAATGAAAAATACTGTTTGAGATTTAAAAGAAGTTGGAGCTTTGTTAAGGTTGAATCTGCATTTGCTATGAGACTGTCATGCTGAACAAATGGAATAGATCAGACATAAAGGCATCTACTACATAATGCAACATCTGTTGATCTATTTTGCATTCCACTAAGAGGCAAAATGATCCCTAATGTGCTATGCTTCCCCCCATACTTAGTACACTTACATTAATTTGGTATTCTGCAGGCTGAAGCTGTATCTATACTTTTTAAATCCGAGTTAATTAAAGTGGGTATGAAGCAGTTTTAATGTTAACTTATCAACTCCTACTCATGAATTGTTCTTCATTTGAAATAATCCTATGAAATTAGATTATACTGAATTTGTATACTTTAAAAAAATCTTCATCTTTTGGAACAAGAAGGATGACACAGCACAGCAGAATTTAGAACAGCTGCTTATGCAAATCCAGCTAGGAAAGCAAAACAAATCACTTTGTTTATCAGTTTTCTATTTTCTGTGCCCTAATGTAGGGTTTGATATGGTCATTTAAATGTTTATATTTGTAAGCTTTAGAAGCTTAAGTAGCTTTTAGCACATCTACTTAATGAGGAGTAAAGATGCTCATTAGTGAGCTTCAAATATAACCTTCTCCTGGGCTCTTTGGGTTGACTGTGAAAGAGAAAATTTGTTTATTGAGAGGTTCAGTAAGAAACTAGAAAGTCGTTTTGTGAGCAAAGTTATGAGGCCCAGTTTCCTAGGGGTTTCTGTCAATGTCCCTGTCATTCTGCCTAACCCTTTTCTCTCCTACCTTCCCCTATATTCCTTACAAGGTACCATGGCACTACCTTAAGTTTCTCCTTGCTTTTTTCCAGATCCCTTTCTGCTCTAGTCTCTACAGTTACCCTTTCTTGTCCCCAGCACTGTGCAATAAGAAACACTCCGCTTCCCACACCCTCACCATGCTGCTCCCTGCTGAGTTACAGCCCTGCTCCAGTCTAGCTGCTGTCAGGGAGAAGGCAACGTGTTTTGGCTTGTGTCGGACCAGTGCCAGAGGCAATGATTGGCCAGGCCAGGCCAGGGCCTGGTCCCAGTCCCCAGGCTGGCTGCAGCCGCCCTGAGAGACCACTGACTTCTGCCTTTTCCTCTGTCCTCTGATGGGCTATCTCCCCTCTGCCTGGGCAGTGCATTTCACAATGCTTTGGGGAATGTGATTATCTTTGAGACTCTATCTTCCCGTCAGATTTGATTGAAGTAGGTCGATGGCTTTAAATGATGGTAGCAGAGGAACTGACAGACAAGTGAACAGACTGTTGCAGTAAACATCACTGTCTAATGCCATACACATAATTTTCCACAGAAACTATAGTAATAGTCAATCATTCCTATGGCAATAAAACAACAGCAACTCTTCAGCCTTAGTTTTAATGGAAACTCAGTTTCACACAATGAATTGGCCTTGAGTATAAATTAAGAAAAATTATACCCAAGTTAATAAAGCTGCCTTAGACATCTGGCCAGTGGCCATCAGAAATGTCTGCAGTATCAGGCATAACCCTTGCTTTTCACGTCCAGAAACAAATAAGATGTCAATCTGATGAGATTTCTTCTTTGTTCAAATTTTTAATGTTATAAAGACAAAAAAAGCTTTTGGTTTTGTGATTGGTCTGTAACAGATGAAAAATTCAGGTGATTTGTACAGATGGGCAAAAGAAGAGGTCACTGGTCTTATTCTATGATTATTCAGATACATAATATATTAATTTTCTCTGGAACGCAGGTACAACAGTACCAATTGGTCGACCACACTTCCATATTGCCTGTCTGGCTTATAAAACTGTCTGTTCTGAAGCAGCTAGTGATTGTCCTTTGATTAACAGTTTCTTTTCACTTCAATAATATATTCTCTCTATGAATTATATATACAACTGGAATGTCATTTTTCAATTTGCAGTGCAGTTGTTTTTAAAATAAAATTAACATAATCAATTGCAGAATGGCATTGGATTTCTTTTTCAGGAAGTTTGTTTATAAATTTCCTCAAAGAAAAATATCACGTTACTTTTGAAAATCGTGCCTACTTCAGTGAAAGTAATTCCATCAAGGTATATTCAATTGACCATGCATATTTGAGTATCTGAATACACCGCCTGACTATATTCTTTGTGCTCTTATTTATAGGAGAGGGACGTGTACAAATATATGGAAAAAACCTGATCTACCTCCCCTATAGTGTTTGTGTGCTTAATATTCCTAACACAGCTGTATTTTTACAATTTCCAAAGATGCCAGCAGCAAACAGTATAAAATGAGCAAAGAGAAACAGAAAGATTTAGTAGTGAGGGCTGTGGGCTGAAGTTTCAGTTCTTGGTCTCCTCTGCTTTGATGCTGGCCAAAGTGAGGACATGCTGCTTCTACCACTCTCTGTTCATCTCTTGCTGTTTAAGTCTGTATTATCTCGTTTCCTTTCTAGTACAGGGGCTATTTGTTTTGGGGCATTGAAAGTTTTGGCCCCTCTCCTAGTTGATTCCTGAAGGTAGCATGGCCATATAATAAAAAAGCGAGAAATCACGGCTAAAGAGATCAAGGTAAGGCTCTTAGATTGTTTTATTTTCCCACAGGAACCTTATGTATTTCAATGTGATATAAGCATCTGATTCATTCATAATATCTGGATATTCTAGGCTCTGTAAGGTAGTCATGAAACTTTACAAAAGGAAAAATATAATATAATGCTCTGTTTATTTAATATATTGTATTTTCCTTGTTCCCTTTGATAATTACATTTCAAACACTGTGACTGCCTCTCCACAGGTGAAATCCAATTCCCACCTCCACCACCCCTTGAATAGCTATGGTAGATTATAACTGAGGATCATTAGTACTTGATTTCTGAGTGTAAATAATATTTGTGTTGGAAGTGTTTGACCAAAGTTTGAAGTCAAGACTTCTGATCCATGGTTCACAGTATGTACAGAAAAGCTCCATGTATTCAACTGACCAGGTTTGTTTAATGGACTACTGTTAGATTAGAAGATAATTCTTAGAATGCACATCTGGTCTATTTATTAGATCACATAAACTCCCTGTTTAGTCTATCTGTCTCTCTCTTAGTGATAGAATATTGCTCCTTTTTGTTAAAAAAAAAAAAAAAAAGAGGCAAACTGAATATCAAAAAAGGAAATGAGACTTAGATCACAGCACTGAAATGCTCATTTTAAAAAAAGATTTTTCTTGCAACAGCTTTCAAACTAATAAAATATAATAAAGTTCAATTTTGAAAGAGTTTCTTGAATTTCATAGATGTTCTGTTGTTACACCACAGCAGCATGCGAAAGGTAAAACAAATGCATGACGTAAAAGATACGTCCTCTCTGTATTCTTCAGAAAATGTTCCAGCATTTCAATGATAATATTGTTTGTAAGTTAGGCTAGATAAGAAGACCCCATTTTCTTTTCATAAACTGCAGTGTTTTATTGTGCCTCTTTCTGATTGTCTTTTTTGATTAATTGCTTCTCTTCTGTTCTTCACCATGAGCCTGTCATTTAAATATCCTTAGTCCAGATGCACATAAATCACTGAAAGTCCTGGACCAGGATGGAAGCACTTATATTTTCAATTAGCTTCCACATTTAACAGCTGCTGTTAGTAGTGTCTACAACAACTCGTCATGCCAAATACAACACAATTTGTGAGCTCAAAGCTATGGGTAGGCTGTGGAGGACACCACCCAAAAATACACAGATATCATTGTATATGTGTTTTGCATATTGGTAGGACAACAGTATAATCAGATTTTGTTGCAGACAAGTGGTTTTTTTGACTTAGTTCATAATGACTACTGCATAGGGCATTTGGCAATATTATATTGTCTACTTATAAAAACAGATTTTGCCTGCTGTTGATGGGTTGCTCTTATTGTACTCTTTAGCACTGTCCAAACAGATATTTTGAACTTTGTACGCAAACCACTTTTCAGTTCTTAATTGTGTAGTAAAATAAAGTAGTGGAAATCACTAAGTACATGTAGGAGACCAGAGGTAGAAATCTTAAGAAATCAAAAGTAAGGTCATACAAACAAAATTTGAAGCACATTTTAGTCACATTTGATTACACAGTCTCAGTGTTGACACTGACCATGATATTCTTAATCTCCGATGGCAGAACGTTTTAACATGTCCTCTCCCCCACTTTTTTTGACATTAGTTGCAACTGCTTGATTGTCATTTCTGGAATGCATGACATGGTCTTTTCTTCTTAGACTGATGAGCCTGTAAGTTATGATGCTGTCAGAGCTATGGACAGCAGATTTTACCTCTTTGTTTTGCATATTGTAAAGTGCCTTCACTGAACAGCAGCATAGAGCCAGACTCAAGGACTTTGCAGAACTGCAAGTGTACATAAATCTCTGGGGCCACTGACTCAGTCAGCCAAACAGTCAGATCAATTATGTGCTGCAGTGCTTGTAATGAGATTTTCGATGGTATCAGTTAAATATTAACCCTTAGTGGCATATTCTGGATTGCTTTTTTTTTATATGTGAGTAATTAGAGTATCTTCTTTCCAGTTCTTCAGTCTCCATTCTGTTTTGGACTCTAATGTAAACTCGGTGTAATTACCAAATAGATCTTGCTTGTATTGGAAACTGGAAATAACAAATTAATTTTTATGCTCACTTTTTATCTGGTTGTTAAACTAAGAAAATTCTTAGACCATTCCTTGATTAAGTTTTCCCTCCAGATGCTACCAGCTACTGCTGTGGTTTTCAATGGCTGGGATTTCATAAAATGTTTCTAGTGTATATGCATAGAATCATAGGATCATAGAATGTTTTGGGTTGGAAGGGACATTGAAGATCACTTAGTTCCAACCCCCTCCGCCAAGGCAGGAACACCTTCCACTAGACCAGGTTGCTCAAAGCCTCATCCAACCTGGCCTTGAACACTTCCAGGGATGGGGCATCTACAACCTCTCTGGGCAACCTGTTCTAGTGCTTCACCAGCCTCACAGTGAAGAATTTTTTCCTTACATCTAATCTAAATCTACCCTCTTTCAGTTTGAAGCCATTAACCCTTTGTCATGGTTTAACCCCAGCCAGCAACTAAGCACCACGCAGCCACTCACTCACTCCCCCCCACCCAGTGGGATAGGGGAGAAAATCGGAAAAAGAAGTAAAACTCGTGGGTTGCGATAAGAACAGTTTAATAGAACAGAAAAGAAGAAACTAATAATGATAATGATAACACTAATAAAATGACAACAGTAGTAATAAAAGGATTGGAATGTACAAATGATGTGCAGGGCAATTGCTCACCACCTGCTGACCGACACCCTGCTAGTCCCTGAGCGGCGATTCCCTCCCCCCACTTCCCCATTCCTATACTAGATGGGATGTCCCATGGTATGGAATACACCATTGGCCAGTTTGGGTCAGCTGCCCTGGCTGCCTCCTGTGCCAACTTCTTGTGCTCCTCCATCTTTCTCGCTGGCTGGGCATGAGAAGCTGAAAACCCCTTGACTTTAGTCTAAATGCCACTGAGCAACAACTGAAAACATCAATGTTATCAACATTCTTGCATACTGAACTCAAAACATAGCACCATACCAGCTACTAGGAAGACAATTAACTCTACCCCAGCTGAAACCAGGACACCTTTGTCCTATCACTATGTGCCCTTGTTAAAATGTCCCTCTCCAGCTTTCTTGTAGGGCCCCTTTAGGTACTAGAAGGCTGCTATAAAGTCTCCCCAGAGCCTTCTCTTCTCCAGGCTAAACAACCTCAACTCTTTCAGCCTGTCTTCACAGGAGAGGTGCTCCAGCCCCCCAATCATCTTTGTGGCCCTCCTCTAGACTTGCTCTAACATGTCCTTCTTATGTTGGGGGCCCCAGAGCTGAATGCAGTATTCCAGGTGGAGTCTCATGAGAGCAGAGTAGAGGGAGAGAATCACCTCCCTCCACCTGCTGGTCATGATCCTTTTGATGTGACCCAGGATATGGTTGGCTTTCTGGGCTGCGAATGCACATTGCCAGGTCATGTTGAGCATCTCATCAACCAACAAACCCAAGCCCTTCTCCTCAGGGCTGCTTTCAATCCACTCATCACCCAGCCTGTATTTGTGCTTGGGATTGCACTGACCCAGGTGCAGGAACTTGCACTTGGCCTTGTTGAACTTCATGAGATTCAGCAGAGGCCCACCTCTCTAGCCTGTCAAGGTCCCTCTGGATGGCAATCCTTCCCTCCAGCGTGTTGACCGCATCACACAGCTTGGTGTCATCGGCAAACTTGCTGATGGTGCACTCAATCCCACTGTCTACATTGCTGACAAAGATGTTAAACACTGCCAGTCCCAATACCAACCCCTGAGAAATGCCACTTGTCACTGCTCTCCACTGGACATCAGACAGTTAACCACAACTCTTTAAGTGCGACCATCCAGCCAATTCCTTATCCACCAAGTGGTCCATCCATCAAATCCATGTCTCTCTGATTTAGAGACAAGGATGTCAATGCTTTGCACAAGTCCAGGTAGGTGATGTCAGTTGCTTTTCCCTTACCCACCAATGCTGTAACCCTGTTGTAAAAAGGCCACAAAATTTGTCAGGCACTATTTGCCCTTAGTGAAGCCATGTTGGCTGTCACCAATCACCTCCTTATTTTCCATGTGCCTTAGCATAGTTTCCAGGAGGATCTGTTCCATGATCTTGCCAGGCACAGAGGTGAGACTGGCCTGTAGGTCCCCAGGTCTTTCTTTTTTCCCTTCTTAAAAAATGGGGGCTATGTTTCCCATTTTCCTGTCAGTGTGAAATTCCCCAGACTGCCAAGACTTCTTAAATATGATGGATAGTGGCTTAGCCATTTCAGTCACCAGTTCTCTCAGGACCAGCAGATGCATCTCATTAGGTCCTATGGACTTGTGCACATTCAGCTTCCTTAGATGGTCTTGAACCTGATCTCCTACAGTGGGTGGTTCTTCATTATCCCAGTCCCTGCCTTTGCCTTCTGCATCTTGGGTGGTGTGGCTGGAGCACTTGCTGGTGAAGACTGAGGCAAAGAAGTCATTGAGTACCTCAGCCTTCTCCATGTCCCAGGTAACCAGGTGTCCCATTTCCTTCAGGAAAGGGCCCACGTTTTCCCTAGTCTTCCTTTTATCACCGACGTTCTTGTTGTCCCTGATGTCCCTGGCCGGATTTAATTCTATCAGTGCTTTAGCTTTCCTAACTTGATGCCTCGCTGCTCAGACAATTTCTCTGTATTCCTCCCAGACTACCTGTCCTTGCTTCCACCCTCTATAGGCTTCCTGTTTGTGTTTGAGTTTGTCCAGGAGCTCTTTGTTCATTGAGGCCTCCTCGCATTTTTCCCTGACTTCCTCTTTGTTGGGATGCATTGCTCTTGTGCTTGGAGGAGGTGACCCTTCAAAATTAACCAGCTTTCTTGGGCCCCTCTTCCCTCCAGGGCTTTATTGCATGGTTCTCTACCAAGCAGATCCCTGAAGAGGTCAAAGTCTGCTCTCCTGAAGTCCAGGGTAGCAAGCTTGCTGTGTGCCCTCCTCAATGCCCTAAGGATCTTGAACTCCATCATTTCACAGTCACTGCAGCCAAGGCTGCCCTTGAGCTCCACGTTCCCCACCAGCCCCTCCTTGTTGGTGAGAACAAGGTCCAGCATAGCACTTCTCCTCATTGGCCTCTCCATCACTTGGAGAAGGAAGTTGTCATCAGCACATTCCAGGAACCTCCTGGATTGCTGATGCCCTGCTGTTTTGTCCCTCCAACAGATATCAGGGTGGTTGAATTCCCCCATGAGGACCAGGGTTTGTGAACATGAGGCTGCTTCTATGTGTCTATAGAGGACCTCATCCACTCCGTCTTCCTGGTTGGGTGGCCTGCAGTAGACCCCCACTATAATGTCACCAGTCCCTGCCCTCCCTTTAATCTTGACCCATAAGGTTTCAGTCAGTACCTCATCCACCCCCAGGCAGAGCTCCATGTGCTCCAGCTGGTCTTTGACAAAAAGGGCAATACTCCTTCCTCGTCTCCCCTGCCTGTCCTTCCTAAAGAGCCTCAGTCACAGGAGCAATCCCACCACATTTCCTTGATGCCAGTAAGATCATAGTACTGCAGGTGTGTGCACATCTCTAACTCCTCTTGTTTATTGCCCATGCTTTGTGCATTTGCATAGAAGAATTCAAAAGCTGGGCCCCTGATGAAGCTGACTTACTGGCTGGAGTAGCTGGAATTCCTTGTGCTCTGCAGGTGCTCTGTGATCCCTCTCCAGACTCTGGGCATCAAACTGGTAGGAGCAGGATAGATTGGTGTTCCCCTCCCCCGGCAACTTTAGTTTAAAGCCCTCTTCACCAATTTGGCAAGCCTACGACTGAAGACGCTCTACGCCTTCTCTGACAGATGGACCCCATCAGCCCCCAATAGACCAGTTTTCTCAAAGTGAGTCCATATGTCTGTAAAAAAAAATAATACAAACAAATCTTTCATCCATAGGCCTTAGTTAGCCATTTAGGACGCTACACATCCATTTGAAAAATGACTGGTAGTCATTAAATTCAGGAAGGTTGCAAACCACTAACCTATTGCATCCCAGAACTACTTTTGATTTTTTCTCACTCTACAGCATTACAAGGGCATTGGGAAGATTGTGAATGTATGTATAAAAGAATCTTACATCCAAGTGCTTACACCAAGTGTTTGTTTCCACAGAATTGAGGAGGGTGCCACATGACTCCTAATACCTCTACGTACAAGTAGATGTAGATCTATATTAAACCTTTAACTGAAAGGTGAAAATGTTCCAAATCAAATTTTGATGCAGAAATGTGACACAACCAGCCATTTATAGGGACATTAAACATTTGAGCTTTTGATTAAAAATCAGAACTTACTTCAAGTTTTGCATCTGAACACTGGACAAAATTTGACCTGTGTCCATCTACATTAACTTCTAGTAGTCTTGGGCAGTTTTCTGTGAATAATGGTCATGAGTACACATAAAGGAAGTACAGAATATTCTAGCCTGGAATATGCGTATTTACTTACTTAATAATTTCAATTGCAACATGGTGTTTCTCATTATAGATTTCAGAAATACACAATTACATAATTTTTAAGAGAGTTTTTGCACTGATTCATATTTTATAATGTATGAGGTAGAGAGGAAGAAAGGTATTTTGAGGATGCACAAGTAGAATGTTTTAGAAACACCGATTTAAGATCTAAGCAAAAAATTACAGCTTTGCCCTGGAAATTTTTCAAACTCTATGCTCATTATCCAGGGACTGTAACGAGTGAGGATATACCCACTTCCCAAGGAGTATAACGAGATTTGCATCCAGAATGAAGCCACGTAGAAGTTATTCAGGCTTGATTCCTGGTAATAGGTATCTGAAGTCTGCAAAATGACTCAGGACAGAGGCAAAACTCTTAATGGTGACAAAAGTCAAGACATTACATTTCTGTGTTGAAGTGTTTTGAGATTTGGTAGGTTTCCAGCCCTATAGGATTCTTGCATTGCATTTATATTCAGAATTGCTAAGGAGCAAAATTGGATCCTGCATGGTGGTGGCCGGGTAGAGACATTTGTATCAGCATGACATCTTAGCAAAGTGCATTTTTGTGATCTATCCCTAGTTTGAGATTGGAAGATTCTAAGTGGCCAAAGATACACAAACAGAAGTACAGGACTGCAGGGTTGTCTCCACTCCCCAGCAGTGACATCTTTTGTTCCTTTCCTGTAAGTGGAATGCTTTGCTCATAGCCCTTGTTTCCATGCAGTATTGTGTCAATGGGTGCAACAAATATTTTAAATCAGGAGATCAGTCTAGGAAAGGCTCAAAAAGCTCTGTGTGATGATCCCACATCAGCTGAGCACCTCTCCAGGGCCAATCAGGTATTGGAGAACAACCTTAATTCTTTTAGGAATCACGTGCAGATATATCAAGAAACCATGCAGAGGGTTTTGTATAAACTTGATTTTTATCCTTTCCCTCTCCCTTTATGGGGTGATGGCTCTGCATTTCATGTCAATGTCTGTCTCTATGGATTTGGACAGTATGGTCTTCTCCCAAACTCTGTATATTTTGGTTCTAATTTTTCTCTTATTTTCATGCCTCTTTGGTGTTACTGAGATCTTCCAGCACTGAGTTAAGACTTAACCTGTGGAAGCATTACTGTTCCTGTGTTATAGATAGGGATGCAGCATGTAAATACACAGAAAAGCACAATAAAACACTGCAGATCGCCAATAACTCACCATGTAATTAGATGATGTCAGGGACAGTGGTGGCTTGGAGACTAACTGAAGTGAATAAACAAACATGTATACCTCTGTGTAAGATAAATAACTTAAGAGGGAGAGGAATGTTCATATCCTGGCAGCTGGTTTGCTGTCAGCTGACTCTTACAGCTTCCATTCAGACCAGAATGTTTCATGCAAAGTGCATTTACACAAGATCTTTTTTCTCTTTTTCTTTTTAATATGCTTTTGGTATATATGGGTGATCACTAGAACTTATTTGTTTCAGCCCTGTTTTACATGAGTAAAAAGGTAATTTGCCCAACTCTGTGAAGTGTACAGGAATCCTTTTGTTATCATACCTTTCTCAGTCATATAGTAAGGTCAGAAGAGGCAAAACCAATTCTGAAAATGCCGTGACCTGCCTCTTGTGAAAGTTATTCTACTCTTTTGCCACTGTTTGTTATAACTATTGAGTCTTTGGAATAGTCCACTTAAGGGGAGAATATGGGGCAAATATGTAGACAATTTATAATGGCCAGTTTATTTTGCAAGCCCTTTCTCTCTGGTTCTGTATAGCTTCTCCTCTGCCCCGTTGAGACTTCATAAAATGTGAACTGCTAATGAGTGATTAACATGTCTCTGTTTTCTTTAGTTGGCTCAGTCTCCTTCCCAGTAAAGAAAATGGACATGCAAGTATAGCTTCTTTTGTTGAAGTCAGGATACACACATGTCATTCCCATTAGGCTCAATACCAACAACAGCCTACTTCAACTCCCTACATGTATGTTTATCTAGCTAGGAAGGCGAGATCCTGATTTCCTATTCATAAATAGACCACTAATTAAACATCCTTTGCCATCTCTACATCTGCCAAGATTAGACAGATGACATGACCAGGCTGTTGGGTACCTGCAGTTCTCTTATTAGGAATTGCTGGTTTAATTCTTTTACATAATTACGTCTATTCATCTCTTCTGCCATTTTAAAGATTAACTTCTTGCCTGTACTGGCTACTGTGAGTCACAGCGTCTTGATACAAACATAATGTAGGGCCAAATGAAAGTCAGGTTTCAGACGGACAATTGCAATCCATGCACACAATGAGTTACAAGCTTCCTTTGTCTTTTTTTCTTCCAGCTTTGCTAGGTATTCTGATTTGAACTATTTTTTTATGTTTTTTTTTAATATAAGGCCTGTCACAGGTAAATTAGCATTTCCATAGCAAGGAAACAAACCTAACAGCTCTATATTCTGCACAGAGTGTGTGTAAGGTTAAGTGAAAGGCTGACATATCATTACAAAACCTCAGATTTTGGGCATGTATCATACCATATCATTGTCTGAAGTATGGGGATATACAAACTTCCTCCTCAATGGAAAGTAATACTGGGCAGTACTACAGCAGGTATTAGAAACATTGAAAAAGTGGATTATTGATGTCACTGTTCAGAGGTATTACAGCTGGAGACTTCATCCAGACTACAGTGCCATGCACTGGATGAAGAAGTTTTGTCTGATGGTATCAAATTATTTTCTATGCGAGGTCAGTCCTGCTTGCAGCTGTCCTGGGGCTTGTCTGAATGGCAGATAAGTCACCAGAGTGACTGGAGATCTTATAATCTCAGGTCTTCAGATGAAGATCAATGTCAGTACAGGCAAGTGATGAGTGTCAGTGGTTGACAAGCCTGTCCTCTGTGGGAGACGAAATGTGTCTTTAGAAAATGGCTTATTCCTTTTAATCACAGTTTTAAGTGTCAGCAGACCAAGTCTGAGTTTAATGTATTTGTAAAATATATCTGTTTAACACTATTACTTTCTTCTTTCATTGAACTATTGATTCTTATGGCTCCCAGAGAATAATAGCATCAGCTAAAGAGTCAGGCAGATGAGGATGAGCGTTAGAGAGTATTCTACAGGCACCTTTGTTAAGGTACCTCTATCGCAGTGTGCCAGACTTCAGCTATTTTATTTTCAGATTCCTTCTGCAGAAATTACCAGCAGCTGACCTACTGAGCCACTGGGTTTGTAGAGTATCTATCTATATATGCTAAAAATATCACTGCCTTTCCCATGTGATATTAATTATCTAATCACAGGAAAGACAAATGTTTTACTTTGTGTTACTGAAATTTCACATTAATACAATTACAAAAAAAATCTGAAAATATTATTTCTGCATTTGTTAGAAACCATGTATTTCACTCAGTCTTGTAAAAATGTTTGAGCTTCCTCAGCTATATAACTTGCTTGAACTATATTTTTTTTTCCAGTTTCAGTGATGTTTTAACATTATTCTAATCAGTACCACTAAAATATATGGGCTCAAATCCTCATGGCACTTGGAGTTAAACTTGGTAATGCCAGTACAGACTAAATTATAAGTGTAATAATAACGTAGTGCTGCCAGCTGCAAAATATTTCCAGTCCTCTTTATAATTTTTACTTAGCTTAGATTTAGGAAATACTCAGCAAAACAACAACAGTCAATAGAAGTCTTTCTGCAGATTTTTTTTAAAACTTATTGGTTGTATTAAATGCGGTAACAGTGCCACCAGGTGGCAATTTAGAGCAATCACACATCTTAGTTAGTGGAAATTTTTGAAGTTTAAAACATTAAAAATTGAGGCTAGAAAGCTGAGTTCTGATCAAACATTGTGTGGTAAAACAGAAATAAGAAAAGTTATAAAATCATAGAAATTATTATGCAGAAGAATCCCTATAAATCGCTTGGCTATCTTTCTCCTCCACCCCTAATTTTAAGAATATTCTTGCATCTGCTCCCTCCTCTGATCTACCAAAAGACAGAAGTTTAAGCAAACTTGGCTTTTGATTATTTCCGACAGTGCCATGAATCTAGTTCCTCTGATTCCTACTGAATGACTAACAAAAATTGTTATCAAGAATGGTCAGCCTTTAGCTAACCATGCCATAAAATCCCTATATTCAGTTAGGCATTCTTTCCCCACATGAGTCTCTTAGAAAGTTGTTTCACGACTTTATTTAGAAACCTTACCCTTGCCAGCCAGTATTTATACAGAGCTTGTAGGCACCCATATTTTTCATTGCCCACATCGCACTTTAGTGTAACCCTTATGGATCTGTAGAGAGCTATTATGTTCCCTTTCAGCCCTCATTTTGGAATGTTAAAAAAATCATCCCCATCAGTCTGCTCTCTAGGAGCCTAGCCACTGTATAAGATGAGTCTTTTCCTTAAAGATACCAGCTGTTTATCAGGTAATATGCATTTATAAAATTCAGCATAATATGGACAGATTTACCTCTATATTTATTCAGAAAGTCTGTGACAGAAATGCTGTTTTCTCTTCTTTGGCACAAGAACTTTTTAATAATACCCTTTAAATTTACTAATATTAGGGATCAGATGAAACGCTGTGTTGGGAGGGAAGATTTTGTTGACACTGAGTCCAACATATAAATTGGTGATTAGATATAGATTAGCATCTTATACATTTTGGTTATGCTCTGCTGCGTGCTGCTGTGTTCCTGTAATCGGTAATTGCCATGTCTGTGATTCACTTGGCCTTTTCCAGCAGTCAGTGAAGTGGGTGGGTGGTATTCAGCACAAAGGTTGCTGCATCAGCTTCAGATTCAGTCATGGCAGGTTTTACTTTGCTCTACAGCACATCATTCCCAAGATGCATTTGGGCCAAGTGTTTTGCAATTCATAAAACATTGGGACTTGCCACCATTTTCAAGATTAATGACTTCTGAATATGGCATAGCCAGGGACCAAGGGTGAAGTTTAGCTCTAGGCTGCTGTGCAGTGCACTGAATGCAACCATTTAGAGCTGCTCTGTCTTTGCTATTGTGTCATAAATCAGGGAAGGGAGACGCAAATTGAGTTACAGCCAAGAATACGCTTCCATTTGGTTTCAGGACTTACGTACAATAGGAATGAAAGCCACTTTGTGAGCTAAATTCAGAGCTACTCTAATGGCTCCATTTTCCAGATTAACTCATGACCTAGGAAAATGTGATGTCTTAAACATAAGAATAAATCTAAACTTGCTCTGCATTTAAAATACATGTTTGTTTTGCTGATCTAGTGCTGGAATACACAGGAAAGCAACCTCAAGAAAGCTGTGCTCCAGCTAGCTTGTTTTCTACCAATTGCTTCTTATAATACTGACAATCACTATTATCATTAATTCAGCAGATATGGCAAATCACAAGATAAATTGCAGCAGCTAATACAATACATAGAGAAAAAGACAGAATAAGAGCAATAAAAACCATAATGAACATTTCAGTTGACATGCACCTCAGATATTTTGACCAATAAGAAAGATGTTTTGTAGGTTGTCAGGATGACAGCCGGATGAACAGTGCACTCATTGCTTTTAATTAAGTGTGGTATGGTTCACTTACATTAACAAATGACACCTTAAAATAAATTATCACCAGTGTTTTCCAGAACTGGTTACAGAGCGCAAGATGTTGCTGTTGTTTTATAACAGGTATAAAGCCAGGTTGATTTCATTTACCACAGAAATGCCCTTTGTGCAGCTCAATCTCATAAAACATAAACCAGAGCAATGAAAGGCAGATAGTCTAAATATACCAGCGGCTCCATGTATTTCTGGGACAGTTTCTAATGACAACAAAAGCCAGTACTTTGACTTCACTGTTCTGAAAGATGAAAACCCCCATCAAGTGCTGCTTTCCCAGTGGCACTAGCAGCTGTACAGCTGCCTGGCAAGTCAGAGCAGTGAGCTGATCTGACTAAAAATTAACTTAACTGAAAGGAAATAATTTTGCAAGTTCTGTATCAGGTGATTTTGTACTATAGTTTAAAATATATAACGAAGAATATGATTCTAATGATTACAATAGAATGTGTACATAATTACCAAAACACAGGTATGGTTTCTAATTGCCTCATCAATTTCCTTCCTCATCAAACCTTTCCTTCTTTATTTCCTTCCTGTCCCAGTTTAGAGGTAAAGTATGCCCATATTATTTAAGATTTGAAATTCCCTAAGACCAAAAGTTGACATTTTCTGAAAATCAGTAAAAAGCAAATTTTAATACACTTTTACATCCTTTTGGTTGTATTTTTGACATGGTTTAACCCCAGCCAGCAGCTAAGCACTGCGCAGCCACTCACTCACCTCCCTCACCATGGGATGGGGGAGACAATTGGAAGGGTAAAAGTGAGAAAACTCACTGAGATAAAGACAGTTTAGTAGGTAAAGCAAAAGCTGTGCATGCAAGCAAACCAAACCAAGGAATCCATTCACCACTTCTCCTTGGCAGGCAGGTATTCAGCCATCTCCAGGAAAGCAGGGCTCCATCACGCCTAACACTTACTTGGGAAGACAAATGCCATCACTCCAAACATCCCCCCTTCCTTCTTTTTCCCCCAGCTGTATACGCTGAGCCTGACGTCATATGGTCTGGGATATCCCTGTGGTCCGTTGGGGTCAGCTGTCCCGGCTGTGTCCCCTCCCAACTTCTTGTGCCCCCCCAGCCTGCTCGCTGGTGGGGTGGGGTGAGGAGCAGAAAAGGCCTTGACTCTGTGGAAGCATTCCTCAGCAGTAACTGAAACATCCCTGAATTATCAACACTGTTTTCAGCACAAATTCAAAACATAGCCCCATACTAGCTATTATGACGAAAATTAACTCTATCCCAGCCAAAACCAGCAAAATTTTTTAAACTTAAATTTTCATTCCAAGTTCTTAAATTTTAGACATCTTCTTTTTGTTGGAGAGAACTTCGGAGGGGGAAGGTATATCTGGAGGCTTACTTAAATAAAAGTTACATGGCATTCCAAGATCATTGCCAATACTTTCATTGATTTTACCTCTGTCTTCATGGGTTAAAGATGGCAGGGCTGAATGAGGCTGTAGAGCAAGCTGATATAATTTTAGAAACACAGAAATTTTGTAGGAGACCAAAAGAAACAGGTTCCCAAGTCTGCAGATCACAATGTTTCACCAAGTTGTTGATAAAGGGCAAAAATAAATCATGGGTTGACTGTATTTTTCATATGGTAACATGTTAAGTACTTTAATATGAGAACAGATTCTTTTTCCAAGAATTTATTTATGATCCACAGCATGAAATCCTTAAATTCCAATATGCACTATACATATAACAGATAAATAACTCCTTTGAAGAACTATTTAATAGGCCATTTTTTACCTTGTCATACCAGTTGTTTACTGACATCCAGACAGATTTATTTAACCGTGTCTTTTGTCTAGAAAAATCAGTTAGCAAAGAAATATATCAGATTAATCTGGCGTCAGCTCTTTCATTAACCAGGATTTCATTCTCTTCCAGTAACATCTTCTGTCCTTTATCATTATTCCTATCTTCCACTCATCTTTTAATAAGTTATCCTTGAAAATTTTACTTGAAAATTTCTGCTGTATTGAAGCCAGACTAAAAGGCCAGGTAGTTACCCAAATAATATTTTTCTTTTTCTTGAGAGAAATTTTTAGGTTTCTTACAATCCTAGCATTTCAGTAGTTCAGTCATAATAAACCAATCAAACCGATATTTTCATAAAAAGCTGAACTACCAGCCCTGCAGTTTCACATACAGGTTTTCCAGTATTTCCTTTTGTGTTCTTCTCAGTATATTTGACCAATGGCTTCTACAACATTTTATTAGTCAGCACTCAGACGTATCTCAAGATATTTTTTTTCAGATGAGGAGAGCTGTTTTGCTTTTGTTCTTTTTTCTTAATCTCTTTATATAATCATAAATTCTGTCTCTACTTCAGTGTTAAGGTTGTTCCTCTCAGACAGAAGTTTAAATACTGAGTATTTTTTCCTGTACATCTAGTTACGGGGTGTGGGGGGGAAGTGTCAGTCTACTTTTAACAGAATTTAAGGAGTGATATAGTGCTCTGGAACAAGATGGAGACAAAAATTAGGCACTGTAAATGCTTTATGTGATGTTCTGTATTACATTAGGATACTCTTATTAAGAGTATTGAAATTAACTGTTTGTAGAAAAAGTAAATAATAATAAGGAAGGCTGTAAAATTCCAGAAAATATATCATCTGAGTGTAGATTTTTAATTCTCCCTTCTTCCAGTATTCATAGAAAACTATTTCTTTTCATATTTATTCTTGCATATGGTGATGGTGTTCCTGTTTGCTTCATGTAACTACCTTCATGCAGATTTTGCTAAGAGACTTGAAAGAGGCTTCTTCATCCCTGCATAAGGAAGTCTCCCACACTGCATTACATGGCCGTTTTGCAGCATGACTAGTCACATGCAAGAGGATGAAATTCATAGTGTAAGATTATTTGTGAAATCATCAGTGCTTGTGGAAATAGAGAGATCAATCAGGCTTCATTTAAATACAGGAATCATTTTACATCTCTAAGAAGCTGCAGACTCCCATGCACAGTACTCCTTATTTCCGTACATTTTGTGAATTTCTGCTTTCATAGGATGGAGTTTCAGCATGGGGTCTGCCTACCAGTTCCACAGCTGGCGAGTGTTTGTGATCGTCTGCGCACTGCCCTGTGTCTCTTCTGTGGTAGCCCTCACCTTTATGCCAGAAAGCCCGCGGTTCTTGCTGGAGGTATAACTTTCCGAACGTTTTTTAGATTCCAGTCAAAATTATTTCTGTGTTTACATCATGACCTCTATATAACAGACATTAATATTATTTGGTGACTATGGGGAATATCTTAATCTGCATGTGTGTTTTGTTCAAATGTTTTGATCAAATGTTTAGGTTGGAAAACATGATGAAGCTTGGATGATACTCAAGCAAATTCATGACACAAACATGCGAGCTCGTGGTCAGCCTGAGAAAGTCTTCACAGTGAGTATTGTTTTTAAAGCTAATCACTTAGCACCTCAGCAAGCTTGCTGACTGGCAAGGTTTGGAGGGCTTAAGCAATCAATATTAATACTCTGCATGAAAAAGCCAGTCATTTGCACTGTAAATACCTAACTATTAGAACCGAATTCCTACTGAAATTGTTATACATACAGCAGACATTAAGATACCAGCATTTGGCCAGCATACTCTTGAGCATAGGAACCACAGTGTGATAATTTTCTCTAGTGTACCAAGATACTTAATAGATGCCATTTGTGTTTTATTTATTAGGTTTACTTCACCCTTAATAGGCACATAGAAGTCCAAATCAGTTGGCTGTTGTGTCTTTAAAGCTTTCGAAATTTTTTTTTTTTTTTTTCGTTTTTACTGGCTAAAATAATAAATGAAAAAAATTAATTTTCACTTCTGTGAAATAGTAATTTCAGACCTTAATTTTCTCAAAAATCTTGGAAGCCCAACTCCATCTTGTTGACTTGCAGGTCTAATGATAAAGCCATATTCAAAGTATTGATGGGTTATTTCTATTTGGAGGAGAAATTGGCAATTCAGGTGTGGGACACTTTATGGCATATTCCTTATTTATGAAGAATATATACAACAATTTTTTCTTCCTGGATGCAGTAGAACCAGGCAGCAGAAGGCATTTTTGTGATTTGAAGTCCAGTCTGCCTTTCCAGCTTGCGCTGGGTTGTGGGAGTGCTGGCACTCTGTTCCCTCTGAGAGCCATGTGTGGGATGTTTTTCCTCTTCCAGAGGCTTTCTTCTTAATTTAATACGCATATAACTCAATTAAGAAATCTTCTTAAAGGTTCTGCATTTGCAGGCAATCTTGAGGAATGACCATCTGACCATATAACTTTATTCCATTGAGACTTGCAGTTTATTGCCTTGGATGCAGTTTCCATCACCCCCATTTAATTTTTCCATGAAGAAGCTCAAGAACTCCTATATTTAGCCTGAAAGAAGTCTGGTTAGCACATCTATCATGTTAAAACCACGTTTATTGGTACACTGGTGACGTACCCCTAGTCCCATCTAACCTAATGTTTTATTTTCTGATTTCATTTACAAGTAAAAAGGGATTTGCCTAACACCATACAGCTAGGGTGTAATTTCACAATTGGCTCTTGCTGATCTGAGCATCTTTCAGACAGAGTATGCCTGCCCCCTGTCACTCTTTGTTTTCCTTCTGCCAGTGTTGATATTCATTGACTGCATAGTCAGCCATAGCACAGACCCTGTGCCCCTACAGTGTTGGTTTAGGCATTAAGAAGTCAGAAATGTGCTGGGACAAAAGGTGGGAGGAAGGATCAGCCACAGTCTCACATTAGCTTGACGTAATTGTAATCACTTCCAAAAGCATCCGTGGAGAAGAAAACAAAGCACATGCTGCTTGTTTCCAGTTCTTGTAATCTAACAAGTCTTTCTCTCTATGGTTGTTAAAATGTGACACTGAACCATGTTGAACTCAGCACTTTATTTACAGCTATTTTTGTTAATTGGTCAGCCATGAATAAGGCATGAATAAGGAAAAACTACCACTTTCTTTGGATTTCTGTCAGTTTCTTCCATGAACATTGGAAAACTCAACTCCAGATATTGAGGAGTTGAAGGATTAGAAATATTGTACTGTATGTCAAGGTTACACATGTATAGAAGTCCCTATTTTTAGCTTGCATTAATATGATTAGAAAACACATTGTTGTCTCCTCCTTGACAATATCAGCACTTCATCTTATAAAACCCAGAAAGAGAAGAATTTATGCGTAATTGGGGGGCACATCCTTTTAGTGTCTCCTTTTTTTTTTAATATAAGT
This sequence comes from Astur gentilis, assembly GCF_929443795.1. Classification (NCBI taxonomy): domain Eukaryota; kingdom Metazoa; phylum Chordata; class Aves; order Accipitriformes; family Accipitridae; genus Astur; species Astur gentilis. The sequence goes on from NC_064919.1 coordinate 61,491,655, forward strand.
TAGTCCTGGATATTGTGACATTTTGTCTCAGTAATGTATTCACGTAGCTCTCCTAAACTCTATTGCTTCTTCCAGTACCATTCTATGACTTACGCGTTACTATTTTTCTCTACTTCATGTCACTAGTTACATCAGATACTCTTTGATAGTGTGTTTTCTAACTCTACAGCTGATGTAACTCTTTCTCCATTACTGCTATAGTTTTAGTGTGCTTTCCTTTTATATGTTTTCCTAATTGTATTGATGTCATCTTTTCCTAGAAGCTTGTTTACAAGTCCTGTTTATTCTCATTACTCATTGAGGATTTTATCTTCAAAGGTTTAGAACAGAGAAGGCATCAACTGATGAACAGTTGGTTTTAGAGTTACAAACTCCAAAATGAATGTATTCTAGTTACTGACTGTGGAGGTGGTGGCTCTTAATACTTTTTAAAATATCTCATGAGAACAGTGACACTAACAGAGATGGTACTAAGCTGTTAGTGTCTTCTATTACAGGACTACCCAAGTTAAAGTTTTATATACATGCTTAATTGCCTTCCTGGGTCCTTAAAATATACATTCATTAGATCTGTTGGTTTAAATGTTTAAGTAAAAAAAAATCTTTTTATCCTTAAAACCAAAGTTCTCTCCACTCTTTCATTGCCATGCATTAATTCACCCTTTTTTCTGCAAACATTTTCCTTTGCAGCAGTCTTGATTTTGTAAAATTTTAAACATTGCATATTTCTAGCCATTGCATTTAAACAGAAGTTCCATTTTCATTAAAATAGGTATTCTTTATTGGTTTTTCCTTCATTCTTCATATACTGACAGCTGAATTTGCATGGTCCAGATGGACCATTGTCCTGATTCAATAGGACTTTTCTTATGTTAAAGAACCATCAAGGCCAGGGGCTTTTTGTCCCCAGTCACATACAGCAGTCCTAGGATATATACGTGTTTCCCCCAACCTCCACAGCTCCAAATGAGTCAGGTGGCCAGGACAATGAAAAGGCTGCCCCTGAGCCTACAAGAGTGGTACTGGTTTATACAGTGTGATTCAAAAGGCATGCCCTTTCTGCCCGGAGGTGTGGTATGTAAGGATGTCTGTATGTATGAGGTCTTAAATAATCTTGGAGGACTCAGCTCAGTCTTTTGTATAACATGTTTCATAAAAGCAGTTTAAGAAAAGCTTAAAATCAATGGAATGATGCAGACAGGATTATTGCTATTGGAAGAGGCATGACAAAAAGGGTACAGGCTTTTGATATAGTCATGGTTTGGCAGGACAGTGAGCTGCAGTATTTCATAAATGAGGGTGGCTGTAGCTAAAACCGTTTAGTGGGCTTTTGTTCATTCTTGTTCACAGGCTGAGGCTGCTGGTGCATCTTAAACAGTGTACATCTGTAAAAGCAGTGGCCTAAAAACTAGAGCTTTACCATCAATACTGCTATTTCCTGATGTCCTGTAATCCACTGTGATACATCTGTGGGTGGTGGTGTCCTCATTCTGTTAAGAAGAAACACAAGCTGTTGCTACCTGCAGAAACTATAGCCAAACATTGAACACTCAGTCTCTTGTTCCTCCTTTCTTATGTGTCAGTCCCTTTCCCCATTTAATTTATTTTCTTTCCATTCTCTATTTGTCTTCTTTTAAAAAAAACTGTGGATGAATACACTTCCTTTTGTGATATCACTTTGAACCTGGGATCAGAGCAGAAGCCAAAACCAAAACCATACAATGTCATAAGTTTGTCTGGTGCTGTGTCTGGAAAGACTATATAACACATTCTTGTTCTACTACACAGGACACTACAAGTGAAAATTAGCATTGTAGGCAACATCACATTCTCTGTTACTGGTAATTCTGTATTTTTCCCTGATGTCTGTTTATCTCATTTCACTTTAGATGAAGTAGATGATTGCTTATAACAGCAATAACATGCGTGGTTCCAGATCATTTCACCTAACTTTTTTCTCTCTTCATTAAAAAGGGTAGTTAAAGTCAACATCCCAAAGACAAAGAGAGTTCCCCATCTAACACTACAGGAAATAAGAACAAAAGAAAAATGTTGTTCAACTACTAATTCTTGACATTTCAAATACTTCTATTTTCATCACTGTACCTTTAATCAATAGATTTTCGACAATGCTGTGATAGCAAGTTAGAACCAACTTGATAGCAAACTCCGGACATGGTTAACTGAGGGTTTAAATAATGTTTTATCCTTTGTGGCTTTAAGGTTATGTACAGCAACACTCTAGCAGAACCTGATAGTAACAGCTTGTTTCAGTCAGAGGAAATGGATTTCCTGCATACTTTGAAAGTAGAGTTTTCCAATACAGTTGCACCCATGACAAACTTTGGTGTTATAGTATGCTACTATTCCTTTATATTTCTAAAGCATTTCTAGTGTAGACACAGGTTTAATATGTGCTCATTTTTACTCTATGGGATTTATTAAAACCTTCCAACACTACTCAACAGGCAGTTAATGATTCAAGAAAATGTAAGTATTTGCTGTTCTGTTTTTACTTTTAGGTAAACAGAATCAAAACTCCAAAGCAAATAGATGAGCTCATAGAAATCGAGAGCGATACAGGAACTTGGTACAGGAGGTGTTTCGTCAGAATTCGCACAGAGCTATATGGTGTAAGTAACATCTCTGTTTGTTCTGTAATTACCTTTCTTCTTCTTAACTAGCCTTCAGAAATAGGATGGATTTATTGAGATCATGCTGGTGATAGCTGCAGTGCTACATTTTCCATGCAAGTGGGAGATTCAGGAACCAGTGTAAGATTCTGGCTTCCTGACCCAGAAGGGGCGCAGGTGAATCACAAATGTTGGTCCCAGCTTCTGAGGAGGAAAATGCTGCATTGGTCCTCACACAAGTGATGGTAATAGTTAACATAACCATATTCCCAAGCACCACAATAAATAGGTACTGGAAATGCATATCAATATATACCTATGGAAAGACGTGACACATGATGAGATGAAAAATTATCAGCAGGAACTTGAGGCAGCCACATTACTTACAAATGGTAAAGCAATGAATAAATGGTGTAAATTAATGTTAATAAAGCCTTTATAAGGCATAGTATCTGCATGTATGTTTAGGCATGCCAAATGTTTTACCAGAAAACTGCATTAGAGCTATTTCTGAGAGTTTAGTACAAGCTCACAGGGACTGTGCTCTGTATCCTTTACCTTCTTCCAATACCAAAATTATGCAGTAACTTTGAACTTTCTAATGGAAACTGAGAAAAGTCTCATTAATTAAAAAAAAAAAAAAAAAGTTAAAAATAGCTTTTCACAGCTGTTAAAAATCTGGCAACTTAAAGCTCTCCAGAGCTATGATTAAGTGTTGTAAACCAAGGTTTGTCATAAAATTGCTTTGCTTGGAAAAATGGCATTTTCCCTATTGAAAAAAAATAATCCAGAAAGTGTCTATTTTTGTAGTTATTTGTCCAAAAATAGAGTAGTTGAAGACTGAAATGTTATTATTTGACCTTGTTACTAAACCAGCTTTAAAGAAGTTGTAGCTTGGTTGTCTCACATCCTTGTTCTCTCACTGGACTAGCCCCTGGATCGGAGCACGTTCCCTGTTGCGTGATGTGTGCTGAAACCTCCTAGGACAGACTGCCTCTACTCTTCAAAAGGAGGATATCATCCTGAGATGAGAGACAGAGAGAGAACACCATTCTCAGTTAGCTCCCCTGTAGCGTCTCTGACCTGGGGGTAGTCCCATCTTTTCCTTATATAGATAAACTGCTAATTTCTAGCTGTCATAGGTAATGATAGATAAAACTCTGAGTGCATCCCTGTTGAATTATGGAATATAAGTTTGTCTAAACTTAAAGCAGTGTAATACTGGGAAGTGAGAAGAAACATTTCTGACGAGATATCTGGTTTATTTGAGATAGTGAAATGAAGCTGCCTAGAGATTAGGAAAGTTTGAGGTGATCGGAGCGGGGGTGAATTAACGGAGACAGTCCACACTGGTGTATAAAAAATTTGATATGAGCCCGCAACCTGTGCTTGCAGCCCAGAAAGCCAACTGTACCCTGGGCTGCATCAAAAGACGCGTGGCCTGCAGGTTGATGGAGGTGATTCTGCCCCTCTACTCTGCTCTGGTGAGACCCCACCTGCAGTACTGCATCCAGCTCTGGGGTCCTCAGCACAGGAAAGACATGGACCTGTTGGAGCAGGTCCAGAGCCAGGCCACAAAAATGATCAGAGGGCTGGAACACCTCTCCTGTGAGGACAGGCTGAGAGAGTTGGGGTTGTTCAGCCTGGAGAAGAATAGGCTCTGGGGATACCTTACAGCAGCCTTTCAATACTTGAAGGGGGCTTATAAGATGGAGAGAGACTTTTTGCCAAGGCCTGTAGTGACAGAAGAAAGGGTAACAGTTTTAAACTGAAAGAGGATAGATTTAGATCAGACATTAGGAAGAAATTTTTTACAATGAGGGTGATGAGACACTGGAACACTCAGGTTGCCCAGAGAAGTTCTGGAAGCCCCATCCCTGGAAGTGTTCAAGGTCAGATTGGATGGGGCTTTGAGCAACGTGATCTAGTGGAAGATGTCCCTCCCCATCACAAGGAGATTGGACTACATGATCTTTAAAGCTTCCTTCCAATCCAAACCATTCTATGATTGCATGAAAAGAAGCTGGAAAATCACAGAACGTGCACAATGTGGCTATAGCTGGAGATTAACATACTTGTATGAGAAGTATAGCTATGACCAGTATCAAAGAGCTAATCTGCTTTCTTTGATGCCCTGAAGAACCAAGCAAATCAGAATCAAAAATCTTCTATCATTTAACAAAATTGTTCAAAACACAATTTAAAATAAATGTATTTCCTAATGATTTACAGATTTGGTTGACGTTTATGAGATGTTTCAACTATCCGGTGAAGGATAATACGATCAAACTTACAGCTGTATGGTTCACCCTGTCTTTTGGGTAAGAGTTGTTGAGATGTTAAACCATTTTTTATAGACTTGACAGACAGAAGAATCATATGCATGCAAATTTCTGTCAGTATGGTTATCCTTTATATTCAAAAAGGTTTTGTTCTGTATCTTTCCACAATATTTGTATTTATCAGTTAGTCTGTATTTGGTTGCAAGCCTGACTCATCGAGAATATCTGCTTCAGAAAACTGGCATCTTCTGGTGTCAGCATCTTTCAATATTTTAATTTTATGGAGAATTTTATTATGATGGAGCAACCACTCCATCACATAAGCAGTCAAGTGAGCTGCTCATCCTAACCTTGCACAGATTTCCAAACAAGTGAGATTGGTGACTGAGCTTTTTCTGTTTTTCACAGCTACTATGGCTTATCTGTCTGGTTTCCTGATGTCATTAAACATCTGCAGTCAGACGAGTATGCGTCCCGAGTGAAACATTTCCGCAATGAGGAGGTTTCACATTTCGTCTTCAACTTCACACTGGAAAATCAGGTTCACAGCAACGGAGAATACATCAATGACAGGTTTAGAGATTTCCTAATATCCTGACTTGGCTGGGATAAACAAATGTGTGTTTTAAAGCATGTCCTAACAATCTAATATTTTTCTCCATTAGTTAATGATAGATGGTTTTGTTGCTTTTTAATGGAAATTTATTTCTGTTCTTGATTTCTTATGACTCCTGGAGAATGGGGAGAAGTGGACCCATACATGCCCTGGTGGTTCCTATGTGAGGAACCCCCATGCAAACCCGGCTTCCTTGTCAACCTGAAAAACAGACCAAAAAGCCTCCGTTAACAATACTTCCTTTCACAGTGGGATTCAAAGGTTTGCAGGCCCAACACATGCAACTTATTGTAGAGGGCTGCGGAAGGATGTACTTTCATCTCTGTTGCCAGTTCTTTTTTTATATCGATGAAAGACACTTCTGTGAAAACACTGAACATTGAGAGGTTAGGATCTTATCACAGAAAAATAAAAGCTAAACATTACTGTAAATCAATAAAAAGTATGAACAGCACTGAAATGGGAAACAACATATTGGCAATGACTTTTGTGTTTTTCAACTGAATCCAAACATATTAAGGCTCTATCTGGACTTTACAGATAACCAGATAACTTAGAGGGAAATGAAACACAGCTGTTTTAGGTATCTGGTTTGTCTTAAGAAATATACAAAACAACCATGTGAATGGTCTCCTGGAAGGCATGGTGCTAAGTGATTATTAGTTCCATAGGAAAATCTATATCTAAGTGGATAACATTAATGAATTTGGTAATATTGGGCATTTAAAATTATTTTTATAAGAACTTGAGTTTTGACACGGGTAAAGATTTATGCATTGCAGACAAAAAATAGCAGTTATCTCATTTTTAAACTAGCCATAGCTTCCCAGTTCTGTTCCTTTCCAGGAGGCAGATGTTCTCCTAAAAGCAAAGAACCATTTGCTGTCAGTAATTGACAGAACTCTGTCAGCCAAAGTCTTAATAATTTGAACTGAAAATTCCTGTAAAACACTAAATCTGACATTAGCCTACTCTAAAACACTAATACACTCTTTCAAATGTGCAAATTTAATAGGTCTTTGACAGTTAATTTGAGAGTCACAAAGCATTTTCCACAGAAGTATGAATGCATTTGATATTCTTCCTCCACAAATGTTTCAATACTCCACTTACCCTCGATCTCAGTGTTTCCTTCAAGTTCTTACCTTAACTCGATAAAGTACTTGACTATTACTTCATCAGATTTCTGTTGGGTTTTCATTCAAATCATCTCAACACCAATTTTAACACAGTCACAACATGTTTCCTGCCCAAAGGTAAAAAGTGCATCAGAAGAGTGTAGGACATGTAGTCTGTCATTTCTGTTCCAAATGACTAATCTAATTGCTAAATTTTCTTTGTTCTCCTCTGGAATTAGGCTACATTTTAAAATGGAAAGTGTTATATGAAAAATGATAATGAATTGACACTGAACACCTTCCTGATTTTAATCAGTTTGTCCCAAATGAGAAATTATATAGTAACTAAAACTAATGGGCTGAAAACACTATACATCTGACCAATACACAAAGAGAATTCATCAGCTAGTAAGTCTTTTCCTGTGATAAACACAATTAGCTTTTGCTCTTCTTTCCCATAAAGATGTGATTCCAACAACTTTATTGGCGAGAGAGTTTAATTCCTATTATTTTGTAGGTAGCATATTTTGTGTGTTCCTATTCCTATTATTAGTCTTGTAATAAGAAAAACACTTAGCTAGTCACATCAGGTTTAATTAGACCAGAGCCAGGTCTGTGTTCAGAATGCTTTGCTGTTTTAACAATTCTTACTGCCATATAACAATTAAAGCATTCTTTTCAAACTGTTGCCACTTTGGGTGAAGTCTGCTAGAAAAACTGCCCTTTTCCAGTTGTAGCTTTTTCCATGCCTTCATGTGAAATAAAAGACATCACAAAAATAATGATGTATTTCTACATCTGTCTTTTTTTTTGTTAGCATAATGATGTTATTTGGTAGAATTATACTAAAAAAAGTGCTTACAGCATTGTTTCAGTCTAGTAACATTGAGGTAGAAAGTTACTGCTAGTAATACACTTCACCATTGACTTTTTCTATGAATGACTTGATTGACAGTCACAATCAAAGACCTAGGAGTTAAATGACAGTCATTAGGAAGGAGGATGTTCAGAAGTAAGAAAAGCTACTGACAATTTGTTTATACTTGTATATAATTACAATTGCATCCACAGACACAAGAGTAACAAACACATACTTCCAGTTAGACGTGTAGCTATATAAATGGCAATGTAATGGTTGTGTTCAAGTTAAACCATTTTGCAAAACTGTTTTTTTAACACTTGAATCAATATGTTTTGCATTTGAGCCTGACATGGTGCCCAGTGTGTTCATCTGCAGAAATAAAGGTTCTTTAAACAATTCTTTTTTTCCAGCTTGTTGATACTAGCAGGTGGTTGTTTGTTCCAAGAGGCTGAGTTTCTGGAGCATGATGTCCCAATTTCCAACTATAATGTCAAATTACAAGTAGTAGTGATTTTACAAGGCTATTCCATGAGTGTCATGACATTGATTTCAGCTGATGATTAAGGACAAGTAATAACAGAAATATTATCAAAGAAATTGTATTACCAGTTGTGGCCGGCAGCTATGTGGAGCTATTTGTCTTATTAACGTTTTTCCTGAACGATAGTATTATGTATTTTATAATCAGCTAATCATTAATTACACCTCCAGAATACCTTTAAGGAATCATTGTTAGTGGAGTTGAGATTTTTTAGAATAGTTGCATCAGCTTGAGCTGTTGCTCTTTCTAACCTGTGAAGGTAGACTGACAGAAATTATTTGTATTGGGCAGGTTTATTATGATGAAGTTTAAATCAGTAACCTTTGAGGATTCACTTTTCAAGAACTGTGTGTTTGAAGACATTACTTCACTGAACACATACTTCAGGAACTGTACTTTCATCAATACCACCTTCTACAACACAGGTATTACAAGGAAAGAAACCTCAACATCCATTGTTCAGCTGCGTGTACTCATTTTATGTTTATAATTTCTAGGTTTCTAATATGGCATACAAGAATTCCTCCTGTAGGGAACAAAAAGCTGTAAAAAGCAACAGACCTCTGTAATATTATAACAGAAAAGTGAAAGGATCAGTTTGCCAGGAAAGGATCACCTGGACTAGATACCACAGGCCTAATACTGACTCAGATAATACACATCTCTTTGATTTGAATCATCTCTAAAGAGATTTGGTCTGGAGAGGAGAAAATATATTTACTGCTTTACTGGTAGCTTTTCCTAGGGTATTTTTATTTAGTGTAAATGGGACTGGTGAAATACTTTGTTCATTGTGCTTGCTGTGGCATGGGAATCTGAGTTCAGGGTTCAAACTTCCTAATCTATAATTATTCCCACTTTCCTAAGTATTGTAACAAAAATAGGAATGCATATAGCATATATGTATTTAAACGTATATAATATGTTTAAACAGAGGAATTTTTTTTCAGTTCAATAAAACATAACTGAAAGTAGAACATGGCCAACTAAACTTGTTAGAAAGATGGGACACTTCTTACTGCTTTCCTGTAACTCCAACAATCATAATAGTAATAGAGTTAGGCCTCAGAGCAAGCAACACCTAGCTTTCTTTGTGTGGAATGAAGGTATTCTTGATTCCACGTTTAAGACTGACAGGAGGAACAGAAAGAAAGTGGAAGTATAGGGAGAGGTCTGCAAAATGGTATTGGAAGAAGAACGGCCTGAACTGTTGCATGAAGTGACTCATCCATGTTTGAGCTGAAGACCATGAGGCCTTCTCAGAAATGAAAATTAGTTTAATCTGAATTCTGTAGGAACATTTCACTTTAAAGGAAGTCAAACCAAACCAAACAAGATTGGCAGTCTCATCTGAACGGCTGTCTGGTGTGGAAACAGAAGGTCTGATACCAAGCAAGACCAAGTGATAGAAACTTGCAGATACCTAGTGGTTTTTATGCAAGACCAGCTGCTGCTGAAAGGCCTTAACCAGATACAGTCCAAGCAGAGCTGAAATACAGTAATATAACTTGCCTAATTCCAGGCCTTAATTACTCTTTTTCATAAGCTTTGCATATTTTTCTTTAAGATAAAAAGGTATCAAAATTAAGAGCAATAACTGGTTCCATTTTACAAAGCAGTGAAAGCTCTGAGTTGTCATTAAATTTGCCTAAATTGAAATGTTTTTAATCAAAAGCTGCACATGGAGTTGGCTGTTAGTTGAAATATTTCATTTTCTTCTTTCCACAGATCTCGAGCAATATAAATTTGTTGACAGCGAATTGATAAACTGCACATTTTTCCACATCAGGACAGGATGTCAGATTTCTTTTGATGACGACTACAGTGCCTACTGGATTTACTTTGTTAATTTCCTGGGAACATTGGCAGTGTTACCAGGGAATATTGTGTCCGCTCTCCTGATGGATAGAATTGGACGGTTAACGATGTTAGGTGGGGGCTTCACTTTAAGACAGGGAACAACATCAAAACCTAAAGATCTCCTGATAAAGTAACATGTCCTCTTTTTAAATAATTTGGTTCAGAGAGATGCAAAACATTCCTTCTGCAGATGCTTCATTTGTGCGGCATCTTTAGTGTCCTTTTAAAAAGCCCCCAATTTAGAAACTCTAGGAACAAAGGGTTCTGTAACCAGTTCTGCTATGCCACATTATCAGTCATTGATCTCCCACACTGATATTACAAGACCATAATTTAGGCATTTGGGATGAGATTTTGGAAAGCGCTGACCATTGGCTCATCTTTGCTCCAGCTGAAAGGAAACCAAGATGTGCACAGTTGACCCTGACCTGGTGAAGCAGCTCCATGGAAGAGTCAGCAGTCCTTTGCCCGTTATCTATTTTGCAAAGTAAAATAGTTGAAAGATGTCTCCTGTGGATTATCTGCAATGACAAATATGTTTTCAATTTACTTAAATAACTATGTGGTAGTTCATTGTGTTCATTTTCTAGGAGAGTATCTCTATATAAATGCAATTCCCACTCAGTGTTTTTATTGCTATAATATATGAACGAGTTTCATGTAATTGCGGAAGATGATGAACAAGGAAGAATGGAGGTAGCTTTCCCCAGGCAGCTTGCTTTGAAAATTCAGAGGGGGTTCCATCTTAATATTTTATGATATATCCTAATACTTGAGGAGTTATGTTTTTTTTCTATGAGCCCCTTACAACGTTTGTCTGCCTGACTGGTCTTACCAGCAGAGGAAGTCTCTTTAGTTTTTAACTCAACTATATAGGTCTGTTATTTAGCTACACTGTGTATATAGAACCATTAGACAAAACAGACAAAGACCATTCTTTAAATACAGCTCCACTTCATGTTGGTTTCATCTGTCTTGTACCTAGGTGGTTCCATGGTTCTCTCTGGCATCAGCTGTTTTTTCCTGTGGTTTGGGACCAGTGAATCCATGATGATAGGTATGCTGTGCCTCTACAACGGCCTCACCATCTCAGCATGGAACTCTCTAGACGTCATTACTGTGGAGCTGTATCCTACAGACAGAAGGTATGTGCAGGTACACCTCCCCTAACCTCACTGACACTATCTCTATGTACCACCTCAAATAGTGAATAGAAATGGTTACATATGAGCTTTACAGAGGTAATGATGTTTTGAGTGATTCAAACCAAACAAATAGTTTGTCTTATGAATAGCAAGGGTAAAAAGAGATTTTTTTTTAGCTATTTACTATCTATTTCTCATCAGATATCACTCAATCAGGAAAATACTACAAAAAATAGTTTCATATGAAAAAAAGAAGGTCTAACTGCTGCTCTCATTTAAAACACTGCTAATGAGTAGTATTTCTGAAAACAGTAATGGAGTATTTCTGAGCTTCCCTTAGCACAACCAGCTGTGAAGGCCATAGTTGGTCCAAAACACCAATATAGCTGCATTTGTCTGTTGACTGTGAAATGGTGGGGATGATAATAAAAATCACTATCTGGAGATGAACAGCATCTTCTGGAAGAGATTGTGGGCTTGAACCATGCTGAGCTGTTAATCAGTTTGCTACGAATTTGTATGCAGGGTCACTAGGAGTGTACATAGTCAGCATTAAGCAGATACAAAAATGACTTGGATACTGTTCCTGACTCTTCAGGGCTTTTGCAGGAAAGCTCGGGACAATTTTCATGTCCTGCAAGCATTGGTGCTAGATGGCATGGGGTTTTTTTCAGATACAGGGTACTTTTTAATGCTGGTCTTATGTCACTTAATGTACTGAAGGAAGAACAGTTGAGTCATACACTGTTGTATGTCGAGGGTAAAAATGTAAAAGCTGCTTTTTCTTGACTAGACTGGGATATTTCTTCCCCCTCCCCTCCTTAAACAAATTTTATGTAAAATTGCCCAGATTCCTGCCAAGGGACAGTGTGTCCTTTCTCCTGTCACAGTGTTATGTACTCTGTCATTCACTAGAAGTTTCAGATATAGTGAAAAATATTTCCAGTTTATAAATGCATGAAGCCTTGCTGGCAAGTCGAAGTTTTTGAACAGAGGTGCAACTCGCTTCAGTATTGTCCATTAGGTGAGGCTTCTATGTTTTCTTTTCACTGACATTTTAAAAATACGCACTCCTTCACACAAGAAATTGATGTCCACTCTTGTGGTTGTATTGAATAACTGTACTAGACTACTTATGAATCCAAACCACTAAGCTTTAATATTAAGTGCTAGTGTTTTTATTACACCTCAGGAAATTGCTCTTCTGGCCAAATGCCATGATATATTTCTAATAAATATCCTTTAGAAATAGCTATCTTTTTTGGTATTCCTGAATGTAGCAGCCACAAATATTTTCCTAAAATGAAGTAAAGGAAAATAGTTGGAAAAGCCTTTGATGTTAATGGAAGAAAAAATAAGCATCATTACTAGGAATGACAAAAAGAATGTAACTGATAACTATTCTAGGCCATCTGTATTTGTTTTCAATACATGTTTTCAATAGTTTCTGCTAGCTTTCGGATTGTAGCAAATTTTTCCCCATTTTTCTTTTTTAAAAAGCTTGTGTGTGCAATAATAGCTGTCTGGAATTCCACCTCAGAAATTTACTTGGAGCTAAGTTGTTGGGTTTTTTTGCAACAACTGAGATAGAAAACTTGTCACTTCATATTACCAATATAAAAAGACTGATAGGCCAAATCTACCTGTGCCAGGAAACACTGCTGATGTATACTGTAGGTGAAATTTTTTTCCAAAAGTTCCAAAAGTGGTGGAACCATCACTGCCAGTTTTTGTCAGCTGGCTTATAACAAAACAACCAATTCTAGAAGTCACTTCCTAGACTTGTGGGTTTTTTTAGACTAGGGCAAAGTTTCTTCATGTTTCATAGAACTCTTTGAAAATTAATACTTGCAGGAACTCAAATAACTTGCTTTCCAGAATTTTTTCTCTGATATTTCTTTTATCCAGACCAGCTACAGTTTAACAGCCACCGTTGCCCACCTCTGATGGGCCTTTCTTTCTAAGATTCCTCTGATCTTCATAGCCTGGCATGACTTGCCACAGTTTGCCAGGAATTTCCAGCTTCTGCAAGTAACTGTAGGGCTAAACAGCCTTTCCAGGCATATATGGTAAATGAAACTGCCTGATCTGTTTTTGCATATGAGGTCCTTCATAATTAAGATGATGACCTCTTTCACTACAAAGCTGCATCCAGAGTGAATCTGGTCCTGAAACTGGCTTCCAGTTTCCCCTCAAAACACAATCTAGGCACAACAACTTTGCTCATTCCATCACTATTTTACTATTCCAATGTATACTTTTTTCTTATTCCCAATCAGTAAAATTACCACAACCAGCAGCAAAGTACAGCTGAAGCCTGGGCTGAAAGCAAAGTGTGTGGAAGGAGGCCAGTTCATGCTACCATGCACAACAGACCAGGCTGGGCAGCCCCTCCTTTTCCTCCTGCACAACTTCTCTTGGAGACCAGCCAGTTGCAAACCTCTGGGGCTTTGCAGCGTAATACAAAAGGTGTTTCATAAATGGTACTCCAGGTTATTTAGGGATCATACTGGCTTTTTGCCAGGTAGGGTTGTGGTGAGCAATTTGGAAATGTGTGGTGTATATGATATATGGCACACATTTCAGTTTCCTCTTCATCAGCTGCCCGCAGGACAGAGTTAATGTTGCTTCAAAATCTTAACAGATTTGGATTCTCTATGCATTCACGTTCATCTACCCATTTACGTTTTAATTTAATAATGCCTGGATTTGAGGTAATTAAGTAGTTTGTCCTATATTCTTAATGAGTACTTTCAAAGTTTGTGCCATTTTAGCATAGATTTTGCCTGCATGTTCTTTATAAAATCTCAGCTGATTTGCACAACGCTAAAATAAGAGATGTTAGAGGCTGTACAGATTTCAAATGGTTCTCAGGTAGATGACAAATTTGTATTAAAGGTGATGATACGTTACTAATGCTAGTCAAAGGTAGGTTTCTGTCTTCCAGATGACACACATGGTGGTAACGAATAATAATTCTTTTTTCTTTTTTTTTTTTTTTTTTTTTTTTACTTTTCAATGCACAAATTTTAAAGGACGCTCATGACAACTAGCTATAAACTAACTGATTTCCAATAAGCAAGTAAATTAACCCAACTCCACAATGTAAGCAACTTGTATCAACTCATCTTTTGTCTCATCTTTTCTCTTGTCTTTTGTTTTATCTTCTTGATGGCCTGTGCTATTCTGGACTAGTCAGCAGGTTCTGAAAAGTCTTTCATCAGTTGTGACCTTCCTGAAAGCCAAACCAAAATATTCCATAGCCTTGGAAGCTCTGCTCTGAAGGAGAGTTATTAAATGTCTTGCAAAAAATTTTCAGTGCTCCTAGAGGGCTTTCCTACTCTATCATAAATGTTCTGTATTTTTCAAACACTGCTTTGAAAGGAGATGATGTAGAAATTGAGGGACAGAGGAAAAAGATACATTAAAAGCAACTTCAGTATTGTCTATCAGGGGAGGAAAACTGTACACTGGTATGTGGGGTACCAACAATCCCAGCCACTGAGCATTTTAGAAGAGGGAATGGGCTGAAAGTGTAACTTCCACTGCACCTATAAGAGCTTAGCACTTCAGCGGCACAAACCTGAATGTGCTAAGCTGATCACCCAGAAAATGTGAAATGCATAGTTAATGACCATTTAGTTAGCTCCAAGTGACTTGCTCCCATCATATATGAATTCTGTGACAGGGGTAAGGATTGTATCCTTTCTCCTGACAGCACTCAACTACATTAACCATAAGACTGCTTTCTCATCTTGCAGTCCCCAACCTTATTCAAAGTGCACCTTCCAACGTTTGCAGCAGATGAGGGAAACAAAGTTTTCTTCACTACATTTATGTTTTACCCTCAAGCTCTCTTTGTTCTGTGCATTGGCAGAGTGATACGGAAAAAAAATATTGTGTGATGAGGTAATTATGGCTTGTGTTGTAATGTGTGTGCCCAAGGGGCTTGCAATAACATTGCACAGTTTCCTAGCTCTGCCTGTAATATAAATATGAATGGAAGAGAGTTAAAATTCTCTGAAGAAGTTAACATTTAGGAAATTGTTATGACTTTCAAATGCAATCATTACTTTCCCATAAATGACAAATATCTCGTGAACTAGCTTGGGAAGCACCAACTTTATAAGCCAAGACTCTCCTCAAGGAGTGGATACCACAAATAAACCAAACCTAAACAGAAATTGGAATAGAAATAGGTCATCTCCTGCAGAGTAAATCAAGGTCAGATTGCATCAGATAACCAACAATTCATCAGTTTTACCAGCTGCCAGACATCTGGGTTTGAGTCTTGGCCAGGAGTATTTAGAATTCAAGGTGTGCTATAAAATGAAGTCATCCTGTTTTGCTTTTTTTTAATACCTCTGAAATAAGTTCATAAGGGTTTGGTCATAATTAAGAAATAAGCCACCTATCTTCATTATATTTATCTTTTTCTCTTTTTCTTGAGCCCTAAGAATCTATCCCCAGGGTAATAAGCATTATTCACAGGGTATCTTAAGTCCAACTTTGTATTGTTGTGGCTGTCAGAAGAGAAGTTTTCTATTCTTTTGACTCATAACAGCAGTCATTGACTTACAGTAGACTTCCTCACAGCTATTTTCTACTGCCATCCTGTGGATGTAGTTCAACTGCATTTTGCTGAAATTTCATGTTAATGTTTTTAAGGCATGACGTGCTGAACCTATGCAATGCCTTGGGCAGTAGTCCAAGGCAGGAAGGCAAATTCCACAGTTTTACTTGCACACTGAGTGCTATAATTGGCCAGGCTATGATATGCACCTTTGTAGTAATTTTTTAAAAGATCTTAAAATGTCTGGACATTAGAAAATTGTCCATAGCACATTCAGAAACTCCATTTTAATAGATTTTGCATATTATCAACACCCAGAAAAGTGATATTCAGAGGTTTTTTGTAACTTGCTATATAGGTTCAGCACTAGCTCTGGCAAGAAATTTATTAAATATCTGTGCTACACTTTCAGTAGCACTACACTGCAGGACAATGAAGTTTTCAGGTACACTGACTATCAGCAATGGAAAAGTGGGCCTGAAGTATTTTATGTAGGAATACAAGCACCAGGTCTAAGAAGGAACATATGTGGCAACCAGGAAACAAGCTCTTTTAATCTAAAGGTTTAGATAATCCCTCTATTTTTAACTGTTTGGACTCTTGCCATTTTTACGTGGGGCTTGAGTGAAAGGAAGCTAAGCGTTTTTCTTTGTCGCTGCTTTCCCAGCAACAGAAGTAAAATACATTGGGGAAAATTCCTTTTCCCTAATGTACAGCTTTGTCTCAGACCTGACATTTTGTAAGACTTCCACATTTTTCTCGTAACAATACTGCATCTGTAACTTTTTTTTTTTTTTTTTTTTTTTTTTTTTTTTTTTTTTTTTTTTTTAAGGCAATCCTAAATTGATTTACCAGGATTATCTTACTGATGTGCCCAAAGGATTTAATGACATTCTCTAGCTGGGCAAGGGATTCTTGCCATTGAACTCCATTGACCAGTAATAAGGATTGCTCATGGAGTCAAAAAGCCATTTTTGTGCCAATGCTTCACCCAGTAACCAATCAACATGACGGAAATTGTTGGATATTGTAATGGCCTTATGCCTTTGGATTTTTTCACTTAATTCATTCATGATGCTGACATGACACATTGCATATCTTTGATCATTTGCAGACTTTCTGTACACTTTAGCACTTTCCTGAAACAGTGTAGCAGAGACTGTACTAGTGCTGCAATAGAAGGCTATGCTAGTACATGTATGTGAATTGCAGCATATTTATTGCCTGGCTATTTTTACCCCGCTGGATTCAGTATAATTAATTATAAAGGCATGAATTAATACAGATTTTAGTTGATTTGAATCACAAATCTGTTCTAAGAAAGATGTTTAAAAATGAACAAGTCTGAGTTTGTTATCCCTAGAGCTCAACAGTTTGCTTAATGTCTTTGTTCTGGCTATTAGTACACAACAAATTCACATTGAAACACAGTATTAAAATTGAAGGATATGAAGGCAGACAGTTGAACAGTGACAATGCTTTTCAGGTACAGGTCTCAACAATATTTTACTTAAGCCTGTAAAAATTTTACTATTCCTGCCAGTGATGTGCATATTTTAGGCAAAAGGACATGCCTGAAAACTGCTTAAAGATTAAAAGATTGAACTTCTGGTGGGTTGTTCATTTTTTATTATCAGGACAGCCAAGGGCAATAAAAATGGGCTTACTTTGTCTTATTCTTCTTTGTTCATGATTTGATAACATTAATGGGATTAGACTAATAATGACCCCTTACAATTAGAAAAATTGAATAAGTCCATTTTACAAAGCAGAACGGTTTTTTCAGTGCCAACAAATTACCTTAATTTTGCTCAGATATAAGAGATATTGTATTACAAAATTGCATTAAATCTTAATAAGATAATCTTTGGTATATAACCTATAGTAGATCTAAAGCACAGTGGCAGCACTGAATGTGCTATCTGCAGACCATAGCACATGAAAAGAAATGGTCCAAATTGCTCAGAAAATTATATTCATGCCCCTAGTTATAACTAGTTGATACAAGCAAATAGCGTCTGTGAAACAGCTTACGTTTATAAGGCAGTATAAAACAACACTGAATGTAAGTAAGGCATCCCCATATGTTTTGTGCTATTGCCCTTCCAAAGATTTCCTGCCTCTATCTATCCAGATTTTCTTTAGCTAGATCTATATATTCTTTGGGGAGTTCTGATATCTCTTTGAATATGCTGAGGCTGTTGATGACTAAGTGTCTATTTTCTCTATGTGAACACTGGGGGTTTTTCCTGTTACTGTAATTTGGGGGCAAATTTGGTTTTACATAAGCACTGACAGCTGAAGAAATCATATTTACATGTGCAGACACTGATCACAATTGTAACTTTAGAAATACTTTCTGTGTGTAAAGGAGGCTGAAATTAGAACAGTTCTCACTCTTCCTCTCCTTCTTCCCCTGACTTGTTCAGAATCGCTGAAACCTGTTATTATTCTATGACATAAACTCTGTTTCCCAGGCTGGCTCTGTTGTCTTTAACCTCTTCCTACATGTTCGAGATAAAGTCTATTTTACCACCATGTTTTCTCTTCATGCTCCTCCTTCCTACCCCCACTCTCGTTCACTCGAGAAGACGCATCATTTTGGAGCTCCTTCCCTCTCAGGAGTTTCTCCCCATCCTGGGTCAGCTTCTTCCAGATATTCTGGGCTTTATCTGCCCTTGTGGTAGAGACATTTCTGTGGTAGAGATCTGAACTTCTTCTCATAGACTGTGAAAAATTCCTCTAGTGGGGTGGCTCTTCACTGCTTCCTTCAGCATGCATCTCCCACTCTTCCTTTGGACTGATTCCTCCATAAGTCATCCTTAAAATGGGCAAGTTTTAACTGGCTCATTCCTCCTCTGAGGAGGGCATTTTCAAGGAGGTCCCGCAAATGTTTGTCTGTCAGAAAGCGTCACAAGCAAGACTTCCAAAATTTCCTCATCTGCTGCTCTCAGCAGTGTGCTCTCTGGCAGCCCTCACTCGTCAGCACTGTCGGAGAGCATGTTGCTTTCAAGATGGTTATCTCCAGGATGTGCATGTTTAGCTTTTCTTGGCACTACGCACTATGTAAAAGTACTGCAGGTTTAATCAAATTTAGAAAAAACAAGCAAGTAAGGGCTTTGAACATTTAGGAGGCATATCTGGGACTCTTCTGCTCGTTTTTTTCACCGTTTTTCTGGGAAGTTTCTGCTCTGCCATCAGAATGACCTGTCTCTCTTTCCTTAGATGTTGCTGATACTTATCATCATGCAATATCTGGATGAGTGCCATGTTCTACACAAAGAGGATTTATGATTACTTCAGACAAAATAATAATTACTTTGCTAAATCTCAGGTATTTTAAAGAGTGCTGTCATATTGCCAAACTGATAATAAATATATTATGATTATAATCACCCAGCAAAAAAGAATAACTTGTGTCTTGTCCTGGGGTCAGAAAAGGCATATAATACACAGAGCTGACACTGGAACAGTAAATATCAACTCTTCTGGTTTTAGTTCCATAACGTTTTAGGCAAGGACATTGACTTTGGATTGCAACCATGGACAAATGAATATTTAACATTAACAGGAAAAAAAACCTTTTTGAAGGTATGCTAATTAGTCTGTTCCATGTCTTCATTCTGTTCTGCAAACATCCTTTTAACTGATTTAAAAATTTGACAGTAAAAGTACCATTACTTCAAATTACCACATTTCTGAATCTTGTTCGGAATCTGAAGTTGACTCTGTGGGTTAACTAGAGTTCTGCTTCTTAGAGTAAATGAGAGTGATTTAGAAATACACCAGAAGGATCCAGACCTACTTTCATCATTCTTTTGGTGCAGGGTCCTCAAATATACCAGCACTGGTATAATTCTGAAGCACAGCATGTCAGATACAGTCAGGGAAGGGACAGTATTGAAAAACCCTGTATCGTGGTCAACTATACTAGACAGAAGCTTTTACCTCTCCTCTAGTGTAAGGCTTGGATGTAGGACACCAAGGGGCCTGACTAATCAACTCTACTGACATACAGATTTGCAGAAGAGCAGGGGAGATGAACTAGTGACACTCTGGACTGTGGCCATGTCCATCAGTTTCTTGAGGCAGAGGATCTCTTCTCCCTTCATACCACGGTTTGCTGTTTTCAAAATCAAAAAATAGTGCTGTAAAGAATATTGAGAGTTTATATCGTTGCTTTCACCTGGGACCAAGTCTGCTTACTTTAAGTTGATTCTCTGGGCTGCTCTTTAGGAGCTCCAGTAGAAGTTTCTCAGACTTACTTCCTAGGAATTCAGGCTACATCTGAACACAGGACTTCTTCCTTTCCCTCACATGCACCTCAGTACAATAACTACGGCTCTTTTTAGTCACTCAGACCATTAGCATTTCTGTTAATCCCTGCTGTTTAGACTGGGGACTTTTTCCTTCTAATGGCAGTTCTTAATATTAACAAGAAAGAAGCATTTTGTTCTGAAAAGAACATCTATCCTCTTGATTCTTATTATTTTATTCCATCAAGCACAGTGTGAGCTCTGCATAGTCCTTCTTTCTTTCACTTCTAAGAGATCTGAGAAATGATAAACATTCTACTATCATACAGATATTTTTGTTAGGACACTTTTTGTAGGACAAGGTCATTCCTGCAACTATGAATCATACAGTCATGTCAAAACACAATTTATTAAAATGATGGCAGTTTGCATCATACATCTATTCATGGGCAACCAAACATCTAAAGTACTTAATCCAGACTACTAAAATCACACCACTGCAATGCAAAAGCCCCTCTGACTTGCCTGTGTCATACGTTCTGTTACCAGTCTATTTCCTTTGCCTTTTCTCCAAAGTTTCTCAGACATCTCTTCTGCACAAAGCAGATTTTTTTATGACCTATTCTCTTCACGTCTAAGAGACAAACATTCATTATTATTGGAGGTCTCATTAGCCTTTTGAAAAAGCACTGGTTGAACATGCATCTCCTCTGTAAGAAACACATTTCTATTCAGCGCCCCAAGATGGTCATCCTTTTATTCTTATGATTTCTTTCCCAAATGACCAAGTAGCTCTCTTTTGAGAACGACTTTACACCTCCTACCTCACATCCAGCATTTTAAGAGTTACTGAATTTCCATTTGCAAGTCCTTTGTTCTACTGTAGAGGTGTAAACTTACCTATTCAGTCATTTATTTCAGATTTTAGTCCCTGAGGCAGCAGAATGAATTTGCCTTAATAAAATGCTGTAGCAGCTGAGCTTTGTTTTCGCATTATAAAGAGAAGCACAGAATCCTTGTTGGCATAACTTCTGTTTAAGATACCAGGGTTATACTGATTTAATCCCACTGAGGATTTGTCTCAATGGCTTCACTCTTTCCTCCATTTTTTAACTTTCTTCTGTTTTCTCTTCTAGGGCAACAGGCTTTGGCTTTTTGAATGCACTATGCAAAGCAGCAGCTGTACTTGGAAACTTAATATTCGGTTCCCTTGTTGGTATCACCAAAGCAATCCCTATTCTCCTTGCTTCTACTGTTCTAGTGTGTGGAGGTCTGGTAGGACTTCGGCTTCCTGACACAAGAACCCAGGTGTTGATGTAACTGGAAAAAGCCATTTACTATTTATTTCCTTCTGCATACAAATGTCAACTCTCCTGACCGATGGTGCAAAGGCTTCAGATTCTCAACGCTTAGTAGAGTGCTCAAATGTCAGAAATCAAACTCAAAAGATACTTTGGAGCGGCAGAGATTTAGCAACTTCTGTATGAAAGTTTTAAATGTCACTTTGGTTTGCTTGCATACATTGCTATTCAAACCCACTTAACTTCAAACTGCAAAGCTACCTCTTAAAACACTTTCGGTCACATATCCAGTAAAGTAAAAACCGTACTGATAATTAGATATTTAAAATGCAAGCAGTCATATTATTTAAAAAAAATACATGCTAAATTTGGCCATGGCATTGTGAGCTTTTGTAACAGTACAGACATGCAAGTCAACTACTTCGCAGTGTTGGTGCAGAGAATGTTAATATATCGATGCATGCAGCATTAATCAGGAAGCTCTGCAGACCACAACAGGACTGAGAATACTGACCTTCTGCAGCTGTGCTGAGATGGAAAAACTTGTGGCAATGCCTTTTTCTTGGGAAATCTTTTTAGGTAGATTCAGTCTAAAGTAAAGATTACCGTCTACACCCCTTATTTGCTGAGGAGAAGGCAACAGCTACTGCAGGGAGATTAAAAGCCCATATGGGTAAGCAGCAAAGAGAATAACAAAATAAACTTTCACTCTTTGCTGCTGATCCTCCAGAAGAATTTTGTTTTCTTCTCACTTGTGGCATCTAGAATATTTTTGCCATTTTAAAACGGTGGATTTGTCTTAATCCAGGAGTGAATCAATACAAATGTTTATGTTGTTGTAAATATGAATGAAGGAAGAATCAGGCCAGTGAACTATATGAAAAGGAAGATGCTTTCAGAAGTACGTTTGGTATTTACACTTCTAATATATTTTCCTTTGTTGCAGATTGGTTATAAAAATACATGGCCATAGAATGCCACCTAGTAAAATTCATTAGATCATACCTTCAATATAGAGGATAATGTAATTAAAACAACTCAAAAGATTTTTTTTTAAATATCAGAACAATGAAAAGCAATAAAAACACCTTCATTATTTTCACAGTTTATACCCTTCTTTATATAACTATTTTCTCAGTTGAATTTTAGTAGTTCTAGTTAATAGTTTAGTTTAATAGTCTAGTTTAATAGTTCTCACCATTTAACACTTTCATATATCTCTGAAAGGCCATTAAGAAAGAAGCCATGGCAAGGCTGCGGGGAGTGGTAATGCTTTTATTAGACCAAGAGCAAGGATGGAGAGTAAATGGTAGTAAATATATTTCTTCGAAGCGATATGCTGTGGACTGTTCTGGATTTCAGTAGAGTTCCCCACCAGTCCTACTGTTATACAAAAGGCTATGGGATCACTTTAAAATGTTAGTGTTAAAAATTTAGTACAAATATATTTATAAAATTAGCAAACAAAAGGGGCAGATCCTCTGATGAAAGAAACTGGCATTGCTTTCAGTGCAGCTAAGAAAACTTGTATCAGCTGATGAACTATCTGCAGTTTCAAGTTTCAAAGAACAAATTTGGTATAAAACATAAGGAAAAATTTATCAGTATTTTTTCTAATTATGTCTTACAACATTTATTGATGGTGGTTGAATCAGTGCCAAAGAAATTAGGCTCTCAGATAAGGTCATTGTGTAGTAAGACATTTTTTTTTTCATTAATTTTTCTTTTGCTTGCATATGTCAACTTAGCTTTGGGTAGTAATATCCATCACTTCATTCTGTGTCAGTCATTGTCTTAGTCATAGTCAAAGAGTCAGTAAAAGTCCACCTAAGAAAATAATTCATTACATTTAAAGTTCATTGTTTAATTTATTGATCCTAGAAGTTACATTTTTCAGTTACTAACAAATGCCTACGATACGCATTGTAGCACCAAAATTTTAGCACAAGATGTGTTTTTCTGCTAGTAATAAATGGGAAAAATGGCTGAATTAAAAAAGCATGAGTATGGGAAATTAGTGGACTTTTTTTGATGTTGATAATTTAAATATAATACAGTAAGAACGTTTAAGAAGTATGTTTATTTTTTAATATAAACAGTCAAGATATTTGAGATGAAATATTTCATTTTTAAATCTGACTTAAACATGTTTTTCAAATTTCTAAACTATATTTTAAAAAAAGGAGGAAGAATTTTTTTTCACCAAGTTCCAGGTTAAGAACAAAATACTGGCATTAGTTTTGCATCTGTGGCTTTCTTCCACTAGTCATAGCCTTAGTATTATTTCAAGGCTGTTTTCTCCAATAAGAATTACATGTTGAGCCTTGTTTCTCTGTGCCGTTCATTAGCAGCATGTGTCCACCTCTTTGTACTTACCGCACAACTTATTTTGAAATCTGAAGCCTCTGTACGTGTTTGGAGTAAACATCAACAGCAATGGGAAAATATTACATTGTCTTGCTATGCACTGTCCACTTGAAGTATATTCTGTCCACCTCTGTATGTAATTCCAAAAAACATCCAGATCCAACACATCATGCCACCTGACCAGTGTGGAGGAAATGAGCCACGGAAAAATAAGGTTCAACTTTTGAGGGCTACGGGTCAAGGTTAACACACTAAAAGCTCATTACACATAAAATTATGCTGATTTCAATGTGGGTTATTATTGTAAATCTTGACTGTGTCATAAGTATGTGATTAAGTCTGGATGAAGTGGAATATAGCAACAACAGGAATTAGTAAAGATGAACAAAATTCCCAACTACATGAACCTTGCATTGTCCAGAATTAGAGTGAATGTTCTAAGGTAGGAAAAGGAAAAAAGAATTATAGTGGGAAGGAAAGCAGGGATACATAAATGGAAGAGGTGAACAAAGAAAAAAAATCCACTAACATTTCCAACATATTGAACAAAACCTAAAGCTAGAATTTCCCTAGCTGGTGAGCCAGTTGGCTCAACAGACTTGAACTAATGCACAAGCCAGCATTAAAGCTGTTTGAACAATCAATTTTTTTGGCTTAAGTGCAGTAAAGATTTATCTCATAAAGGCAAAAGAAATTAATGCAATTTCAGGCTATAAATACTTGGTTAGATAGGTACAATCCACAGGCTGGAACAGAGACAATCGGTGGCACTCTGGACACAAACGTTACTTACATTATAAGCAAAAGTGATTTGGTTGGTCTTTAGTGAGTCTGTCTTTTTTTTGCAGCTTCCAAAGCAATCTCAGGTAACAAATATTGGGCAGTAGGAATTGTACTTCCTTTCTGTGTACGTTCACTTATATCTCACATAAAGAATCACTTTGTAGCCTGGTTAGATCCCTGATACACCACAGAGAACCGAACTTGATAGCATTTGTGTATCAGAACTTTCAAACATATAATCAAAACTGCTTATTTGCCTGTTTTGGTCACTGAACTAACTGACCACTAGTTGGAAACTCCTTTCAATCTAAACTGAAGCAGGATATGAGGTGTAGTGCTCTTCTCCTGTAAAGCTGAAAGGCTCATCCTATTGACAGCAATGACAAAAAGTACAATGGCCACTGAAGACAGAGAAGAATGACAGTATTTAGAATGGTATTAACCATGATGGTCAACTACTTTAAGATTTAAAAACTGTCCACACAAAAGAACACATGTTTTCATTTTTGGCAAAGAAATTTTATTCTAACTAGTTTTACTCCTTACAGGTTGTCTGATAGTAGACGTTGACTTAGCAGACTCTTTTTCTTGAAAGCATCTTATTCATTGTGTTTGTGCATTTTAACCAGATTGGCTATATTCATGTTAGCACCTTATTGGTCGGAAGTGTGCACTACAACATTTGGTATGCATTGCAGTGATTGCTCAGTATGGACTCCTAATAAGGAAACCAAGACTAGGAGTTCATGGTTTCTGGAGTGCTGAAGGGGGTTGTTAATGCATATTGTATTGGGAAGCCTTCTTCCTCTATGCATGATTTTAGCCAGGGCTCTTCCAGAAGTGTATACTACAAAACTTCAACACAGTGAAAAAGCCTTCCTGATGGCTCCAGTAGCCTACCCTTTGTTCATCATCTTAGAAAAGTAGGGTAAAGTAAGACTGCTAACTCAAGCTCTGCTCTCTTTCTCTTCATGTCATTCCATTCATCCCATCCCAAACTGCTTTTCTTACCAGAGGGCCAATCTTAAAGAAAGTCAAAACTCACTGCTCATGCTCTCACTTGCTTCTGACTTTATAGTAACATTCAGTAAGAAGGTTTGCCACCTATCTTTTGCAATTTGGCCATCCCTTTATAAACCAAGATGGAAACTGATCTCAAAAGTCCTTCAGACATTCTTACCCTTTCGAGGCAGCCAGACTCCACATTTCTCTACATATCCAGAAGGCTGAACTAATACAACGAGGGGTCCTCTCAGAATGGCCCTAGTTGGGCTCCTTCTGCTGTGGGTGCAGATACAGGGGAATCTTCTTGTCTGTGCACCTAGCTTGGCTCCATTTGGAGGAAATATTACTCTCTGTTCCTGTTTTCTTTTTCTACCACTATGGAGCCTTATTGTCCTGTAACCGCTATTAGGCACAATTGCTGATTCCAATACTTAGCAATATAATATAGTCCTCAGCCCCTCATATGGACAGCCTCTGTGTGCTGGGCTTTAGCTCTCTTCCCCATTGTGAGTTTTAAAATGGTCATCTTTAGTCAGAGAACGATGTTTACATCCAGTCACACCTCTTTACCTAAACAAGATGATATCATGCTAATACAACCTACAAGCCATGTTTCCTGTTTAATAACCTGGAAATGCAATTGAAATTTCAAACCCAATGTTAAAAAATGAATCCTTGCACTCAGGGGGTCAAAGACACAAGAAGTGAAAACAGAAATGCTCCACTTCCTCTGGAGTCTTGAAAGAAAACACATGTTCAGTAATCATATTCCAGAAGAAAACACATCCAAGAGACTGCTTTTCCTCTGCATTTCCTGCTTTCTTGTTCATTAAACTTACTGTAAAATATTAGGTATTTGCCTGAATTAGTACTTTCCAATGCTGCTAGTGCAGGAAACACAGCATGAAAAGACAGACTTTTGCCTGCAGTTTGGAGGCAAGACAAGGAACAGGCAGTGATGTGGAATTAGCAGAGACACGTTAGCCAGAAAATCTGGAACTCAGTTCAGAACCTAAATTAAATAGAAAGCACCAATTTATAATGCAGATCTCCCTTAGCTTGACTTATGGTTATGCAGTCTACAACCAGTCCATAAACTGAAATCAGCCTCATTTGCTTTCTTCTAACGCTGATAATTTCAACAAGTGATGCAAAATAATTTTTGATCCATTACCATTATCTGCATTCTTTCTTTTTATTGCAGTGGTGAATATCCTACTTCTTCCAGCAAAGGAAGGATCCTTCAATACTTAGTCCTACTCTAGATGTATAAGAGTCTCATATAGAACTTCATCCACATGCAGGACCTTTCTTTGATGCAGTGACTTAGCATTTCAGAAACAGGAAAAAGAAAAAATGGGCCTGATTGATTTACTTTTCTTATTTGATAGTAGGTTGAATTATCTCCAAAGATGCTGGCCTGTAATATGTAGCCATGCTTTCTAGCCCTTGGAGTACATCTAGTCCAACTAAAGATGAATAAAGCAGTAATTTTTGGCAGTGCCTTCCCACAACATATACACAAGCTACATTTACTAGGACCAAAATACTTAGGGAAAAAAAATGGGGAAAACCACAGGTGTAATAGCTTTCTGGGGCAAACGATCTTCCCTCCTTGACAGAGGTCTAGAACATAATGCTCACTTCTGACCAGTACACCATCCAATGACGAAAGATTGGAGATTACTTAACAATAAAGGTATTTGGGTGAAGATGACCTGACACAGAAGTATTGTCCCTCTCACCCAGGATATTCATGAATATGTAATTTAATGCCACATAACGAAGAAGATTTGTAGAGAACTTGCCCCTGCTCTGGCCATCAACACTTCTGAGCTGTAGCCAGATACATAAGTCTGCAAGTGAGAGAGAGAAATTACTGGCAGGCTGGCTTTCATCACTCTCTCCACAGCCAGCCACCTAAGCTCATTTTGCTTGGATCCCAAGGATCTGCTTTTTTGCTCAGACTCCTACTTTCTAATTCTGGACATCTACCACCTGCCACTCAGTTTTCACCAGCAGTCCTGACCAAGCAAGTTGAAGCTACTCGCTGCTGATGGACAGCACTCATAACTCATCACAAGCATGGTACTCTGCAAAAGTCTGATGTCTTATGTGTTCCAGTTTTGTCTGTTGTCTAGAGCTGGAGTTGTCATCTAGCATTTCTCTCTGATAATACTGCATGTTTTTTAACCTATAAGACATGTCTTCTATTGTCCTAATGTCTGCCTTGTAAATATATGCCTGTCCCCCACTGGCTATGTGATAGAAGTCATTTGTGAATCTCGCATAGGCCTGTCTTACCCAGTTAAAAGTTTATCCTTCAAAAGAAGAGGGTCAGGAAAAAAATAATTAAATGGAATCAAATTAAAAGCAGACCATGAAGAGTAAGATTTCAAGGCCCAGGGTTCAATTACTTTTATTTTTGTCAGCTGTTTTCCTTAAATCCTAGCCTGCAGCTATATAATACTACATATTGTGAAGAAGTATTACACAGTTAGAGCTGAATACATATACAGACACACGTGTGGGTGAAAATACACACATTTATACACACACACCTCCCTGAAACACAGGCGGATGTAAGACTTACAAACCATATTCTCATCTCATTCTCAATGACACTGTTACTTTCTGCCTTGTGCATTATGCTTTGAACACAAATAATGTCCTGCTCTGTTCCTTGTGCAGAAAGCTTTACTTATTCATGTGCAAAATTTTGGGGATGCCAAGATTCATTTTACTGGCCATTAGCTTTTGGTCATTGGAAGGGAACTCCTGAAACGGTCTGAAAAATGAGCTCTGACTTAGCTGTAGCCTTCCACTCCCCAACACAGTCTGCCAAACAGCAGAACAGCACATTGTGCAAAGGCACTGGTCATGTTCCAGTGACTAGGAGACACAGCATTCTCAGATAGATAAAATGCTAAAAGCTGCGAATTTTGTCTTATTCAGCTGTAAGTCCTTCAAAATGTTCCATGTGGATCTCAACATGTTAACTTCTGTGTAACCTATTAGAAAATGTCTGTGTCTTCCTGTACTGTATGTTTTTCATTGTTTCTGCATACATAGCTGCTGTCGTTCTAGTAATGTGGCTGAACAATCCTATGCTGCTGTTCTTATCAGCAATCTTTGACCAGCCTGAAACAGAGCCATTGCCAGGGTGTCTTTCAAATAATGATTAACACCCACGAAGATCTTCTACAGTAATTAGTGCTGTATAAAGTAATTGCGGCTATAATTCAAGCAAATCCGGTGTTAAAATAGCAGCACATGCACACAGAGCAGTGAGGATGGAGAGAGCTCTTTCAAAAGCTCTGGCATCTGCCACGTTTCTGCCTCCATCTTTGCAGGATATTCGCTCTTTGCGGTGTGCTTCCTCTGGTGGGGGACACACACACACACACACAACACACACACGTTACAGAACTAAGAAAGCAGCAAAAGAAGGGTTGTATTCCTTCCACAGGACTTAACAATGTATATTGGCTATAGGAATAGCAATTCTATACTAAGACTAAAACAAACAAACAAACAAACCAAGCAGCTTGCAATTATTTTTTTTTTTTTTCCATGTGTTCTGTGAGTTGATAAACTGAATACCAGTCTATACCAAACCTTTGGGAGGACACTATGAAAGGGTAGCAATGCTCATATGATAGTACTTTTGGAAAGTAGTGGATCTTTCCAAAAGGAAAACATAGTCACTGAGTGAGAGTGTAGCATATAGTTTCTAACTGTGATCATGAATAGGCAGTTTTAAGCAGAAAATTTCCATTCAGATTCAAAGTAGCAGCAGCTAATACTACCTTATCTTTGAAAATTTGCAAACATAGATTAAAACCAATAGTTTAGAGGGAAAAGGAGAATATTAAAACTTGGAAAGCGATTTACAAAACACAACCTCCCATCACTTCTTTTGGACAACCCTTACAGCTCTTTCCTGGTTCTTCCTGTCACAGATCCCTTCCGATATGGTGACTGATTTCATTAATGCTTCACTAGTGAAATGAAAATTTTTACTGACATTTGCAACAAAAACTAGAGCAGGCATGAAGTTAGCACTGTAGGAATGCTAGCTCATTTATAAAGACTTTTAAAAAATGCACCAAGCTGCTAGTGACTGCATTTATTGTCTTCCTAGTGGTTTAGAATCCTGCAAAGTGTTACATGAAACTATGCTGTGTGTGTAAACTGATCCCTTTTTAAATCAGCGATGCAATTTGCAGGATTGGGATCTTAGGAATGCTGGAATTGCTGTTGTGAGAAAAATGTGTACTTTTAGCCCTTATTTTTAACACGAATAATTTTAGCCTGGCTTTTTCCTATGAATGTAATGTTTCCCAAACAGGACAAGGATTTTTAATAGCATCCCATGCTACAAGCCTAATGAATCAACTGACAGCTTATTTCAGCTATTTTCTATAGAATATTGTATTACAAATCCCAATTCAAACTTTCAAAAGAATTGTTGTATTACCCTCAGCTGTCTAACATTCTGACAACTAGGTTGTATCTCACGCTTGGCCTCAAATATATATGACAATGTACTATACATAATTAGATATTTTTTTTTAAGTGGGCAGTTTCCTTTTCAGTGTAATAACTTATGTGCAGAAATCAGGCATCAAGGATGAGGTACTGAAAGTAGAGCTATTGGCTTTGTCAGGTTACTGATTTTCTTAAAAACTTGTTAGCATTTTCTAATGCTGAGAAACAGAAAGAAAACATGTATTTTTTCCTAGTTTTTCATGAGCTATTTTCTGCTCCAGGTTTCTCCTACTAAGCTTCCACTCAAATTGCCAGCTGCTCTGAGCCAACTGGGAGTACAATTTTTCAAACTGTCTTTAGTGTACAAAACCACAGGTGTGTTAGTTTGCATATGTTGTCAAGAAAATCATAACCATTTCTGACAGTCTCCATTTCTTAATGTGGGGAAACATGTACATATTGTATATAGAATAATGAGCTACTTTGAAGTTGAATTCGCATTTATACTTGTTTACTTCCAGATCTGCTAATCTGCAATAAGATCTTGGCAATAGTCCTGACCTCTCTGTTTCTTTCTTTGTTTGTTTTCTTTACTGCTGTGTGTGATCTCCTGTAAAGCAGGTTACAGTCATCACTATTGTATATATGTGTTTGCATGTGTGTGCCTTGATAAATTCTCTCTTTTGGAGCTCTGAATTTTTCATTTCAAGTCCAGCTGGTACAATTGTGAACTCATCTTTCCAGTATGCTCCCCTGTGTCAGACTGCCAACTTCCAAAATGTCTGACCAAGTGTTTTGATTAAGTCCCCCGAGGAAAGCTGTCTGTATACTTGTGAAAGGGCATGCTCTGTGTAGGATGACTGTGTACAGTATAAATCTATAAAACGTGGAAGTGTTTATAAATTTATCTGCCAAATATTTATCATCCATGTAACAAATGCAAAGTTATTTAGTGTACATCAGATTAATAAAGGGGCATTTTTTGCTCCACTATATTCAAATAAAGATTTGTTCTCTGCAATGAATACATATCAGGTGTGATGATAGCCAGAACGTCATTCTTCACTACCCACAAAACACTGAAAACAGTTGTTTTACCCTAATAGTTCCTTTACAAAGGCTCTCTATGTATCTCATCTTTAGTGCTCATAAGAGAGGTTGAACATGTGTGAAAAGAAAACTTGGAACAAGTTAATAAAGTTAAAGAAATGTAAAAGACTCTAAAAAAAGACAGGGTGAAAGTTCTATGGTTGCAAGAGACAAAGTTCTTTAGTTAACCATCTGGGATTCATATTTTTATGGTACATAATTGCACAAAATAGACATCTGGCCTTTCACTGCACAACAGCATTGCAGGGGTATGTTATCACCTAACATGTCTAATCTAACTCTATGTGAAAAGCATACTGCTGCAAAGTATGATGATCCATGCATCCAACAGGCCAATGGGACTTTATACAATAAAATATGGTTCCTTAAGACCTTGGTAAAAAGGCCTAGACCCCCCCAAAACCCCCCAATACCCCAAACCCAAACCCAAAAAACTGAAGCAGCACTGCAATAACATTAGTTCTTCACTACATTTGTGCACTAAGGGCCTCCAAAAAACTTCAACAGATCAAATGTGGTAACTTTAAAATAACAAAAAACTGCTGAATTATTTATATTCTGCCATCTCCATGGCTGGATCAGAAATACATTTCCAAATATAGGTTGTTCCAAACAGATGGTGGACTAAACAAAACACGTGAGCCTCTTCAGCTGTGTCACCAATAAGGAAAAGTTAAGCTACATGTGAATTGTTGCGTTTATCAGCTCTTACAAGGGTACTGTCAGCAAAACCCGACCACCAAGGACATGTACGATTTTGTGACTGTCCTTTGGCAACTGGAGTTTTTTGTGGTATAGTACAGAAAAAACTTTGTCTGTTTATTGACTATAACCAACAGAAGTACTAATCCATATGTTAAGTCTCCTTAGTTTATACCCTCACTTACCTGCATTTGAAGGGGATTGGTATTATAACTACACTGCTCTCATCCTCTAGTGGAGATGAAGCTTTTATGCTTGTGTGTCCTAGTCTCATTCTGGGAAGAAATCAACCTCTTTTGTGCAGAAGATAAGATAATAATCCAAAAGGGAGTGTGGGAGAAGACTTGAACATATTCTTCATATCTACCTTTCAGAAACTTCACCTAATCTCTAGAAAACCTTCAGTAGCAGGTAATCGTGTGTTGGAGCACATCATCCTGAAAAAAGGACACTTTGGCTTGTAGGACTGCATTTCTCCAAAGAATTTTGCAAACTTACATGTGTATACCCTTGGCTGACACAGTTATGCTAGCAAAAAGGTGATGCTTAGTTCAGAGCACTGTGCGTGTGTGTGTGTGCGTGCGTGCGCGCGCACGTGCACGTCTATATATTGTGTGAGACAAGATGAGTACGTAGAGACTATGAACGCAAATGTAAGAGGAGGAGGCATTTGTGGTATCCAGCACTGTGCATACCTGAGACCAAATGTTAAAATAGATCATGTGCATACTCCATATGGTTTGCTTTCCATCGGGATACCAACTAGGCTATGACTGTTACTTAATCCATTGTAATTGTAAAGTTAGGCAGGTGATAATATTAGGCTGATGTGAAATCAGTATCTAACTTGAACCGTTCCCCATCCTGTTTTGTCATCTCTGGAACTTTTTTGTAGTGCTTTACATTGACAGCAGAGAAAAGAAACATTGAATTAATGTTCCTCATAGGCTTTCCTAAAAATATTAAGCTGAACTGAAAATGATACCATTCTATATGTTTTCTGGTGGCACCATATGTAAACTTCCACTGTATGCAGGTGAATCCAGTCTTTCTGCAGATGCATTTCACACCATGTTACTTCTGGATCTCAGAGTGGACCTAACTGGTCTGATTAGGACTTCAGTAATGATTTTGTATTGCTATAGCAGACTAACAGTGCATGGGCAAAACAGCTTGGGAACACATCAAAAACGGTATTATGGACATACTTCCTGGGAGAGGATGACAGAGCTTGAAGTAAGGGCCTGACCACATCAGTTGCTGAATTATGCAAACACTAAGGTCTGTCAGCTGTGATCTATGTACCCCTATTGACTGCACTAGGGTACACTGCCATCTTCAAAGTGCTGTATGACTTCTGCTCAGAAAGCCAAATGGTGTCCCTATGTTTAGACCTGGAGGCAGGAGCTGCAGCTGCTGCCACCAGTGATAACGCCTGAACAAACTACATCTGGAAATGCCTACACTGATCAACCCAGGCAATGTTTCCAGCTTTGAAAGTGAGAAGACAAACCAGTGGCAGCCTTATCAATCCCTGATTAACTTCTATTATCCTTCAGAAAAGCCAGACTGTGGCACTTCTAGACACAGAATGGGAAATTGTCAAAGTATTCCTCAAACACACAGTCCAATGCTTAAAAATAGTTAGCTGCAAGAATTAAATGTAAAATGCCTGCTGTAACCACTTAAAATATTGTTTGGATATCCAGATAGTTTGGCTGAATTCTGATCAGATACAGTCTAGGCCACAGATCTAATCTCAATTCTCCCACAGGCAAATGGCACTTTAATTAAAAAAGTTTCATGATAATACACAGAGTTTGTTTATTGCAGAGCAACAGTGGTTTTGTCAGTGGTTACAATAGCTCTGAATTGTGCATTTTACAACAGGTTGTATCATAATATATTTAATTGTGTTGTGTGCCCATACAGACTGCAAACCACTTAACCCTGGGACTCTCAGGGGGTTTCTAACTTTAAAAAAAAACATCCTTTGCTTTGCAGTCAGACTGGACTTTAGAGAGACTAGGAATCAGATAAAACTAAAAGTAATACACCTTCTCCAGTGTCCTGGAAGTGAAGCCGTTAGTGGACTCATATTTGCTACATCATTTAGCTTTGAGCAGCCATCCTTGCCACTTCCCCAAGGACTCCCTTGCAAACTCCAGGTTTGGGCTACAAACAAGTGTTGCAGCATCTGTGGTAGACCTAGACTATCTGAAAGGCAATCCTCCTGGCATGTAGGATTACGTAACGGTTAGGATGTTTTATCCCAGGTTTATTTCCCATCCAGCAGGTCTGGGCCCTTGGTCAAATGCTGTCTATGAGTATGTTCCTCCTTTCCTCTTACTCTGCCCATAAGGAGTTACAGAAACCATAGTTTTGTTACTTTCCAGTAAAACTGTATGGAAAATGATCTCAGGGTCCTTGAGAACAATTACTCAGCAGCCCAATTCTCAGTATGCAGGAGGAGATTGACTTTGTCCTTTCAGTCTTTAGCTGAAATCAGAGCTTTTTAAATTTGAATAAAATGGTGAATCTGTTCAGAATAAAAGAGGTCACTAGCTATTGGTAAAGATGTTGGAGTAGTACCGAGGAACAGTAAGATACTGCTATACTCTTGAGTTACAGCAGTATTAGTATTACACTGCTAGTTTGAGCTCTAACCGGTCTTTGGTAGGACTGTGATACTGTGTTTTGTGAGCTAAAATGCATATAAAATACGTAATAATTGTTGAAGATCAGAATACATGGGCGTATGGAGTCCAATTCCCAGGGGAAAACTCTGGACTTTGACTGGCAAAGGCATATCAGAACCATTAACTGATCATAAAATGAAAGAAAAAAAGGTATACAAGAGCACATACCTGTTTAAGAAGTCATCTGTAAGTAAATATGCTACTTTGCATTACTATTGTTACACCAATATTGAAACCAAGGAAAAATATCTGTTCACAACGACTCAGGACCCTCCCTATGTGCAAACATTAACACTGGCCATGTCAGGGGAGCCTATCTTACTGCTGGTAATCTGGTTATAGAAAATAAACAGCTCAACATTGAAACAGTGCAATTGCCAATCTGACCTACAGGTGGAGTAAGAAAAATAGCTAATGGAAAGGATAAGGAAAGACCTTATCAATATAAAGCTCACACAGAGTTTCAGCTGCCATTGCCCAGCAGCAGGCTGAGATCCTTTGCTTGCAGGTAAACCCACTGCCCAGGTACCACACATCTCGTGAGACAGGCGAGCAAATTGTCCTGCGCTGGGGATGGGCTCACCTCTGCCATGCATTTTGGTGGCACAAGTCTCGAGGTGAGGGCGGCTCTGGGCCTCTCCACAAGTGGTGCTGCCATAACCCAACGAACCAGAGCCAGGTTCCCAGCACTCCCGCGCCTACACAGGCTTCTGGTTCATTTTCACCTGGAATTTCACATCCTGATTTTAATGCTACAGCTGCAACAGATTTGGGATCTGGTTATCTGAGGAATACCCTTTTTCCTTTAGAAAAACAACAAAGACACTTCCAGGAGTTCAATTCAAACTGAAGCCATTTTGATTTAAATAAGAGGATGTTGCTGACACTGTGTTGCCAGTGAAGGGTTCTGGATGCTGGAATTAGCTCTCCTTGCCGAGCCTTCCAGAGCCTGAATTTGTCAGTCTTTTAGACGTGTTCTTCATTTTTTTACACTAATGTGAATAATGAGGAGCTTTTCAAAAGACTGGAGCTGTGCCAGTGGAAAAGTGGTGGAAATAAGACGACCAGAATTAGTCTAGTGGAAATCCATGGGAGTTCAGCCTGTGCTTTATCAGTGGGGCAACTGTTGGCAGGCAAGAAATAGTTGTAGGGTTGCCTTAGCTATCACTCAGTACGCTGTAAATGCAAAGCTCCTAGCGCTCTGCCTTGAGAGTAATAAATAAATAATACAATAATGAGTGAATAATGCATAGACTTTTAGTGGAGTGGAAACATTGCTAAGCACATGCAGTCACAAAGAAGCACACAGATGCTGTACTACAAAACCCCCCAAAACCCCACCCCAAACCCCCTAAAAATCCCCCTCCCCCCAAGAAGCACTGCCACAAGCAGACCACTTAAAGCTTGTGGATAATATATGAGGAAAAAAATCAAGATTTTAATTTTGCTACATCCAACCCGTTAAAGAATGCTTATTTGCTGAATTTGCAAGCTGCAGCCAGGCACAGATGTTCCCTGCTTTCAAACAGTTCTGAATTCATTTTTATGGTCATTCATTATGTTTAGACAAGGAGGGTCACTCCACTCCGAAGTACTCTGTTAAATGAATAAATATTTATTCCAACAGACAAATGGAAAAAGCTCTTTTCTGGCAGAGTTCTTGCAGGAAGATTTCCACCTCTATCTTGCTAAACTCTTGCCACTTTTGCAGGAACCAGGGCATTTGTCCAAGACATTTTGAACAAATACTTCTTTTTTTTAAACCTGTTCAAGCAGAGAAACTGGTTTCTTTGCTACCTTGGCAGGCAGGATTTAACCAAGTCTTGCCAGGATGGGAAAAGCGGAGGGACCCCTCACCTGATAGGAAAGGACATATGAAAGTACCTCTTAGGAAGGCACCTTATGTAAGGTTAGGATGCATAACATGAAGCAATTAGAGGCAGATGCAGCAAGCTATGGTATAACCTGGTATACCCACCCCACCACTGCTTCTCACTTTCAGCACAGGACACATCACTTTGCCCTCTTTTATACTTAAGCAGCTCTGTGGGAGCTGAGCTGGCTTCTGAAAAAAAAAAAAAAAAAAATCACAGCTTTTGGGGTGGGAAGAGGAACCTTAAGTCAGCTCGATCCCATGACTGAGATAATAGTGTGACCCTACAGGTAGCCCCATGAGCACAGCAGCATCAGCGTAAGTGGTGCTTCTCTGGCTTGCAACATGCGATTCAGGACCTGGGAAGAGTCACTGGAGAGTCACAGTATTGCTGTTGCCAGGGGGTCAGTGTTTGAAATCAAAATCTTTGGATTCACAGCACTAACTTAGAAATCATGAGGTTTTACTGACAAAAATGCTAGAGGGTATATGGCTTTTGATATTTTCAGGACTGTATTTGCAGGTTTTCCCATAAAACACAAGGTCTAGAATGGCTCTTTTCCTCAGAACAACTTAAGTGCAGGTGCTTAAGCACCTTCTTACCTTGGTAACTGCAGCCTTAAGGCAAACAACATGAGATTTGCAAGCAGTAGAAAGAGGACAGATTTCTGACACTGAAGTAATTTCTCTAATCACGTTCTTTTTCGGGTAACAGTGTTCTACAAAAAGACTATACACAAAGTCTTGTGTGCACGTTTTAAAACACATCCTCTGGTTTCTTTCTCTAGAAGTTTGGCTCAAAGTTACCCACATGTTTGTTTTCCCTCCATCCCACAAACTATTTCTTTTACTTTTAAAAACTGGGTTTTCAATTTCAAGATAAATAACAACATTATTATTATTTTTTATTTAGATTGATGCCCAACAGACCTCAGTTAGGCGTATTTCCAACTACCTTGGCTCGCCCTAGCAGCCATTATAAAATCTGAGGTATGTGTTCCTCTAGACATTGAGTTTTGGTATTCAGTGTTGCCTCTGACTGTACAACAGGGCAGTTCAGAAGTTAAAATCACTTCCTCAGTAGGAAGGAACCATTGCTGCTGAGAGAGAAAATCACTTCAGCAGTTCTGTTCTGGGTCTCCATTTTAACCGCCCATTCAGTGCGCCACAGTATTTTGAATTTGTGAAATCTCACATTCTTTTGGGATGCTTTGACTGACATAGCTCCGGTCTAGCTTGAGCTTAGTATACTTTTTTAACTAGGGTTTCTGCTGTGACCACAGGCCCTCACTCATTGGAAGAGAAGAGCTGAGAAGGGAATCGGGGGAGTGCTCAGTTGCACCATTGTCTCTCCCTTGTGGGTGCACAAGGCAGGGAGCAGAGGCAAGTGATGTCCCTCGCTTGCTTTTCCCGAGCAGGGGAGTTACAGCCTCCCCACTGATACTAGCTGTGGTTTTTCAGGGATCCCTGTGGCCAGCTATCTGATGACTTATTTGTTTACTTACCTCATGACAATAAATAATGCATAACACAAATACCATGCTGAGGGGGAGGCTGTAATCCAGCCCGGTTCCCAGTGCTGATCCCTGCAGCTGATCCCCTTCCCCGCAGAGGTAGCCTCTTGCAAGACCCACGGCAGACCACAGAGGCAGCCCTACTTGGGGGGGCACTTCCTGATTTTTGTGTTTCCTAACATTGCCTTGAGCGCTTCTTGACCTTTGGTTTGGATTCATAAACACAGCAGTCATGGCCTTTTCACTCCAATTTATGCAAAATTATTAATCTGGGTTCACGTGGCACTCCCGCTGAAATCCTTGTCAGCGTGAGCTGTGCTGCCGTGGTACCCGAGAGTCTCCGTCCCTTCACCCACCAGAAAGGGAAAGGCCTGCTGACTGCAAGGGGACATTTGTGGTTATGACACACTGCTGTTGGGTCTGCATAAGCGCCAGTGTGGCAAGTCCAGCTTGAGTTTGTCAGTCTTTAATTAGCTGCACGAAGGAAACAATTGAAAAGGTCCTTGCAGTAACTGGGAGACTGCCTGGAGCTGATCTTCTTCCGTATTGTGCTGCACAGATTGAGGCTGACCCACCCAAGGAGCAGCTCCCCGCTCCTGCTTACCAGGGCAATTTCTGCAGCCCAGTCTTTATCTCCTGAGAAAATAAAAAGGATATGGTCCTTCTCTGCATACCTAATGGGGAAAAAAAAGAAGACTCATTTAAATGAGCAAACGCAGTTTTCCTTTCTGTAGGACAAACGCAGCCATCAAAGGCACAGAATTTACCAATAAAATAAAGGTATTGTCACAGAAAAAGTGATATTAAAGCTGCTATTTCCAACAAAAAGCCTAGTGTCTCTAATTACCTGCATGTACTTGCGTCACTGCTACATAAGCCACCCAAGAATTTCAAATATCAATATCCTTCGCCATATAAAATCCCTTTGTACACAGCAGGACTGTGAGGAAACACGAAGTAACAGAGGCCTCTGCAGTTTTTTTGGTACAAGTGCAGGCAGTGAGATGTAGGAAGGGTATGTTATCATCCCTCCCTGCTCTTAACTTTCCTGTTAGATCCGGAGCAGTCCATAGCTGCCTCTGAAAATACAGTCGGTGTATTTAAGTACAGCCCGTTCACCCTGAGCTTGGTCCCACGTTTTCTCTCTATAGGGGCATGTTGCTTTGCTCACGGGCAGGTGCAGAGGCTGGAGCTGCACTGTTAGCAAGCATGCAGTAGGAAATACGTTATCCAGAGCACGATGTCCTTGATAATATGGCGAGGACATTGATCTTAAGCTTCATTAAAGGACCCAGAGTGCGAACAGGAAATGTTCACATTCAAACATTTACTCTAGATAGCTGACTACACTGATTTCTTAAGTGTGTGCTTCTTAGTAACTGTAAAAGCAGAGCACTTGAGTACTTAAAAGAGAATATGGTCCATAGCCTTAGTTCTGGTGTAGCTGACTAAAAGTCTGTGGTTGATTTTACATCGTTTACTGCAATCAGGATCCCACAAGATGGTAGGAGAATTCATGGTGTGCTGCCTTTCTTGCAGTGAAACTCTG
Source organism: Astur gentilis (assembly GCF_929443795.1). Taxonomy (NCBI): domain Eukaryota; kingdom Metazoa; phylum Chordata; class Aves; order Accipitriformes; family Accipitridae; genus Astur; species Astur gentilis. Next base: position 61,530,935 of record NC_064919.1, read on the forward strand.
GCCAGCCGAGTGGGCGCAGGGCACAGCTGCAGTGGTGCTTCGGAAGGGGAAGAAGGAGGAAGGAGAGGAGGGAGGTGCAGAGGGGCTGCTCCCCTGCTTGATGTGCAGCACCCAGCAGCTTGCAGGGGCAGACTGCAGCCCCTCTGCCTGGCTCCTGCCAGAGGTGTCTAAATCTTCATGCCAGGAAGAGCTGACGGTGTTTGCCTTTCAAGTCAGAAAACCAGGGATTAACAAATCTAATGCCAAAGGTCATGAGCAGACCCGCATGGCTGCTGCTTGTTACTCCAATATTCTTTTACCTGTCTCATCTCCTGCTGAGAGCATTTGGTTCCTGTTGTGCCTGTTGTTCTGCAAGCATTACAGAGGTTACCGCTGCCAAAAAACCACTTTCACTTCTCCCTACCCTGGCCTTTCTTTTCTCTCCCCAGGCTGCCCCCGGTTCTGTGCTGGCACTCGCATTCGAGAGGCAGCTGGGTGAAACTGATGGAGGAACTGCTGGCCTAAGAAATAACGCTACCGAAAGAAAAAAGTTAGTTTTTCATCTGGAGCAGTTAGTTGAGTCCCCATGTGGTGCCAAAAATGCCAGTGCCAGTCGAGGGCAAGGGGAGGCGTGGGGTGGAGGAGGCCAAGGACCTGCTACAGGTACAGAGTCTGAGACAAGGATGAACATTTTCTCAGCAGTGGTGTCAACGTATGTGCATGTGACACCACAGCTGCACACACCCTTGCCTTTCCAACCACAGTGAGTGAGGGAGCAAGAAAACACACCAGAGACTGGCATTGTCTTGCAGAGACCCTCCAGGGCTTTGCCAGATGGTTCCTCCAGGAAAGAGACCCTCCTGCCACCCTGTCACACCACATCTATGCACCCTGCAGACCAGGCTGAGCACTTCTCAAGAGAGAAGTGTTGCCATTTAAAATGTGATGCAGCTCTGTCAAAAATAAGCTTTTCAGGGGGACAAGTCCACTTGATTTTAGTCAGAAAAAATACTTTAAAGAAAGCTTTGATGTGTCTGATTTAGTCTAAAGAATAAAAGAAATGGAGAGAGAAAGTGTTCTTCAATGTTTTCTTGACTTAGGCTAAGTATAACAGTACAAAAGGCAGTACAAACAGTCATTTAAAGCAAATGTAATGTTTTCAATCAACTCAAATGCACTTTAAACTGTAGAAGCCAATTTCTTCATTTCCATGTTGGTCACCCACTTTCTTTCTTTTATAAGAGGAGAAGCAAGTAAATGGGTGACTGTTTAAAATTCAAGAAAGCATTCAGAAAGCCAAGTGTGGACTGCAGCTCTTCCAGTGCCTGCATCACACAACTTTACAGTAAGTCATCGTCCCTGGGCTCTAGGGATGGAGGAAAAGGGAGCAGAGAAAATCAAAATGACTTCAAGAAAAGTAACGATGTTTCTTGTTCGGCATCATTTTTCTCCTGAACCTTTCAGTCCTTTCCCCCTGAATAATCCGTGTTTTAACTACTATCAGGAGTGTCTTTCCCCCCTCAGCATATTTTCAACCTGTGAGCCACACCCAGCACAGCCAGAGACAGAGAATGAGCAAAACAAGGGCCTTGCAAACAACCTACAGACAGCCTCAAACCTGTGGAAAACGGCAGAGGAGAGACCATAGATACAACACTGTTGTATTTTGAAACAGAAATGACTGAAATCTTCCAGACAATCTGCAAACACCCATCGAGAGTCACCTGGCACCTGGCTATGCATTCAGCCACAAGCATGCTCAGGTGCATTGTGTCCCACGGGCTCTGTGAGGCAGGTTGTGGCTGTGCACGGACACAGTTTCACCCTCTGTCTTCCAGCAAACTTCATGTCAGGGGCTTAGAGGCTGCCAGGAAGATAAGTTCCTTCCCTATAATACAACTCCATTTGAGAAACCCCTGACCCTGCCCACCTCCAGCTGCATTTCAGATGTCACCTGGGAGCCTGTGGTCACAAAACATGAACCTTTGACCCACGGATTTGTTGCTCTGCTGTCCGAAATCAAGCCCTCTCTGAGGCTACCAGGGAAGCCACAAACACAGGCACATGCCCTGCTTCCCTTGCAAAACCCCTCAGAAAGTGGCACCATCACGAGACAGGCCTTTGCGGGCGCACCCCACTCCCAAGATGCCATGCAGATTACGGTGGTGGCTTCCCAGTGCAGTAAAAATACTGCTTGTGGAGGGTGAGAGTTCTTCAAAAGAGCAAAGTTGCAGGAGGGAGCCCTGGGCTTGTTTTTTCACCCTTCTTCACAGCCCACTCTGCCAAAATGCCAGAGGGGGAGAGGGCGGGGGGGGGGGGGGGGTGCCTTGGCCTTTCGCATTGTGGGATTGGGTTTTTTTAATTGCTCTTTTTTTTTTCTCCTTTTCAAATTGCTCTTTTTTCCTGAGGTGTTTGCTTTTTTGTTTGTTTGTTTTATTTGTTTTGGTTGGGGTTTTTTTTCCACTTCTTTTCTGTTTTTTTGTTGTGTGTTTTTTTTTGGTTTGGGGGGTTGCCTTTTTAAATCTTGGGGTTTGTTTTGCTTTGCTGTTTGGTGGGGTTTTCTTTGCTTTTCTGTGCTTCTTCGGTTTGGGGATTTTCTTTCTTTTCCTGCTTTTTGATCTGTTTGGCTTGGGGTTCCCCCCGCGTTCTTCTCCCTTTTTTCCTTTTCTCGTTTTCCCTTTGTTTTTCTCCCTTTTTGTGTGTGGGGACGACGACGACTGTTTTTTGTGGTTTTGTTTTTTGTTTTTTTTTTTTCCTCGCGGCGGTGCCTCTCCCGCGGCACACGCGCCTCTCCCGGCCGGCGGCGCCCGGCGGCCCCGCGCGGAGCCGCCCCGGGTGGCCTCGGCCCCGCGCGGGGCGGTGGCGGCCGCGGGCGGCAGCAAATCAGCGGGGCCCGGGCCCAGCATAAGAAGGGCGGGCGGCGGCCAGCGCCGTCCTCCCGGCGGCGGCGGCGGCAGCGGCAGGATGCACCATGAGGAGCTGGCGTCCCTGCAGCGGCCCCGCTACGGCTGTGAGTGGGGTCGGGGGGGCACTTCAGGCTTGCTTCCCCCCCCCCCCCCCCCCCTTCTTCTTCCTTTTTTTGGTCCCCCTCTCTTGCCGGCTTCCTCGGTTTAATATTAAAAGAGGGACTCGAGGGGAAATAAATCCCGCCCGAGAGACTCTGTTGCAGGGCGCAGCGCTCCGGCTTGCTGTAGGCTAGCTCGCAGCGAGCTGCGGCCGGGGTGTTTTGAACAGGTTCTCGTGGGGCTGTGTTTTGTTCTGAAACTTGCTGAAAGGATTATAGCTGTAATTCCGCATTGCAACTTGGGAGTTTTAGGTTAGAGCTACAGCTTCGGGTTTTAACTCTACAACTTGGTGTTACAGGTACCGCTTTGGGTTGTAGCTTTATAACTTGAGCTGTGACTAGCGCTTCGGGTTGTAACTTTGTAACCTTCCGATTATCACTTCGGAATTCCGGATTATAAAATCAGAACTTTGCTTTCTAATTTTAATAACGTGGGTTTAGACCTTTGTAGCTTTAAATAATAACTGGGGTGAGGCGAGAAGCAGTGCAGGTACCAGGCATCTCTCTTCAGAGGAGGTGTGTTTACTTCTCAAACCTGTATTTAAGAAAAGCCCTGAAGCACCTTCCCCCCCTGCTGCTGCAGGGGCGCTCCCAGCGCCCCTGTGCCGTGCTGGGATCCTGCACCGGGCTGCGCTTTCTCCCGGTTCCTGTGGGCAGAGAAGTGCAAGCCCTTGGCTGTGCCATCCCTGTAAGGAATGCCTCTGATCGTTGCAAAATGCGAACATGCAAATTATTTGCAAAGCTCACAACACCGGCATCCTGTGGTCTGATGAGCAGCTTCCCAGGTCTAGCACAGCAGCTTTGTTTAAAACCGGTTCTGAAACCTCTTTTTTTGAAAGAAGCACAAAACCCCTTGACAATGTTAGGGGTCACCTTGCTTCCACCCAGGGCGGACAGCAAAGGTGGTGCTTGGCAGTGGGACCTTCAGCACGGAGTGTGCTGTGCCCTCCTGAGCATTTTCCTCTATTGATGCCTGCAATTGAGGCGGTCTGTGGAACCTGCCTGTAGGTGCATTTTTCATGTGCACTACCTAGTAGGTGGATGAGAGATTTTGAAGGTGTGTTCACAGTTGTCAGTACCGATAACATTTTTTTGAGTGGTCACTGTGGACAGCCTAAGTGCCCATGCTAGCGTGTTAGCAAAGGTGAATATTTTGCTTGTGAAGCCAATCCCCGGGTCACCTCGGCTTGCTGTGCCACTGCTGCTGTGGTAGGGTAGTGTCCAGGCAGTGCACTGCATGGTGCTCCAGCCCCAGGTTGGCACTTGGTCCACTCGCCTGACATGCAGAAACTCCTCAAGTGTATGTGGTGTGCCCATCGGGCTCCAAGCAACAGGGGCTTTCCTGTGCAGATCTGGTCTGGCAGGTATCAGAACATCTGAGTCTGGACACGTAGCACTTGCTAGTTTGCCATGAAGTCCAATATGCTCAAAGATGAGGCTTTGACTTAAAGTAAAGGGCTTGTGCTTTGTGCTTTGGTTCCTGCCTGGGTGCTGAGGTTGACTTACCTTATTGCCAGAGCTGCTCAGGGTATTTTAAGAATCTCAGGCCTTATATATTGTGGGGCAAGAATGACCAGTTAGGGATGCTTAATATAGTTTTAAAGATACGGTCTGTCCTTTTAGTATTTATGCTTTGCTAGGATACTTCAAAGCTTTTTGCTGTGATGACCAGGGAGAAGTTCGTGTTTTGAGTTGTAGCCACTCTCTTGGCGTTTGGTCTTCTGTCCCAGGGACAGGAGTGGGTGAGAGCATCCTTCTTGGCTTTCCTGATGCCATTTCCCCTCTGACTGATGCTGCCCACTTGCTCAGGCTCCAGTGGCAATTCTGTCCTTCCCTGAGCGAGAGGCTGTGGCTGCTGTACTGCACTGCATCCTCTTTTTTTTTTTTTTAGGATGGGTATTTTTTTGCTGCGGGAAGCTTTGACACAACCTTCCTTTTATGGGACTCGGCAAAGGCTCCTCAAATATGCCAGGCTGAAGCCTATGTTTAAAAAAAAAAACCAAAACACCAAAGAAGTCCACAGAGAACTCCATACACCAAAGAATGAACCATAACCTTGTCTCTAGTGGTGTCACAACTGTGGGTGCATGTTTTGGTTTTTAGCTTGTGTCTAGAAAATAAAATATGCTTTATCTACACTGTATTTGCCTGCCATTTTGGAATGAGGAGAGAAGCAGCATCTTTAAAAGGCTCCCTAACTTAAAAACTTAGACCAGCATTATCTGGTGAAATATCTTCAAATCTTATGAAACCCATTGCGTGTTGTAGGTTCTCTGCATAACTAAAACTGCACTTTGGCAGTTACCTATGTTGAACACCACATCTATGCTGGATTTCCTAGAAGAGTTAATAAATTGTCCAAGTTAGGCTATTGAATTACTAAGACTCCTTGCTTTAGTGACCTAGTACTGTTTTAAACATTTAACTTTACTTGGACTTTTGACTTTGGCTTCAGGCTCCTGGCAGAGTTTGTGTGTTGCTCTGAAGAAGGTTAGCATTTTACTATGCTAATTCTCCATTGGGAACCATATGAACGAATGCATGGTTATCAGTGGCATTTCACTTTGATAACTAGAGAGGAAGATATATGCAAATCTTGGCTACATTTTGTAGCCTGATGGATACCACTGGGGGGAAAAAAAGTGTGTCCCTTAGCGAAAGACCTTGTAGCACAAAGTGAGTAGCTGGGAAGACAAATCCCTAACTTGAAAACTAGCTTTGCATTACAAGTTTTGCTGATGTAGTAACTCAAAGATCCTCATCTAGAAAAAATTCTTAGAGCTGATCATTTTAATCATTAAAGTCAGGAAATATCTGAATGAAACCAAGCAAGAGGATCCCTTTCCGGGTGGGTGCTAGTTCAGGATGAACATGGTTCATGGGAGAAACAGGAGCTCAGAGCAAAGTCTCTGAGCCTTCTTTAAGCCTATTAGGGCCAAAGCCTTGTGGCTTCCTGGACCACTTATTGAAAGGTGCCTCCAACTCTGCATGCTGTTGATAGCTTAAAAAAGATGCGGAAGAGATTTCTGTTGGTGCTCCATTGAGTCTTTCAGATATTCATATCCAGTGCCAACTCAAGTGAGATCATAAAAGTACAAGGAAGCAGCTTATACAGCAGAAACTGTGTTAACAGGCACACTGCAACTGAATTTATGTAGCTGGTTTCCAGTCTGGCTACAGCTATTGCCTGGTTTATTTCTCAGTCGCAGCACAATCAAATGCAGAGGTTCACAGAACTGCAGAGAATTGGGACTTGTAATACAACTCTTAGGGTATGAGCCATTTTTACTACAAAAATGCTTGGTGCTGTTGAAGATTATGAAGAGAAAAGGTATAAATCTTGGATGTGCCAAGAGGTGAAGTTTTGAATATATGAAAATAGCAAATCCGGCAGTGGTGTATCTTTAAGAATGCCTTTTTTCTTAACACTCTCAGGTCCTTTATAGCTAGTTCTCCCTGAAACCTGTGTGCAGAAACAAACACTTAAGTTTTTAAGAAATGTCTGAATGGCTTCACCACACTTCCAGGAATGTAGTAAAGCTACAGTGAGTGAAGCCATGAGTGTCTGGATTTGCAAAGGATTTCAGGCATTTCAATGCTCAGAGCGGCTGAATTAATATGCACCCCAGGTCCCTGTATACTGACTGGGAGAGAAACTAGGTGCTTCAGCATCATCAGACACATCTGTTGGAAGACAGGCAGCTAAAGAAGTCCTCATCTCTCCTGCTGAACCTGGAAAGTCAGCTTCACTGGGCATAGATGGGTCAATACGGGGGAAACTTGACTTTGGTATCCAGTGATGAGGGCGTTGCTTGTACTTCTGGTCCTGGCTCCCAGGACTGCTTCTGTTTGGCACTAGGAGTTAGGAGATGAGACAAATAAACAGCATGAAGCTTTGTGAAGGAGAGCTGCCATGCCTGTGGAGACAGGCAGGGCAAACCTAAAGTGAAACGCAGCCTACGCCTCTGTATGAAACTGCACCTAGCTTCTTTCTTTGGCAGGATGTGAAAGCGTGCAAACCAGTGGCTTTTAAAAAGCATTTAACTTCAGAAACTATGTATTTGTCTGCGTATCTATTAAGTGCAGGGAAACAAATGGCTATTTTTCAATTTAAGAGGGGAAAAAAACCTTTTGGTAAAAGTTCCATAGGATTTTTCTAAGTGAAAACAGATGGGGTTTTTAAAGCGAGAAAAAAAAAAAAAAAGCTTAACTGTATCCTATGCATATACATTCTTTTGGGTGTATACTTTCTTGTAGTACTTGTGGCTTATGAGAACACTTTTCTTCTCCTTTCTTATTGATGGGTGTAATTTGGCAACCAAATACGATGTTTATCTCTTCCACTCTTTTGTAGGTTGCTAATAATTAAACTGCTGAATGAGAACTTGAAAAGTTTAACTGCTTTGTTTAACCAAGTGCACATAATTCATTTGGTAGGAGTGGTTCTCTGTGTGTTTTTTGTACAAAGCAGGCTCATCTCCCCTGAAGTCTCTTGGTAAAGAAAGGACAGAGCTGTGTTACAGCATGCTTAAAGCTACTTGAACACTGTTGAAACAGGAAATATTAATATTGTGCTGGAAACGGGATTTATAGCACACGCGAGTGTGCTAGATCAAGTCCAATACTTGAGGCAGGGAATAGGAAGTATGCAGATTTGCAGCTCTCCTGTTAAGTGGTGTTTCAGTTACTTAGTTGTTCTAGGTCAAGATTTGCTTGATACTGCTGCTAATTCAAGCTGACTATGATTTACTAGGAATAATCTTACATGTAAGGTGGAAAAAAAAAAAAAAAAAAGCCTGGCAGTGATAGGCAGGACTGGTTGGTTATATTTCAGTGGGATGATAAGCAAGTGTGCTCTCCTGTGCCCTTCTCCTTGCAGGAAATGATTAACCTGCTTCACTTGTTCAGGCTGTTTCAGTGGTTTTTTTGGAATGGGTATCCTTGAACTGCTGCATGTTGTGGAATGAAAGCGCAGGTGCTGGACAGGGGGAGAAGCAGTGCCCACCCCGGCCTGGGGAGAGCACGATCAGGGAGGGCAGGGGCCAGGTCCCCCCATCCTGGGGAGGGGAGGCAAGTGGGGAGGAATGCCTGCTTGTGGGCATGACATTTGCCGATCCTTGATGAGATGGGCTGGGACTGGAGCTGGGCCCGGGACCGCTCATTAGTGGGTCAGCTCTTCCTGCACCTTGGTGCTTACGTTCACCTTCAGAAAACAATAACGGCCCCTTCAGCCTGGGTCCAGTTGGGCTTTGAAGAGGGTTGTCTGCAGGACACAGACTGCCTTATCTTCACAGCTGCAGGGGAGAAGGGGGCTGCTGAGAACCTGGCACAGGGGCAGGTTTGTGCTGGTGCCCCTGGCACTGCTCCAGTTCTGTTTTGCCAGCTGGTGTGGCACCCGCCAAGGGTACGCTGGTCTGTGGTGGCGATGGGGTGGTGGGGCAGGCAGGGTGCTCTGTGGTAGCCAAGGGCCTTGGTAGGGTGTCAGGGTGGGCCATGTGGCAGGAGAGGGAGGGATTGGAGCCATGGTCCTTGCATGGAAGTCTTTGGAGGGGAGAAAAGGATGCTTTGGTTTGGAGCTCAACTTCCTTGGCTCCCATCAAGGGAGATACTCAATCAGGTGGTGTTCATATGAACTCTGCATGGCTCCTAAATACCTTTTGAAATGTGTAAGCAAATAAGTAGCCATTAAGAACCCATGCTGGTGGCAGATTTCAGTGTTAAATTACCGTTCTGTTCAAATGACTACACACTAGCAAGAAACACTTACCTGGAGGAATTATGTCAGTTCTTTGTTATCACTTATTGCCCAAGTTAAGAGGTCAGCCAGGTATAAATTCTTCAGGAGTTGGATTCAAGGAGCACCTTAGAGCTCTGACTCACAACTGCTGGCAAACCACTGTCAGGCCCTAAGGACCTGTTGCCTCAAGGTGTGGTGCCTGCCCTGCCCTGCCTGCCAGGCTCCAAAGCGGGCAGAAACTTCTGTCCCCATCCCAGGTGCTTTGCTTGGCTTGTGTGGATCAGGCTAAGCAGTATGCATCTTCAGCTAAAATGAGTGATGAAGGATGTGGTCTCTGCCAGTCTTCCCCCATGGACTGTGACCTGCTTCTTTCAAAGTGCAGTAAATGCTCTTCTGGCATCTAGCAAGGTATTTAAACTGATTCTTACCAGGCTCCAAAGTCTGATGGGAAATATGTAGTCATGCATGCTATCCATCCTCTACTGGCTGTTATTCCTGAAAATTAAGGGTATCCTCCTGCATTTGTTCTTGATATGTAAAGCTGTTCAGTATCCTGGTTACATTTGCAGGATTAGAGCCTTACAGCTTGTAGGAGCACAGCACAGATTAATCCGGGGACAGTTGGAATGGGAAATGCCCAAACTCACTACAGAAATGGGCTTCATTAAGTCAACCACTCTTTCACAGGGTTGTAACGTCAAACCATGGGCTAGTAAATGTTTTACTTGTGTTTTTAAAGGGAGGTTTCTAAGGTGTTTTGGGGAATCGCAAAGAAGTACAGGGGATATCTGTCTCTAATAGTCTGGTTGAAGGGATTAGAAACAGGGTAAAAACTTGAAAACTGACCAAGGACACAGGTTTGCTTTTCCAAAACCACGATCCTGTATCCAGTGTTGTCTTCTTTCGTAAGAGGAGTTGCTATTTTTAACTGGTGTTAATTACATTGGGATCCCAGCTACCTCCTTGCTGCAGACTGTTGCAACTGGTGATGTTTCAGCACCCTGAACTCGGCAGAGGTGCCTTCAGCTGTTCCGTCAGGCTGCTGTGGTCTTCACCTCTTGCCAACGCTCATACGATGGCACGGAGACCTAATCTGGCAGGAAGCTAATCTCTCTTTGCAGAGCTGATTTGCATTGCTGTATTTGCAGCCACTTCAGGCCTCTGCAGGGGCTGGCTGCGGATCTCACAGCTGCGCCTGCTGGCCCAAGGCAGGGGGAACTTTCTGGCCAGGTGGGACTGTGGCAGCCAGAATTTAAATGTGTTTAAATTGCTCTGGAACCACACCCTGAAGCTGTGGTTTTGCATATGCTTTCAGTCAGGTCTGCTGGTGGAAGAAGCAACCTTGACTCCTTCTATGGGATTATTTTTGGCTGGATTAGGTCCCCGGCCTGGCTCACAGCATGAACCCACAGACAGGTCTGCCAACATGATGTAGTAGCTGGAGCAGGGATGAGCACAAGCAGCTGAGGGAACGGCAGGTCAAGTTGATTTCGTTGTGTTGCTAGAGATGTGGAAAGCGTGTCTGCAGTGGAGCAGCAAAATGTGCAGGCAGCATGGGAGCGTGGACTGGGGCATAAGGGAAGAAGCAGTGTGCATCACAGTGGTCACAGTGGTCTCCCCCGGTGCCTCTGCTGCAGTGCCGCTCCCACCATGGTGCCCTGCCTGCCTGCCTGCCAGGGCTGGGACTGCTCTCAGCTCTGCTGCTGCCCAGGGAGTTTTGAGTTACAGAAATGTTTTTCAGGAAATTCTGTCTCTAATGCTATAGTTTCATAAATCTGTAAGTGTCAGTAAAGGCATGGCAGCGTTCACCAGGCAATGCCGTAGTGGTAAGAAAACTGTAAGGAACTGTCTAAATATTGACAGTGATAAGACTACCTGAACAAGAAAGAAAGATACTTTTTGTACATGAAGAAGATTCAAGATGCTTTTCCAACCCTTTTCTGCTGGTAAAATTACTCTTGACTTGCAGGGCCTCAAAACTGTATGGATGAGATGTGACTTGCAGTATATGTTGCTTATTTCTGGGATTTTTAGTTTTTCAGGCCCAACTGATTTACCCAATCGATAGCTGGCTGGCCTCTGTTCAATGGTAAACAAGTCTTAAATTCCATGTGTTCTCAATACAGTATAGGAGAATAAATAATGCATTGAAATATCAGCATGGATATGTGGTGGTTTAACTGAAAAGGAACATGAAGGATTCCTGAGGAGAGCAAGGATTATGTTTAGATGAATCTGGGACAGAGCTCTTACCAAGGAAAAATATTCAGCTGTTTTTACAAAACCAGGCACACAGTAAACGTGATTTCACTACATCTGAGCTCAGAAGTTGTTTTGAATATTGCTTTTCGGACCACAGCAGAGCACAGATATCTTCACTGTGATTTAGTGGGGGCTGGGAGGTGAACCAGCCTTGGTTTGGCATTTGAAGTTGCATGGCAGCTGACTGCTGAAGGTGGGTAGACAGTTTACCTGCAAGGATTGGATGTGACTGCTTGATGCTTTGAATTTGTGTCACCTCTGACTATGGTAATGATGTTTAACAAATGTATTAGAATGCTTCAGAAAATACACAGCTTTTATCAAATGTGAAGCAAACTCCTCGCTTCTGCTCCAATTTCTATCTTCATACAGATCACGAGAAGTAAGACCACATGGTTTTGTTGAAGATTTCACTGATGTGAGTTATTTTAGAACAAGATGAATCAAATTTCTTAGTATTGTGGGTAGTAACAGGCAAAACAAGGGCTGGTGTTTCCTATAATGCTGAACCATGGCAATAACACTCAGTAGTTTCCCCTTTTTTTTGCCACACTTAAACAAAATTAAACAGTTCTGTAAATGTTTACAGAAGCTTCTGATAAAAATAGAGATGGATTTCTGCAACATTCATCTGTATCCTTTTTCTTAAATCTATGGCAGGAGGGTGCTGACTGGTAGGCTGCTTCTGTCCAGGCCGCAAATGCTGTCCATTGGCAGGTTGTCGTAGTTTAACCCCATCTGGTAACTGAACACCATGCAACCGCTCACTCGCTTCCCCTGCACCCAGTGGGATGGGGGAGAGAACAGGGGTAAAAAAAAAAAAAAAAAAAAGGTAAAACTCATGGGTTGAGATAAGAACAGTTTAATGGAACAGAAAAGTAGACACTAACAATAACAACAATAATAAATTGACAATACTAATAAAAGGATTTGAATATACAAAACAAGTGATGCACAACGCAATTGCTCGCCACTTACCAACCAGTGCCCAGTTAGTTCCTAAGCCATGATCCCCACAGCCCCACTCCCGCCAGTTCATATACTAGGCATGATGTCACATGGTCTGGAATACCCCTTTGGGCAGTTTGGGTCAGCTGCCCTGGCTGTGTCCCCTCCCAACTTCTTGTGCCCCCCCAGCCTTGTCACTGGCTGGGCATGAGAAGCTGAAAAATCCTTGACTTAGTCTAAACACTATCTCCTTATCATACTGAACTCAAAATACAATACCACATCAGCTATTAGAAAGAAAATTAAGTCCATCCCAGCTGAAATCAGGACATAGGTCTATCTGTACTCCCCAAAAGGATGAAGAAATGAGCAGCTGAGACTTTGGAGCTCTTATAGCAATAGTAGAACTGGTCTGCACTAGCTTCTTGGGCACATCTGAGATGCAAATTTACATCTGATCAAGTTATTTCAATTTAATTTCCTCAAGTTGTAGAGTATGGGCTTTCTTGGAAGTTGACCACTTGCATGAAAACTGTCACCAGTTAGGTAGAAGTAATTTACTTGTGCTCACTCTTGACAGCCTTTAGTGTGCAGGTCAGGAGAAGCAGAACTACTGATGAACAAGGCTTGTTGTGACACTGGGTCTCTACAGAAGTAGTTCCCCTATAGAGCAGGAATGGCAGGGACTCATCTGGGCAAGGTAGTACTGATGGAGTAGCTATTTTTTTCAGACTGGTCTGCTCCCTGTAGCAGCTGTAAACACCTTATTATAAGGAGGCTGACAATGGAGTGTGAGCTGGAAACCAGGGCAAAGCTTGGAGGAAGAACCATTAGAAGTCCTAGCAAAAGTCTTGATTTTTTGAAGTAGTGCTTCAACAAAGAAAACAGACTGCAGCTACACAAAAGATGATAAAAGTCACTGCTCAACCCTTGAGCATGTGAATTTCCTTGTTGGGTAGAGACTTCAAAACTTGCAAACACATAGCTTAATCTGATGGTAAGTTTATGCGTGTTGCTTGTACTATGGTTGCCACAGCAATGATTGAAGCTAGTTATGCTTCCTTTATTCCAATGGTCTTGGAATTGCTATTTTGGGCAGAATGCTTGTTTTGAGGTGTTTACACAATGCCTTCAGTATGCTCATGATATCTTATTCACAATTCATATTTAGCATTGTCACTGCAGTGCTTTCATTAGTGGAAATGGATTCAAGGCAGAGAGGAGGCTGTCCTGTGGTCAGCACTTGCTGCATTAATCCAAACTTTACCTTTTGGAGAGGGCTATGGAGTAGACACAAGCAAGTAACCTGAAAAAAATAAGTTTTCAAGATGAGATTGATAAGTTTGCTGTCAGTTTAGAGGAAATGTAAATTTAGTAGAACTAATACAGTTATAGTTAGAAACTTGTAAGTGTATGATTTGGATGAAAACTGATCTTGTGAGCGCAGCTGTCAGTGACTTGTTTTGGAAATGCAAGTACTGGGTTTATTGATAAGTTAGGAGGAACATCTGGCTCACTCCATATCTGATGATTTTGCAGTGATATGCACAACAGTAGATCTGTCATTGTCACTCAGAGCAGGTTTGAATCTCAATATTTTGGCACTAAATGTACTGAGTGGAAGGGTGGGGTTTTGCCTGCTCTTTTCAAACCTTGTTCAAAGGTCTGTGATTAGACACTTAAATCTTTTGTGCTTTTATTCTCTCCTATGGTTCTAATTCCTAATGACGAAGGAGAAATTAAGTCTTATTACTGGGTATGTATGTAAATGAGAAACAAGAGCTGGAGTTGTCCAGAAGCAGTGTGGGCAATTGCCCTGCAAGCAATGTCTGCCTGCCTATGCAGTGTGCTCCCAAAATGACCTAGCAGGGAGCACTGGGAGGAGGTTACCCTGGAGCCAATGCTGCCAACTCCTACAACTCTGCAAGCACTTGCTTGCCTACTGTGGAGTGGAGACAGCCAAGCAGGCTTCAAGTGATAACTGAGGTCACTGCTGACACCGGACTGCCTCTGAACTGGTTATCTGCATGGATACACTGATTTTGCCTTCTTCCTGCAAGAATGTATTATCATCTCACCCATTAAGCAGAAATAAAGAAGGTGCATCTCCATTCCGTGTGCCTTTCCTGCACCTGTGTGTACCAGCACCGTCAGCCAGGCCAAGAGGTTTTAGGGTGAGATCCTAGCCTGTGAGCCTGATGCGGCACCTCCATCCTTTTTTTTGTGGTTCTTGCGTGTGCTGGGCCATCTCAGCTGCAGAAACAGTTGCTGAGGGCACAGCAGTTTGGGGAGTTGTTTCACAAGCAGCTCAGCTGCCTTTCCAGGGGAGATGGGAATGTCGGAGGAAGGGTAGGAACTGCCATGGTTCTGTTCACTCTCTGCCTCTGGGTGCAGGGGTCCTGTTCATGATCTAAACTTACCATACCTATGGGTTCATGTTCTGCAGCATACAACATTTCTTCATGTTCTTGTGAATTTTAAGCCATTTTTTTGTATTAAAATTGTTCAATCACATTCTATGGGTCTGTAGGTGCAAGCTAATTTTTCAGATGTGGTATCCCTAATGCATAAATTGTTTGGATTTTTTTCTCTCCCCACTGAGATTAAAAACAGCCATTGTGCCTGTAAATAGAAGAATTTGAATTACAAACTTCAAGGGTATTGTAGCTGTTAAGATTATTTAGGAATGAATAGCAAGGCAGTCAGAGGGAAATGTGTTCTTCAAGTTTAAGGCTGCAAACCTCATGGCATGCATACTATTCTTTTTTATTCACAAGCTTGTGTTTATATCTTGAAGAAAAAACGTGCTACAACATTTCAGATGTTTTCTGGAGCTTCTTTCAGAGTACGGAGGGAGTGAAGCAGATGATTTGTTCAGACGTTGGTAGAAGAAGGACTGTGCAACAGACTGGCTAAGGAAGGAGCAGGAGATAATGACTTGTCAAAGAATTAAGACCAGATGTCAGGGCTGAGGGTTTCTGCACTGCAGTCTTTCTCATAGTGATTTCAAATTTACTCAGTGCTTCAGTGACGCTCTTGCTTATGGCTTTTCCTAGACTGGTGTTTCAGTCCTCCTGAGTCTTATGGTTTAGACCCTGAGATTCATGTAGCTCTTTCCTGAGTTACTCAGTGACACTCTGACACAGCTTTCTCCTCAGGTTCTCTTTGTCTCTCACTCCAGTATTCCTGCTTGTCATCCTCCTTTTCTGTTCGTTAAGCTACACCTTACCACACTTCTTCCAGCTGGTTGCTGTACTGTGAGTTTGCTGGTAGGAAGCTTTTTGATGTCAGCCCCACAATGACCTGAATATTGAATCCATTTGGCAACTGCTCGCTCCCAAACAGAATATCATGCTGGACTTTTTTTCAGGAAGTGAGAGGCTCTTCCCTTCCCTCCTCTCTCACTCCCTCTGTCCCTGTTGCTCTTGTTGTCCTCCTTTCTCACAGCCAAGAGTAACCCCACCCTAACCAGCCTGCAGGTAGCAGGGGTTTACTACAAGTGTATCTATAAATCACTGTTCTGGTCTCAGACTGTAATGCAGATGAGCTTTCTGACATTTTCAAGATTGAAAAAGAAATAGGACAGGGTTCTGATTTAGCAGAAAATCCTGTGCAGCATTTGGTAAGGAGTTACCTTAATTGGTTACTGTTTATATGGCCATTGGTCTTTTGAGTTTCCACCAAAGAATAATGACAGTGATGAAAAACCTTAGTGTTATGCTCTTTCTTGTGGATTTCAACTAGTTTGCCTTTTGGTGAAGCAACAGTAGCTCTTGTCAGACATGCTTAGCTTCTTCAGGCTCTAGGGTCCCCCCTTTGCTATATAGTAAGCCTCATGCTTTATTCTGGTCCTATGTATTCGCTAAGATATCTCAAACAACATAATTAGGGTGATCTTAGCTGCTGTTTGCACAGCAGAGCATTTAAACTGGCAGCAGTAGGAGTCCAATAGAGCCGTGGGTCAACATCAACACGTGCAAACAGATGAGGGGTGGACAAACCTGAATTTGGGTTTCCTGCTGCCACCGTGGTGAGTTCAGTCTGTGCTCTGCCCTTCCTCCTGATTGTTTCCAGCCCCTCTTTCCTGTTCTTCCACTCTGCTTCTGCAGTGGCCTTCTGCCCTGTACTTAATCCACAAATGTTTACGTGTGGTGGGGTAGTAGCCACCGGTGATGTTGGTGTGACTACATATAATGAAAGTTGCCTTTGGTTTCAGCAGAAGGCTGCAGGCATGTCTCCTTTTGCTGTTAACTTGTGCCTCTGCTTCCAGCTCCCTGTGTAGGGAGGGATGAATGCCTTTCAGATAAGCTTATCACCCTTTTTGGGTAATATTCAAAGTATTTCACCCTCCACAAATCATTCCTTCTTTTATGTAGGTATGCATGTGCATATGCATTTGATTTATCAATATACCTTCTTCTCAGAGGAAAATGAGGTATAAACGTTCTAATGCTAGAAACAAATTTGGTGGTGTCTGTAGGCAAGAGACTTAGCATTTTTCTTCTCACTAAACCCAGTGACGGGGTTGATACTAAGGCATGCTGTAGAAGCTAACATTTTTCTATGTCCTTCATAGTTGAGTAGTGTATTTTACTTGCCTGGCAATATTAAACTGTCCTTTTCATTATTTCATTTATATTCTGATTATGTTAAGTTGAACTGAGGTTACAGCAGGTAAAATGTAAGGAAATGGAATCCATATGGTAAAATTTTGGCTCTTATTGAGGATTGTTAATGTATATTGCTAATAAAATGCAAACAGGTTAAAGTAATTCCAGTGAAATGAACAAAGCAAATGGTAAATGTGTCAATATGTGGAATTCAAATCACAAGTTATTTATTTAAGAAAGCAGTGAATGTATAAAGCTGACAAGAACTTCTCACATTTTACTATTTGTTTCCTCATGAATCAACCTCTGGAGACGGAAAGCCTGTTGCAAATTCCTCCCGGAATGTGCAATATCATTTTCAATGCCTCGAGTCTCCAGTGATGTGCTAATCTGACCAACCAGCCTTTTAAAAAAATGGCTTTCTTTAAAGCCGATGTGAAAAATGTCATTTTTGCTGTAAGCATGTGGAAACTAAGCAAACTTTCCAACCAGACAGGCTACTTACCAGTATAGCCTTTTCCAAGCTGCCTTCAAACTTGGCCCTGTTAATGGCTTTTGGACTAGGCAAGTGGAGGTAGGATGGCCTGTAAGGGAAAGAAAGAACTTGCAATTGGTGTTCATCGCCTCTTCAGGATCCGTCAATCTGCTTCCTTAGGCTTGCAACTTTTTCAGGAACATAAACTGTGGGTTTATTAGCAGAGGGTTTTAAGGTCAACTGGGTAGTTTGTAGAAAGGAGCTAGAGTTTTAAAGGTGCTCTTTGAGCACCTGAATCTTGGGGAAATCTGTTGTGCCTTGAGGTGACCAGCTAGCAAAGTATGCAAAGGTAAACATTTAAAATTTTATTAAGGAGTTACATGAAGTATTGCTGGAGACAGTGAGACTGGCAGTTAAATGTAGGTGGAAAGTGTTGGGCAACAGGCTGATAAATCGCATTTCATGTTTGTAATTGTAGATGGCAACACTTTAAGCTAACTGAAATGTTTGGAGTTGGATTTTCATATACTTCCTCCAACTCCATTACTCTGTCCCCTTACAGAACAATTATACTGAATTTAAGATAAAATGAACCACGTTATTTTTCTGTACCAGGTTAAAGGACCCTACTAGACAAGAGATGGCTGTGCTCTGGTATCATTATACAAAAAGACAATGTCAGAACTACTTAATGTCTTTTAATGTATTGCTTCTACTAAAGTCTCACTTGATGATACTGTAGAAAGCCTGAGGTTTAAAAGTAAAGGATATGTATACCTGTAAGCAGAAAAATGAATGTTAAATGTTCTGGCAGCAGACGTGGTTATATGCTGCATGCCAAAGCTATCTTGCATCTGTGTGGTTAAATGAGACTTTTTCTAAACTTTGTGGGAATTCAAGTATCTTGAGACACAACTGAGGAATCCTACAGCCTTCTGCCAGTGTCGGCACTTGACAGTCTGTGAAATCAAGCAGTTTTGACACTTGGCTCCAGGAGCATGCTGTGTGGTTGCTGTTGCAACACTGTCCCCTTGGTATGATAGTCCTAAGGTCCATGTATTGTAATAGTGCTCAGTGTCTGTAAATGGATGTGGTTGGACTTGTGGTAGCACGTACATAAGCCTGAAATAAGACCTTTTTCAAGGAAATGGGGGGAGGAGGACTCAGGAGAGTGAATGAACAGGAATGAGGCTCTATGAGAAAGCTCAGGGGAAAGACTGGTTTAGCAAACATTTTTAATTTTACATCAGGATGTCATTTTACTGGACTTCTGTTGTCAACACTCCCATGCTAATGGTGTTTTTTTTGTTTTCCTTGTGTGTGCTGTGTCTGGCAGTGAGATCTGGCCCAGAACCGTGGTCCTGTAGATCCTGTGTGACACAAAACTTGTGTAGGCAGATAATGTCTGTCTGCTGGCCAGAAGATGCATGTGTATTTCTGTATGAAAATCTGAGCCTGCATGCTTTGGACAATGTAATAACTAGATTAGGAGAGATATAGCCATTTTTAAGGGAGGGGGACAGTAGTTCAATGTTGGAAAGATTTGAAAAATGCCATATTGAAGAGCCTCATGATTTAATAAAATGTATTAGTCTACTATTTCAAGTGAACCTGCCCTCCGAGTTCACAGCTGTGATAGCTTTTTGAGTGCTTGCAGTGTCTGCCTTTGTCCAGAGCCCTTTCTTGGAGCAAATGTTCAGGGAATGGACTGAATTCCCTTAACTGGAGTCGTAGAAAAAGGCTCAGCCCATCTGGTTTTACTGTTGTGGGACATGCGCTAGCTGCTTGTGACTGTGCTTTTTGACAGAGGAAGCCTATAGAAAACTGTTTTGATTGGAACCTTCGATTTTTCAAGACTGAAAAGATAAGTGTCTTCCAACATAATAGTAGACCTGTAGGTACTAAATACCTTAGTAACAGAACATCTGCAATAGGTGTTTGGTGCTGTAAAGCCATTTTTTCTTAAGTAGCCTGTTGAGTGATCGCTGTTCTTGTAGTTAAAGTTGGCATATTTTCTTCTGCATGTTTATTAAACTGTTGCATTAGATACCTGCAAGTCAATATTGGCAGTGGAGGCTCAGGAAGGAACTCCTTCTGCCTCTCTAGCTTTGAGCAGTGCTTTTCTGGTATCTGTACATGTAATCCTGTCCACATATTTTCCAGCAGCCTGGCAGTGCTGTAAGCTCCTACCCCACTGCAGTGAGGGCAGCTCAGGTAGCAGTGAGCCTGGCTCAGAGCACTGCCAGCTCAGACCTCCTCTGGCTACGGGGTGGGGTTGGCTGGTGCTGTGTTGGTGCAGTAGCAACACCTGAATTGCCAACCTGAGAGCAATCACGGAGCTGAACAGCCATGGGCAGGTGCTCCTGGGGTGCTGGGTACCTAAAGTACAAATTTGACTAGGAGTAGAAAGATGATACTGAATTTATTGGCCTCTTTCACACTAAGGCAGAATAGTTCCATGTTCTCATATAACCTAAGGTTTTAAGTCACCTTGACTATCTAAAATGCAACTAGTTTTTCTTGAAACTACAGCACTGAAGTGTGCTGACAAATGCTTCACATTTGCAGCTCAATCTCGTGGTACAGGCAGACATAAATGGGATGCTGCCTAGCGCCTGTTGTACTGAGCTCAGCTTTCATCAGTAGTTTTTATGCAAGAGGAGTTTGGCTTTTGTTTTTGTGTTTTCAACTGTTATAGCATGGCTCTGTTAAATGCTTTTTAGTGTGCTAATATTGGGGATGTGGGTATAGGCTTGGGTGGAGGAGGCCCAAAGGTGTGAGGGGAGGGGTATGGAGAATTTGCACCATTTCTCACCAGTGGACTGGAGCACTGCCTTGCCTTGCCGACTGTGTGGCCAGGATGGCACGCTGCTGGGGCTGCCAAATGTGGTTTAACTAATGTTTAATTCAAATACTCTGGTGAAAAACTTTTATTCCAGCATTTTACAGTATTTGCTCACGTATCTCTCTTCTTCTCCCTCAATCTTGACTTTACAAATTCTTTTCTGTCACTGTAAGAGGATTTTGTTCTCTCTGTCCTCTGTTATGTCCTGTGTATTGAGCTTCCCTGTTGTGGTGCCAAAGAGCCCTCCTCCTCCTTGCTCACGTCTCACTTTCCATGGGAAAAAGTCTCTGGTGGCAGGAAATTGAGGGGGATTGGCCCTGGGAAATAAAAGCCTCTGTTCCTTTCTTTGCCTTCTTCAGTATAAGAATTCTTTTGGTGTGTCTGTGGCAAATGCCTTATTAAAGGGTCTGCCTGCTAGAAGCAGCCACGTGCTCTTCGTGAACTATTGCATATAGTCAAATGTCTGAGTGCAAATGAATGACCAGGAACCCTCAAATGCTGTTGTAGGTTTTGCAGGGGTTTTTTTTCCAGCCTCAGTTTTTTAAGATAAAAAAAAAAGTCTGTCTGGGGAATTGTTATCTCTAAATAACTTAGACTTATGCCTTGTAAAGTGTTTCATAAATTTGCATTCAGAAATTAAAACAAACATTACCTTTCTTTGCATGCTCTTTGGTTATGTATTATAGAAGTTTCAAGTTTAGCTTCATTTAAAAATACAATCCATGGGCTTATTTGAAAACTGTTGCAGATTAGACCTGTAAAACACCTCCTATTTAATGGCATCTCAAGTATAAACATACTAATGGGAGAGATCTGGTAAACTCAGTGTTGATGTGGATTATCTCTGTGACCCTGTGACCTCCAAAATCCTTACCATGGTTGTGATAAGAGGGTTAACTCTGAACTTGGGCAACATTTACACAGCCAGTACTTGTTCTTAAAATTCTTGTGTAAACTGAGCATATCTTATGTGAACCTGAAGTTTTGAATCACTTTCTAGACACTGTTAGTAAGTAAGGTCATGGCTCCAGTGGCTCTTGCACACCTGGGCTGGCTACTAGTTTCAGTAATTATATTGCAGCTTCAGAAGTGGTGGCCCTATTTCTGAAAACTTACTCAAATCCAGAAGGTTGAAATGCTTTTATGTTGTCTAGTAATGCTGAGTCAGACCCAGTAAAAGCTGCTTGTGATGTGTTGACTGTAGGCACATGGCATGCCTTGGGTTGCGTTGGCAGCCCTGTGGTCAGCAGCTGACAGAGCTCCAAGTGTTTGTCAACAGCTGGAGTGGCTGTCTTGGATCAGGGCACATCAGAAAGTTTTTGCAATCCATAACCAAACCCCAGACATCCACTGGTCCTAGCTACTGCCTTGCCTATTCTTCTCTTTCTTCCATGATGGTGGTACACAGGACAAATATTTCAGACAAAGATAAGGATGGGTGTAAGTGCAGTACGTCAGCTGGTGGAAGATGCTCAAGTCTCTCAATTTATGAACGCTCCCTGGTAAACAGACTTATCTTTGTAAGAAATATGTGGAATGAGAATATGTAGGAAGTTGCTAGTAGAATGTGACTGTATTCCCATTGAATCAATTGTGGGAAGGGTATACTTACACAATTGTTGCATCATACTGAGTGCCAGAGTAAGTCTGTTCTTGTGTTTGTTCAAAACTAGGTGTGGCAATTTAAGCTTTAGTACTGCTCGCTGCTCCATGCAGTGTTTCATACACACTCTTCCTTTGGTGTTTTTCCACGAAGGAATACCTGTAATGAGGGAACTTGGTGTCTTAGCACACATGCTTCGTATGTATTGACTGTTGGCGAACAGGGTGACAACATCTAAAGTGAATTGAAATGGAGAGCTTTTAGGCTAGTTACACTGGCATTTTTATAGTTCTTGTCAGTAGTCCAGATTTAACATTCCCTCTTTGAGGCATATTTGATATTTTTCCTCTTAATTCCAAATCAAGTCACTAAATTGATTAATTGAATCATAAGATGTTATTTTAGATGCCTTTTCCCCCCGCCCGGTATAGCTTCTAGGTAGTGTGCATGTGCCTTGTTTTGTGGTATTTGGATCTTTTCAGCTGCAACATTTTGTGTCTGCCTGGATCCTCCTTGGCTTTACCAGTGGGCTGGATGTCTTCAGGTGAAGCCTAACCCTGCTTACTCTACCCTGTAACATCTTCCCTTGTGAGTTGAGCACTATCAAGAAGTTACTGATACAGCAGAAATGTGTTTGTTCTTTCATCAATCTTCACAGTCTTATGACTAATACATGCCCTGTTAGGCAGAAAGACTGAGCTTTCTGTCTTCAAACCAAGCTCGTTTGTGTGTTGAATTTGGTGTGGCTGGATTGATGGATGCATTCATAGGGTGTTTGAAGTTGGGGAAAGCTATATGCAGGACTCTAGTCGAAAACTGAAGCCTTTGCCAAAATATATTATAGTAGACTAGACTTTAAGGACCCAAGCTTTCAAAGTAGTTTCCTCTACAGCTCAGTCCTGGGCCCATGTCTATCCTGCAGGTTGTCATTGCTGTTTCTAAAAGTGTGTGTAACCGCTTATTTGATGTGATAGTACTGTTGTTTGAAGCCAGTGTGTGCTGGAGGGGGAAAGCGTGCAATCAGTCTTATTGGAAGCCAGTGTTGCAAGAGAGTCCTTCCAGCATAAGCTCTGTAGGTGTTGGCACTCCCTGTGCTCTGTCTTTTCAGGGCTCAGAAACAGCTGCTTTGTCCCTGGCAGGAAAGAAGCCTGTTTTCCTACTTGTGAGCTGCTGATACAGTATCTCTTCTAGAAAGGATCTGGGTTCTCCACTTTTCAGTGTCTACAAGTTACTTGTTCTCACCTCTTGCCCTTTCCCCCTCATTGTTGGAGGGTTTCCTAAGCAGAACAACAATTACAATCACACAGAATCTGTCAGTGCCTTCATCCACCCTCTGAATCAATCTTTGCAAATAATTTCAATGAGGGATTTGAGGCTGGCCAGGGCTGCTTGATCTGGGATGTCCTAATTGAGGATGGGAGGGACCTGTGGATGTGTGTAGATCCAGGACTAGATCGTAAAGCATTAGTGTTATTCAGGTAAATTCCTAGACTGATACTTATCAAATAGGTTATGTGGTTTTCTTACTCCTACTTGCAGACAAGCTGCCTTTTTTGATGCTTTGCTTATGGCTGTAGTGAGTTGTGTTTGGACGGCAGGAGTAAATGGCTGTTTAATGAGCTCCCAGGGCATGGGAGCTGTGTCACAGGGAACAAAGGCTTAGTCTGGTATTGGCTGTCCCATCCTGGCTGACAGGGCTATAGCCCACTATGATGGTCAGCTGGGCTCCTCTGATGGCATTTATCTTCCTCCGTGGGGCTGTCGTAGCTGAGGGAGAGCTATGATGTTTGAAAAATGGTCTTAGAGCTCAATGTCACAAGTAATAAAGTGAAATATTAAATTTCAGCATGGTGGCTCATCAACACTTCTCCCTTGCTCTTGAGAGCCAGGACCCCTCTGCAGCAGAGGAACTGTATCAGGGAGTGGGAGCAGCATGACCTGGGCTCGCTGATGGTGGCCTGGGCAAGAGCAGCAGCAGAGCAGCCTCCATGGCCAGTTTGTCAGGCTGAGTGTTTTGCCACCTGTATCTCATGTTTGCCTCCAAACTAATGTTTTGGTTCATAGCAAGCGATGACCTGATTACAGTATCTGAGAGCTCGTTGTAGAGTGAGTCATCCTTATTGGAGCTACCAGACTTAAAAGGGACTCCGAGCAAGATACTTACTTGTTTTATCAGTGTATGAAACTTCTGGGTAATTAAGAAAAGTCATCTGAAAAGCAAAGGAAGATGAGAGATAACAATGCCTGTAGTGATTAAAACTGAAACTACAAAGCTCAAAACAGCTATAGGATATGTTAACAAATGTGTGGTAGCATCAGTCCAAAATGTGGGCAAGTAGTATCATTTCTTTTGTGTCCTCAGTAAATGCATGTGGGATAATTTCTGTGGGTCTTTTTGAGGTACAGCCTTCAATGTATGTGTGTACTGTTAAAGCCCAACTCCTGGCTTTATTATAGTGCCTTTTACTTGAGTTGCCTGTATCAGCTACTGGAAGGCGTTTACCCACTCCATGATGCAGCTGCATCAGGGAACCACTGAAAACTTGCTTGTGGCAAGTGCAGTCTGTGTAACAGTTTTTTAAAAGCATCTCACAGTGCATTTGAGGAGGAGAGGCCCGTGTGTTTTTTACCAAGGATGTCTTGGTGTTCTCAGTTAACTGGCTTGTGGGCTGCCGCAGAAAGTGGCTGGCCCAGCCCTGCATTTCCGTCCCCTCCCTTGAGCCTGTGCCAGTGTGTCTGCAGGTGTGCAGCAGCTCAGATCAGGGACCTGATCTTCCTAGAAGTGGGTCTCTTCGTCGTCATCGCTCTTCAGTGAGGGCTGCCCCTTGTTCTGGTTCACTGATGCAGCTGCAGGATTGCTGGCTCTGACATGAGAGGTGACAGGAGTATGTGGCTGAGAAACATGAGGGAGGGCAGGGGCAGCTCTTTTTGGCAGCTGCTAGCACAAATCGGGTGTCACTTTGGTAACTGGTTTATATTGAAAGCTGTTTCCAAAAGCCTCACATGCTGTGATTAAAATTCAGCACTACTGTATGGTCCTTCAGGTTCATTGCTAGAAGCATTTGGAAGAATTGTAGATCTAATCATGGAGGCCCTCTCTACCCTACAAAGAGAGGGAGACTAGTCATGGCGTAGTAGATGTTAATAATCAGTGTTGTCTGCAGCTGGAGATGTGCACAGAGTCATTCTTAATAGGCTGGGAGAGTGCTTTTATGGGAGGTGATGTGGGTGCAGCAGTAAGTAGGAGTGTGAATACCACAGCTTGTTCATTTGATTACAGCCCTCATCATCCCCATCAGTGGGATGCAGCTCAGTCTATTGCAGTCTCACAGGTTCCTGAAGCTGCAGCTTGTTTCCAGGTTGCCCTGAGATACGTTTGCAGTGCGTTGTTGTCTTCAGCTCTACTGCTGAGGCTCAGCTTAGCACAGGGCTGCTCCATCTGCTGCTTGCTTTGAGCTTCCCTAGAGGAGTCCTCAAACTCCTCTGAGGATGTGTAAGCTGAAACTCTGCTGGGTCCCAAAGTCAGTGCCACATGTTTGCGTGCTCCATCCTGTCCCCAAACCAGGCAATGGACAAAGAGCTTGGTTTTGAACAAGTGAAACTTGAGGAATTCATCATACAGAGAACAGAATCTTTTTGGCAACCTAGATATCTTTGTGTGCCATGCTATAAAAGGCCACTTTTGAGCAGGAGGGATGACTTTCAATTTCTCTTCTGTAGTAAATTGCCTAGGTTCTCAGTAAAATTGCTCTAAGAATCACCCTGACTCATGTAACTTGATATGGGTTTCTGTTTGCAGCTATTGTGGATGATGAAAGGATTTCAGCGGAGGAAATGGATGAGAGGAGGCGTCAGAACATTGCTTATGAGTATCTGTGCCACTTAGAAGAAGCAAAAAGGTAAGTAAACGAAAGCACACCTACCCCTGTCCTTTAAATACAGAAGTTCTTGTTGTGTTCTTGAGTATTGTAATTTTTAATTCAACTTCTTGAATTAGTTGGATTAACTTAATGTTGGAATTTTATAGCATTCGATATGAGAAACTAATGCCCAATGTGAAAAGTTCAATTCAAAGAAGGATTTAGAAATAATTAAGACAATCTCCTCAGAGTTACTGTGGTGACCATCTTCAATGAAAGTCAGGGCTGGGTACTAGAACCAAAGGCTGTGGTTTTGTGAGAAGTTGAGTGCGGCTTATGTGACTAACTGGGGAAAGTCTTTTGTTCCTGCCTGCATGGTCGTGCTTGTGCTCCCTTCTTGGCACTAGTGCTTGTGGAGTGATTCAAGTTGCTCAGACAGAAGAAAATGACCTGGGCTCTGGGTTAATGATCCATATCATCTCAGTGTTTCAGTGGTAAGTGCAGGCAGGGCAATAAGATAACCTGGACTCTGCTCTTCCTTTACTTCCTCTAACCCATTGTTCAGAAATACTCATCTCTTGAAGCGACAGTCTGTGATTAAGCATTCATCTGCAACTGCACAGGGATTTTAGCACCTTTGTGCAAATGTACTGTGCTAGGTACACTTTATTCTCAAAGCACTCAACAATATTTTCATAATAACTGAGCAAGGAAATAAGGTGCAATATCCTTGTGCTTTTGGAGTAGCTTGAAGTGCTGCTATTATCATACGTAAAAGCATATTTTACATTCAGTCTGGTCAGGATTTTTCAAAGATACCTGTTGTACTCAATTTATTGCCTGGGGCACCACTCTAAGTGTCTTGCTTCTGCTCTGTGTTTGCTGATGATGGTGTTTTTAGTCCTAAACTTTAGTTCCTAGGAATTTCTGTAGAGAAAAGGAAACCTGAACTCTGATTAGTAGTGCAAGCTGGCAAACCTCAGTGCGGTGATAAACCACAGGAGCTTCAGAATGGAGTAACTTTAGAATGAGAGCACTTCAGTCGGGAATCAACCATAAAACAGTGCCCTGGGCTTTGTTTCCACACCGTTCCCCTCACCATCACTGCGTGGCATTGATGGTTACCTCTTTAGCAGTCGCAGGGCAGCTAGTCGCCAATGATCTTGTCCTAGGGACATTGTTGTAAAAATCAGCCATTGCCACTTCCTATTCATTACACTGTCCCGTTTGCTGTAGCAAACATTGCCTCCTCTGCTCTTTCTCCCTCTTTTTGCTGCAGAGTGGTTCCCTGTTCACATATTTCAGATGGCAAGTGTCTTACCACTGCCAGAGAGGACTGTCTTTCCCTGCACACTCCTGTTGCCTCCATTGTGCAGTTGCAAGAGATTGCCCTTGGTCAGCTGCGTCAGCTTGCTATGCTGGCAGGGCATTTGTAGCTCTTTTGCTGAGTTAGTTTTCTAGTGGTTTAGTGAGCTGGTTGGTCTGATCAAGGGGTCAGAGAAGAATCAGTGCTGGCAAGAGGAAGGCGATGGGGTGCAGCAGAACACGTGAGAGAGGGGAGGGAGCAGGTCTCCACCTTGCTTGCTGAGAGGTTAGATCAGCTCCACCATCTCAGGAAATGTCAGTGAGACAAGCTTTGATTTTACTCAAGGTTCATCCTTGACTTGTTGCAACTCCCCTGCCTGCTGGCTTCTGGCAAGGTAGGAATAACAGTTAGTCTCCAAATCCAGCCTTTTCTATTACCATTATTAACATATCTTCATGGCTTTTTTCACCCTCTCACCTTTTCAGGGCTACTTGTTGCTTTGAACTCAAAGTCCTCTATTTAACTTGAAGCATCTCCCTTGATATTTCACAAAGAACTGTGAAGTTATTTTTACAATTAATGACTTCAATTGGCATCTGCTATGAGTAACCCCCTGCTCTTCCTTGTGTTTATTTTCATATGGGTTCATGTCATTAGCAGTTTTCTAGAAAGAAACACTCCTTTAGCTCTGCCAGCAGGTGATAGGACTTTGCAGCCAGAACAGTTGCTGTCAGGGCTGTTAGGTACCTGAAAGCATTTCTGGTTCTCCATTTGGAAAATTATAATTTACTGGTAAAGTTCACGGCAATACTTGCTACTGCATGAGGTGGGGATGAGTGCTGGAGCATAAGGGTTGGTTTGTCATAGGTGGAGCTGATGTGGCAACCCAGTGCTGCTGGATGTCCTCCTCCTGTGCCTCAGCACACTGTCCCCAGTGCTCCTTAGGGAGGAGAGGGTGGTGATGGTGATGAAGGCTCTGGGGGCGCTCTTGGGTGGACAGAGTTGCTATGGGGGAAAGAAGAGGGCGAGGGAAACTTGTCCCTTCACAGAGAACTGTTGGGACAACTCAGTTGCACCATGAGATTTTGCCCCGAGATGGACTCTGAGTAATGTGAAAACAAACCAGCAATGAACACATACAAAAAAACCTCGCAGAAATGCCTGTGTCTCATAGCTGTGTAGCCCCTAGCCCTGCTCCTTCAAGAGGTGAGTAATGTGGTCCAGGGGGGCTGGGCCAGTGTCAGGGACAGGCTGGGACGGCAAAAGTGCATGGCCATGTTCTCCCCAGCCCTGACCTGGCAAAACAGCAGCATGAGAAAATGCCATATCTCTTCTCACTGCACAGTTATTGCCCTCTCTGTGTGCTTGATTAGGAGTGAAACATGTTGACGTGCGGTCTTTTGCATGTTATAGCATTTTCCTTGTCCCAACAGAGCTTGAACAAAACTGGGGACTTTGGAAATCGAGATGGCAGCCTCGGAGAGAGCAACAGGGTTGTGATTCAAACTGTGACAAAACAAGACCAGTGCAAGCCTGGGAGGCTTGGGGGTAGGGCACAGGCTACCTCAACAGCACATGGAGGGTCCTGCCCTTCAGCCATGTTGGGGGTGCAGTTTTGCAGGATGGATCAGCTTTTGCTGCTGCTGCTGAATGGAGGGGTCGGGTCCCAGCTGAGTGCTCGCCCTTCCTCCCCAGTGCTGGGGCAGCCCCCGTGGGATGCACAGGGTCCCCTCCCCGGCTATGTGCTTGTGGCAGTGGGGCTGGGTCAGAGGAGGCAGGATGGTGCCTTTGGCCCCAGGCATGGCCACAAGCTGTGAAACCGCCCGGAGCTGTGGCTGCTGCCTGCTTGGTCCCAGCCATGCCCTCCTGGGCGAAACCTAGGAGTGGGAACTGCCTCTCTGACATACTTGATTTCTGTTTACAGGTGCAAGGTTTTTTTGCTTCTATGAAACCTCAATGCACAGAGAGGATTTTTTAGTATTTAGGACACTGTGGGTAGCAATGACAGTAAATAGACTGAAAGGGTAAAGCAAGGTGAGTTTTTCCATTCAGTTGGCTGCTGCTGAAATGACAGCAAATACTGTTTCAGCTAATCAGCAATGTGTTTTGGCCCATACTGAAGAGTAATAAATACTGAAATAAGCAATAAATAGCAAAAGTCTGAGGCAGCACAGGGCTGTGACAGTACTATGGCAGGAGTTACTTTTTTTTTTCCACCATATTTGTAATCAAAATATTATTTTATAGCAGCTCTCTCTGCATTTTTAAGTGCCAGAGTTAATTAAATGGGTGAAGAATGACTACTTTCAGCTGCTTTTCAGGCCACTGTTTGCACACTTACTTCCTGTAGTCCAGCTTTAATAAAAACTTTCCAAGTTTAACGTGAAAGAAGAATGCTGCTGCTGGTAGCTCGTGCTTCTACAAATACCTTCTGTGCTAGGCACAGTATCTGTTATATGTATACAGCATAGGAAATAATTTTTTTTAAACACAGTGAGCAGGCTTTTAAGATTTGCAGAGGTCAGTAATGTTTGACTAGGGTGTTATATTTGATATTGGGGAAAAAAACATTTTGTTCTGTCAGATTGCTGGCCCCTTTCTCCCTGAAATCGCACATCTGATAAATTGAACTTTTGGTTGCTCATATATGTTGTTTATTCTTTTGTCTTTAAGGAAAGTTTATTGCATATTTAAAAAAAAAAAGTAGGGAAAAATGGTTAGTATCCAGTATCCTTGAACTCCTGAGAAGAATAAAATCAAGAATAAGCAATTAGGAGTTGGGATTTTCTCACTTCAAGCAATGTAACCATGGGTGCCTTGAACAGAAGCTCTCTAGACATTACACCAATACATTTCCGGTATCGCTTGGGAAATTCTTCTATCAAATAACAAAAGTTTAAGGTGGGCATGAACAGCTGTGTCACAAGCCCTAATGTCTTATTGGATTAGGTTAATTTTAGTTGATAAAATTTACCACATCTTCCTTTCCAAAGATTATCTTAGTAATACCCAGAACATAAGATTCTGCCTCAAGTTTGGCTTTTACTGTTGCTTGCCTCTTTGCAGATGTGCAACCACCATGCTATAAATGATAATACAGATTTGAGGGGGTTTAAACCCTGACTGAAGCTTTGGCATGCATTGCAAATCAAGTTTACAGTAAATCTGTTGTGGTTGACTAGGGTTATAATCATCCATAATTAAGCAGACATTATTTCTCTTGGCTTCTTGGAAATTACACCTTCTTCTGCTGAGCTTGAATTTGAACCACGGGAGGCCTCATTTTACTAACCTTATCTCTCTCAGCATGAAATGGAATACACTTTGTTTCACAAAGTATATGCTGCAATTTCATAACCAGAACTGCCAGCATTTGTCTTATTTCTTTTTACTTACTCAGCTGTTCATAGGACAGGAACTTGTGTGAAACACTGAAGCTTTAGCTTCAATGTCAGGAAAATGAAGACACAGTGAAGGAAAACTCTCCTGCAAATTTCATTTGAGAAGTAATTTTTTATTTTGAAAATTTAAATCCTCATTCTTTTCCATTTTCTTTACAATAGAAAATCACATAATCCATTTTAGGTCCCAAAACCTGCCTCCTTCATTGTATTAATTTTTATTAAATTGGTTTGCAATGGCTAGTTGCAGTGTTTCTCACTGACGAGATCACAGTTGGAAGCTGCTGTGTAAAAATGTACATGACTTAAAAGGTCAAACCCTGAAGTGCTTAACTGGCTTCAGTTAAAGCCAACAGTTTTGCAGTACTATAGCACCATAGAAAGCCCAGCTTGCTCCAGTTGTCAGGACTGTGGGACCATGGAGGGTTGCTCTGGAGCCCACCCCATTCCTGGGGGGCTACCAGGGTCCCACGAAGGCTTGGTACTACAAGTGGATTCTGCCAGGTTTCATGATGCTGTTTCTCCGTGAGCGAAGTTGGCAGCCGTGCCGCCCTGGCAGCTCATGAGTGAATTAGTGCTACTCAAATGTGCTATTTTAAGTCCATTTCTTTCAGACTACAGGAAATCTTTAAAGCTTTGTGCTCAGAGGTAAATGCATAAAATTGTAATGTAGCTGTACAACTAGCTGACTAAAAGCAGAAGATGTTAAGATAGTTCTCGGTAACCTGTTCTGTATGGATTTGGCCAAAAAATCATTCTTCTGGGAGTGGTAGTCCACCTACATGTTGTAGATTATGAACTCTGGCTCACCTACCCCCTCTGTCTGCCTTAAGCCTAAGAAAGCACCCATGAACATGGCTGGCAGCAGCTCTGTAAAGGCCAAATGTTTGAAATTAGGATGCTTCATGAGATGAACTTCTTGGAAGAATCCTACTTAGCCAGGATATACCTATCCCTGAAGTAGCTCAGTCTATGCAGGGGTATTGATCAGCAGGTACACTTGCTGTTTCATGTTTTGATCCTCAAGGGTACTTACCTAGCAGACAGACTACCACCTATTGAGTTGAACAGTTTTTTGGTTTAGATAGTTATACATTTGCGCAGATATGTCAGAGTTTTCATATGCAAGTTATCAATCAATCCAAAAATTGCTTGGATAGTGATATTTGCATATGAAAAGTGTTAATAGTAAGATCTGAAGGAGAGAGAAACCTTTGTGTTAATTTCTGTACAGGTTGCATTGACCTTCTCACTGGGATGTTGAGGTAATTTGTGCATATGTTATGGGTCATTGCTCAGCATGTATACTTGTGGAATAATGCTGCTGAGTAATGATGGATGTGACCTTTGTTTTTTGGAGACGAAACCATATGGCACTTATCCTATAGCATTGCACTGAAGCAGCAGTATAGTCATTTCAGAGCTGGCTCTCTTTCCTAAAGTTTTCCACCCTTCTTTTAGGCACAGCCTCTCGTAAAAGGAACTGAGAATTTTTTGTTGTTGTTTTTACTTTTTTTTAACCGTTTTTACTTTTTTTTAACCGTTTTTACTTTTTTTTAACCGTTTTTACTTTTTTTTAACCGTTTTTACCCCCTTTACAAAATTTTTTTCTTAATAAGAGAG
Organism: Astur gentilis; assembly: GCF_929443795.1. Taxonomy (NCBI): domain Eukaryota; kingdom Metazoa; phylum Chordata; class Aves; order Accipitriformes; family Accipitridae; genus Astur; species Astur gentilis. The sequence continues at coordinate 61,562,648 of NC_064919.1, forward strand.
ACAAATTTGAAACTAGTTCATGCTCTGATGCTTTCATATTGGTGTAGTTTGTACGTTCATCTTCACCAAGAAAGCACAGGGCTCTTTCATCTTTCCTTCACTTTCTCCTTTGAAACTTAGATTATCTGTGGTGCAGCTTGAAAGCCTGTTTGGCTTAAGACTAGCTGCTTGTCAGATCAAACTGATGGCTTCGTTCTGCAGCTCCTAGTTAATATTAAAGTGTAACCTGAGGTGGCCTCACTAAGGTATCGGTAGTAGCTGAGTCATTATGGTACCATATGGAGCACACCAAGGACTAGGGAAGCTGGCAGCGATTCTTGCACATCACTGACCCAAACTTCCACATCTGGAAGAATGGTAAAGGAAAGATTGAGTCTGAGTTGTGCAGGGAAGAACACAGCTGTGGATATTAGAGGTAGCAGAGGGACTTGAGGTTTGCACCTTGCCTAAGGGATTCATATGAAATTGCTGTTGGGAAGAAGCTGTGACAGTAACTGTGGGATGGAAGGGTGCTGTTTTATCCTTCACTTAGTGTGGAAGGGCTTACGTGTTGCTCCTAACCTCTGGGTAGGTCCTTCTGCACTGTTTCAACTTTGGTCAGGGTATAGTTCCTATTCATCCAAGAGCAGCCAAGGCTGCTTCTGGTGTATTAATGGTGAAATAAATCACAGCATGCGTGCCAGGGCACGTGTGCTGTGTACCCATGCTGGACTGCAGGCTGTGATGGTTGCATGCCACACTGCTGGCGTAGCTGGCCAGCAAGTGGTGCATTCTGCCTGTCACATATCCCATTGTGCTATAACTCTAGAGTAGCACTCAAAAAAGCTTTGTTATGTGGTCATGTGTCTGCTTGCTTTGGACCAGAGGAGAAAATTACCTGGGCTGATGGAATCTGCTTTTTAACAGCTCCCTTGCAGGAGTGTACATTTCGCATGCTGAAATCCTCCTTTTCCAACTGCCATCTCCTGGAGAGCTGTTGATTTTTGGAAGAAGTGTTTATTCAGGCTCTTGCAGAAACTGCTGAGGGGGGATGTAAATGGCACTTCATAGATCAGAAGAGGTGAGACAGCAACTTTACCCGGTGACCTTTATAGCACTACTTTGTGTAGATCACTACTGTTGATGAAGAGCCCACAGGTAGGTGCTGGTGAGATCTCACTGTATTGGAAACAAGAAATTGAGTGTTCACAAGAAACATGGTTCTCGACCAGAAGGCTTTTGCTATAGCTTTGTGGATGCTAGAAATCCAGGCCCTTATGACTTGCTTAGCTACATCTTTGCGAGTGGACAACCTAAAACTGGTCCAGTAATTGATGAGATTTACAAAAGAACCAATGTGCCGCTGTACATCCAGTTCTGGATTGGAAAAACAACGCAGGGAGTGGAGGGGTCAGTGCTCACTGAATGTGTTGGTGTGACCTTGCACCTGGCTTTTGCCTCCAGCTACTGCAGGCAAGAGCTTTATGAGATATGGCAGCAGCTGAGCATTATGAGCCTGGGTTCCTTTAAAAATCATTTTTGGTGCAAATATCTCAACGATTCACTGACTGGAGAAGGAACCCTGTGACAGTTTTTACCTCTTTAGGTATGGAGTAATGCTAGAAAGTGCTTTGGCTGTTGATGTTGTTCACTAGAGACTGTGTGAATCCTGTTAGTAGGTACAGCTATTGCAAAACCCACAGTGTTCTGCAACAGGAGTTAATGGCAGTCCTCTGTGAGGGACTCTTGCTGACAGTTAGGACTTGGGAAGATGCTTTTTAAAGCAACACGTGGTCAGACTTATAACTAAGCTGGTTAAGTAGCGGGGTTGTGTGTGTTAAGTGGCTCAGTGTGTGTACTGTATGGTGCTTTTGATTGCTGTTAGTCTCTGTTTCACATGCTCTAAGAAAGATGGCTTTCTACTCGCCTGCATTTAAATTCGAGGATCTAATAAGGGATAGGGTATAGCAGTGTCCCAGAGTTGCTGAGAGTATGTATGCACCTTGGAGGGGCTCAGATATTTGTGAGACCACCTCTTCTTGATGTTCTGGAGCCACTGTCATTTGAAGCTGATAGTGTGACAGCCTCCCATAATTGCTTTTGCTATTTTCGTTGATATATGTAGCGATAGGCATGTGCCGGCCTCTGTGTGGGGCCAAGTAAAACCCTCAAATTCTCTCCATCTCACTCGAAGTGGTGGGGGCTGTGAAAATGATTCTTGGTGCTTCCCTGTTTGCTTGTTGTCCAGCTGCCCATGCTTCTTCCAATTGCTTATGCACTTTCTGTAGTGAACAGATGAGAGATTTCAGGGTAATCTCTTCAATCCCAGATTTAACACTGACAGGGGGAAAGGTTCTTTAAACTGAGCCATTCTTTGGAAAATTTAAGTTATATCTGTTTTTCAACCAAGTTCAGGAACTGGCACACACTCTTGAATTAGTACAACTTAAACTAATTCAGTCACATGTGCAAAGGAATGTTTTCTTTAAAGCCCAAACAAAACATATTCCTTGCAAAGGTTTCTATTTTGCAGTTCCAAATCACATGAGGTAGTTGGAGGACCTCTTAGATACCCATGCATGTGCAGATGAGAAAGCAATCCATTGAGTTACCTGTTTCTGTTTGTAAAAAAAGCAACAATAGCCCAAAATATTCTTGCTGTAACTGCCCACAGTGTATGCATTTGAAATTAGCCTTGTGTTAGCTGCAAAATAAAGAGCTGAGATAGTGGTTGCCTGTTCCTGTAGTGGCAGCAGGACATGGCCTTGAACACTTAATGTATTCCACTGTTTCTACTGCATGCTAACATCATTCTTGACAACTAAGGCCTGAAATAGGTTTCAGAAGTAGAGACTGAACTGTGAATGGGTTTTGAGCCTGACAAATTTGAGTCTGGGGGAAGGGCTGTGAATGAATCCTCTCAAGTGAATGAATGGAGCTGCTCTCAAGCTTGAAGTGCTAGCAAGGATTTCACAGGGTTTCCAGTCACTATAAATGCTAGGCAGGTTCTGGCTTGGAAGCGGAGACCTCCACTAGTTATAAGTGTAACAGCTCTACCAGCTTGAAAGGGAGAAAATCTTGCAGGTTTTTGTTCAAGTTGAACTGGGAAGTGTTGACAAGTGAGTTGTTATTGTGGTATTGAGTACAGATTTATTCTGGCAGGATGATGGTTAAATGCATGCATAATCTTCCAGCTACCCAGAGGACAGCTAGCCTGCTCTGCAATGAGAGCTCAAAGATTTGCAATTGTAAAGATGTGCTATAAATGTCTGCAGCGCACGAGTGCCCTACTCGCTTTGCGAAGCAGCAGAGATCAGAGCCTGGATTCTAATCCTGGCTCTTATTGCTCCCACCTGGGTTGTTAAAGCTTTTGGGTTATTGGTCGTGCATTCACCCTGTAAGGGAAGTGGTAAAGCTTGTCTGACAACTTAAGCTCTGCCATCTATAGCATGTTAACTATTTCTAAAACTTGGTTACCATCAAAGTGGATGGGAGCATTATAAAATTTGGTGCAGCAAGTAAGAGTGTAAGAGGAACTCTTGCAATGAATGAAATTGCCTTAAAACCAATGCTTTTCACTACCCCTATCATTCTGCTTCCTAACAGTCTGCCTGTTGCAGAGCCAAGGCAGAATTTGCACATGAAGGCAATAAAAGCTGCAGTGGTTCCTGCAGCCAAGCACCCCTCACTGCACCCAATTGCCCTGCTATTGTGTAGTTATGCTCAGGGCACTGGTGTGTTTGTTTCCCAGTGGGGGGAATAGGGAGAAGCGGTGGGAGCAAGGAGAGAAAGGGGAATAGTTTACTGGCATTGTGCAGAATGTACCCCACACTGGAGGCTTAGAAGTGGGAGGAATCTGTAGAGGGCCACTGAATGCAGGGTACGGACCTGGGCTGCGAGGCTGGGTGGGTGCATGAAGGATGCTGCTGCATGCCAGCCACGCTTGCCCACAGGGCACCCTGTCACTGGTCTTATGGAAAGCACCAGATCATCAAATGCATTTTAAGTCATGCTCTGTGGGAGGAGTGTCTTTAAAGCCTGGCTGTCAAACAAGGTGCTCTAAGATGGGTAAATAACATGATTTACATCAAACATCTATCTACGCGTTGTGCCAAATCTCTTTCTCTGTTAAAGAAACAAAGCAATGAAATACTGCAACATCAGGGGTCATTAAAAGCTGGAAGATTTTCCTTTCTTGACAGCTTCCAAGCTGCAGATTGCATTGCCTCTCTTGCCATGGCCCAAGGAAAGCACAGTGTGTTTTACTCAAATGTGTCTGCATTTACGTGATGTACAGACTTGGTCATCTGGGATTTGCTTTGCAGTATGTTTGGAGGAGTGCCAGCCCTTGGTCTCAGCTGCACTCTCTTTGCTGGAACAGAGTTCAATGGGATTCGTGACTAAAGTTGGGTTGTAGGGCTTCCCGTTTTTCTGATGAACATCTACAGAATAGGGAAGAGTCAACTTGATACCCGCAGTAACTCATAAGGCGCACTTTCTTTGGCTACTTTCAAAAACAGAAATCAAAACTCTTCACTTCTTTATGTTGAACATGTACTGTAGGGAGAGGAGGGAAAAGTATTGTTCATTTTTTATGAAGTATTGACAGCATTCAAAAGAGCTGTGTGTTTGCAGGTTTGGGGATTTTTTTTTATAGCACGCTTTTACAGTATTTTCACATCTCATGTTCATGTCCCTTTCCCCTTGTTTTCCTCCCCAAGACCACTGATCTAACCTTGTGATTAGCTTAATACTTAATGCAGGGATGGCTGCTATCTTTTTTGAGGGGAGAGCTTATACTTTAGTTGAAGTCTTGGTAAATGCAAGAGTAAAGTATTGAATGGTATTGGCATATTTCTGTGTTCAATTTATAAAGCTGGTGGATACTTTTTTAATATTCCTGCTGTTTTCTGTCCCTACAGAGAAAGACCTTGATCTTTTGCTGCTAAATAAATATACTTCTGCTGTGATTCCAATTTCAACATTTTCTCCACTTCCTCAAGGTCGAAGTGGTATCATATGATGGTTAGTAGCACATATTGCTTTCCTCAGTGAGAAGTAATAGGAGAGAACGTACTTTAAAACAGGTATTTATTCCAGAAGGTGTTATCTACTCATAGCTTTATGCACTCTTACTATGTTAAGGAGAAACTAGGAATACAGGGAGACTTCTCAATATTTTCCTAGCATCTTGCATTCCTTTTAAAAGCTGTTTATTGTTAGAGAAGTCTGTAAGTAAGAAAGATGGTGTCTGCTTGAGTTTTCAGTGCCTGAAGCCAGCAGGGACTAACCCATTTGCTGTGATGGTTACCAGTTGAGATTGCAACAGTATTTTCAATGTCAACAGTAATTATTTTGCTTCTTAGGAAAACATGTTAAACAGCATTTTCAGACCTTTGTAAAGATGTGTAACAAAAGATTGAACTTGTTCATTGCAGTGCAAAAAAAGACTAGGAAAATAACCAGAGGATTTAACAAGATCAACCTTTAATAACCTGAGATGCCAAGACCAAGCAATAGTCTGCAGCTGCTGAATTGATACCTCCTCTGAAATCTGTAAAGGGCTCCTGATGTACTGAGCATTCACTGGGGTCAGCAAAGCTGTTATTTGTTCTGCTTTCTGAAAGTAAGGCCAAAACCTGTATGTTGGCAAAAGGTTGTATTTGATGCAGTTTGTTTGGATTCTGCTTTAGTGCAGAAAGAATTGGATCTTTCCTTTCTTTTGGCTTGTTGTTAGATTTCAAAATATAGGGTTGAACTTTGCTGTTGCTTCACAAGCTTCCTAAAAACATTGATACCTATATTGCAGTGCAGAATTTTCATCAATCCCTTAGTTTCCAGCAAGCTCAAAGATTAAACATTCATGCAGTGCTTCTGACTTGCACTGATGTCAAGATGCATCTATTGCAAAAGAAGCCACTTTCTCAGGGCAGAGTTTGCAGGGCTTTCTTGGTTATTCTTTCTGTGCTGTCTGTGAACTGGGTGTCACTGGAGGAATTGTATCTTCTGTGAAGATCCAGCTTAGCTGGTACTTTGATAACATAATTAGATTAATAATGAATGCTGAGTGTGCTGTGTGGCCTTTCATGTAACCCAGGATGTGAATACGCAAGTGACTTATTAAAAATTTTTCTGCCTGCAGCATACCAAAGGCTAATGGTTCATCAGCAACAACAACAAAAAAAAAAAGGCATAACAAGAAATTTGTGCAAAGTTTTGTTTTCATTGGAGTCTTTAACTTTCTCACTTATAGGAATGCCAGGGAGTAGGGCTGAGAGAAAGTGTGAGAACCACTTGGGAGGAAGGAAGAGGAAGAGAAAATTCCTTTTTGGCACCAAGGGTTTTATTTTGTTTGGTTTGGGTTTTTTTCCTCTTGGTTGCCGTGCAATTGATGAAAACAAAACTGGTATGAAAATGGCTTTCTGGCCTTCTAGAAGGCTTCAAGAACAGTACACCAAAATAACCCTCTTTTTAACCAAGAGAGTGATAGAGTAGGATGAAACAAACAATTTTTGTAAACTAAATGCTATGACAGCTTCTTGTGCTTTTGGCAGGCATGAAAACCGGTCCAGTTCTTTGAAGAAAAAACTTTTGAGCTCTTGGCTGATGTCTGTGCTAAGACGGCACTGAACGAATGGCTTCCTCTTTTTGGCTTTACATCTCCCACTTCTCAGTTTCATTTTAAGAGTCGGGTGAACAAAGTTCCTGACCTTTCTCTGCTGGTTGCTTTTTTTTAGCCATTTGTTTCAGGCCAGAGAATTGTGCTGGGACACGCAGCAGAACGATGGAGCATGTACCTTGCAGGGGTAGCATGGGTTTGCTTGAGCATCTGTAGCAGAGCAGCAGAAGCAGATATAGCAGAAGAAGCTGCAGCTGGTGTTTTCCTCCTCCTGCTACAGAAAAGGAACATCTGCTCTTCTCAAGACTGGCTGAGAAAGGATTTGTGAAAAGGATGTGCAAATTTGTTAGCTGAACTAAGCATCCAAACATTTAACATGAGACGTTCAGCTTTTTGAGTGCTGCTATTAAAATAAGCATGTGTCTAGTATAAAATGGCTATCACCTTGAAGCAGTGAATCCTTTCACATGCCTGCCTACTAGTAAAAACTCTGTCTGGGGAGCATTACAGCGTGCAAGTAAAACAAGAAAACTGCTTTGTTTAGAAGTACAGCTTTGGTAATGTCTGATAAAGCATTTTCTAAAATAACAGTTGTTAGAGCTTTTGCACAATACTGCTTTCATCCACTTCTGACATTTAAACGTTGAAATACTATTCAGTCAGTGTTGCAGAATGTTTTCATGATGACCGTATTACTCTGAGGAGTCTGATCGAGGAGCCAAAAAACCTGAATAACCTCAGGCATTTTTAATCCTGCTGCATCATCTTTTGGAAAGTTTCTCTCAAGGCACACATACAGAAATTGTGATGAAGTACCCTGACATAGTATGTCCTAGAAAGTGGCTTAATGAGTTTAAAGTGCAATCCTGACTTGAATAGATGTCATGTTTTAAAGGTCAAAAGTGCTTGAGCTGGTGATAAAAATGAGCCTTTGTTGTAATTCACTTCTGGTAGCACCACAAGCCAGCATAGCTAATAGTAAACTGTACCAGTTTTTCCTAGAGGTAAGACTTCCAAGTACAATTTATTAATTTATGCAAACCTGTCAAGACAGATTAAAGACTTATTACTTGATCTGCAGAAGTGGGGTTTTAACAGCTGCAAATAATAGGTGAAATAGCTTGAGTTCCACAGTGGATTTTCAAGTTTGGAGACTGGAAGAAGTGTTTTGAACTATAAACTTGGCATACCTGCATGGTAGCTGAAGATGGACTCCTGCCACTTCCTGGAGCAAAACTATGTGAGAAACACTCAGTAGGTGCTTTGTAGTGAACCCAACCTGTTCTTGCTCTTGCCCTGGGAAAGTCTGGGGTGTATGTGAGAGGGGACGAATAGCTTTGTTCCATTTGACTTGTTCATGTATTCAGTGGGCTTGACAGTATTTCATGATGTGAATGGTAAAGAATCATGCACCTCAGTTGCTAAGGAGCCCATTAATAGCTTTTTTCTAAAACTTAAAAAATTCAAAAATCTCTTGGGTGTAACTGTTTACATGTTCATCTCTGTGCCTGCCCTGTTAAAGTCAGCAGCAGCTCTGTTCTGGTGTAGAAGAATTACAGCTGGCAAGTTTTTACTCCTGATCATGTATGTTGGAGGGACTAAAGTACTTTTAATACATACCTGATGGTAGCTGCTGAAATACTTCATAATCCCTTTTCTGCCACTTTTTTCCTTCCACTCCTGTTAGGTCTCATATTAGAAAAGTGCTTCACTAACATGGCGTATACAACTGAGGATATGTCATGGTTTAACCCTAGCCGGCAGCTAAGCACCACACAGCAGCTCGCTCAGGAGAGAATCAGAAGAGTAAAAGTGAGAAAACTTGTGGGTTGAGATAAAGACAGTGTAGTAGGTAAAGCAAAAGCCGTGCATGCAAGCAAGGCAAAACAAGGAATTCATTCACCACTTCCCTTTGGCAGGCAGGTGTTTGGCCATCTCCAGGAAAGCAGCGCTCCATCACCTGCAACAGTTAATTGGGAAGACAAATGCCATTGCTCCAAATGTCTCCCCTTCCTTCTCCTTCCCCCAGCTGTATACGCTGAGCCTGACGTCATATGGTCTGGGATATCCCTGTGGTCCGTTGGGGTCAGCTGTCCCGGCTGTGTCCCCTCCCAACTTCTTGCGCCCCCCCAGCCTGCTCGCTGGTGGGGTGGGGTGAGGAGCAGAAAAGGCCTTGACTCTGTGTAAGCACTGGTCAGCAGTAACTGAAACATCCCTGAATTACCAACACTGTTTCCAGCACAAATCCAAAACATAGCCCCATACTAGCTGCTATGAAGAAAATTAACTCCATCCCAGCCAAAACCAGTGCAAGATGTAAATCTACAGATCAGGAGGGCTAAAGGTTCAGACTTTGACATAGCTATTGCATTGATTAAATCTGATTATTTTTTTATAGGTAGTCACATTTACTGAGGTCTGGTTTTGTCATGCTTTTTCAGAGTACTTGAGAAAATACTGTATTCCAGATACCCTGTCTGGCAGTGGTATGTGCGACACTGAACTTTGAGTGACCTATTTGAATAGATTAGGGATGAATACAGTAAATACCCTGTCTCGGTATCTATAAAAAACATTGCACAGTACGTATGGCACTGCTGTAACACACATGGCTTTCTGCTAGGCAGGCAGAGAATGAAAACTTCTGAACCCAGTTCAGTGCAGATTGTTTACTGCTGTCATTGTGTGTGCCAAAGCATGAACTTTGGAGAAGGAAATAGCAATACTGAGACTAGATGTGCATTGGTAAAAGAAACAGGTGAAAGATGTTCAGATGTTCCCTCTGATATTGCAACCAAATGTTTTCGTCAACAGTGGAGGGAAGAGAAAGATGAAGAACTGCTCTGTGTGTGAGGCTTGATCAGGTGCTTCTGTCCCATCAGCTGGGTCTGAGGGTTGGAGACAGAGTCAGTGGTCACAGTTCCCTAGCCACTGCTGCTGAAGCCTGTTCCTGAGTTTGAAGAAAGTTTATCTCACTGTTCATCTGCTTTAGCCTCAGGCTATGTCCCGGGAAAATAAGCTGGCAAAGTTGTGAACGGTCATCATGGCAGAAATTAGACCAGGATGATGTCAGACAAACTGAAGTGCGAGCTTGAAGGAGAGGAAAGAGATGAAGAGCAGAGGCAAGCATGTGGGCTGATGGTGCGTGAAGGGTTGGCCCATGCAAGGAGCAGAGGAACAGGTCCAGCAAACTGTGCAAACCTATCCCAGGAGCCTGACCCAACAGGATCACAGTCAAGCAGTCCAAGAAACTGGAAAAGCAGTGAAGGAGGGGATTGGGGGCCTGAGGATGGCTTTTTGGATGAGGAAAGAAGCTTCTTTAGAGGATGAAAATCGATTGTTCCTTTCCTGCCTTAAAAAGGCTGGCGGAAGGTGGGTAGACAGGAGTGCAAGGCTGTGCTGTTGTGAGCAGAAGGGTCAGTGTTTAGTGTGATGAGACTTGTCAACTTTCTCCACCTGGTCTGGTTGAAGCTGCCATGAAAAGGATGGATAAAGACTCGGGTATTAACATGGTGTACAGGGAGATGGTAGCCTGGAGGACCTTCAGGTGAAGCAGGCTTGCCCCATTGGTGGGCTTCTGGTGGCTGCCAGAACATAGTTTTACTGGAACCCTCTCTCAGTTTAGCAGCTGGGGTGGGAATATTTTATGTAATACTATGAACAGCAATATTAGTCTTGAATTTTTTTTAATTTCTTCATGATTTTGGAAATTCTGAATTGGCACAATTCAACTATTGCTTCTCTCTCAGAACAAGTGCTAGTAATAAGTGCTCACTTCTATAGGGATGAGATCTTTGTTCTGCTCCATCCAGATGTTGAGCTGTAAACTTTGTCTACTCATGCTGTAAACAATGTTTTGCATCTAATAATGAAGTGCTAAAGCACATGGTGTTCCTTGCTCTTTTAAAGTACCTTAGATGTGCTTTAACTATCAACACATTTATGCTAGCTAAGTGGTTGTTAACGGACAATAGCTATGTACTTGTTAGAGGATTTAGCTACAGAGAGGGGAGCAAGGTCTGCCTATCTTTGGCAGTGGGTCTGTAGCTTGCATTTCCTGGGGTGCATGAGACCTGATAGTCACTGATCCCTAGATTAAACAATTTCTGAATGTGTCGGATTAAACAGTTTCTATAACCAAGATACCTGACAATGAAATGGTAATTTGCTGTAGTAATTTTGACAGTTAAAAACACTGTGTAAGATATTTAATGTAAATGTGTTTTCTGGTAGTGTTTTCTGTTTTGAAGATGTGTGTTATACTTACATTCAAGTGTTGCATAGCCAAGACACTTAAAGTGAACAAAACAAGACATTTACCAAAATAGCACCTGAAAGATGGAGACTTGTGCCATTTATAGAAGCACAGTTAAAAAGCCATCAAACCGATGAAGTAGTCTGGGAATAGGGAGAGATGACAAAACCTAAAGAGTCATCAAAACTTGGGATAAGGATCATTCTTGGAATGAATGGAGTCTACTTGGCCAGTATTTTGCACTGGCCTGGTAAAATCTGTGACCTGTGAATTGTCTAAAAAGAAAACTCAGCCAAAGCCTCATGTGATGTATTCCCTGGGTCAGCTGTTCAGGATCACTCATTGCCTCCTGCTTAGCTTTGAATCTGCTCCTGAATTGTTATTTGTCATCTCTGAGAACTGAATGTGAAACTGATGTTCTAATTCCTGCCCTGTGTGGTTTTGCCTTCTCTTATTTTGACTTTGCATGGAAGGAAAACCTTTAGCATTTGGCTTACTGCAGATGCATCTTGTGCAAACTTGAGCAATGTTTCCTGAGTAAAACATAGGATTATACCAGTTATTCTTACCATTAAGCAGCAGAAATATAACCTGAGCAAGAATATTGTGCATGTCTTTATGCTATTTCTATTTTTCCATGCTTTCATTTTTAAGAAATCCTAAAATCTAAGAGCTTTGTTTCTCGCTTGCCATTTACTAACTGATATAGTTTTACTCCCCTGTAAGCACAGCATTGCCTTCTTCAAAGGCTCTCCATTGCTGCTGTCTTTCTGTGATGGGTTGACCCTAGCTGAACACCAGGTGCCCACCAAAGCCGTTCTATCACTCCCCCATCCTCAGCTGGACAGGGGAGAGAAAATATAGCAAAAAGCTTGCGAGTCAAGATAAGGACAGGAGAGATCATTCACTATTACCGTCACGGGCAAAACAGACTCAGTTTGGGAAAATTAGCTCAATTTATTACAAATCAACCAGAGCAAGGTAATGAGAAATAAAACGAAATCTCAGAACACCTTCCCACCACCCCTCCATTCTTCCTGGGCACAACTTCACTCCCGGATTTCACCACCAAGCCCCCCCAGCGGCACAGGGAAACAGGGATGGGGTTTATGGTCATCACACGTTATTTTCTGCCGCTTCACCTCCTCAGGGTGCGGGCTGATCACACTCTTCCCCTGCTCCAGCATGGGGTCCCACCCACGGGAGACAGTCCTCCACAAACTTCTCCAACGTGGGCCATTCCCATGGGCTGCAGTTCTTCACGAACTGCTCCAGCATAGGTCCTTTCCACGGTGTGCAGTCCTTCAGGAGCACGCTGCTCCAGTGTGGGTCCCCCCCAGGGTCACAAGTCCTGCCAGAATACCTGCTCCAGCGTGGGCTCCTCTCTCCACAGATCTGCAGGTCCTGCCAGGAACCTGCTCCAGCGTGGGGTTCCCATGGGGTCACAGCCTGCTTCGGGAACCCACCTGCTCTGGCGTGGGGTCCTCCACGGGCTGCAGGTGGATATCTGCTCCATGGTGGACCTCCCTGGACTGCAGGGGGACAGCCTGCCTCACCAGGGTCTTCACCACGGGCTGCAGGGGAATCTTCGCTCCGGCGCCTGGAGCATCTCCTCCCCCTCCTTCTTCACTGACCTTGGTGTCCGCAGGGTTGTTTCTCTTACATGTCCTCACTCCGGCGGCAGTTTCTCCCCGTCCCAACTTTCTTTCCTTCTTAAAAATGTTATCACAGAGGCGTTACCACTATCACTGATTGGCTCGGCCTTGGCCAGCGGCGGGTCCGTCTTAGAGCCAGCTAGTATGGGCTCGCTCTCTCTCGAACACAGGGGAAGCTTCCAGCAGCTTCTTACCGAAGCCACCCCTGTAACCCCCCCCCCCCCCCCACCGCTACCAAAACCTTGCCAGACAAAACCAATACACTTTCCCATCTGCCTCAAATTGGTATGCCTAATCTAAAGCAAGCTGAAAATCCTTGACTACTTGGGTAGCCTGAGAAATATTTAAAAAGCTGCTTGCTAGCCAATGGCAAGCATGAAAATTAAAGTGTGCTCAGGGAAGCATCTTTTTAAGAGGCATAACTCATCAGGAAGGAAGGTAGCTGTGGGTGTGAGATCTTGTATTTTCAACAGGTTTTGTTCCCAACTGTTGATGAAGTCTAGCTACTGTCTTTCTGGTTTAGGGTGGGGGTTTGGGGTTTTTTGTTTTTGTTTCATTGGGTTTTTTGGTGTTTTTTTTAATTTGTTGGGGGGGGGGGGGGGGGGGAGCAACCAAACTCCAAACCTCCTGAAGTTTTCTAATTTCTATTCTGCCTCCTCATTTTGGTTTAGAGGAAAAGGAGTTTTTCTTCTGGCTCCATTTCTACTATTCTCTTACAGCCAAATCCAGTTCTTCCTGCTATTGCATCTTCCTCAGCCTTTGCTTTGGGAGGGTTAAGAGACCTGCTGCCTGTTTCTAACTGTCAGTTACCCTCCCACCCTTTACTGGTGTTCTCTGCCTTCCCTCAAACAGTTATGAGTCTTTCTTTATCCTGAACATCAGGAGCAAAAGTGTACAAAATCAGTATCACCTCCCTGGTTTTGTAAAGACAGTAAATGATGACTAAAGCACTTGTAGCAGTCTGTTTTCATGATCAGAAACTTGGTGATACTTTCAAGTTATGTTGCTTTCACATTTTAAGCTTTCTGCTAAAATGAGAAACAGTAACTATATATTTTAATGAGATCTTAAAGTACATTCCCCTAGGTCAACTTGTTTGCAAGGGATGGAGGTTTGCCAATATGCTGTGCTTGAAAGGAATCATTGTGCAATATTTGCCCTCTTAAGCCATTCAACCCCATAACTGCACGCTATCAACTCAAGAATGCCACTTTTTACATGAGAACAAGCATAATGACATGGAAAACAGATCTGCATCTTTTGATTCTTACTGGATGTTCAGACTGGGGCTGAATATGTACAAAATTTGTCAAAACGAGTCATCTAGGCATTTGGTTTATTTAGTAATAAACGTGTCTACACCTTGATGTTGTCTGTTCGCATGAGGGTTTTTTCATGCAGATCATGCTTGCTACAGCCTAAGCCTCCCTGGCCTGAATAGCTTTCCTCCTCTTTCAGAGTCAAGCCCCAAAAGCTGTGATGCAAACTGGGAGAGGTTTTCTCCCCCTGGCTGGGTCCTGGGGAAGGAAGTGTCTGCCACGGCACGGCTGCATCTCCTGTGCCCTGCTCCTTGCTGGCTGACACTCTTTGTCCCTGGAAAAGACAATCAATTTGGCTTCAGTGTAGCTGTTTGTTATTTTGTGCAGGGCAGATGCTATTGCTGTGGTGGTAGCAATATATTCTGTCAGGGGAAATCCTTGCTAAAGTGAAGGTGTAAGCCATACGTAGTCCTCCCTACAACAGAGATTCAAGCTAGGTTTGCTTCTGTTTGCACTCTTCCTGTTTCCCTCATTCCTGCTGCAGGCACCCTTGTTGAGGAGGGAATAGAGATCTGTTGCTAGTTACCTGGAATTTATTTTTAGCTAGGAAGTCATCCTGAAGTGGAAATCCAGAGTCAAATTACATCTGCTCTTTGCTCCAGTGCTCCTTGATATCTGTCCTGTGGATTATTAATCCCTGTGACATCTTTTGGCTCTACTGTGGAAAGCAGAAGGGAAGTTTCATTGATGACTGAATTTTCCAGTTGCTGTGCTTGAAGGTAGAAAGAGTGGATACTTTTGGTTCAGCTAATGCTCTCCTCTGATCCTTAAAGGGTGATTTGATGGTAGCCAGATGTTAGTCATTGTTAATCTTCATCCCACAAGTTCCAGGCATTAAAACAATGGTTGCCTTTTATTCTTCAGTTTGGAAGCTATTGCACTTTACTTGGTATTCAGTTTAGCATTTGATGTAGGAATGGTGAGTGGTGTGATGCAGTCAGTGTGCTGGACAGTGAAGAAAAATAGTGCTGGCTGTGGCTTTTGTTGCACATAGAAATCAAATCAGCATTCCGTGTTTCTAGGTTGAGCTCCCATCTGATTCTCCCAATAAGCGCACATATGCTTGAGTGCATATACCCATGACTGACTTGCTGATAAGACAGTGTCACAATTAAGTAGGAATTATGTAAATAAATCCCAGTATTCATGGCCTAACTATTCTTACTTACAAGTGTTATCTCAAATAATGAAAGGAAATGTCAGGCTTCCCTTTTACTGGAGAACTCTCTGGTACAGTAGGAGATCAGTACTAGAAATGACAAGTAGTGAGTCAAAGGCTGGTTATAATATGTGGAAAAGCATATTGAATAATGAAATGTTATGAAAATAGCTTTCTGCTGGACACTAACGTTCTTCCCTAGGTACTTATCATTTGTTTGAGGTCATTGCTGCTTCCGTCAGGGTACTTGTGGGGGTATGGAGGAATCCCAGCAGTTGTAGTAGCCTGTTCTGGATTAGAATGGGTTAGGCTTAGTTGCTTTAATTTGGTTAAGTAACCACACTTGGTTAGACAGTTGCCAAGCTCCTTTCTGTCCAAGATTCATTTCCTCTGATGAAATAGATATATTAGAGAAGACCTTTGTGCAAACACTGTTGAGCAGATGAAAATTTATCATGAAGGGGTTGTGTTGGGGCTTTGAAAGAAAGCAAAAAAGCCCACCCATATTCTGCTTTTCAATCTTAAATGATTCTAAAGCATCAGCTTTGGGTTCCTAAGAAAATAATTTTTGTTGTTTTAAAATGATTCCCATCCAGGATGCAATTAAATACCACTTAGTTACAAAAAAAAAAAAAGAGGTTTAAATACAGATTAAGGATAAAAGGAGCAATATATCTGGTGTGTTCATTGATAGTGCTGAGCTGTTTTATTGGAAAGCAGCCTTTACAGGTCAGTGTGCTTGTCACTTGAAGAGGTAGTGACAGGGACACACAGCCTTTCTGTACTTGTTCTTGCTGCTAAAGTTGGATGGGTTACACAGCTGTAGCATCTAACTTGCTGTGTCCAGATGGTCAGCTTCAGATGCTGTGTATGTGGTGCTGCTTTTTTCTTAATAATCCAGATATGGCCCATAAATCCCAGCCCAAGAATTCAGGCAAGAATGTAAGTTTACTTTGAGCTGCACAACAGCTTAGCTGGCTCTGGCCATTTGTGCCTTGAAAGCAGAGTAAAGCATTTTCAGAAGATTATCAGTATCACTGACCTCAGACTTATGGCAATGCCTAGGTTTGTAGAGGAGATGCAAATAGCAATCATACATAGAACAAGTATTCAAATCAGGTAAAACGGCTGACTTGTGAATATATTTCCTAATGAAACACACTGACCTCTTCAACAAAGAGCAGGCATGTAAATGTCTTTTAAGTTGTTGGAGTAATGACCTATAGTTTGGTGACAGCCTTTGAGCCTTTGATCTCCATGGAGCTGAGGAGTTCTCATCTGTTGCACTAACCAAAAAAACAGAGGAGCAGCTCAACTCTCCTAAGGACAATTAGACTAGTCTCTCTTAGTCATTTGTACATTCCATGTAAATGCACAGAAAAATGTCTAGACACATTTGTAAAAAAAAAAAAAAAAAAGTATTGATTGAATTTCAGCCTGACATGGCTCGAAGTGCTGTGTTTCAATGGCTTTGGAAGCAACTGAGTAACTTTGGGCCTTCAGTCCTTGGGAATGCTGCTTTTCTTGTGCACCATCTGGATACACCTGTGCGTTCTCAGAGTGCAACTGCTGGAATACATGACTGTACTCTCTAACAGCTGTTTGAATAGTTTTCCAATACTGTTTGTGTGCAAAGAAGCCTGAATTATTGTACATTAAATCTAGTGCTAAGGGTGCTCAGAACTGAAGATAGTTATAAACCTGCTGCATTTCTTCAAGGTCTGGTTATGCCTGCATCCATAAATTGTCCATAGGTCTTACGAGTCAATCCTCTGAAGTAGATAGTTCAGAGAAATAACATGTTTAAAAAAAAACAGAAATGCTCTAAGTTCTGAGAAATTGAGACGCAAAGGGTTTTGAGGTTACTTAGTAAACATATTTGCACATCTTTGTGTTGAATGTGCTGGGAAGCAAAGTATAGAGCTATGGGATCTGTTGTCCAGCCTGTGTAACTGTCACTCCAATTTACATTCTGTGGCATGCTTCTGATATTCAGGCTGTTTTCTGTAATGGAGTTTGAAATTAACACAAACACGTCCCATTCAGAAGGCCATCTTTTAGATACAGGACTGGAACTGTCTTAAACTATTTGCTTTGTGTCTGATGATGATGTACCTGCCTTGTCCTGATGACAGGAGGAAACTGCATTGCATTGGACTGGCTCTGTGAAGTGTGTAAATTTCACCTTTGGATACCAAGAGCCCAATACACTTAATCATGATGACAAAGCCTTCTCTGAGAGCGGCTTAAGAGGAACGTGAAATTAAAATACTTGCTCACATAAGTAGATGAGGACCTGGTCCTAATAGTAGCAATTTCAGATGTAGTCAGACAAAAAGTGCTTTTGTAAGTATTTGGAGAGGTTTTAATGAAGTAGGCAACAGATCTGGCTAGTCGAGTGGTTTGGCTTGAGTACTGGCCTTTGAGCTGTAAGGATAAACAGTACATACAAAACTGTGCAACATTTTATTCTGGCTGACAAAACACAAAATTGTAGTGCTGACTAGCTTTTCTAGATCTCCAGTGTTTCATCAGAAATACAGTGCTTTCTTCTTGTGGTTTTAACCTGCAGGTAGTTATGATAGATTTGACTGATTAGACTTGATTCACCCAGGTGGGCACTGGTTACTGCTCCTTCTTCAGCCAACCAAGCAACCTGTGGGAAATTGCCCTTTAATCAAAGACCTGATCTGCCTAGTAAGAGGAGGAATGATTGTTGCACCCAGAGTCAGTGAGCACAGGAATTAGACCAAGCCTTCCCTCCACTCCTTGAGAGCCATGCTCTCCTCCCATCTTCTGCCACCTTCACAGATGCGGAGAAAACCCTTTTTTGCAACTTTTTGAGAAGCTAAGGTCTATGTGACTGCTTTTAGCTCACTATGCAATTTTAGCCACAAGCAGTGGTCTTCATTTTAAAAAAAGCAGATAGAAAACAAACCCTGAATCTGTGTCTTGAAGCAGTCTGCTTTGAATAATTTGATATAAAATACAGGAACTAATAGGGTTTCCCGACATTAAAATGATTAATGTTCAGAAATCCTCATTTACATTTTTGTAAAAAAGGCAAACTGTAGATTGGTAAGCCTGTTCCACCCCCACATGAAAACACACCATCGTGGTTTGATGGAATAAATTTTTTCAAACATTCAAAAGCAGAGCTTTAAACACATCTAAATGTAGTACAGCGTAGGGAGCCTTCCTTGTGACTATTTTTTAGAAGAAATGTACTGCTAATGTAGCATTCCATGAGCACAACAAAAACTAAGAGGTGGAACTGGGGGGGGGTGGTAGTTGAACATGATACAAAAACCCAAAACATGATGAAGGTTTCTATGCTTTCAGTTGACTAAATGTGAAGCGGTGTTAGTAGCCAGTGGGGGACATTGGGTTGCTGGTCCTGTTGTGACCTGGAAGCTTTGTACTTCTGCAGAGGGTGCTGCAGTTGATGTGACAGCTTAGCACATGAGAGATTTTCTCTTGTATACGGGTCTAAAGGCAAAGATAACGAGGCCCCTCCACTGCTTTTCTGGCAAACACACCTGCAGCAGAGAGGAGACTTTGGGACCATCTGGATGATGTCTCCGTGACTGGCGTGGACTGACTTAGGGTAGGCTGGAGAAGGGGCAAGGCAGAGCTGGCTTAGCTCCAGCTTTGCTCCATACTCCTCTTCTGCTAAGGACTTCTTGGCGCACGGAGGGGATCTGGTACATGTGTCTGTCTGCTGATCTAGCAGTGTCTGTCTTGGAGAAATCAGTGTGCTCTGTGACTGGAGCCCAAAATACTTCGGGACGATGTGCTCTCTTAGAGTTGAAAGAATATAGTGCAGCTTTGGCTTCTTCTTGACTAGAGGTCAGAAAGGAGAAGTAGCAGATGACTTAAAAGTAGAGCGCACTATACAATACTGTAACGTGGGGGCAACTTTTTTTAATGGTAATTGTGTTGGTTTGTTGATGTTGTGAAGAGCAGAATCACATGCAAAGTATGTAAGTTGGATATAAATCATCAAAATTGTGGTTAATTTTAGACAGTCATTATTACTTTAGTGACCAGAGGTAGCAACTTCTGCAAAAAGTCTGAGATTTTTGTGTCACGTGAAGGAGATGTACACATGCAGCAAATTCAGCCACAACATTTCTGGTGTTTTCAGGCATCCCCATGATTTGGGAGGGAAGAAATAGTGTTTTGAGTCTGAAGCAGGGAGACATCAGTACAGCAAACCTGTATGTTGCTCCTGTAGGCAACACTGCCTTCAATGAGCAGTGCTTGTTCTTTCTTGGAGTAGCTGTCTCTTAAACTTCCCAAACTTAAGCAATTAATAAATCTGTCATTTGTTAAAGTGACTGATTCAGCATGCAGTTAGCCTTCCTGGTTAGTAAATACTTTAAATGAGACTCTGCAGTTGTGCAAGATCAGATGCTTCCAATATATCTCAAAACGAGTTAGTATCAGATCTTACCAAAGCTACAAAATAAAAGCAAAAAGGAAAATAACATATGTTAATGTGCCTCATCCTTTTACGTATGGACAAAGTTTCTAGTGTCTTTGTCAGCTGTGGAGAGGCATTATAATCTTCCGCCCCCAAAGTACCCTGGTTCCCAAATTGTGTCAGACTTTGAAACAAAGATAGGCTTTACAAAAAAGATGCAATTAGTGACTAAAGAGGAAACATTCTTCTTGGGGTGGATAAGTGTCTGGATTTGGTGAAGAACTGGAAACACTTATGTGATAATTAGCATTATTCCTCAAGATAGTCTGTAATGAGAAACTGTTTCCATAGTCTTTTGGGTCTCTTTCCGTGTATTTTTCAGATTGATTAATTGAAGGGTTGGACAGGGTTGAGTAGAGAAGGCTTGTTGTAGTCCTGTGGCCCTGCCTTGTGCGTAGGGTTAGTGAAACTGCTGCTTTACAGCTGCGGAAACTCTCATCTGGCAAATGCAGGTAAAGTAATTTGCAGCTTACTGCACTTGCATACCTGCTATACATTGACCATTAATAAACCAATACATGCCAGCATGTGATCATGTAGCTCCAGTTTTTGGGACTGTACAGTTGTATCTGCCTGTTCACTTCTCTAAGATGCTCCTTTTCATTTAAGTCAATAGTGAGATTTTTAGCTGCTCTTCTGTACTGAGCAGCAACTGAACTTGTGTGGACCCCGTGGTCCACTAGAACAATAGAAATCTTTGAATTGCGCGTTCTTCCCTAGTGTGGCTCTCCCCTTGTTTTGGAAAGTGAGTCACAGGCTAGACCTGCCATAGTTGCCAGAAAATGATGTAATTTGGATAATGTAATATCCCACATACAAACCAAAGACTATTGAGAAATTGGGCTGACAAGAACAAAAAGGAAATAGCTGCATATCAGATGCATATCTCAATTTTTAAATCATTATAATTGTGTGTGCAATTATTAAATACAGAGGTAGTACAAAAGGCATAAAGAAAAGCTGCAGCATTCCTTGAACCATGTTTTCAGATGACCGCGAGGTAGGTAATCCTGTTCTCCTTGTGTGTGCCTCGTGCCAGCAGTAGTTCATGCAGCCAAGCTCTGTCAGACCAGGGAATTGATCTGGTCGAGCACTAACATATGTATCGTGTGGTGTTGCATTAGTTCTCGGCAGGATCAGTTCCCTGGTCCCACTCCCCACAGCCCCTGGGGCACTGGTGTGGCCAAAAATTGGAGGGAAAATGCAGGCAAGAATGAGAAGCAGAGAATGGGAAGGGAAGGGAGTCAGGGGGAGGGGAGAGCATGTTAACTTGTCCAGCGGCCATCTATCTGTACCTTAAAGCAACACTGAAATGATGGCCTTGGCCTCACTAGAGAGGCTTGACATAATTTCAGATGTAAATGTCTAATGTATTGACAGGAGATGCTTCTTTATGTCCCCTTCCCCACCCTGCCACATGGTCCAAAAAGCCAACGTTTGCTTATGGCCCTTGCTCTGTTGGTGGGACCTGGGGAAGGGCTGCCCTGGGGAGTAACTTGCCATCCCCAGGACTCCTTTACCGCAGCAGCTCAGGGTGGTCTTACCCTGACACACAGTGGATGGGGCTCCTGGCCACTGCCCGGCACGGGCAGGTGATGTGCTGTGAACCTGCATGGGATAAGGCTGAGGCCAAAGTCTTTTCCCCTATAAAATGACAAAGGCAAAAAGAGGCCAACAGGTAAGATTTGGTGGGAAAATAAGCGGTCTTATAAGCTCTATTTTGCTGGCAGATGTATCAACTTGAACTCTGCTGCTTTGGGAATGTAAGTGGAATTTCATTTGCTACTAAGATTATGCTTTCAGATGACTGACCCTGGCCTGGAAATACAGTATACAGTGTATCCCCAAGATAAATGAACTGAGCAGCATGTTCCTTATTACTTCATCTCTGTCTCTGTGTTCTGTATTAAAAACTAAACAGTGAAAAACTGGCATGTAAACTGACCCACCCGTGTTAAGCACAGCACTAAGCAAGATCAGTCTGCAGGTACAGCCTGTGCACTCCATCTCCCTCTGTGATATAGTGCTGGCTCTGGCTCTTGGAGCAGCATGCTTTGCTGCTCCTGATTATTGCAACCCGAATACAAACAGATGTTCCTGGTAAGACCGTTAAATATAGCGTTGAATTCAAATCCATCACAATTTAAAACTCTTTCTGAAAGAGGCCTTTGCCATTTGACTGTCCCTAACCCAGATCACATCTTGGACCTGTAACTTAAAAGGAGTTAGAAGGAGTCATTATTTGACTGCCTTTCACTTCTGGAGTGGGATTTCCCATTTACACACTGATGTGATGGGTACTATCAGGAAAGATTACTCTTGCACCAGCCTGTAACTAAAGAGCATTGAGTATTGGATATTGTTCATCCCAATGCAGATAATTGTTCTTCAGAGGTCAGAAATGAATTGTCCAAGAGATGTCCACAGTGCATGGTTTTAAATAGATGTAAAGAAACCCCAAGCAAACCCATAAACCAAATGTGTTAGGCATTAGGAGAGCAAAGTACTGAACTAATTGATACAATTTCTGCAAAACTAAAATGGCTTACAATGCATTCCTTTTTTCAGTCATTTATTTCAAGCCCTGACCCTGAGTTTCATCCATATTACTTCAATATTTCTAGATGCTTTTGAGTGTCAGTAAGCACTCTGCTTTCCCTTGACATGTATGGTCTCCTCTCTGAAAACTCTGGCAATGTTAACTCACATGTGTTGAACAGAGCTAAAAATTCTAGCATTTAGACTGGAGCTTCACTGTGGCAAGATTTGTGGATCCAAAACTGGGTAACCACAAGGCTGTTGGGCAGCCTTATCTTTGTGCTTGTCAGTCTATGTACTGCTAATGAAAGTTACTACAATAATATAAATTCACTTTCAGTCTTGGTAAAATAGCAATAGACTGAGTCAAAAATACTGGGGGAAAAAAAAACCCCAAAACCAAACCAAAAACAAACCCCAGACCAAGCCCCAGAACTTTTCTAGCTTTTTGAGAAGATGCAAGATGAAGGCAGTGGCAATTGCTGAAAACTAAGAAAACAAATAGGATTAAGATTTGTCATGCAGGTATTTTGTCATCAAAAATTAAGTCAGTTTGAGGATGAGGGAGAGAGTGAAAAAGACTTCCTTAAACCAAAGAACTACAATTCTTTATAGGTTAGTTCTTGTTCTTGCATACAATGCTGCTGTTTCATCTAAATAGCAGAAATGGATACAATACAAATAATATAAATGCAGCATTTGACTTCTGGTCACTGATGAATGGTGGTAACTGGCAATATAAAGACAGTGTTTCAGTTTTGTTCACCATCATTTTCTAATAAAACTCTTCAAAGTAAAGGCAGATGTGTGATTACTGCTATATAGCAATTACTCTAATGTATGGTGCTGCCCCTTGAGTAATTAAATATCTTCATTCTAATAAAAAAAAGTGCATGTAAAGTTTCTTTGATTAGGAGCCCTATAGAAATGCTGCAAAAATTTGCATATAGGAAGGTCTAATTAACCATAACACCCAACATGAGAGAAATTGGGAGTTGATCAATTGCCTGTAAGCACTGCCAGCAGTAGAATATACATCTACTGAAATTAGGTTCAAAATGCAATGCATGAAAAAAAAAACCTGAAAACTTTCTGAAAAACCTGAGTTTAGTTTTCTTCTAAATCTAGAGTTTTCTTGACTCTGTTTCTTGCTCCACACAGTTGGTGTTTCTCTGTCCAGTTGTTGTAAATACTTCAGCCTGAGATGTGGTGTGCTTGTCATATGGTGCTGCAGTGGCAGGAGAGTATTTTTTTCCCAAAGCAAGCTAGAATGCAGCTGAGAGGCAGTGTTTATGTAAAGTAAGCTGTGTGAAAAGTGTGAGCTATGATTCAAGAATAACATATATATATTTGTAAATGTAGAATTAAGTTACTCAGGATTTTGCTAACAAGCTGTTCCTATCTTAACACTACATCTACCACCAGAGTGGTATTGAAAATAACAGCTTATCTATTATTTAATATGTTTGTAAAAGAATCAATTGGCAAAGAAAAAAAGCCAACCTTATTTCTGAAGGATAAATGCTTACGCTCTTTCCCTGGCCAGCCATATTGAACACAAAGCACTTTTGTACAGATATCTAGAAAAGAATAATTTCCAGCTCTTTGTCTGAGCAAGGGGGCTATCTTTGAGTTAGGACATTATGGTGTGTGTATGCTGGGCACATTCTGCTATTTTTCAGTAGAGCTAAGAGAAGTAAAGACTAGGTATGTGCAGTGATCAGTTGATGGACGAAAGAATTAGTCTGGGATTTCTCTCAATGCCAGGTTTACTGTCTGTTACTGTGCATAACCATAATTTACACATGTTGAATAACAACACAAGCTATAAGACTATTAGTGGAAAAACAGTTGCTGTGAAATACTTTGGGTTCCAGTAGCTATCAAGTGAGTTCATCAAACTTGCTGCTCAGGTAGGAGCTGTGCATATGTCATCCAGCCTACTCATTTCCCATCCCCATTTGGCTCATTAGGTTGGGTGTTTGTTTTCTTTTACTTTGACATGTTTCCCCCACCTTAAATTGTCACCTTGATGTGCTTGCAGACTGCCTGCTCCTCACAGCAGTGCCCAGCAGAGGTATAGTATGGGTGATAGATGTTGGTCAGATGTTGAATCACAGGTGGGCAACTCTTGGGGTCTTGAATGCCCTTTGCCCAACCACTTGTTTTGCTTGACTGCCATGCCTTGGATACTTGTCTCTTATGTTGGTATCAAAACTCCTCAAACATCTATATGTGTATATCTATAAACATCCTTCCCACCTAGATACTGGATTTTTCAGGTTACCTTAAAGAATTTGGTAGTGCTGTTTATGGTTTCTTCTGTGTGAATGCTTATTAGTTCCCTTCATGAGAAGCCTACTTCTGACAGATTCCTAACAGCTGAAATGAGGTTTTGATGTTTTTTGATGGCTTTTTTTTTTTTTTAAATGAAGCTTTTGGCATGCTACTGCATAGTCTCAGCAGGGCTTAATCTATGTGTGGTGTTGGGGCTGGGGATTACAAGGACACATGCAGGTATCTTCTGAACATGGTTTTTGAATTGCAAGAGACTGGACATTTGAAGCTAGGATAAACCTACAGTCATCTGACATCAAATATCTTGAAAGTAGCTGAATGCTTAATTATAAGTTCAGATTCTGTTGCAAAGGTTTGGTTTGTTTGAGAACTTGATGCCGTGGGAGATGGGGTCACTTTGCCTTTGGCTGACATATGACTTGACCACCAGATGGGGTTCTGCTTTTCCACTTTGGAGAAACTCCCTTTACTGTAGTGTGGTGATGAAAATGCACCATCAGTCTAGGCAACTTGGAAATGGCTGTCTCCAGAAATGTCTCCTGCTTGTAAGCTGGTAGTAGAAGCAGCTGAAGTTTTAGTGGCTGACTCTGCTATGAGGGAGTGAGAATGGCAAGAGGACTATGCTCATTCCTTTTTTTCCCATTTGGAGTAGAAGAAAGTTGTTGTGAGAGTCTTTAGGTGTTTTTGCAGCCTATTGAGAAAAAACAACTTGCATCTCTGCACAGGAAAAACGTGTATCTGTGGACATGGGACTTCAGCTGGGCTTTTTATTTCACTGCAAGAACATTTGCACTCCTGAAATAGAGTGTAGTACTCACGTTCGAAATTAGAAGTGACTGGGCTGTAAGTTTCTTTGAATATACATATTAATTTTCCAGAGGAGGAAGAGAAGAGTACAGAGACATTTTGATTATGTTGCATCTTCATATGGAAAGCTGAAGTAAAATATGCTGTTTAAGGATTTGGCTGAGTATCAAAGGAAGTGTGCAGAAGATCTGCAAGGCATGCTTTTTAAATCTTAGATGAAGGCAAATGTCTAAGGATGAAGGCACTCTGCGTCAGAGTTAGAACAGTGTATTCCTTAGTTTCAAGTTGTATCTGTTTGTGTAATTTTGCACATAGTCCAACGCTCTCTTTCAGGCTCTTCCCTCTTTTTTCGTAAGAATTTCTTGAGCAATGTTAGATTCAATATTTCAGCAAAATCTACTGTGACCACAGGCAACTTCCCTCCCTTGGTCAAGCACCTCTTCCAGTGCTCATGTCCAGATTTCTGACATTACCAGTTGAGTTGATCTGACTGCATGGATCTTGTGCACTCCTTATAGTTGGTCAAATCTTCCTTTTGCTGGGGTACTGCTGCATCTTACTCTTGACCTGGGCTAAGGGACACCACCGCTGCACACCCCCTTTCAGACCTCTATCAACATTGTCTACCAGGTTTTCTCTTCCCCACTGTAAATCTTGCTATTCTGGCATTCATTCTGCTGGTCCCCCTTATCTGGCTGCTGCTGTGGTCAGCTCTTCCTGCCCATTTCTCTTGTTGACAGGAACCGTGTGGCACAGTGACGGTTGCACTCCTCTTCCTCTCCCCCGTGGCAGTTGCTTTCCCAGCACTGCTGGATGACTACTGTCTCCATGCACTGCATTGCTGCCTTGCCTGCCGTAGCACCATAGCACCGGCTGGTTGATTCGTTATTTGTATTGTGGGTTTTTTTTAATATTCTCAGCTAAGCTTTCAGCATGCTGCAGGAGAGATTGCCATGAAAGCTAGTAGCATCTCCGTGGCCCTCTTTTACAGGAGGACTTGTACTGCTTGTGACGGTCAGGCTCTGCAGGCTGCAACTGCCAGTAGCTCAAAATACACAAGCTCTCCTACAACTGTGCAAAAACATGCCCTACAAATGATAGGGGGAAGCGGGGATACAGTTTTAGGGTTGTGTGGCTTCTAGCTGTAACTGCAGCGGCATCTTCCCAGCTTCCATGACCTGCGCTGGGCAGACGCTGTACTCACTAGGGATAAGGTGCGGAGAAATGGGAAGAGAAAAAGAAGGAGCGAATTTGCGGGTCAAAATAGCAACCTAAGTCACTTAAGTCTTGGTGTAGTGCTGAATGTTAACAAGCTGTGATGGTTTGCCAATTAACTTGATCAAAGTATCTAGGTCATTAATAGGCTTGGCAGTGAGGTAAATTGACTTAACATTTTTTTTTTTGTTTCAAGTTTGTGGATGTAGAGGATATTTTTGCTGTGTTAAATTGTTGGCTGACTGTGGATCACAGACCCTGAGTTAACTGCTGTTTATTAAGAAAATCAAGAGGGTGCTCCTGTAAAGCATTTTAAAGTTTGTCCTCTCTTGTCCTATTAAATTCCACTTCAGTAAACACAGTTGTACTAAATTCCACTTCAGTAAACACAGTTGTACTAAGTATCTTTGGAGGAGTCTCAGTATAATAGTAATGTGTCATCTTTTTAACGTGAAATTGCATTATAGCAGTTTACCCCTTTTTAAGACAGAGTAATCTTTTTGTGGTAATAGTAAAGTGAGCTTTACCAGCCTAAAAATTAGTTTC
Organism: Astur gentilis; assembly: GCF_929443795.1. Lineage (NCBI taxonomy): Eukaryota > Metazoa > Chordata > Aves > Accipitriformes > Accipitridae > Astur > Astur gentilis. Next base: position 61,589,524 of record NC_064919.1, read on the forward strand.
TTAATGAAAGGGGGCTGATCAGGATGCCTGTCCTGTGTTTCACTTTGGTGATTTCAAAATAAAAATGATTGGCACTACTTATGTCTTCTAATGTGGAGGCTTTTACGTTAACTCCTGTGCCCGAAAGCACTTGGAGATCTTGGGGGAGGTGGTTGTATTGGTTTTGTGTGGCAAGGTTTTGGGGGGGGGGGGGGGGGGTGTGTTACAGGGGTGGCTTCGGTAAGAAGCTGCTGGAAGCTTCCCCTGTGTTCGAGAGCGAGCCCATACCAGCCGGCTCTAAGACAGACCCGCCGCCGGCCAAGGCCGAGCCAATCAGCGATAGTGGTAATGCCTCTGTGATAACGTTTTTTAAGAAGGGAAAAAAGTTGGGACAGAGAAAAACAGCTGCCGGAGTGAGGAGTGAGAACGTGTAAGAGAAACAGCCCTGCGGACACCCAGGTCAGTGAAGAAGGAGGGGGAGGAGATGCTCCAGGCGCCGGAGCAGAGATTCCCCTGCAGCCCGTGAGGAAGACCCTGGTGAGGCAGGCTGTCCCCCTGCAGTCCAGGAAGGTCCACCATGGAGCAGATATCCACCTGCAGCCCGTGGAGGACCCCACACCAGAGCAGGTGGGTTCCCGAAGGAGGCTGTGACCCCATGGGAACCCCACGCTGGAGCAGGTTCCTGGCAGGACCTGCAGATCTGTGGAGAGAGGAGCCCACGCTGGAGCAGGTATTCTGGCAGGACTTGTGACCCTGGGGGGGACCCACGCTGGAGCAGTGTGCTCCTGAAGGACTGCACGCCATGGAAGGGACCCATGCTGGAGCAGTTCATGAAGAACTGCAACCTGTGGGAATGGCCCACGTTGGAGGAGTTCGTGGAGGACTGTCTCCCGTGGGTGGGACCCCACGCTGGAGCAGGGGAAGAGTGTGATAAGCCCGCACCCTGAGGAGGTGAAGCGGCAGAAAATAACGTGTGATGACCATAAACCCCATCCCTGTTTCCCTGTGCCGCTGGGGGGGCTTGGTGGTGAAATCCGGGAGTGAAGTTGTGCCCAGGAAGAAGGGAGGGGTGGAGGGAAGGTGTTCTGAGATTTCGTTTTATTTCTCATTACCTTGCTCTGGTTGATTTGTAATAAATTGAGCTAATTTTCCCAAATTGAGTCTGTTTTGCCCGTGATGGTAATTAGTGAATGATCTCTCCTGTCCTTATCTTGACTCGCAAGCTTTTTGTTATATTTTTCTCTCCCCTGTCCAGCTGAGGATGGGGGAGTGATAGAACGGCTTTGGTGGGCACCTGGTGTTCAGCCAGGGTCAACCCATCTCAGTGGTACAGGAGTATTTCCAAATAGGGCATTGTGTTTGTTGAAGCAATTCGCACCAGCTTTGTTTCCATTGAGCTTCTCTGTAGTTTTTGTTTCTCAGAGAAATTACTTCTATAGAAACTAATGAGCAAACCATTCTCTAGCCTTTGTGCACCTGAAGGTTTGCTAGAGGGTTACCACAAGCTGAAATCTCTCTGGAAACATGGTTGTTGTAGTACATAAGCTCCATAACTACTTTGAAATAGTCTCTAAAACTTGTCAAGTTTTTCCTCCTGATTTAAAATGTCTTCTATTTTCATTTCCTCTTCAGGCATGAACAAGGAAAGAAAGGAGCACTTTGTTTTATATTTGCCACTTTGCATAAACCACTGAGGTTTCCCATAAGTAGTCTTAAACATCCAAAAGTGGGTTTAATAAGACTTTTCATGCATATGGCATTTTGTGTTTAAACGTGGTGACCAGTAATGGCTATAGCATTCTGGCTGGGGCTGTGTAGCTGCTGTGTGCAACACTGTTGGCTTAGGATACCACTGACAAGGATTCTCCTGCCTCTTTGTTTTTCTGCATGTTTTTGACGTGCTGACATTGAATATCCAGAGGCATTCACAACTTGCCCTGAGTGGCAGCCACAGTGGGAATGGTGTTACAGGGCAGCAGAGCCTGGGTCATCTGTGGATGAGTGGAGGTAGTGTTACAGGGTAAGTTAGCCAGAGTGTGTGGGCTTCATGGGGGGGAGTCAGCCAACGATGTAGGTGCTGGTAGCTGGTTTGCCCGTTCAAATTATTGAAAAACACCTTTTTTTTTTTTTTTTTTTTTTTTTGGCAGGATAGAAGAAAATATTTTTATGCATTGGTACTTTAAGTCGTGGGGGGGGTTCTTGATTGGTGCTAAGTGCCATAAGCCAGACTTGATACACCATTGACCTGTTTATTGCCTTTGAATCAAATTATGTCCTGGTAGCTTACTTTTGCCAGTGCCTAATATCTTGTCGGGTGACTGGCAGGCTCTTAGCTGAGTAAGTATTTCCTGAACCTCTCTTACTGTCTTGAGTAACCTGAATACTGGGGCACAGATAGTAGATTTTTATCACTTGATGATTACTCAGATTGATAGGGATGTTTCACTGTTTGTTCTTGGTGACAAGATTGCCTTGTGTGCACAGATATTGGGAATCATGATGTCAAAACCTTTAAACTGAAGTGCTGTCACCAGACACTGGTTATTTGTTGCATGAGATACTATTAATTACACTGTCAAATTTTTACCATGCTCATTGCAATCAGGTTTTTCTTCTTAGCCTGGTCTTTGAACTACAGCTTCTCTTTTACTCTGTCCTATTGCTACTTAAGTGCATTAAATAATATAAGCTGTTCCAAGGGAAGATTTTAGAGTTTTGCAATGAAATCAGCTTGTTCTAACACTTAGTTTCTCAGGTCCATTTTCTTAAAGGAATGGTTTTATTCCTGACTCTTAATTACTGTCTAGAAAGAAGTTTGAGATGCCTATGACTATTTTATGCAGATTTTAGTCATATGTCCTCAATAAAAATTCCAGCTTGCACTGTCAAAATTGTAGCCAGGTATCTACATACTGTATAGAAATTTTGGGTATTGTCCTTAGTGTAAATTGGTGTTAACAAACTGCTTCAGCTCTCTGTAGAAAACACTATGTAGTTTTGAAACTGGGATAATGATACGGTCCTGAAGGATCCAAAGCTTTGTTCAACAATTCTTTGTTTATGGTCTGATGATAAAGGTCAGGCTGAAGAGCACTTGTGAATTTTTTTTGCTGTTTTCTGTTATAGAAAGGCTGTTTATTTTCATCGGTATAAAGTGATACCATGATTTTCTTGGGTTTTCATTTCTTTGTGGATTATTAAATGCTGTTATACTGCTGCTTACATTTTTCTCATCCGCTGCAGGCCTGATTTGTATGTATATGCTTCTCAAAATTCTATAGATTGTTATTAAGTAGGTAGGGGAGTACTGTCTTTCCAGCCACTGAAATGCAAAGCATTGCTTGCATAGCCATGGGAAGAAGAAAACAGAAAAAGGTAACTGTAGGGGCTGTGCATCAAGTTTCTCACCTAAATGCCTTGGGTTTTTCTTTGTTCCTCTGTCTTGTGTTTCTTTTTGACACGGGACAAAGTTTAAACTTTGCAAACTCCCTCTTGTTGCTGTTTTGCAGTGTTTACATAACACTAAATGCTTTTAACAACTGTGCAGCCTTTCACAAGCTGGCTCTTTCAGTCTTTTCACTTCTTTAACATCTTGTTCTCTCATCCGTGTCTTTTAGTTCTTACTTGGCTGCTGTCCTGCACCTTTCTTTAAGAGTCCCAGCTGCCTGTCTAGTAGATGTACTTCTTGGGTCCTTTTTGTGGTTTCTTTACCTGCATACTTACTATTAGTTGCTTTCACAAAAGTAACCTTTGTCAGATGTTAGACAGTAAAATATAAGTACCCGAATGGGATCCAGTGGGCTTGAACTGGTCGAGGAGTCAAAAGAGCACCCTGCATCATGCCATGTTTGAGTTTCGTTTCTTGCTTTGCCATAGGTCTCCTGTGTGGCCTCAACAAACTCTTTAGTTTGCATCTCCTTTGGGGGTTTTTGCTGACCCAGCTGCATCAGTCTCCAAGTAAATACACACATCTGCAGGTAGAGCTGTGTTTTTCTCTTGCTGGTCTTGAACCATGAACTGGCTTCAACACCTGCACAACATAGAAGATTTTATGCTGAATCTTCACCAGATGTACTTCCCTCAGTCACTTTTCTACACTAGAAAAGTGTGTTGATTATAGACATGGTGGCAATGTTTATGCCTGTCATCTTGCCTTCAAAGAAATGTAATAGCATATCACTCCAGACAGCTGGGGACTAATACTTTCATGGAAGGCACTGTGCAGTGGTAACAGGCAAACACATAAAATCCCAGATCTTGATGTAAAAATGACTGTTTTCATGTTTCTTTAGTTGTCTTTCCATGTGTGTCTAGCTTGACAGCTGCTGGAAACCATATATCTGGTGATGCACTGGAGTTTGGGAGTGGGTGAACAAAAGATGCAGGTTCCCTGATGGGTAGGTTTGGTTCAGTTTTAGTAGTAGCCTCATCAAAGTCACTGTCAGATAGATCACTTCGTAGAGACTACAGCTCTGTTTTCTATGGATTTGGATAATAATTACTGCCATGGAAGGGTGTAGGCTTTGGGTAAAGGCTCACTGTAACTGTGACTTAAGATGAGTAGGGCTATTGCATGATGAAAGTGTGAAGACTACCTGAAGGACCCATTATTGGTTATTTTACTATAACATTTTTGTGCCTTGCCAAGGGCACGTATCTTCTGCTACTATTCTGCTCAAGTGGGTTGCTTGGAGGACTGTTAGGTTATGCCAGGCCAGAATCCTTTAAATTGGTAAATCTGAAATACCATATTCTGATTTTTTTGAAAGGGTGTCTTAAATTGTATTACCATACTGCATCTGTAGGAGACATAATAGAGCAAAGCAAACTGCAATAACATGTAGCAAGGCAGTATGAAGTGCAAGTCTAAACTAGGGTCTTGGAGTCTGGGATCACGATGTTTTTCTAAAGCAAACATAGTGTGTTTTGGGGAGTAACTTGTTTTGCAACATTTTCACACCAGCAAATACTGTACTGTTTAAAAATGCTTTTACTGCTATGTCTACTTCTGTTTATCAAATCAGTGTCTACACAGACTGGCAAAATACTAAGTTTAGATAAATTCACATGCCAAATTCTGCTTCCCTCCTTTTCAGATAAAAGCATTATTTGATTTGTAGGGCTGGAGGGAGACCCTTTGTGTTTACATGTGGGACTTGCTATGGAGCTCGTGTCTGCACTACCTAAAATTTCATTAGTGGTTTGAGTCTGTCATCTGTCTGAAATTATGCTTTCCAGGGGCCACTGAGCCACCACTGCCAGACTAACACAGGAAAGACTTGTGTTTCTGCCACTGTGGTCTCTGCTGCCCATTGGAGAGAGGGCTGTTAAAGCAGGTCTAGACTCTGCAGCTGGGTGATGCACATCAATCTGAGTTGTGTTAACTTAGTGTCACAGAGTTTGCAGGGTATTCAGGAGAGGACCGCTCTGTTCCATCCTCTTTCCCCTTTTCATCCAAGTGAAAAATGAATTCCTTCTGGAAAAAAGAGATACTTCAGGCTACACCTTCCCCAGATACTCCTCTGAGACATTTGAATGCTTAGTATTTCCACCTCATTTGCTCAGGTAACCTGTTGGGTACTGTTCTTTCTGCTGAGAAGAATTAGGTGAGGTTTCTTAGAGAGAAACACTCACTGTGGCTGTTCAGCCTCCACAAGGGTGGCGAACACCCTTCCTGGTACTGCTTTCTCTCCTGCCTCTTCATCATTTGTCCCCAGCCTCTGGCAGCTTGGAGCCAGGCCAAGAGCAGGGGGATGAGGCATCCCTGTGACCACCAGCCTGGGCTTTGTTAGCATTGGCCCCTCGGTCAGCATGTTACCTCGCAGAGCAGTCCTCGAGTTTGTGGTTGATACCCAGTGCTAAATCTTAATGTTTCTGCAAACAGAGAAGACGGCAAAACAAAGCCTGATTGCAAAGGTTTGGGGGGCTGTCATGAAACGCAGGCACATGTGCTGCTGTTACCTTGTTGGGGTGTTGCTGGAGGGTCTCTATTCCCCCCGCACCCCCCCAATGTAGAAGTGCTGAGTAAACAGGACTTGGCTGCTGCTGGGTGCCCAGCAGCCTGCAATGGCCTTGGGGCCCTGCCGAGGCTCCAGAGCAGGTTTCCTGAGCAGCACCTTGCCTTGTGGACTCTAATCAGCGATTAACCCACATAAGGGATGTCTGGAATAGAACAGATTAAAACAACAAATAGTATCTGTGCTGCCATCTTGTGAACCAGAATTTTATAACATCTTTAGGGTTATTTTGTAAATATGTCAGTGTTGCCATGGCAGCAGAAATCTGGTGTGGAAAAATGTTGTTGAAATGATTTATTGCTGGTTTAGTGCGCTGTACAGGGCGGGCAAGTCATCACTGCTTCTCCCTTCTCATCTAAATCAAATATGAAGTGCATCAGAAGGGCTTTGATCAGGGAAGTGAATGTTGCAACAAACTTTACGCAGGTGTGCTCCACTCGACAAAATGCAGTAATACGCAGCGAGATCCATATTATTTTAATACTTATGCTCAGTGAAACATTCATGTATGGGTTCTTGGTTTTCAGTGTAGCTTTTGCTGAAAGTCAGTATCTTCCCTGGTGAAATCATAATCATAAGTTGAGATGCTGCTAAATCTGATGCCAGCTGGAGACCCAGAGATATGCAACTTCAAGTCAGAACTGACTTATGGAAGGGTAAAAAATGAGAGTGCTACAAGTTAATGCAAAATCTCTTGCTAAAGGATTTTATGTTCATTTTACATGCTGAAGTTCTGAGATCTTGTGAAGCCAGTGATTCATGGTGTCCTCCACGGTGCTATCTTCATGTTACTTCTTGTAAGCAACATAAGAGAAGTGGTGACTGAGATGACCTGCATCACGCCTTCCTTCCCCACACAGCTCTGGTGACCCATGATCACAAAGTATTGACTTTTCAGACAAAGTATGTTTTAGGATAGATAAAACTTGAGATTCAGTAAAGAGTGCCACTAGAGTATGAATGTAGAGCCTCAAATTTAGGAGGCAATGTTTCCAAGGCTTCTGGCTCCAGGAGTAAGTTGACAGCAGAGGTCTGTAGCTCTAATTGGAGCCAAGGCTCCCAACTGTAAGGAAGATTTGGGGCTGAAGGTACCAGAACACAAGAAAAAAAGGTATGAAGAAAGTAGTTTTCTCAGCTGCCTGCTCTGTCACTGCTCTTCACGGCCTCTAAGTGGAGCCTCCAAACTTGTGCAGGTTTTTTTATACAACTCATACTTTTTGCAGTGATGGTATTCCACTTGTCTGTTTCTGTTTTCATGGAATGGCTGGAAGCTTTGCATGCATTTGTGCTGGAAACAGCCTGTGGCTCTTTGTGAAACAACCTTTTCCTAAGCTTTATGGTTTAGGAGATGTACTACGCTAAAGCTTGCAGTCTAATGAGAACAAATTCCAAAGTTAACACACAGTCTTTCCTTATAAACAAATCAATGTTGCCACCACCACTCCACCTCAGCCAAGCAACACACCTGGCTTGCTTCTGCTGCTCTCACCCTCCTTTTTAAAGCAATATTTATGGGACTGTTGGTGGGAGAAAAAATCTTCTTTTTTTTTTTTTGCATTAGAAAACAAAGCAAATGAAGAGTTAAGAGCTGAGATTTCTCAACAAATCTTTAGATTCAGAAACTAGAGACATAGTAATGTGGAACTCTAAATGGTGAGTTCTCATGCTTCAGACTATTGTATATTTCTAAGTATCTTCAAATAAAAGTTTTGGCTTAAAAACAAAATCACACAACTTCACAGGCATTTCAAATTAGAATGTAACATTTTGCTTTGGGACTGATTGTTGTTACTCATGTTATCTAGCAACAAGATTTTTTTCACCCTTTGTTTGGAATGAGATGGCTATATTGTAATCTCTAGGTCAACAGTCTGTTTCACTTCCCCACAGTATGCATGTGCTTAACCAGACTGAAACACTTTGGTTGCGAGCCAGGGAGGTAGTAAATGGGTGGAAACTTATCTTTACCTTGTCTTCGCTATACCCTTCTCGTAGTGGCATTCAGTGTCCTGAGCTTTGGCTCTGGAGTCCTGTCTTTGCTTCACCAAAGGTCTGCTTTCACCAGGAGGTGAAAACCTGGTGCCCTTGGATCCACAATTTGCAGGATAAATCCGAAAGGGCAGGGCAGTGCAAGTATAAATTTTGCTGCAATATCCAGTGTGTGCCAAATGTGATGGGCTTTGGGTGGGTTATACAATGTATTGTCTCTTCTCTGCTGAACACTGGCTCCAGCATTTCCAGTCCCTTAGCCAGCTGTGTGTGCTTTGCTGACCACACAGACTGTCAATGACAACTCCATAACTGGTTAAGTTCATAGTGCAGCGCTGGCGCTTCCAGTTCCCTTGACCTTTGCCTTGAATGAGAGTCAGGGTTTTTTTGCTTTTCAAGTGCAAGCCCAAGCTCATTATACTGCTGCTGGTTTGTGTGGTCAAATGTGGAAACTGGAATCTGTTGGTGAGCAGTGTGCTGTTTACTGCTTGTGGGTCTGGCACAGAAGTCATCATTGTTATCTTGCCAGAAATTCACTGCCGAACTGCTCTGGCTTGGACTGCCAAGAGTCAAGACAGAACTGAGCAAAGCAAAGGGAAATTGTACCTCAATACTTGCTCGTGGCAGGCTTTCCAGTGCTATGCATTGGAATTAAAGTATTGGGGATATATTTCCATTGATCAGGTCTGAGTTTGGATTTTTGTCTAAGGCAAATTCTTTGTTTCTGTGTTGGCAAGTACTGCAGTATTACGAAAATAAAAGCAGGCTGTATTTATGCATACTGGTGTATGACCCCAAGTATCTCTCTTCAGGAAAACATCTGTTTATGCATGTTTGAACCCAAATGATAAGGCTAAAACTGGCATGGGTAGCTCTGCAGTGCTGTTTTAATGATAGCTAATTTTTGATGGTGGCAGCCAGGACTTCAGGGATATTGCATACTTTAGTCCACGTCCTGAGATTACATTTTGTCCCTCCCCCATGGCGTGGGGTTTTGGTTTAGCTGTAACTAGTGATCAAGTCAACAATCACGTTCACACTGTGACAGTTTTTCATAGCATACATCTCTCAGTAAGTTAAGGTTGTTAAAAAAACAGCATAAATTATAGGATTGCATTGTAGAAAAGAAATGGCAGAAATGCATGCATTTGATAGCTATAACAGTCCTATTCCACAAGCTTCACACTGAAGAAAAACATACCGTCTAACATTGAGTTATAGGTTCTTCCTCTTGTATAGTCACAGTATTAACTAGTTTTTGTGGGTAACAGTTCCTGCAACAGGCTTAAATCTGGTGCTGATCTTGCAGTACTGTGTGCTCAAGAAAACAGTGAGTGAGCCAAAGGCAATGCTGCTTTTCTAGCCCAGAAGAAAAATAAATTGCTCCAAAGGTATCTATAAATCTTTACTGTCAGGTGGATATTCTCGGTTTCAGTTAAAGAAACAGAAGTAGAAGGATTTCTGGTTTTCAGTCCAGTCTACTCCTGCTGTCAGCACCATGACATATAGTAACTTTCATAAACTCACCAAACTGTGTCTTAAAAAGCAGGACCTCACAGCCTTAAAGTAATGCTTCTTTCTGTTTAAAACCACAACTACATTTTAACTGAATCAGTGTAATTGCAAGTATTGGGGAGAAAAGTGCTACAGATGTCTCAAATACTCTCTCCTAGTAAGAGTTGGGCAGCTGTTTGCATAACTAAAACTTACTAGGTTGTTTGTATATTTGTAGGATTTCATGCAAATACTGAGGCTTTTCCTTCCTCTGACAAAACACATGCAAAATGGAGTAAATCCTTTCACAGCAGATCTTGTTGTAGCTAAGTTCTGCAACTTCCAGACATTAGTAAAACCTGTCTTCTGTGTAACACAGCTGTAGCTGTGTTCTCAGTCTTGGAAACTGATTCGCCAAAGCTATAAGTTACAGTTGCCCTATCACAGACCTGTTAGTTTTTCTAGAATGGATATCACTTATAGATTTTTAGCTATAAATGGAAAGAAACTCTTTGCATGTTTCAGGTTTGTTCCATTTACTTCTCTCTACTTTTTTTCCTTTTTTTTTTTTTTTTTTTTTCACTGAGTTAATAACATTCTCCTTCTAAAAAGAGATGTGTTTGTTTATCTGGGCTTGTTGGATTGGCAACTGTATTCTTCATGACACCCCCCCCACCCCCCCCTTTTTTTTTTTCTGGTTTCTTTGCTTCCTCATAGTTTCCTGTTTGTTCCTCAGTGTATTGCATTTACCCATTAGACAGGGTAGCCTCCCTGTCCGGAATAGCATGGTTCCAGGTTAATCTTAAAGGCTCATCACCACACTGGAAACAGATCCAAACCAGTTTTGCTGTTGTTGAATAAGAGGAGGTTTGAAAAGCTGAGGAGTAGCTTTCAACTTGGATCTCATTTAGAGCTTGGGGAATGACTCAATTTTATACAGACCCTTTTACAGGCCAAATCCACCCAAATGCATCCTTTTTCTGTCTCCCAAAACCAGCAGGAGGTTGTGAATAGCAAGCTCTTTGCGTCACAGGAACAGGAATTTGGAGGGTTATAATTTACAACCTAGACCTGCTCTGAAGGTGGGTGTTCTTTCATAGCGTCATGCCCAGGTTGCTATTAGCCCTTCCCTCTTAGCACTAAGTGATGCCTTGCTAATGGACATTCAACTATAAAGCTGTTAAATTTGATCTCTGGGGCAGTGCTGACACACGGAGCTCTTTCTGCTGGTGAGCCTCAGTTGTATGGTGAAGGAAAGCCTGAGGAAGAGCTGCTTGCCATGGAAGAGCAAATAGCAGTGCTTAGCTGGCTTTATGGGGGAGCTCCTGCAATAGCTGATTTTGGGCCAGGGGAAAGTTGCCTCTAAGGAGCAAATTTTTGTACCAGAAGGGAGAAAAGCAACTTTGGGGGCACATGTATGTATCTTCAAAAACAGTTGCAATGAAATCTTTTTTTGGTGCTCTTGACTGAAGATGTCAGAAAAATGTTTTCATAAGAAAACTGAGAATCAGAAGTGTAAAGGATCCAGTACAAGCTACCAAACACTACTCTGGGGGCATACAGTTCATATCACTGGAGATGGTCCATTGGACAACAGGGACAGCTTTGGCTCATGGTAAATACCTCCTGTGGCTCAGCAAGCTCCTCCTGCTATCCGTACAGCTCTTTTCCTAAAATACATCTTCTAGAAAATAAACCCTGTAGAAAGAGCTAACTGGCTCCGGTAAAACCCACATTTCCTGGGAGTACATGTTCTTTGTTTATTCTTCTTTGTCATCTCTTTTAGAGAAGAAAAATGCAACATTTTGCTTTAGTATGTATATCTATTTAGTCTATAAAATGTCATTAATAAGGATGACTTTTGGGACCCTTGGCACAGACCCATAACACATGAACATGCAACAGAAGATGGAGCAGGAAACTTGTCAGGGATACGGTTCTCCTCACCAAAGCAGCTTTTATACTGCAAAGTACAGTTTTCCTAATGACACTCGCTCCCTGCAGTTTTGTGTGATATTGTCCCAGATTTATGGCTGGTGGTTTCCTGAAGAGCTATTTGGGTAGTCTGTGCTTCATGAAACAACTTTCATATGTCCTGTAACAAATCCAGAAGTGTAATGGAGTAGGTCATTTGTCTTGAGTTTTAAGGTGAAAGAAAATGAAGTAGTGAGGTTTTCTCCTGTGTGGTGGGGGAAAAACTGGCTCATTTTCAACTTGGATCCCAGTTTTCTTGTTTCTGAAGTCACCCCTCTGGAGGTGATGTTAGATTTGTAATGCTGTCTTATGCAGAATACAGCAACGCTGCCTTAGTGACAGTAAGTAAGGTGAACTGATGTCTTCAGCTTTGTTCTTGTCCATTTGTAATGGTATTAATGCCCTTCTAACAACAGCAGAGATTGCCTAAGCAAAAAAAAAAAAAAAGATATTGGGAAAGAACTAACCAGATTTATAGCTCTTGTAAAGTGATTTAGCTGCTAGAAATAAGCATAATATCATGGGACCGAAACACTTAGACCACCAATATAAGGAACTTCTGGCCCAGTGGTTAGGATGCTAACCTTCAGGAGTGCTTTGGTAGCAGTTTCTTTTGGTGACTCAATACAAACATACTGGATAATCCACTTTTATGTCTGTTACTGGCCTTCTGAACTGGTTATATGTTTAATAATTACTGTTTTCTATCTAGTACTCCATCTATCACATCTAAGCCTCAAAAACGTAACTAGTTTACCACCTTGAAGGATTTAGTCACTATTTGATGAGAAGCCATCCCACCTGATGGGCTATGGGAATGTTTCAGCCAACTCACTGCCAGGCAGACCTCAAATACATAAAGTACCTTGGCCTGTTTCAACAAAAACCCTCACTCCTTCCTCCAGCACTGGCACCATGTGCTTTACGGGTAAACATGGCAAGCTGCCGCGTGTTGCGTGAGGAGGATGAGCTGCAGAAGTGCTCTATACTGAGGTGAGCATTGCTGCAAGCTTGGGTTACAGAGCACATCGGCTGCAGGAGCCAGCCTCGCCCAGCACGTTGCTGGCTTTAATGCTTTTGAGGTTTAGCCCTGGCATAGCTATCACAGAGTTTTTAAATGCAAACATCAATAATACACAGTACTTCATGTTTTCTTCTGGTTTCAGCTTAAATTACTGTCTATTTAAAAGCCCAGTGCTGTTCAAAAGATCCGAGTCGGACTCCTCAGGGGATGTATGCTTCAAATCATGTTGTTTGGTTAATGATGGGTCAGGACCATGAATACAGATATGATTCTGTAGTCATTTTGATCTGCCATGTGAATGAACATGAGAATTTTCTCCTTAGCCTGCACCTTTTTCTCTTACAATTTTGTTGTGGTAATGACATTAAAAGTACAATGGTTGTGGGTGAAAGGTGTCACTTTTGTTAAAATCACAAATAACAATGTTTCTCAAATGATGTCTCTGTAGGTGGATGGAGGTCTGCTTGGAAGAAGAGCTCCCCCCAACTACGGAGCTGGAGGAAGGCTTAAGAAATGGTGTTTACCTTGCCAAGCTTGCAAAATTCTTTGCCCCTAACGTGGTGTCAGACAAAAAGATCTATGATGTGGAGCAGGCTCGTTATAAGGTAATAACTTTTTCAGTTCTCTCACCAACAAGACAAAAAAATGTAATATCTGTATTCCAGCTCTTAAAGATACCCAAGCATGGTTGGTTAACTTTCTGCATCTCTTTTGTAAGACTGTCAGAACTAAATGGAAGACAAACAGCACTAACAAGCCACCATGATAAGTCAGGAATGTTTTACCCTTAAAAAAACTATGTTAATGTCAATGTTTTTAAAGCTGAACAAATTACACTTCTGGTACCAGGGAGAACATGAGTTTTACCATTTATACAATTATTTCTCATTAGGAATGGGAGCTAAAAGCAATTCAGTAACGAAACTTGGTAACTATTCCAAATTTTCCTCATTTTGTATAGAAGGACATTCACTTCATTAGACCTGTGTGTTTATTTTACCAAATTTAACAGAGAGGCAAAAAACAAGCTCCAGCAATTAGCTTGCTACCTAGGTGAGCTGTTTGTCTCCAAATGCTCAATAATATAGAAATATATACAGGCATATGGAGTAGTCCAGCTATGGAATGCATTATCCTAACATGTAGAGGTGGCAGAAAAAAATAAAATGGACATTTTTAAGGTGTAATCACTGGCTGTTGTTTGAGAGTTGAGAAATTAAGCTGTTCTAGCTCCCATATGGTTAATAGAACCATGGCTAAGAATCCTGGTTACATTTAAATGCTTCTCTTGAAAATCTCCAAAACTTGAGTTCAGGCTTCTTTTCCCCCTTTACCCTGACTCTTTAAAAATTAATTAAAAAACAAACAAACAAATAAAAACTAACAAACAAACAAACAAACAAAACCAAAACTTTCCCACTTTGCTCTTTTAACTGCTGCTTGCGTAGGCTGTGGGAAGGGTCAGGTATTCAAGTAGATCTGAAGAATGACCAACCGCTTCTTATCTGTTCTCCTCCACAGTAGTGCTAAGCAGTGTTACCACTTCTGTATTTTGGAGGTAGTGGTTCATGGTATTAGACAGCCAGCCTTTACTCTCAAAGACTACTGAAGGGCTGTACAAATGACCACCTCAGTCACAGTCCAGTCACATGGGTACAAATCTGGCTTATGTTACATAAAATAATGAGCTGGACGGTGTGGGGCTGTTGATGTGTTAGGATGTTTCATTAGCAGCATTGCGGCTGTGATGCTTTGGTCTCCAGGTTCAAACAAGGGAAAATTCCCTGAACTTGACTTCAGGATATAAAATTGGGAAGCAACAGAAGGATCAGTAATTAGAGAATTTACTTTATGTGGTTTTTATCATGTTTTCCTTCAATGTTTCCAACAGAGATCTGGCCTTCATTTTCGGCACACTGACAACACTGTGCAGTGGCTAAGAGCAATGGAGTCCATTGGTCTACCTAAGGTAAGCCTTTAAATTTTAGCAAAGAAACTGGCTCAAGGCACTGACTCACTGAGATCCTCTTTCATCTGCTTGAGCATAAAAGGTTGCTTGCAGTAAGTCTACGGGGAAGGGGTAATTCAGGAAACAGATCTGAAGAGGAGGTAATGCTGAAAGCAGTGGGAATGTCAGTTATGTGCTACTGCTGCTGGTGTGCGTGGGCTGAGGCTGCTGTGGACGAGTGCTGTGGGTGGAAATGCTTACTGTGCTTCTCCCGTCAAAAGACAAATGGAGATGCAAGCGGTGTTTTAGCTATATCTTATTGCTAGTACAGTCTCTGTGGGGGCCTGAAAGGAATATGATTTAAACTAGAAAACTTAAATATTTGCTTCCTTTAGGTTACTGCCTCTCATGGTGTCTCTTGCTGCCTCTTCCTCTTAATGTACGTCCCAGTTTCTCTGCCTCTACCCTGTTTCCAGACTGTCTTTGCACACTCCAGTGCATCTACGTGGCTATGCTGCTGCTCCTCTTCCACCAGCTGCTTTCTTGGGTCACCTCTCATATTTATCTTCCTCCTTGTGGGTCTTCGCTTGTCATCTCCCCCCTCTGCTGCTGTTTCTGGGCACCAGTGAGTCTTTTTTGGATGAAAATCCTTTCAGAAAGGACTGTGCGGAAGCACCTACTCTGCTTATTTGGACAGTTCAGCACCCACACACAGCCTGGGGCAAGTCCTCCCTTGCCCAGGCTGCCCAGCAGCTGCCCCTGGGTGCCTCGGTGGAGGCAGCCCCGGTGCTGCCCAATGCACTGTGGTGGGGCACAGCAGGGATGATCAGATGGCTGCCTGAAGGGCTGCAGGGACTAGTGGCCAGTCGCTGCAGGCAAACTTGCTGCAGGTGCCCACAAGCAGAAAAGGGCACACATAGCTGCCATCAGAAATGCCACAGAGATGGGGAAGGTCCTGCCTTTCCCAGGTCAGGGGTTTTTGGGGTTTCTTTGTCTAACTTGAGCCCTCCATTCAGCTGGCTGATTTCCACCCTGCCATCCCTCCTCTGAAACATTTCGCTTCTGTTGCGGAGGATGGTCATGGCCAAAAGCTTTCCCGAGTCTCCCTCCCAAAGCGGTTGTGAGAAAATGATGAAGAGGGCACTTTGTTCCTGACTTACTCAGTCTTGTCTTATTAACCATGGGAAGGCGCATCCCCAAGTGCCCAGCCTGGGCTGGAAGCACACTGCCAACTCTCACGGTTAGCTAAGCCTTTTATTTTTGTGGAGAAACAGTGTTTAGCGACTGGGACCAAGGCCAGGAACAAATTAGTGGTAGAACCAAATTGGAATTTATGATGTGACTTTTTGGCTAAATTGCTTGATATTTCTCTCTGAATATCTTTCTCTGTAAATGATGTATTCACAAAGTTAGGGGTGCCGGCAATTAGAATTTTGCATTTTTAAACCATACTTGATAAGTTTGGTTCACAATGAGACTTTGCAAATTGTGACTGCATCCCAGGTTTTGAGTGTCTGTAGGAGGACAAGCCCTACTGGCTGAGCTTGTGCCAAAGGACCTTTTCTAAAAATATTGCTGAAATGCTGTCTGCTTATCTTCCTCTATTCCCCTCTTATAAAGTAGCTTTTATGCTTTATTAAATTCTTCCTTACGAAAACTACTGACAAAGCTAAAATAACATCAGAAGAGACTTGATTCATAACTGTATAGAAGTAACAGCTGAAATTCTGTAAGTTTAAGGTATGGTTCTGAAGAGACCTCATTTTAGCTACTTTTCTGTTCAGCTTCTTCTCCTTTAACTGTGTGATCTTTGTTTTTTAGATCTTTTATCCAGAGACCACAGATGTCTACGACAGGAAAAACATTCCTAGGATGATATATTGCATTCACGCTCTAAGGTAGCTGGTGATGGGAGTAAAAGTTAAAGTAAATGCTAAAACTAGGAGTGTAAGCCTTTAAATGGCTTTACAGTAACCAGTATCTCAAAATCTGTCAGAATTTACAAGTTCATTAATTTAATGAACTTTGCCCAACTTTGTCAGGATTATTGGCCAAATTATTTTCAAAATAGAAATGAAGGACTACTGAATTTAGCACAAACACCCCTCCTTCAATGAGTACACCCCCTTACAAAGTGGAGATACCATTTCAAAACACATACTGCAACAGAAACCAAATAAATGAACAAAAACTTAGCAAAATATTAGTATAACCATGGGGCAGATGTGCTGAAAAGAGTGAAAATGATGATGAACTGACATCTTTCTGTCCCAAAAAAGGAGCAAATAATTGATATGTTCTGAGGCCATTCATGTAAAAGTCAATATTTTCCAAGATTTTAAAGTTCTGAGCAACTTGATTTTTGAATGTAAAGTCAGGAAGGCTTTGACAACACCGTTGAAGGAGGAGCTTAACATTTATGTCCTGCCTTAAGGATTTTCTTGATGTTCGTTACTTTTAGCGCTAAACATCTGCCTTGTGCCGTCCCTGGTGTGAGGGGCAGTGGTGTTGGCAGACAGCTCCTGCCTCTTGTGGCTCTCTTAGCTCATTTCCTGCACATGGAGACCTCTTCCTTTCATTACTTTCTTGCAGCTAGGCTTGCAGACAACATAATTAACTTATGCCCCAAACTCTCTTCCACATTCCTAATGGTGTTCCAAGGCACTTCAAATACTCCAGGGCTACAGGTCAGAAACTATTCAATACATGCTGTAACTGAAATTTTTTAAGGTCTAATCCTTGAAATGATGTGCCCACTCTTGCACTCCATGTGCACTCACTGCCAATAAATAGGGCATACTGTGAAAGTTCATCATATTTCTTTCAAATGCTAGGTTTTCAGAGTTGACAGCCCTGGGGGAGGGTTTGTCACCTTTGACAAGTGTTTCCACTTGAAATTATTATGCCTGGTGTAATATTAACTGAACAGTATCATCAGGACTGTTTGAGGGTAGCCCTCACCTAAAACTTGGTAGCATGGTCTGTTCTGTCAGTGTAAGCTTGTGAGTGATTTCCTGAAGTGGATGCATGGGGCTCAGATGTTAACCAGCTCAGGCTCACACAGTGGGCTGCCTGCCCCTTCAGCCACATTATGGGCTGGCTCAGATGTTTTACAGGAGGTGGAAGAGCACAGTGAGGTTTTCTGATACTTGCTTCCTCGTGTATGGAGGAGGACTTCATCAGCTGTGGATTTGAATGCTACGTGAAAAATAAGCCCATCACTTCAATACCTTCTCAAGATCTGCCTTATGACAATGGCAATAACTCTTTTAATCTTGAACAGAATTTTGCAATGGGTTGACTTTTGCTAGAAGTTTTCCTTTCTCCATCTTGATGTGCCCCAGGATTTATGCCAGTATTAGAATTAGTCTGTATTGTCTCAGCTTTCACTTCCAATTTTTTCCTGTTTAAATTACTTTTCCTTGCTGCTTATCAACACAAAGCTATAACTCTGTACTTACAAGTCATTATTTTATAAGTGGACTTTGTATCAAGTGTGTCATGCCACACTGAAGGGCAATAGGCCTGCAATGCTTTTGCTTATGATGCTTTCCCATGAAAGTGTAAGGCCCTATGCCTGCATCACATGCAGGATGTAAGAATCAAAGAAACAATTGTTCAACTACTTCTATTTCCATGCCTTTTCCTAAAATGCATGTCATAAGTCCTTCACTGGAGTCTTTCAAACCAAACTCCAGTGTCAGTATTGAATGGCACACAGCCTACCTTGAAAGCAGTCTGGGAAACAACAGAATTAAGGACAAGGTACTTGCCTGGCCAGCAGTGTTCCCAGTTGGACTGGCATCAGAGGATCGCTGAGCTGCAGTAGCCCAGTTCTGTTCCCCTTCTGCTGTTATTGTAACTACTGACCTGCTGGTGTCTGTCCCCCTGGCTCCACACTGTGTACCCCACCCACTCTACTCTCTGGGTTTGTCAGATCATCCTCTCCAGGGGATCAGTACAGGGTTCACAGACCCTGGAAAAGTCCATGTCCCTGTTGTTCTCAGAGTCCAGCACATCTAGAAAGAGCAATGGTAAGCAGGCTTTTCACCTTTGCAGCTGTAGCATATGCACATGACCACTGAATGAAGAATCACCATTGGGTTTAAATGCTAAATTCTAATGCATCTTGGAGCACATGCTCAAATTTCAAAGGCTTATAACTTGGGAAAATTGAGCACTTCCTCACAGAGGTGAGGAGCTGACCTACTTCCCATTCTTTCTTAGCTGTTACCAAGTCACTACTCCGAAGCAACATGATTCTTGAGCTTTCCAACAAAACTGTGTAAATTTAACACAGGATATTTTCTTATTCTTAGAAATAATGAAGCCATATTTAATTGAGATCTTTCCTACACAACTTCATTTATACACAGTCAGTGTGCATAATTTAAGTGCTTAAAATTGATAAGATTATTTTTAATTGCCCCTTTAAGCAGCGTGAAATAGCCTTAACTGTAGGTAATGGGAGCAAAAAGCTCCATCTATCCAGAGGGTCTATTTGACATCTGAAATGTTAACATCTCGCAGGGAAAGTCTTTGGTTACTTAGGGTCTTGCTGACCTTTGAGCTGCTAGAGGGCCTGAAGATAGACAATGACTCTAAGCAAGATGGTTTAAATATATTTTTAGGCTATGTCCCGGTTCAAGTCTGAAATGAAGACCATTGTACTTACAGTATTTGGAACAACTTGCACTGTCAAATACAGCACTGCTCTGGCCAGGAAGGAGTGACTTAGCAAACAATTTCTAGACTCCTGTTGAATATAATTACACTCTTGCTTTTCTCCTGTTTGAAACATCAATACTTAAGGCCCGACTTGAAAACTAGAAAGGCATAGGCCTCATTTCTTGCACTATTTTTCCTGTGAAAGCCAGTTTGGATTTGTTCCTGGACTAAATGAGGTTAAGAACCAGTTCATTGAAATTAAGATGCTAAGAGTGATTCTTGTTCATAAATAGCAGGGCCGATGAGGTTTTGGGTGGTTTTTTCCCTGCAAAATTTAGTTTTCAAATTATCTTTGCAAGCAGATCACTGCTACATCCTTGACAAACTATCCTTCTGAAGCTACACAGCTTCAAAACATTGTTTTCCTAGGAAGCAATAGAATAACATGAATGTCTTTTAAAAAGTGTGCTATTTTTTCAGATCTGTCTTTTTTCAGTATGTTATACATGAGCTAAGCATAAAACAAGACCCAGGAACCTCTGCCTGGAATGAACTTCAGTTCTGTGTGGGTGATGCAAGGGGAACTTCACCCAGGAACTACCCTTTCCCCTTTGTTTCTCCCCTGCTCCTGATGCCTCATATCCAGCTTTCTTAACCCCAAGACCCCCTGCTTTTGATTTTATGTGGGTTGTCTGAGGTTCAAGTTACACTATAAAAGCATTAAGCAAGCTGTTTGAAGTGAAATTATACCTTAATACAGAGTAGAAGTGTCTCTGTGTTCCCTGCAAGACTCGAAGCACATTTTCAGCACCACCTGGTGGTTAGTAAGTTTCGCCAAAAAAAAGCTTAGGAAGTAACGCACATGGCTCAGTATCATCCTGGAAGTGCTGAACAGCAAAAATATGGGTGTCTAATGTTCATACTGCTTTTTCTTCCTCTGTCTTTTTATTGTGGTGACCTCCAAAGAAGCCAGCATAGTCCCATGATGCTGATGATCACTCTATGACACTCAGCCCTTCAGCCAGGACTGTGTCCCTGACTCAGAGTAAAATTTCTTTAAAAGCCCACAAGGGAAGACTGGCAGGCAGATCAGGATAACAGAGGAACCTGGTTTATTACTATAGTCACATGGTTCTTTTCCTGCTTTATCTACCTTGCATTTAAGACTGCCGCTGCCATTCTCACCTTTCAAAGCAATGATTTTGAGGGGCTGCAGCAGTTGAAAGAGTGTCGACGTACATAAGATGTGCTGCTGTATCCTTCCAGGTTGTGACAGGGCACAGGAGTAGCTGTGGTATCATGGAAGATGAAATGCTGATTCTGTGTGCTCTGAAATAATTGTGACAGCTACAAATACTTGCTTTGAAATCTCATCCTGTAATTTGCTAATAGCGAAAAAAACCCACAACAACAAAACACAAAAGGGAAATGTGCCCCTCTAGAAACAAAAACGTCAAGCCATAATGCACATTCGCAATGTACGAGGTTGGGGTGAAGTCATTTAAATAAGGGGTGCAAAATAATCCTGTTTGAGGAATGTGTTATTTAAGTCTTGTTTTTAAAATCTACATTTTAATCCCTGCTTGCAAAACCTACTTGTTTAACACTTGTTTATTTAATTTCACTGATAAATTATAGAAACACCAGTCCTTTGTAGGTAAATACATGCCTTTTCTTTGAAAGATATTGAGAAAATGTGGATATATACAGCTGTTTTTTCAGATGGCACCCCAGAGCTCTAGGAGTAACGAGTATAGATATTTTTCATGCTATATTGAAACAAAAATATTAGTTCCCGGAGACCACTTCAGATTTAACTTTCTTCATTTTCCAAAAGCTAAATAGCTAATGACATGCATATGAGATGGGCTTGGATGGACTTACAGGTCCTTGTTCCTCTACACTTAGTAAGAAGGGTGTCAGTGATTTGTGTGTCTTCAGCTATTAATTACAGGGATGTAATAACACAAGTCAAACCAGTACATAGATCCAAAGCTATAAGCTGTACTAAAGTGCATTCACATCTTGATTTTTTTTTCCCCCAATACTAGCTTTTGAATTTCTTTAATTGTTTTCCACTAAGGTTTTCTACTTGTTTACACATCCCCTCTGATCTGAGACACACTGACAGTGCCTCTCCCTTAGAGGTGCTTCTTTGAAACATCAAGTCAGAAAAGACTTCTCTTTCTATAAGACTTAAAAACATAACATAAAGAAAACTGTAAGGTTAATTTATTCCATATCAGCACATGAAAGTCAAGGGCTAATGAACAAGCTTCATAAAAGTGGTTTTTTTCTTGTACAGAAAGCAAACACCTCAACCACCTGTAAGACTTTAAATTCTAATTTTCTTCTTTGCAGTTTATATCTGTTCAAACTAGGATTAGCACCACAGATCCAGGACCTACTGGGAAAAGTGGACTTCACAGGTAATAAACTGCTTATCTAATCATATGTTAGATGGTTTCTTCATCCAGTAAATCTGCTAACATTGTACATATTTTCTATTATGGTGTCTCCTCCCACAAGGTTGTTCTGAACACAACCTAATTAAATAGGTGGGTGGCTGCTATTTTTAATGAATGTCAGTCTCTGAAGAACAGAAGGGAGTGAATTTGCATGGAATACTTGTCGTATCTTGGATTCCTTCAAAATGGGGAGGAAAAACTGCTAGGAGGCTGTGGCCACAAGTGCTTTCAAAAATACTGCACCTGTATTTGTAGGTATGGTGATTCATAATGAAATTCTTATGCTTTTGTTCTGATAATACTTTTTTTTTTTATTTGAACAGAGGAAGAAATCAGCAACATGCGAAAGGAGCTAGAGAAGTACGGTATACAGATGCCATCTTTTAGTAAAATTGGTGGGATTCTGGCCAGTGAATTATCAGTGGATGAAGCTGCATGTAAGTGTGGCTCTTGTTCTGTTTTCTACTGGGTAATTTGATACAACACTAACAAAATATTTTCTGTGTTTTAATTCACCTAGCTTGCCACCTCTTAACAAGAAAAACAAGCAAGTTTTCACTGACTATCACACTGCATCATTTTTGCAAGACCTTTTGCAATTTTTCAGTCTGTATTTTTGAGCATCTCTATTGAACCATAGGAAGTGATACCAGAGACGAAGATTTCTTACAATCTTTTGCATGGGTTTAATGCTTTGGTAGCTAGTGCTCCTCTAGAATGACGAACTGAGCTCTGTGTGTGCCTCTGCACCGTAGGCAGTACAGTGGAGACAGCTGTGGGAACAAGGTATCTTCTCTGTGCCTCCTTTCTGTGTTGGCAGTTTTCCTCAAACACCCCATCAGGCTGCTGTGAGGAAAAGTCACTGTTCCAGATAGACAACTCTCTTGCATATGTTGGTGCATATGTGGAGGAACCATTTGTCTCCATGGGCAGCTTTCAATCTATCTGACCACTGGCATGAGACCCACAGCATGGTAGAACATTGCTGGAGGCCACATCCTGCCCGTGCATCTGAAATAAGCTTTTCCGTTTTAGAGGGATTGATGCACAGTTATGGTCCTTTTGAGTCTGCCTTGAATAGCTTCCACTCGAAAACAAAATTAAAAGCTTTTTTGCTGCCTGAGCCTATGCAGCTGAAAATGTGTTTTTTCTTTATTTCAGTTTTTTGTGGAATGAAGCGATACATTTAAAACAACAACAACAAAATGCTCGACCTTAAATGACATGAAATGAAGTGTGTTCACTTAAATCCACACTTGACATCTAGTTATTTTGTTCAAAATCCTAGCCTTTTTCAGAGGAGCAAATTGAAGAACAGAAGGGCTGGCACAGTGGGTACTGATACAAGCCAGTAACAGTGCCCTAGAGTGTACATGGGGAGGTGGAGGGAATAAAAGCTGCGTTATAATTAAGTTCCATTGCAACTTTATTAAACCTTGCAAAGTAGCATAATTGAAACAAGCTGATCTATGATGTTACTTAGTGTGTTGAAATTTCCAGACCTTAAACACACTTCCTGATGTTGATTCGCATTCTGTGTTGTATATTCTAGAGCCTGCTATAGCTTAGTATGTGCATGCTTCTGCAAAGCTAGCTCTTAAAATACTGCCTTTGGAAGTGGGGGTAGTTTGTCTCCTTTTTTTAGCAAATTTTGGAGATTTAATGACTACCAAGCACTTTTCCAGGGAGCTTCCTTCCTGCCCTGAAGATGAAAGGGCTGCAACTTCCTTCTCTGAAAGCTTATTATAGTGTGTGTAGGGTTTCCTTTAACTTCTGAAGATTTTTCAGTCTTCCATAGAAAAGCAGTGTTTCCTGATGCTGGTCCTGTCCCTTTGGGCAAGGAGTGTGCTGTAGATAACACACCCTGCCCCAGAACAGGAAACATCTGCTATGGGAACCCTCGTGCACTAGTGAGGTTGGACATGGAGATCCTGCAAAAGGAAAGGGTCTACTATCCTGCTTCCGAAATGGAGTAAGCAAAAGGAGATATGAAGTGAAACAGCTGCTGGTGACTCCCCCTGTGCTGTCAGCAATAGTAGAAATCAGCATGCAAAGAGTAAGCTTAAGTGCTTTCAAAGGGAGCTTATTCTGCAGGTAACCCTCTCTGTTATTCTGTGCTTCCAGACTGCTCTTTCAAGTCCAATTAGGCTTCTTACTGTTTCTCTTGGTAGATGGGTTCACAACATCCACCAATACCTGTTCACTTCTCTCTTAACCTTGAACCTGTCTTTTGACCACTTTTTATTAGCTCTGCTTATGTCAGTGAGACTTCTTACACAACTGTGGAAGAGATTACATCTTTCCTATGTGTTTTGTTATATGAGCATTTGGGGGTGATATGTGTGTCTAAGAACAGCGTTCTTCTCTTAGCCCCTTGAAGTTGATCTGGGTGTTCATACAGTCATAGTTAGAAGGGACCCAACAAGGATCATCAAGTCCAACTCCCTGCTCCTTGCAGGATGACCTAAAACTAAACCATATGACTAAGAGCATGGTCCAGACACTCCTTTAACTCTGACAGGCTTGGTGCCGTGACCGCTTCCCTGGGGAGCCTGTCCCAGTGAAGAACCATTTCCTAATGTCCACAATGAACTTGCCCTGTTTCTAAAGTTCAATGTCAAAGGAACCAGTCTGTCTCTCTGCTTCTCCTCCACTATGTCAGCTGATTCCATTTCCCATCTGATGCTGTGCTGAACTGAGCTAGGGCAAAATAATTTTAGAACAACTTTCTAGCATGAATTTAGTGCTAAGCAATGTGTTATCCACCAACAGCTAGTCAAGTCGCTCCAGTAACTGCCCCATCTGAGAGCGTGTTACTTCACTTCATGCTTCATTTGCCCATGTTGAGTTTCCAGTGGTCTGCCTTTCTGTTCTACTTCCCTAAATTTGCACACTCTTTTGTTTTTCTAAAAACTCAAATTTCCTAATCATTGACAAGCATCTTTCATTTCTTTTATTTACTGAAAGAAACTGAAGGCTCTAAACTGAGATATATAGGCCCTTAGTTGAACTTAATGCAGAAGAGTGCTTTTTACTGAATGCTTTTCTCCAGTTTAGCAAAACCATGCAAGGCTACATAGCAATTAAATACTGATCAAATAAGGAAAGATAGCATTTGTGCTTTCCCTCACACATCTCATTGGTGGCATGAAAGTAAATCCTAGACAAGCTGCTTGGTGATAAATGGGGAGTTGCTGCATTCCTCCTTTAGGGTAAGATCTAGATAAACATTTATCAGGAATTACATTTTAAGTAGAAATGT
This sequence comes from Astur gentilis, assembly GCF_929443795.1. Classification (NCBI taxonomy): domain Eukaryota; kingdom Metazoa; phylum Chordata; class Aves; order Accipitriformes; family Accipitridae; genus Astur; species Astur gentilis. Next base: position 61,614,347 of record NC_064919.1, read on the forward strand.
CTGTAAAATCTTTGAGATGAATGTGCCACCAGACAGTTGTTGGGGTCTCTTTGTGGCATGAAGGTCCAGACAAACTGTAGCTCTAGTGAAGTCCTTAGTCTAGACTGATCTTAGGGCCAAAAATGTGCAGGGAATACCTCAGAAGGGTGTGTTAGCCATCACTCTACACCTAATGCAGCTGCCAGTGGTTTTAATTGTGTCCATTTATGTAAATTTGCTGTGTGGAAAAACAAGAGCATTTCTGACTCCTAAAATCTTGGAGTCGAGCATCTATTCAGTATTTGAAGTTTTCTAGTTTTCTCAAAGGAAAGGTTTAACACTTAAGCTGGTCAATAGCTGTAGTGAGTCCTATGACACTTACTCCCTTTTTCCTGTGCAGTAATGTTTTGGGAACCCTGCAAAGCTCTTTGGGTATTCTCTCTCCCTGTTTGCAGTTTGCTGTCCTGTGGTTTTGCAGGTGATAGAAGTAACAGCCATTACATCACTGTCTCTCTGGTTCCCAGCTGCTCATGGAGATCCTCAGACAAGGAGCCAGTTCATCCCAGGAAGGCTTAGATGTGGAGTACAGGGCTGCACCCTGCCTAGGGAATCTTAACTATGTATTCTGGAGGACAAGTTTCATGGAGTTTGGATTTCCTTATTCTTGTGCACTATCCTTCAGACATAGTTAGTTTAGACAATACTTTCATGTGTCTTATATCTTCATGGACATGAAAGTAGCTTTAAGAGGAAAACTACCAAAAATTTTTTCAATTCCTACATATAATTGCCATCTAAATGACATAAGACTTGGACAATAAAATGTACCTCATGTTTTATTTTCTGTCCGTAGAATAGTAACCCCTAGTTGGGAGAAGGGTGAACATGGAACAGACAGCAGTGTGCCACATTTGAGCAAACATGGAGTGCTTTTGTTGCTGCAGTCTAGGGGAAACTTTAGGAGTGGGATGTTTGAAGGGGAATATGTAAATTGTTGAATATATATTAAACATTCATTTAAAATAAATCAGAAGAAACAGTGACAGTTTGGAATATGTTTTGCTTCCTGAAGTTTAGGATTGTGCTTTTAATTTTAGTGCATGCAGCAGTAATAGCAATTAACGAAGCTATTGAGAGGAGAAGAGCTGAGCAAACCATTGCAACTCTGAGGAACCCAAATGCCATGTTGCTAAATGTGGATGAGGAACTTGCACAGGACTATCAGAATGAACTCTTTGAAGCTAAAAGGAGAAAAGAATCAAATGCAAGACTTAAGGTAGTGGTATTTTATTAGGGCTCTTTTATACATGTTCCTTCATGTTGTTTCTCATGCTGTAGTATTACTGTTTTAAAAATTAAATTAATTTTTAAAATTAGTATAATTAGGAAAAACCCCACTTCTAAGCTAAATGAGATAAATAATGGCAATGCAACAAGCTGACAGCCAGTTTTATAATATGATTACTATGAGTATGATGTAGCTTGACTTTGACTAAAGGATAAAATACCAGAAGACTAAAAACAAATAAAGATTGGTTTTCCTCTATCAACTGCTTTAGAAAAAAACCCCAAATTTTCTGTTTAAAAAGTTGCAAAAAGAATAATACCTTTTTTGAGGATAAAGTATTACTTCTGCCACAGATCCTTAATGTGAAATTATTTGCTTTGTTTTTTTACACAAGAGCTACTGCTTTCTGTAGTTGAACAATGCTACATTATATTTACAAGGCTATTTTACAGGAAGCAGAAAATGCTTTAAATATTGCTCAGCCAGATACCATGAAGTGCTGATTTTTTTAGTTCATGTTGTCAACAAATTCCTTTACCAATACATCCAGCAAATATTTCAGCTGATGCAGTTTTGATGACTCCCGCTAATAACTTTTATCTCTGCAAAGATTTGTGTGTACTAGCAACAATTTTGTTTTCTTAGAATGGAACAATCTCTGAAGAAGAGAGAGACGTCTACGAGGAGCTGCTGACACAAGCTGAGATTCAAGGCAATATCAATAAGATAAACAGTAAGCTATTCTGGATCCTTACAGAAGTGTGCACGTAACACATGATCTCCCAGATTCCAGCTGAACATGACTTGAATCCACATGAACAAACAAAATGTTTCTGTGGAAACTTTATGAAATATACAGAAGTAACTAATGTCTGTCTACAACAGCTTTTTCTTGCTGCTCCTTCTTTACTAATCTTTGGGGGGGTTTAACATCTGTGTGTGTGGTTTTTGTTGTAAGGATTCCTCAGTTCAGAATCAAATAATTCGTTGCCTGCTCTGTTTCCTTATGTTTGAGTTCCTTTTGTGTGCAGAATACTGTAAATTTTGTCCCCCTCTTCTATATAGAGCCAAAATTCATTCTTAAGCTTCCAGTTAGCTGTGGTCGAACTGCTCCCACAGAGGCTCGCACAGAGCCAGACTCCCTTTGTAGGACTGGTCTTGAAATAGATAATCCTCTGCTGGGTAAAGATTACCACCCTCGCTGGCTTTTATAACAAGTGAGATGCTGACAGCAATGGACTACTTCTTCACAAAAACGTATTTGCTGTTTTATAAGCATTGTTTTCATTTCAGTTCACATAGCTTTAGTCCAAGTGAATGAGGCTATTGACCGGCAAGATGAAGTGGCACTGATGGCAGGTTTGAACCGTCCTGCTCTGAGCCTATTTGAAGTTCTGCCGCAAAATTCCTCATGGTACCTATTGCAATTGTGTGATTCTAAAGAACAGAAAATGCAGGTAATTTAATGGAACAGATACTACACATCAGTTTGCATTTCTTAGCTGATCTTAATCCAGAGAAATTGCTTTTATCTGCCTTCAGAATCACTTACGAAACAGTTTTACAAAGGTTTTAGAATAACTACTGTACTAATTGACACCAGAGAAGCTGCATTTGCTCTAAAGAGCATGATGCCCTTGTAAGTAGTTACTAAGATACAAGATGAAATTTTGAGATATAGCATGCAACCCCTAATACTATGTTTGTTTTGAAAACAAGTTATAACTTGAGTACAACAAAAGGTAATATTGAATCATTAACAGCAAATGAGAGTCAGTTGGGTTTTAAGAAGAAAACCCATCATTTTGAGAAAGATGAAAATCACAGGGACAGATTAATGCTGTGTTTACTGTGACATTGTATTTGATGCACAGGGGATAGTACAATCAAATCCTAATGTCCTGTCAAAGGGATTTTATCCATTATCTCCCATCAAACTTAAAAGCATAATTAAATCTTTTTTTCTGATCTGTTAGATAGCAGGGGTTCCAAATATGCTCGACAAAAGTGAAATACAGAAAGAAGTTAGTGTTGCCAATGCGGAAGCTGAGGCTCACAAGCTTAGTGAGTAACTGTTTTAATACTCATTCTTTACCATCACCGTTTAATTATGTTAAGCTGATTAATTGAATCTACCATTTCTTGTGCGTAAACAAGGTTTCTTAAACTGAAACCATATGTGTTGCATTTTATTTTCGTAACTGTTCATCTCGGTGTCACAATTGCCAAGTCACCAATCTGTGCTGCATTGGATATACCCTTATCTAAGGTAGCTAATGCTTTTTTCTTTGAATAACTTGAGCCACTGGTAAACACATTGGCTAAAACCGAAGACAATGCATGGCTTGATGGCTTGAACAAATATTTATTAGTGCAGTATTAATTCTCACTGGGGAGCAATGACCATCCTTGTAGAATTAAAATAGAATGATCACATGGAAAAATAAAAATAGAATTATCACATGGAAGAATATTTTGAAATCACATCACAGAGGAAAATTATTCTCACTTTTAGGCACACATATCTATATCTGACCTGTTCTTAGCCTACTAAGAATGTCACAAGATAAAAGTTATAGTTTGTAAAAAATATAGTTAAGGGGGATCTAAATTTGCAGTGCATGTATTCCTGCTTTTGACTGGGAACTTCTCTGCTAGGAAGTTCAGCTTTGGTTAAAATGCTGTCGTTTCATGCTACATCTGGGCATGGCTTAGTGGCTGTTTTGTCTCTGGTATTATTTCCAATGCTTTGAATCCAGGGTGATTGCTTTCTTAATGTGACTTAAAGGCTGTACGGTGAGGTCAACATAAGCCAGAAGATAAGTTTGACTTGCTACCTCAAATGTTACTTTATTTTAGATTGGTTAGGCATGGTAAGCAGTACTTTCTCTAAAAGAGTTGTTCCTTGGTAAAGGAAATTAGAAGGAAAATGTGGTGTATGAAAAGCCGTAACAGCAATCTGGAGAGCAACTTGTTTCTTATGTTTGGTTTGAAAAGGAAAAAATAGTGGTTTTGTTACTGGAATATGAACAATGCAAAGTGTGTTTTGCAAGTTGCATGTTCAGTTCCTGAATTAGAAATCAGTAGGTTGGTTATTAACTAGAGAGCTCTTCTAGTCCATTAGTGGACTCTGACTCTTTTCCTCTTTGGTCTTTTCTCTAAAAAAAGCGTGAACGCTGTAGCTTTGAGAACCTTTTCTTTTTCTAACCTCAGGAATAACCAATAGACAGAGCCATCAAGCACAACATGGCCCCATATGACTATGCTTCAGAGCAATTGAGATGAGAGAGAAGGGGCTTGTTTACGTGGTCCTTGTTACTTAGGTTTTCAAAGTCTCTGTGTTGTAATAGTAAGGTCTGAGTGTCGCTGCTTATGTGAACTCTGGATGGTGTGTGCTGTACAAGCAGTCCTGTACAGACTTGAGCAGTTAGTGGTGACTAAAAGCATTTCCTGGATAATAATATACAGAAAAGCCATAAGATAAGGTAGAGGAGGTAGGGGTTATTTTGCTGATGGAAATGACACTTAGGTAATGTCATTCTTTACTCTGTCTCATGCACTCTAACCTTCAAGGTTGTTTCCTTTTGTGCAAGACAAGAGCAGTCCCTTGTACAACATGTTCCTGGGTGCGTCCTGGCCTGGGTTTCTCCAGAGTTGGCTCCTTCAGGTGTGCAATTACAGTGGCTGTGACTAAGCTAAGGTGTGTTTCAAGGGTTTTGCAGCTGCCCAAGTGGGAAGTGTTTTTCAGCATTTTTCTGCTGGGGTTCAAACTTCTGCTGAAGTCAGTTCAGCAATAAGCAAAACAGGCGAGTTGTTTAGGTACCGAAAAGGGTTATGCTCATACTCCTTTATGGTAGTCTGTTTAATTTGAAATTTGAGCTGTAGAGAAGGGGATAATATCTAGATGGCAGTGCTTGTGAGGACTGATCTTCCACCCTGTTAGACAAACAAACGGGTGCTGGCATGCAGAGGAAGTCCTAGAAGCTGTAGCATGTGGTTTTCCATCAGTTCAGCTACTGAAAATCTCAATCCCCCAATGCATTTGGCTGATTTCTACCAGGCCTCCTGAAAATGAACAATAAAAATTTTGTTGATGTTGCAGGACAGGCTCATCCTAGCTAGCTAAGTCCTACCAAAAGGAGGAGGCAAGGGAGGAAACATGGTGCAGGAGGGGAGTGTTTGGGGGGAAGCAAGACTGAGGAGCTGCAGCTGATGTACCCAGCAGTACCTGCCACAAGCAAACCCAGGAGGGATGTTAGGTCTTTCTCTGTGCTAGGATGGGGTCAGCTCTTTGTTTCGGGTTAAAAGTACAATAAGCAGTCTCTAATATCTTAAAGTCCAGAAACCTTAAATTGTTCCAGTCATTTATTTGCTGCATACCTTTGAATAGACACTGTTTTTAAAACATTCAGTAGTTCTGTCTTCAATAATCTCACACAAATATGTTTCTTCTCTAATGACAGCAAATTATACTCTCTGGAATAGCCTAACTGCCATCTACATGGCATAAAAAGCAAATGGCATATGAAAATTAATAGGCTTTTCTTTCCCTGCTGTTCTCTAGAACTTATAGCAGTTGACAATATCAATACTGCAATTCGTAACAGTGATCCTAGTAAAACACTGGTTGCACTGATGAAACCGGAGGCGCAGCTGCCTGTTGTTCACTCATTTGCTGCTGCTGTCTATCAGACTGAGCTGTTCAACCTCCAACAACAGAATGCTGTGGTAAGAGTGAAAAGCTTACAAACTGCTCACTGATGTTATGTAGTCAAACCACAAAAGAGCACAAACATAGCATGTTGTTGTGTTAAATGAGACTTAATTCTCTTGCCATGGTGTTATGTATTGCATGAATGGTTTTCCTTGAATAGGCAATATTGAATCACAGAATTTGTTTCTTGACATACTTTGCTCTGGCTGAGCTCTTGTGTTGCAACAAATCAACTGTCATTTTTTTAATTGTTGCATGCTCTTAATGAAAAACTCTGTTTTATATATTGTGTAGAAAAGTAATCCCCTGCTATGAGGGTAAGACCAGAATAGATGGGATTGTGGGGCAAAAGAATGAAAGGCTCAAGGTGTAGCAAACCCAGTAAACTCTATCACCAGTGTTGTTTTAATCTGATATGCCCGTGACTAGGAAATTTGCCAGGCTTTTTAAGTCAAGTCCATCTCCTTGATGGTATCTAGACTGTGTAACTTAAATTTGTTACACTGCTTATTTAGCTTCCTGACTGCAATACATTATTGTCCTACAGAACTACCTGGCACACGATGAACTGTTTATTGCAGTAGAAATGTTGTCAGCTGTTGTGTTGCTAAACCAGGCCTTGGAAAATAAGGACATCCTAATGATAAAGAATCATCTCAGAAACCCATGCATTGGCTTCAATAATCTGGAAGAGGAAAGCTTTCAACGGTAAAGGTTCATTTTGTCTTGGCTGAGTGAGACATGGCAACTTCTGCAAAAAGGATAAGTAGGCATTTTATTAGGTGGGCTCTCCTGTGTTGTGGTTATGAAGCCGAAATAGCTGCAAGATAAACATCTGTGTTATAAATTAATAAAGGATAATGTGACAATTGCTGAACTAGTTGTGTAACTTTAAGTAATCGCACAGCCTCAGATGTTTGAAGGCAGAGGATGTGTGAGGTGCAGGGAAAATATCCTCAGAAAGTAAACATTAAGATCTGACAAGAATTTTTGCAGACACTAAAACGTGAACCAACTGCAGCTGGAAACTGTTAATCAGTAACCTCTCTGCAATTCTGAAAGAAGATCTTTGGAATGAGGTAGTGTTTAATGCCTTAAGCTCCAGGAAGTCCCTTAAAACAAGGCTGACCCCTTTTTTGCCTGAGAATTGCAAAGGTCTGAAAAATGTAGCACAGTCCTGCTTGCTAAAAAGCAGAGTGTAACACTGTGCACATGTGCATGTTTAACACTAAATTATAGCCTTCACTCAGCTGCCAGCTGCTTGCATTGCTATGTGCCTGACTGGTCACAGCCATGTGTTGCTACTTCTGTGCTCTTTTGTGTACCTGCAAAAAATATCAGGCCAAATTATGATTTGTAAGACCTGAGCCCCTGGCATGTGGGGGAGAGTGTGGGGGCATGGGCTGGTTCTTGCCTCTCTGTCACAGCTGGTGGAAACCTCCATCTGCTGCTGGGAGGCATTACTAGGCAAAAGCGACAGTAGTGGCTGAAGATCTTCACCAGGCTTCCAGGGGACATGAGTCTGAAAGTGGCCCTCGCTAGGTGTCTCAAAGCTGGAGGGAGGGCAGTCGGGATAGGAATAAGAGGCCAGTGTTTTGGTTAGAGGGAGCAGAATGCCATAAGGTGGAGCAAAATTATTCTGCCACTTGGGCTCTGCTAATGTGAGGTGGTGCTTGTGGGCAAGAGAAGCAATGTTATACAGAAATGGGCCCCAAAGTGTCCCAAGTGCAGCTTTTTTGGCTGGTGTTACTGTGACCTGATCTTTAGATTAAGCTGCCAGTCAATACAAATGAAATTCTAGGAATTAGTTGGAATAGAGAATAAAATAGAGTTCTATTATGCCATTGTGTAAATCTGTGCTGCCAACCATATGTTGAATATTGCAGGAAGCTTTGACTGCACAATACCAGAAGGAATACAGTAGAGCTAGAAAAAGTTCAGTGAGGGAGATGGTGTTCAGTGGCTTTGTACCAGAAGAGATTAACTTGTTAGGAATGTGTTTCCTAGAAGAGAGAATATAGGGGAAATATGACAGAGGTCTGCAAAAGTTAATGATGTGGGGAAGGCTAATAAAAGTTGCCAGCTTCTCTTATAACTTCAGTTTTTATTTTTTTATGAGAATTGGAGTGAGAAAAGGTTGGACACGATCAAATATCAAGTTTAAAATTTACATAAGGAACTGCCATCTCACAAAACACTTAAATAGTGGGAGTCATTCCTCCAGAATATATAAGATTTCAAATTAGAGTTGATAAATTAATGGAGCACAGCATTATTGGCAACTACCAAAGTGATACGTAACCTCTAGTTCAGGAAGCCCTTAAATGCAGGCTGTTGAATGCTGGAAAGGCAAATCAGAGCAGGATTTATCTGTAGCACCATACAGCAAAGCGTACGTCCAGTGTGTGTATTACCATCATCCCACGTTGCCAAGAAAAGTGCTCCGAACTAGTGTACGGGGCCATTTTTTCAGATCATGAAATGCATGTGTAGAACCAGCAAGGCAGCTTGCATGTCTGTATTATTTCTGGCAAGAGATGAGTTTGTCTGAAATTCATTGAAAAAAATACTAGGCACTAAGTGGTGGATGATACATCTGACTAATTCTTTACGGCAGTTTCTTGTATATGAAGTACACTTCTGTATTTTATATCTTCTTGTAGTTATGCTGATACACTATTGTCTATTAAGTCAGAGGCTTCATCTCAAGGCCAAGATTATTTAAGCTGGAATGATATCCAGAACTGCATTGACATGGTTACTATGCAAATTCAAGAAGAAAATGAAAGTAAGTAATTCTTCCTCTACCTTGCCCACAGAGATGGTAGTCTCATCCTTGGTACATAAAATTCTGTGCTGAATGGCCTTGTACAGACACTCTTCAAGAGAGAAAAGCATTAAATAATTTTGAATGCCTGTTGGTCTTTAAGTCTCCTTGAATTATTCCTGGTTATGTTATGGCTGGTTGAAAGATATCATAGGGTGCCTGCCTTCTGTGATGCTGAAAAAAATGCCATGGTTCTGCCCACTTGTCAGTATCTTTCAGTATTTGCACTGGATGGTCTCACTTTGGGGATTTTGCAGAAATTGTAAGCAAAAAGCATATTAGGGGACAGTGGAAGAAATTACAGGCAGTGTCCTGTGGAAAAGAGTTTTTTAATGTTAAACTATTTCCAAGCCCTTGTTTTTCACAAGGCAGCTGGTAAGAGGTTATGCAGTGCAACTATCTGTCCTGCTTTCCTTTTAGGTAACCTGATTTCCCATCTGAGAGTAGCTTCTTATTCCCACTTTGCCTAATATAAATGGATTTAGAGGTTATTTTTGAAGCTGAATGTAACTGTATTGCCCTAAAAGTGTGGTGTTGCAGTAAACATGATAGCTCGTCATTTGGGCTTCAAAAATGCTAAAGGATTAAGTTTATCCACTGAAACAGAAGTATGGTGGGGTTTTGTTGTTTGTTTGGTTTTTTTTTTTAAACTAAAATTTGAGGCTGTTGAGTTATGCCTGATTTGCTGGAGCAAGAAAGGAGAGGGCAGCTTTCAGACTGCTTGCCATTTAGGAAGCAGTCAAATATAATTTGAGAGCCTTTGTAAGATGCAGGCTGTTTCCAGTGTGTGTGCCCTTCATGCGTGGTGCATGTGCCCTTCCTGCACTGTCATTGGTGTCATGCGTGCTACTGTTTCATACTGGTAAAGGAAGGTTTCTATTACAGAAATACTAAAACTGGATTGTTCCTTCCTAAATCTAGTCAAGTGGTTGCCGCGGACCCTCGCGGTTTGCTCACAATGTGTGCCCTCCAGCCTGGTGGGATGCTGATCAGTTCGTTTGACTGACACAATCACTTTTTTGTCTGAATCTCTGCAGTCACTAGAAGTTGAAACAGGCCTTAAGAAAGGTGGTCTTGCGCTAGGAGAGTCAGTATTTAGTATTAAAAAAGTTGCACTTAGTTTCAGTGACACTGGCTTCTGGCCAGCGATGGTTATTTGGGGCAGAGAGGAGAGGAAGAAGGGTGGCCTCTGTTTGCATAAGCAAGCCTGCATGTCTGCATGGCCCCTCTTTGGTAGCACCCCAGAAAATTGCTCATTTCCAAAGCCTTATGAGGACATGGATCTGTGACCCCGCCAGCTGGGCTTTCGTGGGTCTGGGAGAGACTTGGTGAGAGATGATCCACTGCCAGCAGGTATGCAACCCCTCACAGGAGATGGGGAAGCCCTTGGCTGGTGCCCTTCTGGGGTGGCTTTAGGCAGAAAGTAGCCTGAGCAGCACATTTCAGCACCATTTGGGGGTAGGAGGAAATAAGATGTTGAGACCACTGTGAAGAAAATGAGTTAGAGGTTTTATTAAATACAATGGGCCATGTTACTTGCTGACTGAAGTCCTGAGTGCCACTAGTCTGAACAATCAAGTGATTTCTCGTAAGGTCAACATTATCAGATTGGTTATTTAAGGTGAAATTTAAAAAATGAGGTTAAGTTGCAATGTAATGCAGTAGCTGAGGGGTCAGTATGTTTGTATTTGTCCAAATCAGGGTTTCAAGTAATCTGGTCTGAAATCACCTGAAAATAAGTCTTTCAGCACTGTAAGCCAATATGTAGGTAAACATATTTAGATGGGATGCCCAACCTTTCCTTAAGCTTCATGTAGATACTCCTGTCCTGAAAGTAGGGAAGTCTGGTTTTGGTTTTTTTGGTAGGATAAATTTGATTTTTATAAGATGTAGGTTCAGATGAACCAATAAGAGTGGCAGAAAGGAAAACTGTATAACTTAATATCTTCACATGAGTTTTTGAGGAAAAATAATTTAAATTCAGCTTCTGTTGCTGCCTCTGCTTCTTGTTACTTGATTTTTCTGTTCTTCATGTTACTGCTTTGTTTGTACCTCATATCGGATAAGTTACATCTTTCTTTCATAACTATGTCTTTAATAACTTTTCTGTTTCACAGGAATCATTGCAGTTGGCCACATTAATGAAGCAATTGACCAAGGAAATCCTGAGAAAACTCTAGAAGCCCTCCTGTTGCCTACAGCGAAGCTGCAAGATGTGAGACCAGTAAATGCAAGGCATTATCAGGATGTTCTGTACCACGCCAAAGCACAGAAATGCAAGGTTAGAGCCTTAACTGTTGCTGTTTGTCAGAACTGAAATGCTAGTTCTTTCCACTTATATGTGTGTCCTTGTACTGTTCCCCTGATGTTCGGATTAACTGTGCCAATGGGGTTGTAAATAAGCCAATGACAACAAACTGGCACTAAGTAATTTTCCGCTACAACTTATTCTGACTGGCAAAAGGGATTAATTCTCGATGTATTAAGACATATTCTGCGTATGTGTCACTACTGACTTGACATAACCTTGCTTCATTTTTAATTCTATTAGGTCACTGCAGCTATTACAAACCGAGGGCAGCAGCAGCCCTGACATAGTTATGAATTTGTGCAAGGATCTCGTTACTAGACTGTGTCAGGCAGGTAGTTACAATATGGATGCGACTTGAGGCTCTTGCCAGAAAGGAGTCATAGTCATGCTGAAGTCATGGTGTTCCTTAACAAACCTCTGGAAAGTACTTTGAGGAGCCTTAGTTGCTTAAATCTGGTGTTTTATAATAGTGGAGTTTTTACGTAGTTCTGGCTTTATCATGCAACAACAAACTGGCTGTCTTGTATGTGCCTTCAGTTTAAACTTATCTCAGCAGGCTATTGCTATCTGCTTCCCCAAAAGCAGCGTCCTGGTTAGCATCACAGCTCAGGGAAGCATAAACAAAGATCAGCCTAACAGCTTGTAGGATGTGACTGAACACAAGATTAACTAAAGCTACTAGCACAGCACTTAAGATGTCCAGTGTTTGGAAAAGACGCTTACAATTCACATGTGTTCCTAAAGTAATATGGTCAGCTGGAGAAAGCCACTGAACTTCAGCTTGTAGAAATATCTTCCAGCTATCTTGCCACCTTGCCTGTGGAAACAGTGTGTTTCCACAATCCACCATCAGAGCTTTCAAAAGCCGTTTGCACATCTCAGCTTCTTGGGTTCCCAGGTAAGGACTGGTTTCACTGAGCCCTGGATCCTGAAAAACTGACTACTTTACCAGTCCTGGAAGGGCCAGGGCTGGCATTCGCATGCAGAGAGTGTCCACCACGTGGGTGGTGGCTGCACAGCGTTGGGCTGGGACGTGCCAGACCCTTTGTGCACGCGTAGGGAGCTGGGATGTCCCCGAGGCAGAGACCTGCAGCCCACAGGTGCCCGGGGGGCTGCACAGAGCAGCCCTGCCCTGGCTTGCTCCTGCTGCCTGCCGCTGCACTCCCTGGGTGGGTGCAAACCCGGTGCCTACTCCTGTCCCCGTGTGAATGTGCTGGTAGGAAACAAGCGGGCGTCTCCAAGTTTTGGAACAAAAGCTGTGCAATCTCTTTGAAATCTTCTTGTTCAAAAATTTGTGATGTTCCTAGAGGCTTCCGCTGGCCTTTCTCTCCTGAGATATTTTGTCTCTGCAGTCCTTTGACAGCTACTGAAAATATCCCATCTGTAAACAGGACCACTGCTCCTGTTTAGGAAGAGAGCAAGACATTGTACTAAATGTGCTCCCAAGAGAAATATTCAGATGCATTAATCTGACTTACTCTCTATGCCGGTTAGTTACACAGACATCACCGTTCCTTAGGTAAAGGTATGATTTGGACTGAACTTTCCTTAAAAAAAAAGAAACCCAAACACAATTGAAAAGATCGTGCAATGACTAAATTCTGTCTATTTCCCACTCTTTGAGCCCTGTTTAGAAAGCAGATCTGCCTTTAATTGTATTTAGCATGTTTTAAGAGTGAGCCATGGCAAAAGGAAGTATTTGATTTACAAGGATCAGACAGGTCTGCCTGTGAACTTCCTGTGTTCCCCAGTGTCTGGAAAAACATATCGGTCAAACCTGTTTGCTTATTCTAACCAGCCTGCTGTCACGTCCCTGTAGCTGTGGTAGCTTTGGGAAAGTAGAGTCTGCACCCAAATCTCCCAGTACCCGTTACAGGTCTTAATCTCAGATCACACCTACTTGTTCCTTGCTTGAAATTGAAAATGCAAACCTGGGAATTTATTTATTCCTGTAATCTTAAACCACAGCTTCTAACAGTTCTCAAGGCCATTTCAAACCAAGTGTATTCAGGTTCCAGGGAAGGGAGACCCTGTGTTGAGGGAGTGTATTGGATACATGAGAAGTTAAACAGATGTGCCAAACTCTGAAATGGTTCCTGTGTTATTTGATTTTTTTTTGAGTGATAGGCACACAGGTTTTACAGTTAGGTCCACGCTTTTTGTATTTACAATAGTTGTATAACTGATTATTTTAAAGTTATCTTTAAAATCTGTTCTTGTTCAAGTTGAGGTAATGGCATGATTAAAACTAACTTCAATTAGGAGCAAGAAGAAATTGAAAAGGGGAAGTCTTCCCAGGATGCAAATTCCTTGAAGACATTTTCCAGTGCAAATGATTTTATTTAAGTAAAGTTTTTTACAATAGTCCTGTAAAAAAAAAAAAAAAAAATTTTTTTTTTTTTTTTTTTTTTGTAAAACATCTTTTCTCACTGACTTACACACTGCAGTTACAAATACAAATGCACTAACCACTGAGCTCATTTTGTAGGAACTTACAGTTAGTATATATGTAGCTCTTGAGTTTCCATAAATGTAAAAGCTGACCCTTTGCTTTATTAATGTGGACAATCAATCACAACTAGCTTCAGTATTTGTAACCCTAGGTGTTTCCTGTGAGGATGTGGAAATAGAGAATACTACAAAATAGCTTCCCTGTTTTGCTTACCAAGCAAGAATAATACGTGCCTGGATTCACACTGATAAGGATTAGCTCCCAGCAATCCTCATGCGCTAGAGGAGTGCAGGCACTGAGGAAGTGGAAGAACAAGTCTGCAATGCAAAGCTGGTTAAGCAGCCTTATAGGAGATGCTGCCTTGGAAGTGTCAGGCTCCATGTCTAGAGCTATAGATTTACTGCTGTTAAACATATAGGGACTCTGGCTCTTTATTTCCAACATCCAGGGCAGTATTTGCTCTTGGCTATGTGACAGGGAGCTTCTGCAAAGCTCAACAGCTCCCAGGCATGTAGAAAGCACTTTTACTTGTTCACATTTCCACTGTGCCAAAAACTTGTTTTCATATCGGTGTTCCTGCAGTGATTGTGGGCTGAGAGCTAATTTGAAGTATTTGGAAATCATGAATGGACCTAAAAGTACCGTTCAGCTATTGATCCCTCTTCTGGTGTTTGGAGGCTGTGGTGACTGATATCCTGGTTTCTTCTCCATGGCCATAAAAGTGATCTTCTCAGAAGGAAATGGAGGTGCAGAGCCAGTTCCCTGAATCTACGTACACCAGATGTTGCAATACGAGTGACAGAATTATAGAGCTAGAAAAGTGTATTTTTGAAGATATTTCTTGTGTGGTGTGTGGAAGGAAGTAAATTTTACTGAGATTGTGGGGGGTTTTAACACTTTTTAATTTTTTAAGTTTAATTGTTGCACTTGAGGTTTGTTGCTGCCTGGGTTAATGCTATACAAAATCATAATTCCCATAATATAAATATAGAAATAAATTCATTTTTCCCTGGATATTTTAACCATTGTTAGATAAATATTGGATTGACTTCTAATTTTTGACATCAGAAAATAAAGGAAAGGATCAAGACAACTGTTTAAGCTGCTAAGGCATAAAGCAATTAGGTAAAAAGAATACAACCCATCTGTGTTGTAATAGTAGTAGTTGATGTGATGGATAATAAGGATAATATTGCTCGGCACAAAGCAAACAGCAAAGATGGTAAGGATCAAAAGACTGACTTTAACGTACCAGAACCATTCATGAGTCTTAAGTGTTCGTATAATTGAGACATAGCAAAAAACAATAGTTGCAAGAGGTATTAAAAACCCAAAGATAGCTAAAGAAATATAGTAGTAGAACTGGAAGGAAGATATTGTTTCACAGGCATTGTGCACATCATGGCAGGTAAAAATGTCCAGTTGTTTCACGTAATAGCTTTGCTGCATTATGCAAAGTGGAAGCATGTACAAGAAAACGATGGTCCACACGGTAGCGCAGACTGCGATGGCATAGGCACGTTTTGGCAGGCTCTTGTAGGTAAAGGGGTGAACGATGGCCACGTAGCGGCTGACGCTGATGCATGTGAGCAGCAGAATGGAGCAGTACATGTTCCCGTAAAACACCACAGTGGTAGTTCGACACATGATTTCCCCAAAAATCCAGTTGTTCCCATTGATGTGGTATGCTATTTTGAAGGGCAGCATGATGCAGAAGAGCAGATCTGAAACTGCCAAGTTTGTGTAGAGGATGGCAGTGCACACTGACCGGATCCTGAAGAGCAGCATCCACAAAATGATGGCATTAGACGGTACACCCAATAAAACAGCACTGAGGTAGATGGCGGGTATTAGCTTGGTGCTCAGAGAACTGGTCAGGTACTCCACTGTGGTATTGTTCACTTCTGTTAAAGTGGAGTCATTTGACTTTTTTGAAGAGCATTTCTGTTCTGTGATATGGATGGTCGTTGTCTCCCCTTCTATAGCATAAGGGGGGATGTAATCATAGTCTCTTGCTGAAATTCCACGGAAAGTCTTTATAAGAGACACTGTTTTAATTGCAGAGCCATTCAGTGAAAATTCCGAAGCTTAAAAAAAAAAGTTAAAATTGTTAAAAAGGATAAACTACTGGATTAGCAATATAATTCACCTTCAGGTATAGAGAAAGGTAAACATCTCCATGTGAAAAACAATATAAGTTTAAAAGATTTGGTGGCATTCTCCTTTGCTTTAGTTGTTCATACCAAATGTACTCAAGGACAATCTTCACTTTGTCATCTCACACCCAACCTTGAAAATTTAGCATGAATTTAGCATCAGGATGATCTTTCTGCATTTTGCATGCTTTTAGTAATCTTTGGCAAAAAAAATACCAGACACTTGTGGAATGTTTGTCACCTGTAGAGTGTTTTTTCCCAGTAGTAGCAATGTTGGTAATTCATCATATAAACGGAAGCCTTGGTCTAGACTTGATCAGAATTTCCAAAGCAAACAGCGGTACTATCCTTGTCACTTCACAGATGAAATGCATGACTGCAAAAGATGCAAAAAGCACTGTCTTGCCTAATACAGGCTGAACCTTTCAAATTAGAAAGTTGACATAACCTTCAATTTTTTGGTCTCGCGTATCAAACTAATGTTATTTTTCAGCTTCGGACTAAAGCAAACCAGGTCTTTTCAGCTTCTCATACATGAGGAAGGGCAGTCAGTCTTGAGAACTGAAAACAAATGCTTGGACTGATATTAGATCAAATTTATTGGTAACCTTTTCATGCAGCAGGAAAATTTTCCGTGAGTAAATACTGTTAGCATGTGGGCAAAGCCAATGATGCCACTTTTATTAACGTGTTCCTTACACATTCTGTTGCTCAGTCTTTAGTAGAGAACTTTGTAGAGACACTGACATATCCAGATAAAGAACAAATGTGTTCAAAATACTTTCTAAAATCATATGTTGCAAAATAGATTTTGCAGAATAAACAGCTGTGTAATTAATATTGTCATTTAAAATTTTTCTTAGCTGTGTTTAATGCAGAAAGACTTAGTGTAAAGCTTAAAGCATGCATCTTGAAACTGGAATTCAGAAGCAAACTCAAATTTGGATGAAAACATGTGCGTTTTTCTTTTACTCTTCCATACTGGAATAAAATATGGAAAATGGTTTTATCAGTGCTTACTGGCAGACTTATGGTAGAATGTTTTGAAATGATAGTTAGTAGACTGCATCCCTTTTAGTAATTTTCTGGGCGGTTAATCCAGAACATGAATTTTAGTCACTCTTTAAAAGACATATATGTGCATGCATGCATATGTGTGTGTGTATATATATAAAACAACTTTGAAAAATAAGTTTTGTTTGAAAACGGCTTTAATTCTAGTGATTTAAAAAAAAATGGGCAGCTTATTTGATTATTTCCTTCGGTTATTTTTGTCACAATAGTTATCTGAGCATTTCCTTCTAATAGCACCATCTGTGGTCATAATTCTGTTGAACATTTTAATGCAGAAAGAACAAGACTCTACAGGTTTAAGATTATCATATCACTACAGAAATACTAGAGAGAATACGAGTCCTCAGTAAGCACAGAAAGATCCCTTAAATAAAATTCCTTATAGAAAGTGACTCTGGGGAGGTAAGGTGTCGCTGAAATGGAAGAATAAAAATCTGCCTTAAGTGAGACTTCCTAGACTATAGTTTTCTGTAAGCATGCGTGTACAACCCATTCAAGCTGGTGAAGTGTCAACACTATCAAAAAGGAATAGATACAGAAAGGAGGACTCACCTGTTGTGAAAAGACTGGAGGTAAGAGTGAGCAGTCCAGTGAAAACCAGTATCTTCATTGTAGTACGTGATATCCAGCTAGCCAAACAACGACGCTGCTCTAGTTCATCTCAAAAGGTGTTTTGTGGGGGATTTTTTTCCCCTCTGTAAGGGACTAAAGAATGATTGATCTGTCCTCCAGAAGCATCCTGTAGGCATGAGGTTTACGGTAAGGAGCTAGTTTGTTCTTTGTCTACTACAGCAAGAGGGTGTGACGTATCCAAATATGCACACATGACTCAGTTTCAGCCTCTGCCCAACACAGAGATAAAATTGCTTTACAGCAGCAGTTTAACTCCTAATTTACCACGAGCCTGAAGCCAATGTGGGGGGGTGGGGGGGATCTACTGCAATTTGTACATACAGCTATTTGAGGGTAAAAAAAGGTGTTTTCTGGAAAAATCAAAGGGTACGTTTAGTAAATCCTGAAGGGTCTCATCCACAATCCGAAATGACGTGTTGCTGAACTCTGTACCTTTCTCAAGGAAGAAGCCAGCCTTGGAGAAGAGTGTGGTGATCTCAGTTTAGCAAATGCAAAGGTGAAAGCAAGCCACACACAGAAACATGCCTTAAGAAAACTGTGCTCTGCTTTTGCCTTGTACCTCCCTACCAACTGTTAGCTGTCTGTGTTCCTTCGATCCAGCTGCTGGCTCTGCTCGGACAGTTCCCACCCCTCCACGGCCTGCAGCCTCTAAAACCTTTCCCCTATTTTCATCTAGTGTTTTGTTGATCCCTTCCTTTTTCTCTGCCTTTTTTTTTTTTTTTTTTTTTTTTTTTTTCCCTTCCTTGAATGACAAATAACAACAGCTTGCTTCAGCAGACAAAATTAGCCCAAGTCTCAGTCTGGCTTCCAAGCTAGCAGTGAGGCTCGGTATAAGCTGTACTTGGCTCCAGAGCAGTATTTGTGTCTGTTTTTGTATTTAGTGTGTAAAAGCTGGACGCCAGATAAGGAATTCTTTTCAGTTTCTCAATCCGTTTCTCAAAATCATCAGCTTTAGTTTGGGAATTTAGTATACACTCTCCCAAGTATTAACTTTAACTTTCTTCTTAGAAAAACTTTTGGTGTGTCTCCACTGTTATGCGATTGCCTGACACTACTTGATTTATTTAGATATTCTGCTACCTTGTTTACATATATGGTTCAAACTGAAGAGTCTGTCTTTAGGGTTTTTTAACCCTGTCTTCTCTTTGTAATTTCTGCAGATAACAGAATTGTTGGATTTTTGGCCTGGAGTTGGGTGCAAAACCAGGGATATTCATTGTGAAGCTGGTTCTTTGTCCACACTGTTTTAGCTTGAAAGAGTTCCTGGCTTGGTTTTTTTTTTTCCTGAAGTATTTCTGTGTATATACTCCTAGATCTTTATCGAATACATTCCAATTTCTCTCATCATTAGTCTATTATAGACCTGGCACTCCTCTTTCCTCTTCAGAATGAATTTTGTTGCCCCACCTACTTCATTACATTTTAAATGTCACTTTAGCTCCAAAACCCTATTTTCTCAGCTGAAGTGTTGGTTCACCTGTGAACCTCGGCAGCCAGAGCAGGGCTGGTTGGTGAGGATGCTGAGCCCCCTTCCCTGCACCTTCTATTTTGATTTGGGTTTAACGCCATGCATTGATAGCCTGTAGGAATAGTGAGACCTGCTCTGCTGTTTAATTCCTGAAACACTTGCCACCTGAGCTAAGTCATCATTACTAAAGCTGAGCTGTCTTTCTCTGATAGTTTTTGCTGTTATTTTCTAATGTAATGTGTATTCAGCTGTACATGTGGATCCTTTCCAAATAAGGGATTCTGAAACAAACCAGCCTTCTGCAGTCTTCTGCTTTGGCACCTTTATGCAGCTATCACAAGTGCTGCCTGATAATGTGTGGTTTTACTTGACAGTCAGATTATTTGGCTACACATCATGGAAATGAAAACATTTCCAGCTTTGCTCAAAATTTTTATTGATCTTTAGCAGGATAGTGTCTTCTATACATGAAAACTTACAGAGCTTTGTATTTGAACAGGAGCTTGTTCAAGTCGGTAAATAAAATATGAACGTGTTTTGTTGCTGATTTTAAACAGTCAAATTCTTTTTAGTGTCTAAGGGGTTTGCAATAATAGATTGTATGTTGGAGCTCCATCAGTACATTCAGACAACTTTTGTTATAATTCAGTTTTTTCAAGGCTTTTCTCTATCTTTTTTCCAGGAATCCCAAGATGAATCAGAGCTTCTGTGGCTGGATGAAATACAAAAGGGAATCAGTGATGCCAATAACAATATAAAAGAAGCAGCAATCTGTAAGCATTAACCTGCACCTGCATTGCTCTTGTTTTTATTAGTCTTGAAAAGCTGAAATTGGTAATTTATTTCTTCCACTTCAGGGAAGTGTAGCAGCCCTTTAAATACATCAAAAGAAATGAATGCGTGTTCTTTATCATACTGAAATGAGGGTGACTTAGATCTCCAGGGGTGGTATTGGTTTTATCTAAAGTGGTAATCCTTAAGGCTTGGCTAATAATTTAGTGGATTTGGTTATATAGGTTAACATCATGACCAAGATTTCTAGTGTCAGTATATCTTCACATAGCTGGTGAAACAGAAGCATATGTGAATGAGAAGGAATATACTGTTCAGGAGATTATTTTGCTTATGTAAGACTAAAATTTTGATGCATGTTTTAAGAGCGAATTCTTATATGTTCACAACTTTGATTATTCCTATTTTATTATAATGCCTTCTATTAAGTGCTAACAAAAAAAAAAAAATAGGGACATGTTAACTTTAAAAGTAGTGTCAAAAGAGCACTCGGGCTTTTGGGGGAAATGCATGCTCTTCCAATCTGTAAAGAAGAGGAAATCTGTAAGAAAAAAGCTGAGGCTTGTCAGAGCATTTTGTACTGGATGCACTCAACTTCTGTCAAAGTTTGGATTGAATATAATTATTTACATATTATGAATATTTTTTAAAAATTAACTTGAGCAAGTAATGGAGAAGCAAAAGTAGCTGGGTGTATGGGGCACTCTGGAGAGCAGGGTGACACCCCTACCTGTTCCTGCCTGGGGCCAGCACAGACCAGCCGAGGCTGTTAGCCTGGCATTGGGTATTGGTGCACCTTCTGCTTGACTTGGCTTTGGTGAGTCAGTGTCGCCTTCTTTTGCACCCTAAGAGCTTGTGAATACAACTGCTGAAGTAGGTGCATTCCTGCAGTGCTGCACTCAGCTTTCGTTAGTGCAGTGCAGCAGCCTGTTTACTTATGGGCAGGCTATGTCAGTAGTTAGTGCTTGGGAAGTTGTGGGTGGAAGAAAACAAACACAGCTAGCTATTACAAAATCTTCTACCCCTGCTACAGAAACATTGCATTTAGTGTTACTGTTACTTTAGAAATTATTTAATCAATTAACACTCTTAATGTAACCAGTCGGATACACTGAAGACACTTGAAGCATTTTTGAGTCATGCGTCTGCAGTGAAAAGCACCCGACTTGTGTTTTCTGAGATGGGGTCACACACATACACGTTGTCCCAAAGGAGCTCTTGTACTCAGGAGTGCTGATACCTTCTTTTGTGGACAAAACTGGCTTCCCATCAATGCTACCTAGAGGCATGAGGAAATATCTGAGCGTAGAGAAGGGAAGGAAATGCATCGCTTATGAACAGATGTAAGTTAAAGCTAAAGAGCAACTTGAAAACATCCTTGTTTGTGTCCACTGGTGTAAAAGCATTAAGAATATACCTCATAAATAGCCCGCAGAAATTAGCACAGCATTATCCATATACCAATACCACACAATGTTGCTAATGATAGGCCACTGCTCCAGCTTCATCCACAAGCTAGGTGTAGTAAAAGCTTTTCATATGATCTGTGTTTGTAGTAAATGCACAGCTCTTCACAATCAAGGATGATCAGTAGAACTGTTTTAACAAGTCACTTGTGGAAATAACTGCTAATCTCCTGTACTCTGCCCTCTGGGTTGAAAGGAAGCAGTGTCAGCACAGCACATTCTTCAGAAAAGCTCTAAGATTTTTGCGGCTAAAAACTGAGATTTAAAATTTCCCCACGGCACAGAACCTGATACTTCCTATAAGAAACACATCCTGACTCAGGAAGTTAGTGTTTTGTGTACATGTAGTCTAAACTTAAAGTTTAGTTTGATCACAACTTGGAAATGAACTTCTATTCTGATCTATCCTAGAGATGCTATTTTAAAAAGGCAAACAACTCCCCATGTCCCACTCCAAAACTTTTACAAGGCAGCCAAAGATTTATTTTTCAGTCAGAACAAAGTGTATTTTTGAGATTGCTGCAGTAATGGCAATAAACTAAGCACCAAAATAAGAGAAGGTACCGGCCGCTCTACTGAAACAGTCTCGATTCCTTCCAAACTAGTTTTTGTGCCTTTTATAAATATTAAATACTACCATATTAAAATTCTAAAAGGCTTTTACAAACTGTCTTCCCTGTCAGTGAAGGACTCTGTATCTTCATTTAGGAAGACGTGTTCAGTAAATGCTGGTGTGCTTCCTAATTCTTTGTGTTGTTTGCTGTGCAGTTTGCATTGCCTTGCTTCATTTCTTGAATCAGTCCAACCATTGTACTCCTTATCTAAGTGGAGAACAAAATGAGGTTGGCCAAATATCAGCTGTATAGCTTTCAGGAATAGACAGAAATACTGACCTTAGTCTTGCACAGGAAGAGTCCATCTGTCAAAGCAGGATCTGTTATGAGAGAGTCCATGTTATAGGAAAAAGATGATCTTTGGCCCTGTTGAGAGGTCAGGCTTATCACACTAGACAGCTGCATCTTTGCGTATCACAGCTGTTTGAAGGGAGGATGGGTATGGAAAAGAGCCCTTCAGAGTGTGGTCTGGCCCTGGCATCCCAACTGCTGCAGTGGCAGACTGGAGCCCACAGTTCTCCTGCACCTAAGGATGGCTAAGGCCTGTTTAACTTGTAATTTTACAGGGTTCACATGGCCCTTCTTTAGAGCAACAGCTGCAGTACTAATTGCTAGCTCTTCAATGAAAATAATAATTTCTGTTGAATTGGATTTTTTCCCTACTAAATATTTTTCTTACATTTTCCTTCAAAAATAAAAGCATAATTAATTAAAAGATGAGGAAAAGCCAGGCAGCAGGGGTACCTCTACAGAAACAACTCTCAGCTAGGTTGTGTGCTCTTTTGTCTTTATAACAATAGCTTCCAGCACCTGTAAGCATAGGATGAAAAGGAGGAAGAAAAGCATTCAAATACTGGTGACCACAGTCGATGAAACTCATGGGACTGTGTATGGATAGGGCTGAGCCCCTAAAGCCAGCTGGGCCAGCGGCAGCAAGCTGGTAATGTGTGGCTTTCCAGTTTTTCCCTGCTTCCTTGCTGCTGAGGCCGGATACCTGAGCATCGCGATACCACAGCTGCATTACGAAGTTATTTCTAGTCTCGTGGGGAGCACGTGCATGCTTGGTAGGGGTCTGTTTCAAAGCACAGAAAAATAGCAGGATGCTATCTGGTAGAAATGCAGATGGTGGTGGTGGTGTGGTATTGTGTGTTCACTTTGTTTCTCAGCTGGCTGGCTGCCAAGGTATTTGGAGATTGATCTATTATTGTCTAGCCAAAGTTACCCATTCCACCTTAGTTGAACTAACCACAAAGAAAAACTTTCTCTTGCTGAAATGCTCTCCTGCTAGCTCAGCCTCATGCAGTGCCTTCTGTATGTAGGCTCCTCATAGTGAGCACCTTTTGGGTCAGCTCTGTGTAGGCAGGGCACTGAGTGTGGGGAGGGACCTTTTTTGTATTGATCTGGATATACACAAGAGAAGGAAAAGTGTTTGATGTTTCAGCATGAAGTGCAGCTGTGGGATGCAAAGGTAGCCAGGTACACTTAAACCAGTATATAATGTATATTTGCTAGCCATATGTCTGTTTGGTTGTTCTTCTGTGCATAGATCTTGAATTTAGATGTGAAGGAACACCATTAAAGACCACAAGAGCAGTTTCTAAAGCAGCATATACCTCTAGTTTGTAAGGCACTTTGAAGTGGTGTGTGCTGCTATATGCTGTCAGGTACGGTGGTATCAACTCCTTCTGTGATGGCGGGACCTGCACAAAGCAAAGGACACTTATGAAGTCCTGAATCAGATTATGGGTAATGTCATACAACCTCAAGTTTGAACATGCTTCACAGCATCACCTCTCAGGGCACTTTTGTGACCTAGAAGCAAAAGCGGCACCTCTGGCAAACTTTAGGGCATGAATTTGCTGCATCAGCTTTAAACAAGCTCCCAGGGGGTGAGGACAAGAAAGGGTTGCTTCAGGATCCCAACTAGGATGCTGTTAGTGTTGCAAGACTTTGCTCAAGGCAATCAGTTTTTATTCCCATTTTGTACAGTAGAAGTGAATGTTTACTGCTTGTAACCTAATGACCTCATGCATCTCTAGAAGGCTCCCTAGTGATCAGCAGATGATGGCCTGTCTGTTAGGGCAGGCTGAGTGGGGGGTACCTGCTGTCCTCAACTTCTACCCTGGTGTCATCTGGTGTGTCTCTTGATGGGGGAGCAGCTATGCCCTCAGACCGCTCTCAGTTGTGCTGTAGCTGCATCCCAGCCTGGGTGGAGTGCACACTTTCTATCTAACAAGCTTGCTGTTCTCTGAAATACTTGTCCTTACAAGCATGAAGGAGGCTGCATACGAGCAAAGCACTGAATTGCTGTGTATGTCATGTTGTCTGTGTGTGCCAGCCTTAGAAGTCCATTATCAAAGTTGTTGGAGGCTAGAATTGTGGGTATGTAGAGTACAAACCACTCAATTTTCTATGTCATTATTTTACCCTAGTGGCTGTTGGAACATCAATGATTAACAAGAGCTTGGAGAAGGGTGATTCACAGCCAGTCCTGATGATACTGCAGTCCAAGTTTGGATTACGAGTCATTCCTGAGTGTGCTGAAACCTATTTCAGGAACCTCTCTGAAGCCAAGAACCTGAAAACTGTAGAAGGTAAAAACCTTCCTGAACAGGACAGTTCTACGTCTCCATATCACTGAGGCAACTGGAAAACTAGCACAGAAGGCTTACCTAAAATCACTGTAAACTGAGGAAGACAGTTGCTGGTTTTAAATCTTTTGAGAAATGTTATACTTGCCCAAGTGCTTTTTACATGATGAACTGTTGCACACATCATCCAGACCACAGTACAGGCTAAGAAATGAGTCTAGCTATTTCCAGAGTCTAGCTAAGACTTTCTAGAGCCTCAAACTAGCCTCTGAGTGAATTTAGGGCAGCTTCTCTGCTGTCAATACACTAGTCCATCCTCTCAGAAAACCATATTACTCTCCCATTTTTCTCTTTTTTATCTGTTACCAGATGCAGAGAAGGGTTAGGCTGCAGGCTTCAGCCTTACATGTTACTGTCAAAGATCAAGCTAGGCTCTGCCAGAGTGTCCATGGCCCATTTATGGTCCTTGTGCATTGCCAGAGCAGCAGGTATTAGCAAAAGCTGGTGCCAGAATCTGCCCATAGCAAGACAATGGGATGTTTTGTCATGTTAGAGCTGCAAGCTGGTGATAGCTAATGCAGCCAAGATTAGCTAACAATTTAAAAAAAAAAAAGTTCCCGTCAATGTAGTACGCTTTCTTCAGTAGATGGGCTTGTTTCATCCTGCAACATGAGTTTTGAGAGGGCATTTTGCACAACTGACCGTATCAGCTTTACCTTCAGGCCTTTTGTCCATGAGGAAATGAGGCTTTTCCTGCCTGTCAGGATACAGCCTTGTTTACCAAAGCACTAAACAAGACAATGATGTGGATATAGGAAATGTCCTGTGTGAGCTAAGTGTCAATAAGGCCAGCATTTGGCCAGAAGACAAGAACAATATTTTTTTATAAATATTCTTAGTTCCATTTATGTGAGTGATGGTGGAAGACATAGCACACACTGTTTCAGGAGCAAGCACTAACTTGGCAGGTTGGAGTTTAGAGAAGCCAGCAGTGGATCTGTGCTAACCTCGTAGCTGTTTCATTCTAGAAGAATGATCCTGATCCCCCTAACAGGATATTCTGAAAACATCCTTACTACAAACTGGCCAAGATATGTAGTGGCTTTGCATGTAAAATGGCTTTGTAGCAAAGGTAGACATGGGAAATGGGTAGGGAGAGCTATAATTTTTCAGTGTAACAGGGCATAAATGTGTACTAATGGTATGTATTGGGTTTAGGTTTTAATGAAAGTCCATGGATTAAACTTATAATGAAAAACATGTATGATTACTATTACAACGTGGAAACTGAGGAAGGTACCTGTGTCACCCCTGAAGGAGTTGTACCAAAAACTTCATGGTTAACTGGTGAAGAAATCCAGGTAGGTGGCTGAAACATTTGCTTTTATTGCAAATGCAGCATAAACATTTGAGAGAGAGAGCAAGGCATGGCAATATTAGGGGAAGAGGCTGTGCTGGGTGACACTGAAGATCACTTTAGTTCAGTATCTGCTTCTGACAAGAGCAGCAACTTAAGTCTAAGCAGACAGTGATAGCACAGCATCCTGCCTGATGTCTGACAATAATTCAGGGTTTTCCTAACTGGAATTTATAGCATTTCTTTAAATGGCCACCAGCAGACACTGATGGAGGAAAGTCTGATTGCTTTCATATCCTTTTATATCATTTGGACTTTGTATTGGCCTATGACAAGGAATTTCATGATGTAATTGGGGGCAGGTGGAAGCACCGTTTCATGTTTAAACCTAATTATCTGACAGTATTCTTGTATCTTCAAGTTCAATAGGATGAGTGTGATACTTAAACTCCCTTATTGTAGAAGTTTTGTGTTAGCATGAAATATAACTTGGAACAAAGTAGATCACACAAGCTTCTGCACAATTTGGTTTTTTTTATTATGATGCAGCCCATCTAGGTTACAGGTTTACTCTGCTGTACAAACAGCTCAAGTCATAGTGTAGGTCCTTCTGAAATTCTGACTGCAGCAATACTTGAGTGTGCTTCTCTGTAGAGAGCTCCCCAATTCAGTTAGTATGTCTTGGTGTCTGACTTCTGAAAAAAACTTATAAGTATTAGGAAAGCAGAACACTCTTAAAGCATAAAAAAACCTCTCTCAAACTAGCATATCCAGCTGAATAACTGAGGCTTGAAAGCAGTTCAGTTACCTGTCATGTAAAATTCAGTGGTAGCAAAATAGCTCATCCTTCATACTGATTAAAATCTAGGGGTAAATCAGAGGGGCTTGGGTAGGATGAATATAAGCTGTACAGAGGATGGAGAGAATACAGACCAAATTCCAGGATGGTTTTGGCTTGAGGTTTTTTGCTTTTAAATCACCTTTTAAAAATCACCTTTTTCTATGATCTCTTAACAGAGCATTGTTGGGCAAGTTACAACAGATTACAATCGAGAGCAGCTGTGGCTTGCAAATGAAAGTCTGATTGTTCAGCTGCAAGCCCGAGCAAGGGGATTCTTAGTCAGAAAAAATTATCAGGAGAGAAAAGCATACCTTCAAAACCAGGAACCATCTGCCATCAAAATACAGGTATTGTTCTAGAACAAGAAGGTAACATGACTTGGGCAGCTTTCTGCATGCGACAGTTGATGTGGCTGATTACTACCACTGATACAATCCTCAAATAGATCTGTCTCCCTGTTTTCATTAGCAGCAGTTCAAACGTCTACATCTGCAAATATGTTCTTGTCCTTGTTGGAGTAATTGTGCTTTTAAATAGCAAATATCCAGTTTTTAAAGAATGGATCATGCCCATCTTCAGTCTTGAGTTACTTCAGTGGGAGAAGCTCAGAAATACGTAGCCCTGGCTTTATCCTGAGGTGCTCAAGTTTTGAGTGGTACACCTAATTATGCACAGGACAAGATCAGAAGATATTTGTTGAGTATTGAAGCAAAAATTCCTTGGCAAAGCATGACTTAAGAAATACATTCCTTTCTGGACTATCCCTACTTGGAAGTGGTTTGCCTCTGCTCCATGAAGTCATAGCTGGGTAGGGAGTGGCAGCCGCCCTGGTGTTCTCAGGCTCTGGCAGTATTTCTTGGATACCTTTTGTATGCTGAACTCCAAAAGGAGTATAAAGGAAACTTTATGCTGAGGGTGTGATCACTGACAAATGCATGCACACTGGTTTTAAACGGTGAAATGGCCACCTCCTGTTAGAAGCAATTTATTCCAGCCTTGAAAAACAACCAATCAATACCCCACCCCCACCCACCCCCCAACTTATAGAAGAATGCACAACTGATTTTTTTTAGTTTAGAGTAACTTAATTTAACAATTCAGCAGCTATCATTGGGATTGGCTTTTCATTTTCTGGCATGGTGTCTGAGCCCAGTACAGGACTGTACTGTTCTTTGAGAAATTCAGGGTCTGTGAACAGGTTCCAAAATATGGAGAAATGTATGTAAATGAAGTTGTTCTCTGATTGTGTTCTATGGGCATTAAAATATAAATGACTTGTGAAAAGAAAACAAGTAGAGGACAAGGCTGGTGTCACTGGTTGGATAGAGATGAAAGGCAAAATATGGTAAAGGCAGTGAGAGTTTGTGTTATCCCTGTTGTTGGGTTCCTTGACAAAAGTTTCCTTCTGAGCTAGCAAAGGGGGTGCCAAGTGAGGGGACTGAGAGGTTATCTGTGGTACAAGATGATCCTGAGTGACTCTGGAAGACCAGAGACTTGGGAAGGAGTTCAGGCCAAGAACAATGGGGGTTCAGCTAGGTAGGGGACAGCTTTTGGATGCAATGGGCAAGAGCTGGCAGATTCTTCCCTGTGTGGGATGAAGCCAGTGACTGGGATGCTAAAGGATGTGGGTGTAGTGGTGATAAGAGTAAGGACGGTTTCAGGGGAGGGAAGGAAATGGCATTGGACAACAAAATGTTTGTGCCGAGATTGGCCAAAATTAACATGAAATGTATCAGTGCACCTTAAAAATATAGAGGCAAGCTTACTTATACCTTAGTTATCTTTTTGCCACAATGGCAGTTTTTCTCTACAAGATAAACACTGTTAATGATTTTAGTGTATGCATGTAGATTTTAATAAATGTTAGTTTCTTATTAATAATAATGATCTCCTGCCTTTTGTAAAATAGGCTTTCTGGAAAGGATTCAAACAAAGGAAAAGCTATGTTGACAGATTAAAGGTGCTTCAAGGCAACGTTGCTGCTATTGTTAAGGTAAGATCCCACTGTGTTTTGGGGCCTGATGCTTTATCCCTTGGCTTGGTCCTCCACCACCTGGGAATCAGAGACTAGGAACACAAACTGGATGGTCTTATGGTCTAGAAATCTGCATGGCATTGGAAGTTCTTTAAATGACAACTTAAGGAAATTGCTTCTTGAAAGCTCTGTGTTTGACTTCTACTAGGCTGTGCTGAACTTGGCTGGCTCATAATAGAGATTTCCTTATGTTTCCCTTTCCATAATACTAAATTAGAAAATATTTGAGCTGACAGTGTGTTATTATTCCATTAAAACCTGTCAAATCTATCTGAAAAGTTCACTTTTGAGATGCTAATGGGATACTATGTCATGAGTAGATCATAGATCGCAGATGGGATATTGATCTCCTGTCTCTGAAGGAGACTGGTTTACAACTGAGAGCTGAGACATGAAGGTAGAAATTACTTCCAAAGATAATACTACATGTGGGTGGTAGAGCCTTGAACTCAACTTGCTATTTCAGTTGAAGCCCATTAATCTGGTCACTGGACTGTGAGAGCCCAGTACAGTCACCTATGGCCCCAAGCATATGAGAACAGCATGCCTGCTGAAGAGAACTGTCAGAAGCGACTTTAAAACACATGTGCACAACAATTTGTGGAGTATCTGTTAAGTTTTTGTTTAATTTTACTTAATTTTCAGATTCAGTCATGGGTCAAAATGTGGCTAGCAAAGAGAGCTTATAGGAAACGGCTGCAATATTTCAAGGATCATGTAAGTCCTTTTTCTCCATTTTGAACATGAAGCATTAAAATAGGGTAATATGACTGCATGTTAAAATAGGGTGATATGACTGCACGGGCAGTTTTGGGAACCTCAGGAAAGAGGGTGCAGGTTCTGCAGTGTGTTGCTGAGCAGAGATGTGTCATAACTAGATTCCTTTGCCTAATCTTTGTCCCTTCCAGAATGATGAAATTGTGAAGATACAAGCATTTCTCAGAGCAAACAAAGCCAGGGAGGACTACAGAATACTAAGTAAGTGGTAACAGTTGAATGTTGTATATTTGAGGTGTTACTGTGTTCAGTCTTTTTTTTTAAAAAAAAAAACAAAAAACAAAAAAAAAACAAACAAAAAACCACCCTCACCTGGGATTTCTCAGCCTCCTATTCCCTTTCAAAAACAGGCGCAAGTGTTTGTAGACCAATTGCTTTGCAGGTGAAACTATTTTGGATAGCTGTGCTTACACAGTGTGACAAAAATATAGCTCTAACTGGCATAAACTTCTCTCTGCAGTTCCAAAATTTTCTGCACACTGATCAGTTTCTGGAGCGTTTTAGGGGTGTTCAGTATTATGTCAACTAATAAGCCTATTTACTTCAACTGTAGCTGGTGCTGAAAATCCACCCTTGACTGTCCTGCGCAAATTTGCCTACCTCTTGGACCAAAGTGACTTAGACTTTCAAGAAGAACTAGAAGTAACAAGGTTAAGGGAAGAAGTGGTTACAAAAATTCGATCCAATCAACAGCTGGAGAAGGACTTGAACTTAATGGATATAAAGATTGGACTGCTGGTGAAAAACAGAATCACTCTTCAGGTTAGTGTGCTCTGTGCAGGCTCCCTTGGTAGTATGCACTGAGCACTTCTATGTGTTGAAGGAGCTCAGGATTGCACAATCACAGCATGGTTGAGGCTGGAAGGGAGCTCTGGTATTCATCTGGTCCAACCCCCTGCTCAAGCAGGGCCACCCAGAGCAAGTTGCCCAGGACCACGTCCATATGGCTTTTGAATATCTCCAAGGGTCGAGACTTCACAGCCTTCCTGAGCAACATGTGCCAGTGCTTGGTCGCCCTCAATTAGTTAAAATGGTCCTGGTATATTAAGTACTTTCTTTGTGTGTCTTAAGTAATCTTGTCAAAATACCTTATGGTAGAGGTTGTTCTCTTGTCCCGAGTGGTATGTCAGTTTGCTACTGAATGTCACACTTTGTTTTGCTACTTGTGGACAACAGTAATTGCTTGGCAGATTTTAAGCCTCCTTTCTGTGGTAGAATGGAGTAGACTTCTGATCATATATTGAGAGTTTGTTCATTGTTAACTAAATGATGAATGAGTCTGTACATGAGATCAGGTTTCCCAGATGGTCATTGTTGGCAAGCCATACTGGTGACAAGATAAAGATGTTCAAAAGACTGGCTAGTGAATAGAACAGCAAAATACACAAAGTTGCTAATAAAGGCCCTTGGAGGAATATTGCATTTAACGTGGTTGGGAAAATAGCAATTTTTCCAATTTGCCTTTTTTGTGAATATATAATCTAGACTTTTGATCATCTGTCTGCAGGATGTGGTACTGCACAGTAAGAAACTTAACAAAAAGAGCAAAAGTCAGCTGGAAGAGATGGTTATGGTTGACAAACAGGGTATCAAAGGTTTGAGTAAAGAAAGAAGAAAAAAACTGGAGGCCTATCAACATTTATTCTACCTTTTACAGGTAAATCTTACTGTAAAAATTAACACGGCAGCAAATTGCTAAAGAAAAACTAGAAATATATTGCTTGCTTTGTTTTAGTGATTGTAGTAAAGATTATGAAAAGATTTCCAAAGTAGTATGTAGGCTGCAGCAAATACTGTGATCAACTTCTAGTATTTCCTGTAACTGAGAAAATCCTTGCTGTCTTTAAACTGTGCAAGAAATATAGCTGGTTTTTTTTCTTGAGAATAACTTCAGTCTGTACTGAAGCCAGAGGGAAATGTTTTCCTCCACGTCTTTTAGTCTATGTAAATGACTCTCACTATTACTGTGCATGATATGTGGTGGAAAGGAAGTTGTCTGCTACGCAGCTAACAGCACATAATGCATCTGTTCTTGTGCTTTTTTTATCTCATCTTGCTGAATTTTTTCCTGAAGAATTTTAGATCTTCCCAGGGCAGATGCCTTCTAATACTTAAGTGGACATGTAATATGCAGTGTCGTCTTGGTAGATGGCCATTGTCATCTGGTAAACTGTCACTGTCATTTGGCACATAGACCTAATGCACAGAGGTACTGTTCGGAGACTACAGATAAAATCTTTACTGCTGTTACTCACAGATATCTAACTGTGCAGTATTCAGTGTTTCTTATGCATTAGGATTTGGAAAAAAAGTCAAGCCAGTATGGAAAAGTGACATATGGGAATCAACTTATATGGGAAATATAGAGAGAGCTGCCCCCCAAGTGGGGGCAGTTTGTCCTGGACAATGGCATTTAAATCATTTATTTGTTTTGTAGACTAATCCTACGTATCTGGCGAAGCTGATTTTCCAGATGCCACAGAACAAATCAACCAAGTTTATGGATACAGTCATCTTCACTCTATACAACTATGCCTCCAATCAACGAGAAGAATATCTGCTTCTCAAACTCTTCAAAACTGCTCTAGAAGAGGAGATAAAGTACGTGCATTCACAAGAAGACTTTAGTTAATTTGTGTTGCAGACTGTTCAATCAATACTTCATACCTAAAAGAATTTGATGGTTAATATTTAAACTGCCGTAAAATTGTATACCTATTTTTGTTACTAGAGATATTCGGTTTTAGGGTAACTTATTTGTTAAGTCAAGCTATTTCCAGTTCAGAAAAAAAGTCTTTATATGGTGGACAGTAATTTTACATGAAAAAATCGCTTGAAAAAAATAGAAACTAGGGTTTCTTGCTTTTGTGCTTGAGTATTTACGGGTGGAGAAAGTCTTTTCTTTCTCTATGTAAATATATTCTATAAGTGGAGAGTGATGGCTGAAAGCCTAAGGAATAGACTGTATAAACATGTTTCAACATAGAAGTAGGATAATTTTTAAAAGTGTGGCTTTTGAAAACATAGATAACTGCATACATAAGTCATGTCTGAGAACCCTTCTGTTCTTGATATAGCTCTAAGGTAGACCAGATACAAGATATCGTTACTGGAAACCCCACCGTCATTAAGATGGTCGTCAGTTTCAATCGAGGTCCTCGTGGGCAGAACACTCTGCGCCAGCTCCTGGCCCCAGTGGTGAAGGAGATCATGGAGGACAAGTCCCTCATAATCAACACTAGTCCTGTGAATGTGTACAAATCATGGGTAAACCAGCTAGAAATGCAGTCCGGAGAGGCTAGGTGAGTGAGGAAGCTGGACATATTGTGTCACTTAAAAACTTGAGGGATCCCTCCTCCCTTTCCTTCTCTGACAAACTGCATTTGTGCCTATGTATCCCTTCCCCATCTTCCTGCAGCACTATGAGAGTTTTTGGGGAGAGGTTCTTGAAAAACAGGTACTTTGACCTGTTCTGAACAGCAAAGGGATCACTTTCCTGGTCATGAACTTCCATAGTCAATTACTTAATCTTTACAAGTGTAGTAGACCATGCCATGGAAGAATTTATAGCCTTTTTCTCAGGTTTTATAACAGCATGTTAGTAGTGTCCCAGGCTTTTAAGGAGCTATGATGGGACTGGGATGTGGACATGCATGCCTTAAATTAGGATTCCCTTTTTGTAATTAAGGGAAGGTACAAGTGATGTCCTGTGCACCCCCACCTAAACAAACTGCTCCTCTCCAAAAAAAGGAAGACAATTGTGCTGGGATAGAGTTAGTTTTCTTCATAGTAGCTGGGATAGTGCTACATTTTGGATCTGTGCTGAAAACAGTGTTGATAACACAGGGATGTTTTAATTATTGCGGAGCAGTGCTTCCACAGAGTCAAGGCCTTTTCTGCTTCTCACCCCACCCCACCACCCAGCAGGCTGGGGGGGGCACAAGAATTTGGGAGGGGACACAGCCAGGACAGCTGACCCCAACTGACCACAGGGATATCCCAGACCATATGATGTCAGGCTCAGCATATACCGCTGGGGGAAAAAGAAGGCAAGGGGGGATGTTTGGAGTGATGGTGTTTGTCTTCCCAAGTAATCGTTATGTGTGATGGAGCCCTGCTTTCCTGGAGATGGCCGAACACCTGCCTACCGATGGGAAGTGGTGAATTAATTCCTTGTCTTGCTTTGCTTGCACATGCAGTTTTTGCTTTATCTATTAAATTGTCTTTATCTCAATCCGTGAGTTTTCTCACTTTTACTGTTCTGATTCTCTCCTGAGCAAGCTGCTGTGTGGTGCTTAGTTGCTGGCTGGGGTTAAACCATGACACTAATGCATCTGAGACTTGTTACTTAGACAACTTCAACTGTATTTCTCTGACACTTTTTTCTGTTCACTGATGGCCCTTATAAAAAAAAAAAAAAAAGTATTTTATTCTCAAATATGTTTAGCTTGATTTAATATGTTTGCTTTGCAGCAAATTGCCGTATGATGTAACCACAGAACAAGCATTAACACACACAGAAGTGGTCAATAAACTGGAATCATCGATTCAGAGTTTGCGAGCAGTAACTGACAAAGTTCTCACGTCCATATTCTCTTCTCTCAATATGATGCCGTAAGTGCTGAGTTAGGATTCTCAAGCTGCAGTTCCTGTGCACAGTGAAGCTTCACTTGAAACTGAGTGATGGAGATCCTTTCAAGTTACATGGCTACGTGCCTCTTGAATGACTTCCCCAGTAGAGGGGGTGGTTTCTCCATGCCTACTGTGCTTTAGCAGCCTGGTGTATGTCTCCCTGTACTTGCAATTTTTTGTATTTTCCATTATCGTTTTGTTTTGTGTTTTAAGTGGCTGGGGAAAAAGCCAATAACTTGGCTGACGAGAATGATTTTGTGTGTGTGTGTTTCATCTAAGTCTTTCCAATGTTTTTCCTTTTCCTCTGTTCTACACGTAGTTATGGAATGAGATATATAGCCAAAGTTCTGAAGAGCTCACTCCATGAGAAATTCCCAGATGCAACAGAAGATGAACTATTAAAGGTAGACTTCTGAGGGCAAACTGCCAGTAGCTTGTTCTTTTATTGCCAAAGGGGATTTTCATTGACACTAAGCATTCTAAGGAACTGAGAACATCAGCATTTACTGAAGAAACTTGGCACTCCTTGGGTGGCAAAGTGGTGGTGGAAGGGGAAGGGAAGGGAACTGGTGCCACAACCTAGCTATCTTAATCTGGATGCTCAGCAATTCTTATGGAAGAGGAAGCTCAACCTGTTTTGGACAGTAACTGTTCTTAAAAGGTTGGAGTTTATCTGAGTCATCTTGGGTTTTGGTTTTGTACTATGGTCCTTACCACCAGCAACAATTTCATGGAGAACACCGGTCTTTTTTTTCTTTTTTTCTTTTTTTTTTTTTTTTTTTTGTGGTGGTGGTTGGTTGGGTTTTTTGTTTTCCCCCACCTGAAGTTGTTAATGTATTAAAGAATAATATATTACAAAAATTGCATTAGTATTGTAATTTAAATACAATCAGGAAGGGCTCTAAAAATTAACTGCAAGTAAATCATTACATTAGTTATTTAAGTTTCTTGTAAAAGTTGTAGGTATGAGATCTGTTCAGACTGAAAAGTAAAGTGTGAGGGATCACAAGTATGATACTGGCATACTGGCCACTGCTAACCTACCACAGCCATGGTGCCTCTTCAGAGGGCTTAGGAGAATTGTTCTATGAGCCTTCAAGCCATCTGAGAGACTGACAACTATCTCAAATTAGAACTATTTGCACTTCAATAAAGATGCTTTCATTAGTGTTTAATGAAATGGTTCTAAAATTACAAGGTATTCATTTCAATAGGACTTCCCTATTAGTCTTCAAAATGATACTGTTCAGTGTTCAAAAAAAAAAATAAAAATCTATCTCCTGGTGCCTAGAGAACTTCAAAATCCTCAGCTGAAAAATTAATTCTGCTTTTGTGTGTTTTATCAACTCACTGGAAATCCTTGCAAGCAGTATTTGTGGGGTACTTCTGTCCACCACTCCAGCAATATAGTTTAAGGCATTGCTCAATTTATGAAAAAAAAGTGAGTAGCAAACGGAGCATAAGGCACCCAAATGAAAGCTTTTAAATGTGTAAGTTGGAAGTTCCGCAGGTGACTACACATAAGCTGAGGCAAATTGCAGAAAGAACAGTCCTGCCTGTTTCCGAGATCAGGAATGATTTGAAGCCACTGTCTGCAAGTTGGTGGCTTCAAATACAAGTTACTGTAACATCATTATAGCAATTCCAGTTTGGAAAATCTCTTCTCTAGTCTTTTATGGCTCTGTGCAGTCCTCGTGAGAAACAATGTGTCCCTTGTCAATGAATGCATTAAATGCTGGCAGATATGTGTAGCATTTCAGACAATGAGCCTCTAGACCTAAACCTTGCAAAATCTAGAAGAAAGAAGAGTTGTATTTGTCTTTGTGTTCAACTCAATGCCTTGCATTAGCTGACGTAAACCCAGCATCAAATTGAAATGTGTTTGTAAAAGTCCGTAACTGATGTTCGCAGAGGTGTTGTAAGAGGCATATCTTACAGAAGACCACAGGCTCTTTCAGTTAGGCACATAGGTAACACGTATGTCTTAAGGATGCTTCTAGCACGAGTTCCTATGCTCTAATTCAGAAGTAGAAATGATTGATCATGTTTTGTAAAATGTAATTATTGTATGCAAATGGAAGACCACTTAATTTTTTCTTTTAGATTGTCGGCAACCTCCTGTACTATCGCTACATGAACCCTGCCATTGTTGCTCCTGATGGTTTTGATATAATTGATATGACAGCCGGGGGCCAGATACACCCTGACCAGAGGAGGAACCTAGGTTGTGTGGCAAAAGTCCTTCAGCACGCTGCTTCTAACAAACTCTTTGAAGGAGAGAGCGAACACCTATCATCTATGAACACTTACCTCTCTCAGACATACCAGAAGTTCAGGTATGCAAAGCCTTCACAAATACCTACACTGTAAAATCTCTTTCTAGGATGAGTAAGGCAGGTCGACTCCTTGTTTATAGGAACTCTCTGCTCAGAGTTAAATGATCCACCATAGAGAAATTCTCACTGCTGAGGACGTTGAAACAGGAGTTAACAGGTTGTATTTTTGCTTAAGCATTGAGAACTGATCAGCTCCGCTGACTTGGTTGCAGTAAGACTTCTGTACTGCAAACACAGATTGTGAGAGCAGTGTGGGGTGACTCATTACCCAGCAGAAATAATCTGTTCTTTGGGTCAGGAGGACAGCTGAATGTTCTGTCTGATGAAAAAACTTAATGGTCAGGAAGAAGTTTCAGGTTTTGTTTTTATTCTTTCATCTTTGCTGAGAGACTCCATGCAGATTTTATTCTTTCATCTTGCACAGTCACAGGAAATTGCATGTTTTGCTACACTCTGGGACACAAGTTCTTTGGGATTATTGCCCATCTTATGGGGTGACTGCTATTATTAGCTTGAAATGTTGTTGAGTATTGTGACAAACTCACTTTCAGAACTTCTATCTTCAGTGTCTCTCCTTCATGAAAGCAAATGCACTGTTCATATAATGGGTTTCCTTGAGAGATCAGCTATGAGCACAAAGGTACTTAAACTTAGTCATTCTGTTTATTGAAGGATAAACATGAAGAAACAATAGGGTAGAAAGTGATACAGCAAGAATAACAAATGCTAATGAAAGAGAGAGCATATTCTAGCTGGCCCTTTGATCACTACAGAAGGCAGAATGCCTCTCCTAATTAAGCTACCTTTATACAAAACTGAGTCTCTGCGTGACTGCACTCTGTACTTTAACTAAACCTTCCTCAGATGTCAATGGTGGCTGCTCCCAGCCG
Organism: Astur gentilis; assembly: GCF_929443795.1. Lineage (NCBI taxonomy): Eukaryota > Metazoa > Chordata > Aves > Accipitriformes > Accipitridae > Astur > Astur gentilis. Next base: position 61,651,580 of record NC_064919.1, read on the forward strand.
CCTGTTCCCCTTGTACTCACCCAGCAACTCCAACTGTGATATTAACTATGTTAAAAGCTACCAGCCCTGCCTAGATCTTTTACCCTTCTTTCATGGACTTGTGCAGTAATTTGTCCAAACCCTTCTTAAACCTTTGAGATAATCTGCCTCCGCAACCTCCTCCTGTAGCAATATTCAGAAGTTTGCTACCTGTTGGTTAAAACAGTGCTTCCTTTCATTTATTTGAAATTATATTTTCCTGCTAGTTTCATTGCATTCCCATTATTGTGGGATTTGACGAATGAATTCTGCGTGCATCTCATGCAACACCGCTGTGATCTTGTACAACTTGATTTTGTCCCTCAGCTTTTCCTCTCCAAACTGAGGAATCCCACCCTTCTTTTTTTTTTTTTTTTTTTCCTCTTCCCCCTAATACCAACTTTAAAGGTCCTCTGAGCCCAAGATGTGTATCCTCCTCAACAGCACAGGGCTGGCATAGTGAAGGCAGGACAGCTCCTGCAGCATCCTTGTAGGTGTCATCTAAAACCCTGTTTCTCCCAGCTGCTCCAGTTCAGGTCATCTTACTTTGGAAAACAAACTGGTCCTCTGACAGGAGGACCTTGCTGGTTTTTGGTTGTCTGTGCACATCCCTGAAGCTGTCAGTAGCTTGGAGAAGACCCACTGTCGTCTTGGGAAGCAGGTCTCAGCACTCCATGTACATGCTAGTCATGTCGAAGTAATGCTTCAACCATACATTCCATTTTTTCCTCTCAAGATTCTTGCGTTTAGAAAAAATACCATATTTTCTGTCATTTTGAGCAGCTCAGTTTCTAAGTAACAGCATTTTAAACACTTGTAGGCCAAGTGGTAATTTTGTGCAGCTCTTTCAAATAATTTCTTCTCAGCGTACTTCATAGAGAGTCTTTTTGTGGAAATCCTTTCATAACGTGTAGAGCATTAAATACAGACTTCTCTAAGTGTTTAAAATTTACCAAGTTATCACTTCTTGTTGAATAAGGAGAGAAAAAATTACCTTTAAAACAATGTTCCACCAGCTGTCTGGGAGAGATAGAACACTTTGTCATTTGTATTGATGTCTTCCTTCAAACAGTAAGTGTAGATTGCAGATTATAAGGGAAATATTACGTATGTCAAAGACTTGATTCTACATTTTTTATAGAGGCTAACTAAAGTGAGTTTACAGGGGACAATAATTGAAGTATTTTTTATTTTATCTTAGGAATTTTTTTCAAGCAGCATGTGATGTTCCTGAACCAGAGGAGAAATTCAATATCGATGAATACTCTGATATGGTGACTCTTAGCAAACCTGTCATATATATCTCAATTGAAGAAATTATCAATACACATTCAGTAAGTCAATGAAAATACACTAGCTAACAGACTAAAATGTATAGATTATGAAATACTTGCAACAAACTGTCTCAGGGGAAGGCTTAATGTTCATTCTTCCTTTTGAAATAATTTCTTTCATCTCTGAAATGGTCTGCAATTGAGTATTAGATTGCATTTTTCCTAGAAGACTGCTTCCATGTAAAAGCATCACCTTGAATAACAATCAGAATATAACATTTTCTGATGGGAAGGAGGAACAGTTTTGTTCTAATATAGTGAGACAGTTTTTACTTATTTAGAAGGACTGAAGCTGTAGCATCCTGCCAGTTCTTTATCGTGGGTAAAGAACAGATTAACTGCAGTCTGTAGTATGACCCATTAGGGTGTATGTTAAATGTCTACAACGTGGTCCTCCTAATGCTGGAATATTACTGTCTGTTTCCTGGCTTGCAAACTGTCCCCTGCCTCTGCCCCATGCCCATGCCCATTCCCCTTGGCAAAAGCCAAAAAAATCCCCAACAGACCCCCCAAAAGCCCTTAAAGTACCTCCCACAAATATTGTCAGATACACTATGGAAAAGGTAGAAAACCCAACTCTCAGTACCCCACATTGCAAGTTGGCTATTAGTTTTCACTTGAATAAAGCTTAGTCTGCTAAAAACATATTTGCTGGATTGTCTTTGTGCCTATATTTGCTTTTAATTTTTTAAGGCATAGACCTACACCTGCATGTTTATGATCAGTGGTTACATTTAAACACTGGTCTTGGTCAAATATTCCTTTTAGAGGTTTTGTTGCATGTCTAATACATTATTTGATCCTAATGTGACAAATTATTACCATGTAATTTTATATTAGCTGATAAAATACTCTACAAAATATGAAGTAATTAAATGACAGTAAATTGCCAAACAGAGGAGGTCAAGGAGATGGTCTTTTTTGATAACATGACTATGCACACTTGCCTGCCTGGAGGAAGTAAAACAATTAGGTCTGAAGTAGCTGGAATGAGGGGTCTGTTGCATTCATCAGCCTTGGTTTTTGGTACTTCCCAATGTATCTCTTGCCTTTGTCCCACAGAATTTGTCCTGTGAATGTCTTTTTCATTCTGTGCTTGTATAGCATCAAACATGGTGGAGTTTTAATCAGCACACGTAGTGTTTCTCAGCAGTTCTCACAGTATCATAGTCAACATTACATACAGTGCGGGGTAGCTGGTGCATGTAAGAGAGAAACTTGTTTTAAATAAGTTAATGGTTATGGGCTTATAATGCTCACTTCTATCTTGTATGTATGTCTGAAATGCCTTTCTTTTCTGGACACAGGCTTCTTAGTCATCAGTAGTTTCTAGTAACCAGTAAGATATGACTGACTATAACTTGCAGTGTTTAAAATACTTAGAATCTTGGAATTTTTGCCTACTGTGCATGCTTTGCTGTAGCTAAATTTCAGTGAAGATTGGTGACACTGTCTTTCCATCAGTCCTCCAAGTAAGGAATTTTGTTTCTATGGGAAATGGACTATTAAATCTAGTAGTCACTAATGCTGCTAGCTTTACCTAACTTAGCATGAGATTGCTTTTCTCATGGGTAGTGAGAGCCTGTTTTCAAGAAAATGTTACTGCCCTGTTCATTCTCTTTATTAACTTGGCTTACCAGTATTTTTGTGGCTTAAAGTCTTGAGAATGTGCGCAGGTGCAATGCGAGTTATTGTGGATATGTTCTCTAATCTCCTGCAACTTCTAAGTTATTAGAAATTGTGCAGCAGGTGCTGTATAGTGTGTTCCTCACTTATAAAATAGAGTAATTTCTGAAAGGTATCACTGACGCTATTTGTAAGCTACTGGAATGGATATACAGAAAATAGGTATCTTTCTATGGGCCACCAACACTGTATTCATTCCTTTGTGTGCTTAGTTCAGCATCCAGAACTGAAATGCTCTGCTTGGGACTATCACCCTTTATTCTGTGATAGTTTGTTAGTCATAATTAAACTTCTGCTCAGCTGTGATGTTCAGTACTCCAGAGATGATTGCCAGAAGAGCATGGCAACCTGTCTTAGAGGAAGACCCATTCTAAATTCATAGTCCAGAACTGAGCATGCTTACCCCCTTGGGTCCTCCATAGTCCTGATCACATTAGGTCTGTGTTTTTCAGCATTTAGTCTCCAGATTTACTTACAAGTATAAAGACACTGGGAATGGGGTTTTTTGGACAATGACCTCACTTAAATTTGTTTATAGCTACTATTAGAACACCAGGATGCTATTGCTGCTGAGCCAAATGACCTGCTGAATGAATTGCTGGAAGGGCTGGGACCTGTTCCTGATGTCGAGTCTTTCCTTGGTATGCTGTTCTTTGTCTTTATGGTTAACTTCACTCTAGTGGCAGAATTAAATGGGGGGTTGATTTAAATACTCTCGTGTCTCTCATAGTGACAGCTTATTCATTTACTATAGAATTCTTTTCTGAACACTTTTTGTAACATCGCTTCTTATAGTTGAACCTTCTTCTAACTGCAGTATTCACTCTAAAGATCGGTGTTGTGATTAAAAATCTAAACAATGCTTCAAGCAGAATGATCCAATTGTGCTCAAATTGCAGATAGAAAACAAGTGATTTTTAATAACCTGATCTTAAGATTTGCTAGTGTTGGCTAGAAACTTACAAAAAGTTCATGGAGAATTCTTAAAACAGCCATTTTTATTTTGACAATTATCCAATTATGAAGTGTTAAAATTATGCAAATTTATTAGAAAGTTATAAGGAATAAATGTGTTAATTTGTCTTAATTGTAGTAAGACGTGAACTGTTTTGAAAGTAGTGAGGCTATCATGGATAATACCAGCTTCCAAGTGAACAGCCTGTTAACACAGCTGCTACTCTTTCGTTTTTCACCATCACTGTATTTAGCACAAAGGATGTTAAATTGTTTGTATTCTCCTTTGAGAAGAAGACATGTGAGTCTCTTGTACATCAGTATCTTGAAAAGAAAGAATTGGTGGCATTTCCAAAATATTCTAACTGGGCTTATAAATAGCTGGCTTATGGTTTTGATTGTTCAAAGTCCAAAAAAGACTGCTGCTTTTTAGTGGGTGAGCTATTTAATAAACTTAATATTTCTGATGATTTACAGTGATTTATCCATGTTCTTGTTCACTTCATGCATTGAATCATGGGAAAGTTGGCAAACCTGAATTAAATGTTTCCTTACAGGGGAAGGAGCTGTTGATCCCAATGACCCTAACAGGGAAAGCACATTGACTCAACTTGCAAAAACAGAGATTTCACTGTCTCTAACAAGCAAATATGAGTTACGAGAAGGTGAAGATCAGGATCTCAAAAGCCTGATGATAAAGTAAGTTTTGCTCAAAAACCTATATTATGGTGATGCTTTTTGGTTCTGTTTTGGTTTGGGGCTTTTTTGGTTGGTTTGGGGTTTTCTGTGTGTTTTTTTTTTTTTTGTCTGTTCGTTTGTTTAAAAAGTTGCTTCCACCCTGCTTCTCTGCCTAAGTGCATTTTTGAGGTGCGGAGTGCACTCAGTTTTCAAAAGCCAATTTGTGTTCAGTCCTACTCAAACTCTTGCAAAAGTCAGAAAAAATGTCAGTTCTTCCAGAAAGTTTACAGAAAGATGCTGCCACTTGTGTTTTGGAACATGACTGGATCATTATCTAACCTGATAGGTGTTTTTCCATGAAGTTGGAAAAGCACTCTGCTTTAAAACACCACATCCTTGGGAAAGCAGAGATGAAAAGCTGTCTAGCCCTTTAAGGGATGGACAGTATCACACTCTCCTCTTCTCCCCCTCAAAGGACAACACTTCCTTGACTTACTGCCATCAGCCATTTGAACAGGATGGGACTGTCACTTCAGTGGGAATAGTGCATGCTTTTATCTAGGAAAAGAAAATGGTGTTGATTTGGTGAGCAAATTAAAGAAATAGCTACTGGGGTACCCTGGGATATAGGCTACTTTATAGTCAAAAATATTTTTATGAAAGCACTTAGTATCAAATTATTGGCACCCCTCTTTTGAAGTTATTTCAAGCTGTCCCGAATAAGGATTGGGTTATTTAATATCCTGGCCTTTCCTGAACAAAAGTGAGCATGGGGTGCTGCTGTCCTCTATTATTATGCTTATTTTTACCCCACAAGTTTGAAGATTAGAAGTTCACTTTAGAGGTATATACAGCATAAGGATTTTACACCTTTGCAAGCACTAGGAGTGTAGATACAGGCTGTAATTCAACTCTAATCTGTTAGTATTTTTTTTCCAAGTAAAAATCAGTAAACTGAATTTATTAGGTAATATGTGAAGTTTTACTTCTGAAGAAAGTTCTTAGCTATGATGTCTGTAGTAAGCAGTGCAATTTCTAGAAAAGCCATAACTGCCTGTTTAAAATCTGGAAAAAAAAAAAAAAAAAAAGATATTTTAAGTGCAAGAAAATTCTTGCTCTTTATCCTAAAAGGAAGAGGAGTTTTTCCACTGTAATTGTGCATATTTGATCTGAATCTTAAACAAGAAAACACTGAGGTTTTTCTCTAACTTATAATCAAATATAATTTGAGATCTAAAGTAAAGGGACTACAATGACAATGTCAAATCAAAACTGTGTTAGTCACTTGGTATTCCCAAGACCAAGGCTCTAGAGCTGTTCCCAGGCTGCTTTTGTAATAGGGATATGCCTGCCACTGTCCCTTTGAAAAAAAAAAAAAAAAAAAGTGCTTCCTGTCCTTTTTTTCCTGTGTAGGAGTAAAATATTACCCCTTAATGGAATCCCTAAAAAAATATGAAAAATCAAGGCCAAAAGAAGTGTCTTTAATCCTCCGCACTGTGTGGAAATACGTTGAAACAATAGTATGAGAATGAATTAAAGAATTTAACTTCTCTATCGCATAAGTGCTTTCAAGTAATATTTCTCATATTTTGAGGAAATTCAGTAAATAATCTGACAGAAGAATAATCAGCAACGTGTTAAATTGCAGCAATACCAGAAGTTAAAATACCACTCCTTTTTATATAAGATGTGTAAATACAGATGCTTAGCTCTCCTACCTTAGCTGCAGAGAAGTCTTTTACTGCAACTGCGAAATGTTAGGCACCTGGCTAAAATTCAAGTCACGGCTGATTCACCGAATGTTCCTTGTTTCTCTGCAAGTAACATACAGGCCTATTCTGTAGAAATATTGACATAGTTGCTCTTTAAATGGTTTTGTTAAGGTGTCCGCGAAGAACCCTAAGATTTGCTGGTACCCCTGTCCAGAGGACTCTCTGTAAGGTGCCAGACCTCTGTGGTTTGAGGGCAGAGGTGCTGAGTGCCAAGTGGCAGGTGGAGGGGGAGGCATCCAGCCCTAAGTGGGATGTTTCTGAGACAGAGCTGAGCAGGTCTGGTACGTGGTGAGAGGAAGCTGAAGGGAGAGGAAGTGGAAATAAACCTCCCGTCTTATCAGCTGTATCAGCACCTGTTTCTAAGGCAGTGCATAAAACGATAATGCCCACCCCATGTATGTTAATGTAGGACGTGGTGGCAACCGCTGAAGACTGGCAAAGGTTGTGTCAGGCAGAGAAAGGCAGCAATGTGTTGATGTAGCCCAAGTGAACCAACTTTAAGAAACCTTTCTGATTTGGTTTTGTTTTTTATTCCCGGCAAACTGGAAAGGGTTCCAAGAGGGTTTGTGAAGGAAAAATACATTTAACATCAGTCCTTCAGGAGCTGTTGAATGTGCTAGAACTGCTCAGTGCGGTTAACAGTAACTTTAGATGAGCAAACTAGTTTACAGGTGATTTATCGGGTTGCCTTCTAACACGGAAGGAGCAGTGCTTCAGCTCTGCCTGTGCTGTCAAGTCATTCCTACCCTGCTGCCCCTTCTATGGATGCTTGGATCATACCCAAATACACAGTAATATTTGCCTGTATATGGGTAAATCTTTTGTCCCATTTCATTGCATTTTTGAGAACTTTCTGACCTGAAAACACCAGCAAACCCCCAACTTTACGTAGGTAAACTCATTTTAAACCATGTCATGTGGTTTTGTCAAAGAATCCTTGACCATATTTAGACATTTTCCTGGGAAACTTAAGTTGCATCTTCAAGTTTCTGTTAATTTTTAAGAATAATAAGCTATATTTCGTCTGTAACAGTGTCCTCTAAATTAAAAGAATTCTGTAACAGGATGTTCTTGGAAGTATTGTGGATGAAGAGGTAGCAGGAATGAGATAAACTCTTACCAAAAAAAACCCTGGTTTACATATCGGGGTGTAGCAGCTTCCCTTTTTTAGCAAGGAAATGCTCCTTTTCCTTTGCCGCTAGAGAAATATCTGCCCTTAAGTGGCGTGTGTAAATGCACTGCGTCGGATGTAAAATTCCTTTAGAAGTTCAGCATTTTTTGGTACATTTCCACTTTATTCAGTAAATGTGACCCTTAATGGAATGATGCATAGCTCAGGCTTTGCAAAGATTACATTCCTATCTGCTGTTTTGTCCTGATCATAACTAAATCCATATGAGTTGTTGCCTGGATTTTTATTATGTTAAGAGTAACTGCTTTACTATGCTAGTTGGTTAACTGTTTTCTAAAATAAAAGGGGGAATAGTACGCATGTATTTCTCTATTCAGACCTGTGTAGAAGCCAGATGTTCAACATTATTAATGGAAGCCCCTAACATAAAAAGCTAGGAAACATAAACATTACCAAGTATCCGTAATAAAGGGGGAGCTTGCTAGTTTTACTGTTGAAGAAATGAAATGCACAAGTGATCCAATGACAACTGTTTTGTAATATCCATATATCCTTTTTAAAAGGACCAAAAGACTTATTGTGGATATGATACGAACACAGCCAGGGGATACGCTCTTAGAAATATTGGAAACACCAGCCACTGCGCAACAGGTAAGTGCTCTACTGTGCATGAATAGGGAAGAAAGTGCATATTTTATATAAAGCTATTTGAAGGCCTTAACGTATCTCTGGCAGCTTTCTCCACCACTTTATAACAGTGAAATAATTGCTTTTAGACTATTCAGATCTAGAGCCTTCAAAGTGTGAGACTTGCAAATTTTCTTTTACTGCTTAATTGGGAGCCACTTCAGAGGAAAAGAAGAATTAAGTCTTGCTGTTGATTAGCACAACTAGAGTATTTTTTTTCTTTATATGTTTTGTAAACAGGGTCTTTTCTCTGCTATGTTATAATACAATCAAGTAGCCTGATGTGAATCCTGCTAGATTTTTTTTTTTCTTGTGAACTTCAGTATCTTAACTCAAGTTCCCTGACACTCAGTTTATTTCCTTAAGCAATACAAGCAAACAGCTGGCTGGGGAACTACTGCTATCCTTATTATGGGAGTTGAGTAGGAAGAGCTCCCAGCTGAAGGCTTCCCTGTAGATGCTAACACACAAAGCTACATCTCAATAACGTGCACATTTTATCTTACCTCAGTGTGTGCATATGTAGGGGACACCTGTGAGATCTGGACAGTCTTCCCACAACTAAGTGAAGTCATTGTGTCATCTGGCTGATTTTAGACGTGTTTTGTTTCATTGAAATACATGTCTAGTGTCGTGATTAGTTACTTAAGGTATGCCAAAAGGCATAATAAATGGAGCACTTTCAGATCTTGTTATAAGAGGATATAAATAAAGCCTGCACCTTGATTCTTGATAATCTCTTTTGAGAATTCAAGGTACTTGATTACTTAACTGTTATCATGAGCTGGAGAATAACTGTTCCGGATTTTTTTTTATTTATTTTTATTTTTTACCCAGGAATCTGAGCACTTGAAACTTGTAGAAAAACGTGCCATCTTAAATTCCAAAACGCCAGAGAAAATGAAGCCCATTCAGTCTATTTTTGAAGATGGGCAACTCCCAATAGAACAAAAGAAAAGGAAAATTCAGAGAAATCTCCGGACTCTGGAACAAGCAGGACTAGTCTCTTCAGCAACTAAGTACCAAGAAATTATAAATGAGATTGCTAAGGTAAGTGCATCATGCTTCCCTGTATGCTGACGGGTTTTAGGCATATAGCCTAAATCCATTCCAGCTAGAGATCTACAATATACATTTTCCAGAGAAGGCTACACTAAATTGCTGAAGTATCCACATAAGAAACAAATCATCTTTGTTTGCTGACAAAATAAGTGAAAGACAGTACTCTTATTCATAACTACCTGAACTGAATAACATACAACAGTAGACTTTGTTATCCAGATTTGATACTGATGCTGTCTTACCTTCTCCAGTACAATGTGTTTCAATACAGCTTTTTATACCTTAAAAGGAATCAGAATTACTCATCAGTGTTTCAATTAATAATTAATGTAGCCTTGGTAAGGTTTAAAAAGACTTAAAAACCCAAAACATTCTCTGATTTGTATTAACACCAATCTGCAGTGGTTGGGCAGGAGACAAGGAGAATAGTGGGCCAATGCGGTGCCCATCTTGGGGTTGATAAAGCACTGGGCTTGTTGTGTACAAACTGTCAAATCCTGTTCCAAATCCACACCTTATACTGGCTGTAAGAATCTTAGTCTATTGGATTATCTTTAACTACTCATGAGTAAATTACTCATAGCTCACGAGCAATTTACATATTATTGATACATTATTTTTTGAAGTTGCAAATATATTTTATTATGTAAATGAGTAAATTACTTATGTGAGCTAAGTTTCTAATACGATTATGTCCTGTTGCACCTACTTTGAAGTGCTATTTTAAAGCCCTGCTCGGTTCAGGTGTCTGCATCTGCTTCTGCTTGAGATAAAACCATTCTACATATGTATTCAGTGTCCCATTCTTTTTTATTTCTTATCTATAAGCCCACATGCTTTGTTTTGAGCCAGTAAGGCAATATGAAGACTGGGATGAGCCTTAGGACTGGAAGTTGCTTTTATTTTACTTTTGACTGCTTCAACTCAACCATTACCTTCAACCCAAGCTTTAGTTTGGCAGTAGCTAGTTTTACCTGGTAGAAGCCAAAGGTCTCATTTCTTAGGCCTCTCTCAAGAAACTAGCTGTGAGAAAGCTTTCATTTATGGCACAAAGACAACGTCTTCCTTATGACTTCTATGTCTGTCATGCCCTGGAGACCATAACAGAGTTCAAGATACCACCACTTGTATACATGACTCGCAATGTGATTGTTGTCTTTTGTACAGTCATGTAAACTTTAGTGCTCACTATTGGTACCGTGCTTGTGAGAACTAACATGACAGCTTGTGCTTTCTCCCAGTAATTAAGTCAGGTTGTGTAATTACAGATTTGAATGGTAATAAGCTGAGACTTTTTAAAATATCAAATTAATAAACAAATTACATTAATAAATTTATTTAGGATATCCGGAATCAAAGAAGATACAGACATCATCGAAAAGCTGAATTGGTGAAACTCCAGCAGACTTTGAATGCACTTAACTCCAAGACAGCATTTTATGAAGAACAAATTAATTATTACAACACCTATATAAAAACTTGTTTAGACAACTTAACAAGAAAGTGAGTTGAGTCTTCTTGTCTTTCAATATTTCAGTGTGTTTTATCAGGAGGGAGAGCAGGTGTCAATCTGTAGTTGAAAGTTTTGATTTCAATTGTTTTGATTGACAATCCACAGGTTAAAAAGTCCATGGGGGTTGTCACTGTAACCCGAGTGAAAACCTGGAAAGCAATCTTGCATTTATTTAAAGCTGCCTTACAGAAAGAGGCCTCAGATGTATACATGTTTTCAATGTAGTTAACTGGTGCTACTTTGCAGATCCATTAGCATACTTTGAAGTCATGCAGTTTTGGGAAATAATTATTGATTTTCTTCTTTCATTAAAAGGATTGCGTTTTGCCTTTAGAATGGAAAAAGGTAAAATAAATGCCTAAAAAATTGTACTTTTCAGTTATGATGCAGTCACTTGAAAGTAAGCTCCCCTGCCAATGCCACTAAAGTGTCAAAGTGAAAACATTTTACTGATATGAACAGGAGCTTTCCCAGTGCATACTTCATTGATCCAAAAATGAACTCTAATGGCCGATCTTATTTAATACCTATGTCACTGTATGATTACAAATTGCTATTTTAAAGTGATGATTGTGGACTCTCTTGGATCAGGGCTGCATTTCACAATAAAGTTTAAACAGGTGCTAAAAAACATTGATTCAAAATCATTGCTAAAATGTTTGGACTATTCACTGTGTGCTAAAAATCCCTCTAATTCTTAGATTCGTTTTGAATGTTAATTTTGTTCATTAATAGGAGTTCAAGAAGGCAAGGAGTGAAGGAAAGCTAAATATGGCTAGAAGAATAGTTTAAGTATAAAAGACCTGGTAGATAAATCAAAAGCCATTTTTCTTGTTCTCTGCCCAGAAATTCACGGAGGTCAATTAAACTAGATGGAAAAGAAGAGGTGAAGGGAAGCAAAAAACTGAAGCAGGTCTCATTAAAGTACACAGCTGCAAGACTGCATGAAAAAGGTGTCATCTTAGAAATTGAAGATCTTCAAACCAACCAGTAAGTGTGGTATAAAACAATTGAGAGCATTTTCTTATCAACAGCTTCTTAAGGGGGCATGGCTCTTGTTAAAAGAAATCTTCACAATTTCCTGTGCCACACCTAAAATTACCTTAGACTTTTACATTCAGAAGAATGATAAAGCCTAATTGTCATAATTCATTTTTTCCCTTGTAACTTGCTATATGATTACCTTGGGAAAACGTTTGAATAAGCCTATTTTGGCATTAGCTTAGATGGAACCAGTACAAGTCCAGTAACACACTCACTGCTAATGACTGACTTATTAAGCAGTTGTAGCAGGTTTGGTTTTGTTTTTTTCTCATTTAGTGACCAGTCATTTTCATATAACTGAGTAAACATCTGGTTTTCTGCACTTCCTCCCTATGGCAAGGTGAATGGATGTGGTGGTTTAAAATCCTGTTTGTATCTATCCATTTTGAGGCCACTGCAGTGAAAATCTTCCATCCTCTGCACTCTTTTCCATGCAGAAGATGGATGGAAAAGTTTTCCAGGTTGCAATTCCTTTTCCAAGTGGGTTCATCAAGCAGAGGAAGCCACATGAGGCAGACTGAAACCAGAGAAGAGTGTACACAACTGCAAGAATATGCTCAGGTGTGGCAGAATGAAAATCTGGCTGCCCTGTTCCTGTGCTGTGGGTGTGTGGTCATCTTTGTTCCCTGAACTTCCCACACCCCCTTCCCCACCCCCACCCCCACCCCCCCTCATATAAAAGAGTTGACAGCTCTGTATTTCATACTACATGTACACCAGAAAGTCTCCAAGAAGACACTGCAGTAGGGATGGAGTGGTTCATTTGACAATATTTACACTGCTTATGGTCAAAGTTCTTTTGTGTTCTGCAGGCTTTTTCCCCAAAACTGTTTCTGGTCTGTATAAAATTGCACAGTATACATAATCAATTACCCTTATTTTTGTTTCGAGGTTTAAGAATGTGATGTTTGATATCACACCTGGAGAAGAAGTGGGTGACTTTGAAATCAAAGCAAAATTTTTGGGGGTTGAGATGGAAAAAGTGCAGCTCCATTTCCAGGTAGAGTTTGAATTTTGTTACTTTGCTGTATAGTCAGTTGCATTTCCTCTAAATACAATTTCAGACTTCTTTTTTATATATTCATGAACTTTTCAGTCAGCAAAGAGCAGCAGATCATGTGAGGAATAACTATATAACTTCCATAGGATGGGGCACAGGAAGTTGGGTTAACATTTATATTAGGCCAACTGCATGAAACCAAATGCCACATTAGTTCAATGGCAAGCAGCAAATACCAAGAGAAAATTAAAAGACACGGAAAACAGTATTTCTTCTGGTTTGCTGTTACTGACAGTCTACAATTTGGGATCTAAAGGACATGTAATATTTTCTATACCTATCCAACAGTTGCTTGTAATTGTTTAAATTGAAGGACCTGGAGTTTGAGATGGTTATCACATGATGAAAATGACCCCATATTGTTGCTGTAAGGTATGGGTTCAAACACAGAGTAATGATTTTATTTCTGATTACAGGATTTGCTTCAGATGCAGTATGAAGGTGTGGCTGTAATGAAAATGTTTGATAAAGCTAAAGTGAATGTGAACTTGCTCATATTCTTGTTGAATAAGAAGTTTTATGGAAAATGAGTGTCTTCAGATATGGACTGCATCCATCAGCGCGAAGTCTATTCAGTATTTTTTTGCTTTCAAACGCTTGTTTTATGTTTGTTGTTGGATGCTTTTTAACTTTAAGAAAAAAAAAAAAAAAAAAACAAAACAAAACACCAAATGTTCAGAGGAATGTACGCAGTGCCTTTTCAGCATTGATAATGAAGCAAAAAAATAGGAAATAGATTAATTTAAAAAGAGTTCCAGATATCATTGGTGTTGGTACTTTCAAATCAAAATATTGTTTAGGACACTCAGCTATTGTGGTTGTATGGATTTTAAGGTAGGCAGAAACTGAATTTAGTTGAATATATAAACCTCTCGTATTAAAACATGTTTAAAAGACCTCAGATAAATAATATAGTTCCTGTTAGATTTTTAAGTATTTACCAAAAGGAATCCTAATGTGTTTCTAGGGGATAGTTTGAGCAAATATTTAGTTACATACTAAGCCTATTTTCTGGCAGTTGTCAACTGTAAAGCAAACTTATTGTGCAATTCAAAAATTTTTATAGGTAATTATAAAGTGACAATAACGTTTTACTGTACAAAAATATATTTTGTGATTCATTCCTACTAAATGCACTACTGCCTCATGTAAAATGACATTTTCTACTTTCACAGCCTTTGGAGTGGCATTGGGGAAATCTAAATAGTGAACAGTTGTCGTTCAGTTTGAAGTATTTGAATACGTAAATTGTGCCTGTCTTGTCTTTTTTTGTAAGAAAATAAATGCAATAAAATCAGTATTTAGATTGTTTTTTTTAAATATTCTTGGAGATTGTTCTATGTAAAATAAACATTACCTAATTAAACTGGCTTTGTTCCTAAATTTCATTTTAAAGAGTCATTAAAGCAACAATCCAGATAGTAGTGAAAGAACCTCTTTCAGTGCTTTTATAAAATAGAATTTAATTAAGCTTGATTGTCCTCACAGTATACTTTGGGAAGGTTGCTCAGCAGTGAAGACTTCACGGCCTTTACACCATTGAACGTGATGATGATTTTACTGATGAACTACCAATTATATCTACAGAGCAAAAGTGTGTACAGTAGGTAATGTGATAAATACATAAACCAAGAGAAAATATTTCCTACTCTCACTTTCCTTGTGACAAACGTTTTAAAAGATGGACAGTGAGGCATTCTGGAATACATTGTAAAAGCAAATATAAAGTATTCATTCTGAAGGTGGAATAAACCAGTGTCAATTCAGTGGCAGATATATAGACTACAAGTTTAGTTGGTATACTGACCTCTGGTATTATAGAAGCTGAAAAAAATCATTACACTTACTAGAGATATTCATTTATGCATGGCATTAAATTTGAACACTTGACTATTTTAAAATATCCCTAATATCCTTAATTAAAAGATAAACAGCTCCTGCGTGCTTCCATTTTTCTTCTAGCTAGTTATGTATAAGCCATTTTAACATGACATAAATGCTACAGTATTAATACTCTGGTTCACTTAAAATAGCTGGATGGGAAGGTGAAAGCAGCACTTTACTTTTACTTCCAAAGGAGAGAAGTGAATTGTGCTTAAATGTGAATTAAACTGTCAATCTTTTGTTTTCCTTTTTATTTGTAACAGCCTTGTCTAATTCCTACATATTTTTGACAAATTTTAGCTGAGCAGTTAAGTCTGCACAGCTGGGATGTTGATCCTAAGACCAGACCTTTGAGGTAATGTGTCAAAAACCTGGATTTCTGCTGGTGAGACATGCTAGAGTCCCATAGCCTTTGTGGGAATGAGCCACTCCTGGTTATGCTGGTTTGTGTAATGCACTTGAAGTATCTAGTGACTGCTTAGTTCTAATGTGAACAGCATGTTCCCCAGTTGCTTCCTGATGTACGTAAGCTTAGGAAAGCTTATTTGGTTCCCAGGTAATAACACATATGAAAGGTACAGTCTCTGTGCTAGCACTCACCTTTTCCAACCATTTCTTGAGCTTCCTGTTCTTCTAGTGCACATCAGAGAGTAATTTCCATTTAATTTCTTCAAACTCCTTTAGAAGCTTTTTTTCTTAATTAACTAGTTCAGTTTAGGGCCTTGTCACTGAACAAACAATGAACCCTGCTAAACAGGACTGACCACGATGATTCCTACTTGAATATAAGACTGATGGTCGTACTGAGTACCATGCAACTGAGCAAAGTAATTCTGTGCCCACCCACTGCTGTCCTATGCTGCTGACAGCTACTAAATACAACAAAACTGAAAGGCTTTTTGGAGGCTGCTGTAAGCTGCAATTTAGGGCCTTCAAAGTTAGACAGGACTTGAGAAAACCAATTTCATTCATGAAATGGTCTTGTGGAAAGACTTGCATTGCTGGTGCAAAACCTGAGGAAAAAGACAGTACAGCTGAACAGAGCCTCTGCATCTATTGCCACTATAGGAGAAAATGCACCTTTCCTTAAAAGGCTTGCCTGTCTTTCAACTTCGTCTTCCTTAACTGGTGGTAGTGAAAAGAAATTATAATAGCCCATAGTCCTAGTCTGCTAGCCCTGCAGTTTGCATTTTTCTGCTGTGTGTCTTTAGAGTTGACTAAGAGTGCTAGGCAACTAACTTAGTTTATTTTGGAACTTACCCATTCTGATGGGGCTCTAAAGCTCCAAAACTGATCCACAGAATTACAAAACAGCATCTTTCTTCTTTGGCCAAGCAGACACAGACACTATCGCAAGCCATAGATTTGTCCTGTTACACTTTGTGCTTATCTGCAAACCTTTGGCTGTCTCTTTTGAAAAGAATACAGGAGTGACATGACAAAGTTCCCTCTAACAGCAAATCCAAAGAGTGAGTGTCACATCTGATTTCAGAAAGTTCATAACTGGATAGACAGTCCTCTTCCTGAAGGACTGATTTTGCCTCTGAGGTGTGCTTCTAACCTCCTCCTCTTTGAGCAGTAACTACACACCCCAGGCATGCACAAGGTTGATCTGTGAATTAAACAGCTGAAGGATGGCTCCTTCCCCAAACCATAATGATGCAGCAATCTTACTAGGTCATTGTAGGCTTTTTTGGTAGATCTAGTGTGTTTAACAGTAATGAAGTTTTGTCCTGCAACATGCTTCTGCAACAAACAAAGCTCTGAAAAAGGTGCAAGAAGTAGAATTAAAAAGTGGTAACTGGTAAAATCTTTAGAAGTCATGAACCCCTCACCTCCATTACAATCGGTTTATCTAGAGAGAAAGTAGCAAGCTGACTTGCATAACTAAAGGATACAAAAATTAAATTAAATTTTGTTCCCACATGCAGGCAGAAAATTTAACAAACACGGAGGGTTTTTTATTCATTCACTATATTTACAGTAATCTAATTTAAGAACATGAAAGGACACAGCCTGATGACTGTTCCGTATATCCACAACTAAGGTACTCCCTGCTGATAAAGTCCGAGATTCCCTTCATTTCTCTCCCAACCGTGTAGACGGGTTTATCCCTCAAGCACTGGCCCACTTGTTAAGGCTTCTTGAGACTTAAGAAATGCAAATATTGACAATGTATGCTTTTCCAACATCTGCTATAACATTTACAAACACATGTTTATTTTAAGAAAGACTGATATTTACTTCACTTCTATTTTGGGTCTAGAAATAAAATTTTAGGTGTTCCCATGGATATGCTTATAGAGCTGTGAGACTATGGGAATGCCTAAGAATAGCTTCGCTTTCTATTCCCAGAGACAAAATTATCTCTGATTAAGGTATTTTCTAAAGAGATGGAGAAGAATGGTTCACGATTAAGTATAAGGTGTTTTTAATAGAGCTTTGTAAAGGCCGGCCAGCTGTAAAACTTGTGTGACTTGCCCTTGCTCTACGGAAACTGGATTCAGCCTTAACAGTGCTCCAAAGTAGCAAGCGGTAGGGTTGTGGGAAGAAGTCGGTAGAGATGTAGAGCTTACTGGGAATCACTACTTGTCATCAGGAATATTTATTTTCCATGGGTTTTAGTCTCAGATATGAGCAAAGGTCAGTGCTTCTGCAGTAATAAAGGTACTTCGTGCATATGAATAACTTCTAAATGGAGATCTCCCTCCCCCCCCCCCCCCCCCCTTTCTTATGTCTGTATTGCCGTAAATAGAAGGATGTACAGTTGAGGATGGGACAGCATACCCTAGCAAACCAAAGAACGTCCACTTGTAAAGCCTTTGACTGCGTTACAGGCCTAAGAAACACAAAGCACTCAAACCACCAGTGGAATAAGTATTTTCAAAGAAGAGAGCCAAATTAATAGCTGCAACGTTACTAAAATATTTTCCTCTCTATATAGCCTTTATATAGGTTTCAGTTCAAGCAGCTCTTGATTCATGAGCAGCTCTGAAGGACAGAACAAGCTTTCCTGTCCAAGGGACGTGCCACTGGAGTTCAGGAGTGGTGGCACCACCTCCTCGGGGGTCTTCTTGAAGAACAGACACCAGGGCTGCAAGGCTGGGTAGCGAATTGCTTTGAGGTTGTCCTGTACTGGTAGAGCAGTCGGCTTACCGAGCCCACGCAAAACAAGCAAGCTTTGACGTCTACTTCGCACAGAGCGCATCTATGCGCTACGGAGCTCTCCTGAATGAGCGCGGTCTTTCGACCGTGAGTAATCCAGATATTTCAACTGCCCTTGTAGCTGCGCTCCTCTGGGCCGTCGGCAGCTCGCACTGCGCAGCCAACACGTGGCAAACTCGGCCTGGGATGGTTCCTTGAGAATAACCCTTTGTTCTGCACCCCCCGCCTTCCCACCCTGCCCGAGCCCACGACCCCCTTCCCATTTCTCAGCTGGGGGCCAGCGCGTTCCGCTGCCGTCTCCGCAGCGCGGGGGCTGCTGGCGGGGCTGTTGTGCCGCGGGGGCGGCACGCTCGTGTGTGTGCGTGTGCGTGTGTGTCCCCGCCCCCGCCTCCGGTGCCGCCGCCGCCGCCGCCGCCGAGGCCCCGCTCTCCTCCCCGCCCCCGCGGCGGGGCCGCCGCGCAGCCCCCGCACCCCCCCCCCCCCTCCGCCGGGCCGGCGCGGCAGGAAGGCGCCCCCGCCTCCCGAGGACGCCTCGGCGGCCCCGGGGCGGCCCTTCGCCGGCCCCAGCCTCCCGGCGGGTTGCCGGCCGCCGCGCCTCGGCTGCGCTCGCGTCCCTCTGCTCCGGCCGAGCGCAGGTTGCTCCCCCCCAACCCCACCCCCAACCCCGGCCCCGCCAGGCGCGGTGGCCATGGGGCCGCGGGCGCTGCCCGCGCTGCTCTGCGCCCTGGCCGTCCTCGGCTGCCCGCGCCCGCCGCCCGCCGCCGCGGCCCGCGTCGGTGAGTCGCTGCCCCCCGCCCCGCGCGGGAGAGCTGCCGGGGGGGGGGGGGGCGGGAGGGGCCGGGGGCGGAGGGAGAGGGAGAGGCGCCCCCGTCGCCGGCGGGGGTCTCTTGGGGAGCGGCGGCCGGGCGGCCCGGCTCGGCTCGGCTCGGCGGGCGGCGAGCGAGGAGCCCGGCCGCCCGGCCAGCTGCGGGCGGCGGCGGCGCCGCTCGCCTTGTCGGCGCGGCCGGAGCCGTGCGCCCTGGCAGAGGGGCAGGAGCGAAATGCGCGTTAGCGCGCAGCATCGCCGGGGCTGCGCGTAGGCAGGTCAAGGGTCTCCCGCTTCGAAGGTTTAATTGGAGCTTCGGGTGGGGTTTGTCTTCGGCGTTGTGAAACGCCGCTCTGGGCTTGTTCTCATAGCAGCCGCAAGAGAACAGGCTAAACCAGAAGGTTATCCTGGGTAAAGCAACGTCAGACGGATACTTGTTGAGAGCTGTTTTCCCGAGTGAAGGAAATGTCATAGATCAGAACTGCGTAGATCTGAGAAAGATGCCCTGCCACGGGTGAGGTTAGCGATGGTGAAGAATGGTTTACTGTTCTGCCGTGGCTAAGGAGGCGGCCGGGCAACAGCAAGTTGGGGTGGAAGGAAGCGACCAGGCTGGCGGGACGTGCTGGTGGGCTTCCTTAGAAAACTGGCGTTGCCTTTCATTAACAACTTCAGAAGGTGGAATGCCAGCCGAATTGGTAGGTGGCGCAAATTTGGAAGATCTGCCGACACAAAATAGTTCAGCATATCCACCACGAGTAGATGACCTTCATGCTTATTCAACTAGAAACAGCACCAATAGCAACATCAGTGCTGTAGCTGGTGAGACCGTGGATCCGCCTAGCTCAGAGCTTGTCTGACAATGCAGACAGATGCTGAGGGAAGGAAGGAAGGAAGGAATGTAAGAGAAGACATGCGTGCATGTAACCTCCCAGTTTCAGGTACAACAGTACAAAGGGCCAGATTTATGTATTTAGAGTTCAGCAACATTTTTTTCTGTAAAATTCAGTTTAACGTTTCTTTCAGTCACACAGTGATCGTAGTGCTGCTGTACAAATAACTTAGCCCCCGTGAGATGCCTGCTGGGAAGTCTCAGCTCAAGCTCTACATACAGAAAAGGGCTGGTTAGAGGAACAGCTAAGGGGAAATTTCAGAGCCTGTCATACTGTGACTACTAAAATGAAGGCTGAAGGGGGACAGAGCTGGTGCTTGTAATTACGCTGGGAGGGAAGTACCAGAGAGGACAAATAATTTTGGCTAATCGACTTTTAGGCACAAGGACAAGTGGGAATGAAGAGATCACAGTCATGTTCATATTGGAATTCTAAGTAAGCTATCCTTATTTAAAAAAAAAAGGGGTGTGTGTGTAAAAGACAAATTATACGTGTTAATGCTAGAAAAAAAAGATTGTACTGTTGGGTGCTATTGTTCCAGTTTATGGAAACATTCAGACTTGTTTTCCTGCCTTTGCAATTACAGTATTCATTAAAGAGCACTCTGAATTACAGTATTTATTTGCTGCTTCCATAGGAAATAATGATTGAAATAGTTACTGTATTACATCACTAGGAAAATAAAAATTCAAAACAAGTTACTTCATGCACAGTAGAACTAATAAAGCCTGGCCATCTGAACATGTCTTCTGCTCTCCTTGTGCTCGCTCCTACTGTAATAATAGCATTTCCCCACTGCCCCGGATAGCCTTCCCTGTTTCCACCACAATGTACTTAATTCCCATCACCCATGCACTGCTGTATCCCCAGGTCTGCTCTGCCCTTGCACCTGAGGCTTCTCCTTTGCTTTTCCCTTGGTCCTTCAATATCCACAGTTACTATGTTATTGGCCTGTGCTGGTCCTGTGGGCAGGTGAAAAAGCAATAGCTTGGCAGTGGGTTGGTGCTAGGTGCTTGCAGATTAGCCGACCAGGTGCCGCCGAGGTGGCTGGCTGAGGTCTGAACCTGCCCAGACTTTCCTGCATTGGTACACTGATAGCTGGACAGAGAGATGTTGTCGTTGCTTGAAGACAGCACCCGTGGGGAAAGAGATTGAGAAAGGAAAGCAAAAAGCAGCAGCCATCTGGTTGCAAGAAAACAATACTTCAGGAAAATGTGTGCAAATTGTTACTACATCACTCGTGTAATACAGTAATGAGTTCTGTATAAGCAGAGATGTGGGCTGAAGAAGATTTTTAAAAGACAGCAAGGTGTTTGTTTTTAGAAAAGAAAATAATTGTCATCTGTCCTACAAGATTGTGTCTTACCTTGTTTATAAACATGTCTGGCAGGCACTTCACATTCTGCCTGTGAGTACCTAATTTATGGGCCACTAAGTAATTTAGATTCTAGACGCTTATCACTGCAGATTATACAAAGAGGAGATAAGAGAAACCGACGTTTTGTTATAAGCCAGCGGTGTGGGTGCAGCTGTCATCAGTAATGCCCAGAAATCAGTATTAATTGTTGTCCAGCAGCATATTTAATTGGCTTGAGTAGGAGCCTATTCTTTTGTTTTCCACCTCACAAAGATACCCCTTGGGACACAAACACTGCTGGTTTGTAACGTGTTATCCAGATTTATGGGTCTACAGAAATACTTAGAAATCTTCTAGAGCTCCAGAGTGCTTTTTAAGATTGGTTGAAGCTGTTAATATTTTTTGGTCTCTACTTCTCCTGTCACAGAACAGTATGGGCAGTAGTCCTTTGCATATGAAAGTAGACATAAATTTTAAAATAGCTCTGTGTAAAAAAAAAAAAAGCAGTATCTTTCAGGTTAAGCAGAATATGCATATGCTGATTGTGAGACCAGCAGTATGTAGTACTTGATGGAAAACAGCACAGTGTAGATTGTTAAAATCGCACAACCCCGAACTTACTGAGCTTCCTACATAATTTCTCTATGTCCTTGTTGGAGAATCAGTGCAAAGACCACAGGCAGCAAAAGAACACTTCAGGCAATTTGAGTATCATGCTGATTCAATGTAATTTTTGCCCTTCCAAGTCCTTATTGGAAGCAAAGAAAATATTGTATGCGTATTGTATGTATATATGCGGTGTTCTGACTGTACAACACAAGGATAAAACCTCAGTGCTTTATCCCACTCTTCCTTTGTTCTTAGTTTCTTAGTCCTGTTCTTTCATACCTATTTACAATTTACAAATACTTTGATACAGCTGTCAACTCTGTCATTTCAGCAATGAGAATACTATTAGTCATAAAAATAGTAATCCGCCAGGTTTGACCTCTTCCAAAAGGATCAGATGACAGCCTAGCAAAAATAGGATGACTGAACATTTATGAATATCATACAAGCTTTACTTCTGTTTTCCTAACAGATTATTTGTATTGGTAAAAATTACTAAAGCTGTAGTGAAATATGTTTTAGACAAATGATATCTACAGCTTTCAAACAGCTAGAAAGGAACATCTGTCAGATTTTGGTATAGCTGTAGCTGTGTAAGACTAGTTTTAAAATCTTTTCTGTAGAGCTACTGTATTGGCTATCTTGTCCTGTCCCATCTTATAGTTAATGCCTGTTTCCCATTACTGACCTTTATGCTTATTGTCAAGATTCATTAGAACTTTCGAAATAGTGTAACATCATTTCATCCGCTTCCTTTCTGTGTATAAATCTCTGATCATTGGCTTTTTCAAATAAACACTGACACAAAAGGAATCCAGAACCTCAGGGTAGTAACCATCTTCCCTTCTGTTTCAGAAAGCATGAAGTGCACTATTGTTTTTTCCAATAACACACAGATGCTGTGTCATACAAACATATAAGCAGCTTTGCAAAGGAAAAGAACTGATATGTAGCTATCAATCTTTTAAATTAAAATTAAATTGAATTTGATCAAGAAAGTTTAAATTCCCACTCTCTATATTATCAAGTGGCAAAGAAATAGCAAGTTTGAAGTCTCATTGCATTTTTCCATAGAGCTGGCTTTCAGGTAGTACCTCATGTCATCTAAGTTCAAGGTGGAGACATGGACTGAGCACAGGGCACAGCATGGAGGTGTCATTAACAGCATCAAGGTTGAGTTCAACTCAGCTTGGAAAGTCTTTGCTTAAACAAAGAACACATAGTTTTCACCAAGTTAAAGAATTATGCCAGACAATTTTAACTAAA
The DNA here is from genome assembly GCF_929443795.1 of Astur gentilis. Lineage (NCBI taxonomy): Eukaryota > Metazoa > Chordata > Aves > Accipitriformes > Accipitridae > Astur > Astur gentilis. The sequence continues at coordinate 61,674,496 of NC_064919.1, forward strand.
CTAAAATAATTTATGAGATGTTTTTTGTCCTGAATTATTGTAATAGGATTCTACTTTTAGAAAAGTTTGATAATGGAGTAATTCAGACTCCAAATCCTTTCCTCTAAGAAAGTTGTATATAAGTTAGCTCCAAGAATTCAGGATATAATTAAAATTATTACCAATGTTCAGGTAACTATAAGCAGTAGCTAAGACAGAGGTCAGTAGTTGATAAAAGGTAATTGGCCCAATCATTGGGTTTTTTTCTTTTAGCATACTTTCATACTGTTCTAAATTAGGAGTCACTGATGAGAAATGGGTCAGGTTACCAGCAAGGGCTTCCGCGCTAAGTGACTTAACCTCAGTCATTAAGGGTCAGTGGCTCTGGCTGGTTTGCTCACTAGTCCTCAAAAAGTGCACTGCAGCAGTGCTAGCTGAGGTGAGGCAGCTCAGGCAAAGCCCTTCAAAGTTTGAGGATACTGGGATGAGAGAGGTGCTTGCTGGAAGCACCTCAGTTAACATGTCATGGAAAGGTCATCTTGGCAATACAGTTCCTGACTGCAGACACAGGTTTACCCTCCTTCTCATCAAGTCCATTTATATCTGTGTTCCCCAAAAGCATGCCTTCCTCACATGAAACTGTGTCACCTCTTCATTTGGTTCTCCACACTGTTCTTCAGTGGTTGCGAAAGCAAAAAGGACATGTAGACCTTGCATCATTGTCTTCTGTTTCAGAAGTCTTCTGGTTTAGAAATGTCAGTGGAAGCAATATGTATTCAGAGCATTCAAAGTCTTGAATTCATAAAACTTGTATGTACTGGAGATACCAGAGGTACTGTTCAAGATTTTTCATCACTCTTACTGATGTCTTTACCATGGAGACAAGCCTCTGGGCATGGGAAATAAGTGTTTTTTTTCATTCAAGTATAACTACAATCTTCCTAGAAGAGATGAATACTGATGGAGTCAGTTGTGACAGATTTCTATTGCAATGATAATTAAGTACCAGAAATCGTCCGTTTGATGTTAGCCACAGGCTGAAGTTAGAGGTGTTGAATATAACTTGTGCTGCACCTGAACTGCTGAACTAAGAGCTGACTCCTCGAGCCATCCAACTGCTTGGACTATACTTTTAAAGTGAGGTTAAAGATTAAGGATCTAAAGTTTTGCCTTTTGTTACTGTTCTCTTTTAGGCGGCAGAATAGACCCTTGTATAGATTGGTTTAGTGCCCTTCTGTACAAACACTGAATCTCACATACTTCTGTGTATCTGTGTTTCAGTAAAAGTACTAAATTGTTCCTAACTGCAGTCTACAACAAGCTCCCAGGCTGAAATTCTCATCCAGCATCTTTTTTTCTGGCCTGCAGAGGTGGCAATCTAGGCACTTTGCATACGAAAACCATTATCTTAAACACTTCCCCTCTTCTGTCCCGTCTGCCCCTAGAATGCTGCTGTGACACAGCATGATACATACAGCACAGCAGCTTTAAAAAATCCCCAAATATCCCTACCACTCCTCAAGTCTCCCCACATTCAAGTCTGATTTTCAAGAAAATTCAAGCTGGGCCGGGGCCTTCTCACACAGCCAGTGCACAAAGGGAGGTAACTGCCTGCTTAAAGCTGCAGCCACTCCTCTCTTTGCCATCTGCCTGCTTCAGATGCTTTTGTTCATATCAGCATAAAAAAAAATCGTTTGAATTACTGTAGAACAAGTAATTGCTTCTAATGAGTAGCATCTTAGACGGCTGGATCATGCCTGTATACTTTCAGCTCAGTGATTCAGGCTAGCACACCTTCACTTTTATTTCAGTTGTCTAGGTTTCAACAAAAGATCAGTTGCACAGCTAAGCAGATGAATGGTTACTTAAATAGTAGTAACTTTCTCACTTCTGTCTGCCCGTAATATGTTTTAATTATCCTACACCTAACTAGATTGAGGCAAAGCTGAAAACAACAGTCTTCCAAAATAGGTCTCCATACAAACAACTTTTCTGCAGTAATGTCTAAAGTAGCTCTTTTGATTGTTTGGAATTTTGTTTGTTGGGTTTTTTTTACATAAATAAACGCATACCACACATTCAACACTTTGTAATGCTAAATTTCTAACTTGTTACAGCTATATTCAAAAAGCAGAGATACCCTGTCCTGACACTTCTCAGTCACAGCCACCGAACCATGCTGCAGAAGACCCTGCCGCAGAGGAAACACTAGTGGCGGGTTTCAGCAGTGCCCCGAGGGCATGCATGCTGTCCTCGGTGATGTACGCTGTGTTGTAGGATAAGTAGAACTGGAGAAGTGTTTCAGTGCCATCTGTGGCTATCTGTCTGATACAAGCCAAAGGTTGATCCACATCCACCTTGAAAACTGCATGCAGACTTATGCTGTCTGTCTTGATGGGGGCCATCAGGTTGAGGAAGATGTCTCCAGAGCACACAGAAATATTTCAGTAACTTGATGTTTTAATTGCACTTGTAACTTTTTGTTATTTTGGTGACGAGTGCTTCTAATGGGAATTTTGTGTATGAATGCTAGTATTTATCCCAGCACCTCATTTCTTATAAACCGTATGACGGGTCTGGCAAAGGCAGTTCAAGGGTGGCAAATTTACTGCTGTATTTGTGTTAAAGTAGCCTGAAGAGAACATAGATGAGATTGGGTTCTTAAGCACAGAGAGAGTCTCTACCATAAAAAGTTTCCAAGCTACGAGACAAGAGACAAAGGAGGACATCTTATCCAAACTTGTAACAGGAACTAAAATAAAAACGGCTGGACTAACTAACATCTTCAGGCAGTCTGTACTTTGAATCAGGTATTATCATTATTTTGTGTTGCTAATATGATCTTAGCTTTCCTTTTTGAAAGGTGTTTTTATTTTCTCATAGCATGTAAATATTGCTTATTAATCTTAATACTATATTATTTTTCAGCCTCCCCACATAACAGCAGTAAACCACAGATCAGAAGTTTTGTACTCTCTTTTATAAGTCACCAGGATGACCCTATACCTTTTGAAGGTGATACTGAAAATGACTTGGAAGTTGGATCCGGAGCCACCAATCAGACTGGATCGTTCCTGCGTGAACAACGAACAGTGTCAGTGCAGACAGCAAGATACCTCACGAGTCTGTGGCTGACACGTTTTGTTCCTTCAGTTTACACCTTAGTGCTTGTGCTGAGTCTCCCTCTGAACATTACAGCGATTCTCGTGTTTCTGAAAAAAATGAAAATTGAAAAGCCAGCTGTAGTGTACATGCTGAATTTGGCACTTGCAGATGTCCTGTTTGTAAGTGTGCTTCCTTTTAAGATTGCTTATCACTTTTCTGGAAACAACTGGGTTTTTGGACCTCAAATGTGCCGTTTCATCACTGCTGCCTTCTACTGTAACATGTACTGTTCAATAATGCTTATGACGAGCATAAGCTTCGATCGCTTCTTAGCGGTGGTGTATCCCATGCAGTCTCTTGGGTGGCGTACATTAACACGTGCCTCGCTGATTTGTTTCATCATATGGCTTGTAGCAATAATTGGTGTTATACCTTTTCTCATCAGAGAGCAAACAATGGAAATACCCAAGTTAAATATAACTACTTGTCACGATGTGCTAAGAGAATCTGAACTTCACGGCTATTACCTCCACTTCTTCTCCATCTTCTCTTCTGTGTTTTTTGTAGTGCCATTTATAATTTCTACTGTCTGTTACGTGTGTATCATTCGATGTCTTAGTTCTTCTACCATTGTTGCAAAACAAAATAAGAAGACACGTGCCTTGCTCTTGTGTGTGGCTGTTTTTTCTGTTTTTGTTATTTGCTTTGGACCAACAAATGTCCTTCTATTAATTCATTATATCCATTTTTCTTATGATAACAGCTTAGAGTATCTCTACTTTGCCTATCTACTCTGTGTTTGTATCAGCAGCATTAGCTGTTGCATTGACCCTTTTATTTACTACTATGCTTCTTCTCAGTATCAGAGACAATTTTTCAGTCTCTTCAACTGTAAAAAGGCTTTAGATCTTAACAGTAGTAACAGTAGTGGCCAGTCAATGTCTACTACAAGTAGAAGGGCTACATGCTCTACTAATGTGAACAACAGTGTCTACAGGAAATTACTAGCAATGCATTGAGATAACGTGTCTTACACATGCTTAATTCTTAGACCATTTCAGACAAAAAAACCCCTGTATTATATCCAAGAAATGCAAAACCTTAAACCAACTTGTTGTACAGTACATAGTTCTATGGATTCATTATAGTAATGCACGATTCAAATAACTGTATATGTATATGTACAGTATATGTAGATAGGTTAATGTAGAGGGGAAAACTAATTTCTTAATAATAGTTGTTGAGTGTTTTTCAAATAAACTCCTTTTTTTCAGACAAATCCTTTGCATTGTTAGTTCAGTTTATTGCAGGGGTTCTACGAAATTCCATTTTAAGATTTTGAACTGCATCAGGTTGATTAAATTCTTACTTATGGAACCATTCCATCTATCCAGTACTTCCTAAGGAAAGTGAAAATATCTTTCCAGGCTTTTTTTTTTTTTCCTAATTGGCATTATTTCTGGAATTGTGTGTAAACTTCATTTTCTCAGCATTATTTTGCATCTTGGACACTGAAACTTTATTTTACATTTTTATATATTCCACTTCAAAACAGAGTGTATGGTTTTGGGAATGTAAGCAACTGAAATACAGCTATTGATTGGTGCAATGTGTCAGCAGCTAGAACTAGCTTTTCCTTTGGTGTTTCTACCATTAGTGTACACTAGGCATCTTGGTTAAGAATGCAGTATTTTTCATGATTGATTTCACAAAAAATTGTGAAATTTTATTTCACAATAAATCAATGTTGAATGGCTCTCCAGCAAATATACTGAAAAAGCCGTATTCATCATCTTGTTACGGAGTTTGCAAATGTGTGCTTTTGTGTATGTGATTAATCATCATGCACGTGTTTAGGACTTGGAAATATCCTTTATCTCTGCCAAGTCTGGATGGTTTTTATGTTTTACATTGTGTTCACATCTACTAAAATTGCTGTGGTAAAAAGCCCAATAGCCAACTTCATTCTGTGTAGCATTCTTTTACTACAAGGGATGCTAAAGCTGAATAACAGGAACTCAGTTTTAGAAACAATCGTGTAGGTAATAGGACTGTACACAAAAATGGAAATTAGGGATTTAGTTAATGTAGGATTTGCCATAGGAATCTGCCAAGAAGTACAGCAATGGATAAAAGATGTCTTCAGTCCAGCACAAAGGATGAGAAAGCTCATGTTTTTGCAGTACAGTGTGACAGTGAGAAACTTCTTTCTAACCATGATCTCTTGTCAATTTGTGTCTGTTCCTTGATGGACCTAAGTATAATTAAGTATTGTATTACCACGGTCTCTCTATATTTTTGTACTCAAGTATTTGCTGATTTCTAAGTACATGAGCACTAAAAATACATGTATATGGAGTTAGAAAGGCTAAACCCCCACAAATGTTTAAGAGACATACTCAGTTACATTCTCATTTTCTTTAATATCATATTAGGGGTAGTTTTGGTATTCAGCAAAACCCAAATGCATCTTAAGACTTACGAACAACATCCACTTCTTGCTGGCAGAAGAAATTACCTCTGTGCTTTATGTAGTTACAGGCTGGGGGACTGCTCTTTGGATCTATTACATGGTTGGAATTTGTTTCAATGTCACAATGTTTTGTTTCATGAAAGTGGGGGGGGTTTAGGTATCCAAAAGGGACTGTCTAGTCTGCTTTGCAAGGGGCAGTTTTACATGCTAGGGTGGAAGGAAATGTACGTGGAAAACAGCACGGCAATCATAGTGATTATTTATGTCGTCTTGCTCTGTGCTTGTGTGGTTTCACTTGTAACCTCTGTGTGCTCAAGAACATTTGCAAATGAGCAACTTCTTCCTACCTTATAGGGTGAAAAAATGAGAGGGGTGAATGCAGATGTTTATCCTCATGGCTAAGAGCATCAACAAAGATCCTGAATAAGAATGACTAAAAAAGATTTTATGCATGTTTGTAAACCAGTATCCCAGCTCTGTCACGCACACTGCTGAAGTTGGGTTTGCTGATGATCCGGCTTGCACGCAAGTGAAAAAAAAAGAGAAAAAAAAAAAAAGAGGAAAGGCAATTACACCACAGAACCTTTAAATAAAAAGGACTGACAAACCTAAGTAGACTTCCTGACTTCTTGGTAATGAGCTAAAATGCTGAAGTTGCCTTTGGAAAGTATCTTTAGGTTGCCTAAGCATGTTTGAAAACACAACACTTGACAGGCTTGAGGAGGGGGCCCATGCAAACTTCACGAAGTTCAACAAAAAGACAAGTACAAGGTCCTGCACCTGGATCAGGGCAACCCCTGGTATCAACACCAGCTGGGGGGATGAAGGGATTGAGAGCAGCCCTGCAGAGAAGGACTTGGGGGTACTGATGGATGAAAAGCTGGACATATGGCAGCAATGTGTGCTTACAGCCCAGAAAGCCAACCAGATCCCGGGCTGCATCAAAAGAAGCATGGCCCGCAGGTTGAGGGACTTGATTCTGCCCCTCTACTCCACTCTGGTGAGACCCCACCTGGAGTACACCAGCGTGTGTCCATCTCTGGGGTCCTCAGCACAGGAAAGACATAGACCTGTTGGAGCAGGTCCAGAGCCAGACCACAAAAGTGATCAGAGGGATGGAACACCTCTCCTGTGAGGACAGGCTGAGAGAGTTGGGGTTGTTCAGCCTGAAGAAGAGAAGGCTCCAGGGAGACCTTATAATGACTTTTCAATACTTAAAGGGGGTTTATGAGAAGGACGGAGACTTTTTACCAGGGCCTGCAGTGACAGGACAAGGAGTAATGATTTTGATCAGAAAGAGGGTAAGTTTAGGTCAGATATAAGGAAGAATTTTTTTACGATGAGGGTAGTGAGACACTGGAGCAGGTTGCCCAGGGAGGTTGTGGATGCCCCATCCCTGGAAGTGTTCATGGTCAGGTTGGATGGGGCTTTGAGCAACCTGATCTAGTTGAAGATGTCCCTTCATTGCAGGGGGTTGGACTAGATGACCTTCAAAGGTCCCTTCCCACCCAAACCGTTCAATGATACATGCATACGCATGCTATTTATATTGATGCTCTGTAAGTGCTTCTAGCAAGCTTCTTGCTAGCCTGCTAAATACAGAGAGGTGATTAACGAAATTACCACACAGCATAAAACATACAGCAAATGTCACCTTTTCATAGCAAATGAAGCATTAAGTTATTCCTCCTTTTAAGCTCCCACACCTAGTGTCATACCTCTGCTTTCTGTTTATATTTTGTTGAGGCTTCAGCTCAATTGGATTGCAAAAAGAAGCAAACTGGTATGTGACTGGAGGAGTCTCATACCAAGGCAGTGGCAGCTCAGCTCTTTCTGAATTTGGCATTTCTGTGCAACTGGTTAGTTGGAACATGCTACAGTTATGAGTCTCTGTTTTGCTGCTGTATTTGATGGCAAGAAGAAGGGCAGGACCGGCTCAAGCAGCAGCAGTTTATGGAGCCAACCTCAGGCACAAACAGCATCTGCAAAATAGGTTATAACTACTGAGCACAGCCACACAGCAAAGCACAACGTGGTAAGCTTTTGAGGAAACTGAACTACAAGAGTACTGCAGTTTAGACTGAATGCTTAAGCTAACAGGAAAACCTAACCATCTCTTCATGCTTGATGCACCCTTGCGCTGCTAGCTGGGAAAGAAAATGAACCATTTGTTTCAAGGGGAAAGGGAAGCAGTAAAAATCTGACCAAAAGAATTGAAGCCCATTAATGTTACTTGCTGTTTCACCCGTACCATCTCCTCCTCATTTTGGGTTTTTTTTTTTTCATAATGTCAGGGTTAAGCTGCATCATTTGCTGTATGAAGCAAGCTAACAAACAACATTTGGAGATGAGAAGGTGTCAGGCACTAAACATACATGAGAAAGCTTGCTAATATTCCAGATATGCCAGCTTCATGTTGAGGCAATACTGGCAAGGGCAAGATTTGTAATCAGCATGGTTTCTGTTGGCAAAATACCTCACATAGCAGCTGTGATTGGTATAACTTATTTCACAGGGGAAGCTTTGCATAATTTAGCATGGCAAGGATTTTGCAGGGATTGGTGCGTTCGCACTGGAAGCATTTCATCAGTTAATGCCAAGCATGCATCTGCCTTACAGCCTGCTCCCTGCAGCCTGACTGCAGACAAAGTATGGTCTGCTGGCTGTCAGCTCTGTTTCCCTATTTAGTTGAATCCTAGCCAGAAATGTGAGCATGGTTCACAATGTTTTGCATCAGGCAAACTGGATCAGGCCACTGGATCTCTCCCTACTTGAGACAGGATCCAGAAATGCAAAGACTGTAGAAGCTGGCTAGTCAATCACCAGCTATGGCTTTGCACCGGAGCTCTCCAAGAGCTGGGGGAGGAAAGAGAAGGGCCTGGTGTGCCGGGTGCAATATTTAAGTCAATTCCTGGGTAAGGCCTTTTTATTGATCATTTTCATCTTTTTTGATCTGATTACAGTTTGATCTTGCAAGATGCTGAGCAAATAAAAAAATTAATGAGACCTCTCACGTATTTAAAATGAATGAAACCTCTCACATTTAAAATTAATAACCCACATAAGTGCTTTTTCATGGCATTTTGTATTTTGCAAGTGCTATAGAAATGGTATAGTGATAGCTAATACAGCTGGAGAAGCTGAACAAATAACATGCTATAATCCAAGTCAACACTAGAGAGCATTAAAATAACTAGGTATGGCTGTTGTTAATTTGGCTTGTTGGGGGGGAAACCATAAGGAACCAGATCTGAACATCACACTGAACTGTGAAATACTGATTAGCCCTCTAAAAAAACATGTGGATTTGGAAAGGTGAAAAAGTATTGAAAATGTGTTGGAAAAGTGGATGACAGTATTTTAAAAAGAACCTGTAAAAAGGTTCAGCAAAGTTATGGGGAATAATTTCTCTTACCTTTGTGCCTTATACCAGCCTTATAATAGTGGTGCCTGTAGCACCACAAACAAGCTTCTCTCCTAGAAAAAACAAGGCCTGACATTTAAAGCATGGCACTAAGCTCAAATACATAGCAAACAGCAACATAACTCCATCAAGGTCAGAGTTGATGAAGACAACCTACAGTGACAATCTGGTTTGGTGTTCCCTCACCAAAATAAAAATTAATGAAATTGAGCAAATCCATCTTCATTCTGTAGTAAGACTGGGAAAATCACTCTCCTTGCCTTTGTTTGATCAGGTTTGGGGTTTGTGTTAGGAATTTGGGGTCTTCGGGATATTTTTGTGCTGCACTATTACATACTACAGACAGTAATCCTTGGGAAGTTCTCATGTGTGGTTTTTTTCATCCTCGTGTATGGGGCAGCATTTGCCCAGGCAGCGGTGAAGGCAGTGCCACAGGGCCTGGGTACAGGGCTCTCCCAGCTCATCCTCCTTCTCACGCTGGCTTGCCATGTTGCTCCCTTCGACTGAGCTAGAGATGGCAGGCAGGACACTGCTGCTTCCTTCAGAAGCCTGAACACAGAAAAGGAAAATAACTGAACAGATGTTCAGAGCCAGATTATAAATATTTTATCACTGTTGGCTCCTTATAGTGGTCTCTTATTTTATTTTTTTTTTCAGATATATGTTTAAATAATTCAGATTTTTGGCTTATAAACAGGAAAGAGCAATCACCATCAGCAATACAGGAAGCAGGATAGGATCCTAAGACCAAACCTTTTAAATCTTTGTTTCAGCCAGACACTGAAGTCCATCCACTCAGTTTATGTTCCAGCAGGTGTGGAGCCTCCCTTCGACCCTGTGTACCTGCTAGAAGGGGGTACGGTGGTACAGAAGCCAGTGGTACCCCTGATGGGAGGTTATGCTGCTGAACACATGCTGTAAGAGTCTGCTTCCTTTCCCACAGAACGACACTTAATTAGAAACAGGCGTCCAGCTCTGGAGGGTGCGTTTCGTCACTGGCACTTCCTACTATAATGTCCTGTTTACTGAAACATCCCTAAATGCTGAGTGTTTCTTGTCCAAGACAATATCCCACGCAGTCCTCCTCACAGCAAGGTGCCTTGGGGATCTACTTTCAAATCACACGGGTTTTACTGTCAACTAGTTAGTCTTTACTCATTACAACTTAACCCACTGATTTAAATGTTTCTTTTCTGATACAGTCACTCTTGTGATTTTCCTCTTCTCTTTTCTTTTTTACAATGAACAATTTTTACTGTCTATTCCAATCTTCCATTGCTCATCAATATTATTGCAAAGCCAAATAGAAGATGTGTTCTTGCCTGCAGCAGACTTGTGTAAAGTGGTACCACTCACATCTGACATGTTTTCCAGGAACCATGAAATGCAAGAAATTTGTTAAGTTCAAAAATCAGGTCACCTAGCATAACTGGAATAATTGCATAGGATGTATGTGGATAAAGCTTTACAGATGCCTAAAGCACATAGTACTGAGAACTCAGTCCTGGATGGGGAAGAACAGACAAAGGGAGGGAGAAAATGTTGTTACCCAAACTCTTACGTTGTTTTATCAGCCTGTTCAAGTGCTAATAAATCTCCCACCTTCAGAATAATTCCAAGAATATTTTTCTTGCATGCTTTTCCTATAGGTCACGTAAGAAATAAACCTGTATATCAGTGCCACTTGTAGAATTTCTTTCAATTTATTTTTACACTTTTTTTAGTCTCCACCTTTGCTGACTCTAAGAGGTACATGCAATTCTACCCAGCAAAGAATATAATACATCTAGTTAGTTATCACAGCTTTAATGTCCAAGAAAATTAAGAACATGCTGCTGAAGATTCTGCTTTCTATTACTTAAACTCAAGCTAGGGGTGACCAAGAAAATATTACTCCTACCACTGAAAATTACATTTACAGAGGCTCTGAAATTCAGCTTAGATCTCTTACTTTGCTTTGACATTTTATTCCTATTTTTATTTGCATATTATCTTCAGTAAAAATTTTTGAAAGGAGGGACTTACTGCACTTCCCTCACTAGTTGAAACATATTTGTAAATTTGCTGTGAACTACATGGACATTTTTCATTAAATGGTTAAATAAAAATATTTCTAAGCTTTTTATATCTCTGCATCAAAGATACTGAGTTTTATTAATGAAAATTCTTTCAAAATTACATTTAAAATGTTAAGGCTGTTTAAGAGACAGGCTTGTCTAAAGGAATATTATTTTTCATTAGCCCAATGGATACATTGTGGTGGGAGAAAAAAGACAATTTTGGGGGTACTTTAAACCGTTCTGGGTAGTTTGTCAGGTTTGTATTTTCTTATCTTAGTTTCTAAACTAAGATCAGTAGCGCAGCAGACTCTATCCAACTACTGACATGTTCTGCTAAAGCAGTGAAAATATTTCCTAACTTGAAAATCAGTCATCAAGAGCTATTGCTATTTTGAGCAAAATATTTTATCTTTGCTTGATCAGAGTATCTCCTGTTTGTACTCTAATGAAACAAGATGGGGTTTTTCTTCTTTCCTCACCTCACCGCCTCCTTCAGGACTAGCATGTAAAACCAAACTGAGCAAAGAGCAGCATCAAGGAGAAGCCACTTCTCCGTTCGGTGCTATTTTTTGACTGGAGGTAAAACTGAGGTCTGTAGAAGCATTGCCTAGAGATGAGGGTTACAATTCCCTTATGAATATACAGGAAACTCAACAAAGGTACTAACAGTGTCTTCCATTTAACTTTTGCATGCTTAGCCAGGTGCTCAAGGGAGAGAGGTACCTGTAGTGGCTGTTCAGTGATACTGGAATTTAAATGGTATCTTAAATTTTCTTTAATTGTCATGATTTTCAAAACCGTTAAAGAAAGGCCAGGCTATTCTTGCAAAACTAGCGAGATGCTTCTCAGCAGAGCAGGCAGCCAATTTGCAGCTACGTTGAGAGCTTCGTGTACCCGGCCCAGCATCACCTCCCCAAGCTCACGCTGGGGACAAGCAGCCTTCAGGTCCCTGGGGACAGCTTGGGTGGCAGCGGGTGCCTCTGCAGCTGCGGTTCGGCTGTCCCAGCCCTTCAATCACCCACCTGCCCAACTCTCATGAGCACAGCCCCACACCCAAACTGAGGAGGAAGGGGAGGGGTAGGCAGGATGAAGGCAGCCTCCACCTTCCTCCATCCCCATGGCTGAAGCTCTCTGCTGCAGCCTGGGCTCTCGCATGCAGCAGCGTAAAAGCTCTGGGGTGCGCAGCAAGCAAGCCTGTGCCTCACGTTTTTCTGGGGCTCAGCGCAGCCTCTGGCCCCACGCACAGGGACAGCCATGCCTGAGGTGCTTGGGCCAGGCAGAGCCTGGGCTTCCTCTGGCGTATGCAGGGCAAGGATTTTTGCTGCCCCCATTAATAGGCAGGTGCCAGCCTTGCCTGTGCCAGAAACCAGGCACAGCTCCAGTGTTTTACAAGACTTCGTTAAGATTTAGCCGCCTCTGGTGAGAGGAAAGAGGACTTAGCTTAATGAGACAGCAAATGAGCTTCTCCTGCTTAAAATCGTGCAGGTTTGCCTATGTGAGTGACCTTGGATAGGCTAATTTAGGACTTCCCTTTTACTGAGGAATAACATCTCTTGGTTACAGTGCCAAAGAAAAAAGCCTACCTGCCTCCAGCTTTCCTTCAGCATCTCGACTTCCTCCCTGACAGTGTACAAACAGCCCAAGTTTACTCCTCTCCTAACAGGAACAACCTGCATCAGACCTTACAATGGGAGAGGAGGAGGAAGGAACTATGTGAGGAGGGTGGGACCATGGTGATAGGGGTGGCATCACCCTTGGGGTGGCTTCACCCTCTCTGCTGGCTTGGGACCTGCAGGCACGTGGGGTTACAGAGCAATCTTATCAAATGCTGCTGATGCCCAAAGTGCAGCCACTCTGGAGTGTATGCAAGATGGGGAGCCACCCTGACAGCCCCATGCCCACCTTCTATATGTGTATATATTAGTCACTTATCAGAGTTTTATTTTAATCCATTGCTGTAACTGTGACAGCAGCACTATCAAACAGGCATTTCCTGTATTCCTTTCTCAAATATAGAAACCACATGTTTTGTGAGCCACAACTAGAGTCGATCACTTTTCATAATGACGCTGATAGAGACATGCAGCCCCACAGACTAAAACCAGGGCTTCTCTAGCAACCCACGAGTTACATTCTGCAGCAATGAGACTGCACGCAACAAAAGGAAGAAATTTTAAGGATGATCTTCCAATATAGTTCACTGGGAACAAGTACCACATGGAATAACATCTGGAGATACTTTCATAAACAAAGTTGAAATATCATATGTGAGGGGCCTTGCAGGTGGTGGTAGCTACTTAAACTCATCAAACAAATGCTTTGGGACAAAAGTAGGGACAAATAGCATTGCTGTCCTTAGTGTAAGAATTTGCTTAGAGTTTTTTACTCTTGCTTGTTGTATTGGACAAGAACCTACTATAATTCCAACATGTTTTGACTGGAGCATAGTAAGGACAGCTTGATTTGCACTATGACCAGGGCACCTTGTTATCACAGCCCTGGTTTTATAACCGACTTTCAGCATATAGTACATTTGCTGCTTATTCTACAACCCTATTGAGTGCTGTAAGCAGTCCATCTGGAAAGGTACAAATGATGAAGTTGGATGTTTACTGTGGCAATTCTGTTCATTGCACTAAAAATTTTAATTGCAAAAAGATTGAAGGTATTACCTAAAGAACAGCTGGGCTCTCTTTCTCTACTCACAGCCCTGCTGTGTAGTCAGTGTTCAGAAAAGCTTTCTAGGCTTCATTGACGAGGTTTCTGTTGGAGTCACACCAATATCTTGGTTTTGGTATCATGGGCTTGTATGTAGGGTGTAGCAGCCAGTTCTATCAAGTATAACTGTTTCTTTAATTAAAGGCAAGTTGTTACACCCCGCAATTTCAGTGAGATCCAGCACAAGACAGACCAGCATTGCCAAGTGTGTCAGAAATGCTCACTGTGTAATAGCTACTATAAATTCACTGCCAGGTAGAAAGCATGATTTCATAACTGTCCAAACACTAAGCTGTTTTGCAGATTACTTCCTTCCACATGTTATTCTTGCTGTGCTTCTTGCCACTGTATTATGACTCCACAAATAAGCAGGCCTGGGAAAAGTTGATCGTAGAGAAACATTCTCTACCAGTTCATAAAATAAATTTCTCTTTTGATCTAAACCGAGGATATGGTAATCATTAATAACCATGAGACTGCTATCCTTTCCCTGTTGCACTCAAGGGATTTCCCCTTCTTTTCCCCAGTCTTGGTTCTTTTCCCCAGTCTTGGGTAGGTCTGCAGAGCCTTTTACCTGCTGAAGGTGTGCTCTGCTTTTAACCATGTGCTAAAGGGCAACTCTTGCAGGTTTCTCAACTGATATCACAAATAGACTCTCCTCCTACTTAAATGCACAGATCCTGGGAGGCCTCTCCCCAAGTCTCTGCACACATCTTGAAGTCCCTCCATAGTCATGGTGAAAGGAAAAAAAGCAAGCGTGCCTCTGCTGATAGGAGACATTTAATTATTTAGCCCATTCCCACTGAAGTTTCTGGAAGCAACCAAGATGCCTCAACTAAAGAGGACACCGCTTAGGGCTCCTGTCCAAAAGAGAAGCCTCTCTTTGACACTCACCATACACTGGGTATGAGGACTCCTGTTCTCTCCTCTTTCACCATGTGCTCAGGAGGCACACAGGAGCACCATTTCATAAGAAACCCTCCTGCCTTCAAATGCCATAGGAGCAAGTCCACATTCACAATTCTGTCCTTATTTTATCATCTAGCCAAATATCAATGAACTCATCTAACAGTATTGTTACCCAGAAAAAAATAAGTGGCTTACTCAGACTATTGTGTAATGGCAGTTGCCCTAATGAGTCAGAAAATCTATCACTGACATGTATAGTAACACAACAAAGTTAATAGCCATGAAAACCTTTTCCTCTGATAAATGCTTAGTCACACCAGTTCTACCCAGTTGATTCCTGGTTCTAGAGCCCAGCTGTTTCAGAAATGTCCAATTGCTTACAAGACAATAAATGGATCCATAGCTAGATATGTGCTTTGAGCAGGGTCAGGAGTCACTCAGTCCTGCTATAGGTGAGAGATACATTCAGCTATTCCATTTCTGTAGTCTTTATGGCAATAAGTACAGAGGAGCAAAGTTAGGGGTCAGATGAGGCTTGCAAAGACTGTTCTGGGATCTCATGGCAATATGCCCATCTCAGCAATTACAGAGTGTAGAGGAACAGTAATGTTCATGTGCTAGAATCACTAAAAACAGGATAGAAGGAAGGCTTTTCAGGAAAGCATTTGTCTATTGGCTTGCCACAAGGCAGGATCGGCTGTCCCTACATCAGTCCTCACTGATGCTTGTATAACCTATTTCCAGAAACCTTCAGTGATGGAGACTCCACAACCTCCCTCAGCATCTGATGCTGGCCTGTTTATTTGGTTTCTTCTTCTTCCCTGCCCCGCCCCCCAATCCCCAATTATCTTTTATGTATTTGAAAATTTCTACTGCTCTCTTTGTTCTGTCCATCTTTCCTGAAACACGGTGCTGGCACCACACTCCAGCTGAGGCTTTGCTGATGCTGAATATATTGATGTGGTTCATTTTCCACTTTGTGCTCTTCTGCTCTTCTTGCTACACCTAGTCTGGTGTTTGTCTTTTTTTTTTTTTTTTTTTTTTTTTTTTTTTTTGCAACAGCATTACATAGCTGACTGATAACCAGCTTTTGGTCCTCTTCATTCTATTCTGGAGATGATGCTAATTGGGGCTTGGAAGCTCAGTGGAGGGAGAACTGGTTCAGTATAGACAGTACTTTTGATAAGCAGCTCTGCAGCCTAACTAAGTTTCTGATGTACAGGCATCAGCGTGGGAAATATGGCTGTAGCAAGACCCAGACCCAAATTAACCATCAGGTCCACAGATTTTCTTAATTCATCTGCCTTAAAAGAAAGCCAATAGACAGTAGTTTGCAACAGCCTTTGTGTTTGATGTCAGTGATTGAACAGAGGAACCAAACCATGCTATGACACTTGTCTACCAGAAAAAAATAGTTATTTAATTTCTCTGTCTTGCCATTCTACTTGCTGTAACAACAGTGAATATTATCATTGGGACTAAGACATTTCTACCACTCTAACTGTATTGTAGCTTCTTCTTACAAGACAGCTACTTCCAGTGGCCACTACACTAATCAGACTGAACACATCACAGGCTTAAAAATACTGGTGGGAAAAAAAATGGTGGGAAAACTTGTAGTGTATCTTTAATTAAAATATCTTAATCTTTATGTTTGGATTTAACATTTCACAAGCATTAAATCAACTGCATTAAAAAAAAAAAAGCTGAAAGACAGAGATCTGTCCCTTTGAACTTCTGGGAGGAGAACAGACTCTTCAGGGCCTGGATGCATAAACTGGAGCTACTGTTCATGCTTTTCCTTTTTTTGTTCTCTAAGTATCATATTCAGGCTTATGTTTCCCAGCCAAATTCAAAAGTCTGTCTTTTTTTTTTTTTTAAAAAGAACAGTTCTAGTCATAACTAGTCACTCTAGTAAAGCACATGATGAAGTGAGATCCATTTAATCCCCCAAAATATTTTGTCACAATTTTTATCATGTCGTATATCAGAATTCAGTAATGCAATGTTTTCCTGAATTATCTGAAAGATAGCATTTTTAGTTTGTGAAGCACTTTGAGATAACTGTCTTCCAATTTAAACACAATAAAATACCCTTTTCAAGCGCTTTGAAAGCAATTAATTGTTACAATGTGTGCCACTTAGTCTGTAAGCCTCAGTTCCTTAGAGGCCAACCCCAGTAAAGGATCAGGTGTGACATTTTCAATGCTTAAAATTTAGAGTAAAAATTCCCATTAGCCAGGTTCTCAATCCCTATTTCAAACATAGTTATGATGAATTGGCAATATACGGACCACAGGAAATGCAGGTGATGGAAACTATCCATTAACATCTACTGGAACCTTACATTCGTTATGAAAAAAACTGAGATAATAAACCATTCTGCAGAATAATCATAGAATCATTGAGGTTGGAAAAGACCTTTAAGATCATCGAGTCCAACCATCAACCCAACACCACCATGCCCACTAAACCATGTCCTGAAGTGCCACATCTATGTGTTTTTTGAATACCTCCAGGGATGGTGACTCCACTACTTGCCTGGGCAGCTTGTTCCAGTGCTTGACAACCCTTTCAGTGAAAAAAGTTTTCCTAATATCCAACCTAAACCTCCCCTGGTGCAACTTGAAGCCGTTTCCTCTCATCCTACTGCTTGTTACTCAGGAGAAGAGACCAGCACCCACCTTGCTTCTGCCTCCTTTCAGGCAGTTGTAGAGAGCAATAAGGTCTCCCCTCAGCCTCCTTTTCTCCAGGCTAAACAACCCCAGCTCCCTCAGCCCCTCCTCATAAGACTTGTGCTCCAGGCCCCTCACCAGCTTTGTTGCCCTTCTCTGGACACACTCCAGAAATTCAGTGTCTTTCCTGTCGTGAGGGGCCCAAAACTGGACACAGTACTTGAGGTGTGGCCTCACCAGTGCCCAGTACAGGGGGACGAGCACTTCCCTGCTCCTGCTGGCCACACTATTTCTGATACAGGCCAGGATGCTGTTGACCTTGGCCACCTGGGCACACTGCTGGCTCATATTCAGCCGGCTGTCAACCAGCAACCCCAGGTCCTTTTCTACCAGGCAGCTTTCCAGACACTCTTCCCTAAGCCTGTACCATTGCGTGGGGTTGTTGTGACACAAGTGCAGGACCCAGCACTTGGCCTTGTTGAACCTCATACAATTGGCTTTGGCCCATCAATCCAGTCTGTCCAGATCCCCCTGTAGAGCCTTTTTACCTTTAAGCAGATGAACACTCCCTCCCAACTTGGTGTCATCTGCAAACTTACCGAGGGTGCACTTGATCCCCTCATCCAGATTGTTGATACCGATATTAAACAGAACTGACCCCAAAACTGAGCCCTGGGGAACACCACTTGTGACTGGCCACCAACTGGATTTAACTGCATTTACCACAGCTCTGGGCACAGCCATGGCCATCCAGCCAGTTTTTTCTGCAGTGAAGAGTATGCCCATCCAAGTCATGGGCAGGCTGGTTCTCCAGGAGAATGCTGTGGGAAATGGTGTCAAAGGCTTTGCTAAACTCCAGGTAAACACCATCCGCAGCCTTTCCCTCATCCACTAAGTGGGCCACCTGGTCATAGAAGGAGATCAGGTTAGCCAAGCAGGACCTGCCTTTGATAAACCTGTGCTGACTGGGCCTGATCACCTGGTTGTCCTGTACGTGCTGTGTGATGGCACTCAAGATGATCTGCTCCATAACCTTCCCCAGCACCTAGGTCAGACTGACAGGCCTCTAGTTCCCCAGATCCTCCTTCCAGCCCTTCTTATAGACAGGCATCACATTTATTAACCTCCAGTCAACTGGGACCTCCCTAGTTAGCGAGGACTGCCGATAAATGATGGCAAGTGGCTTGGTGAGCACTTCTGCCAGCTCCCTCAGTACCCTTGGTTGGATCTCACCTGGCCCCATAGACTTGTGTGTGTCTAAGTGGTGTAGCAGGTCGCTAACAATTTCCCCTGGGATTACGGGGGGTTCATTCTGCTCCCTGTCTTCCAGCTTCAGGGGGCACATGCTCCAAGTACAATTGGTCTTACTATTAAAGACTGAGGCAAAGAAAGCATTAAGTACCTCAGCCTTTTCCTCATCCTTTGTCACTATGTTTCGCCCCACATCCAATAAGGACAGAGATTCTCCTTAGCCCTCCTTTTGGTTTTAATGTATTAACAGAAATGGTTTTTATTGTCTTTTACTGCAGTAGACAAATTAAGTTCTAGTTGGGCTTTGGCCCTTCTAAATTTCTCCCTGCATAACCTCATGGTATCTTTGTAGTCCTCTTGAGCTGCCTGCCCCTTCTTCCAAAGTTCATATACTCTCTTTTTTTTCCCGAATTTCAACCAAAGCTCTCTGTTCAGCCAGGACAGTCTTCTTCCCCACCAGCTCATCTTTCAGCATATATTATTTAGTCATATTTGACTGCTAAAAATCATCAGAAGACAAAGATAGTGTGCTCAGGCACAGGATTCCTGGGTGAACTGAGAGACCTCAAGTCCTTTCTTTTAGCACGGTCCAGTGGGGAAGGGATCCTGTATCCTGTGGAAGTGAAGATACAACATAGTATCATCTGACTCATTTTACTGTAACAGGTATACTTACACATGGGTGGGGAACAGAAAACAGAAAGCTATATGCAGCAGCACTTTTCCCGGTTGTCTTCTGTACACAGTGAGCTCTTGTGCCAACAGCTCAGTGTTGGCATCAGCACACACTGGCATTGCTCCAGGCTAACTCATTTCTTCACTTCAGGCTGGGTTTTTCCTTATAAGTGAGCTGAATGTATATTTTGATAGCACCTAGAAAACTCAATCAAAAACAGTGCACCTACTGAGTAAGCCACTATGCAATCCTTGCCCTGAAGAGCTGATAATTACCATCCAAGCGGCTTTATTACGAGGATTATAGTAATTACTGTTTTTTCCTTAAAGTTTTAATGCTGAACTTAGTTACATGAGAATCCAGCTTTTGTTTAAAATCCTGACTTTCCCAAAAGAAATAAAAATCCTTTAAAAATGCAACTTGTGTATTCTAATGGCTCGAGCTACAGACAATAAATGAAAAGCTGATGCTTATTACTTACAAAGTAATATGCACCTGGGTGGGGACTGTCAATGCCTTCTTTTTAACTCTTGACTACAGACATGCTGTTACCACTGTCTAGTTCTCAACAGATGTGAGTTTCTTCCAATTGCCTGGTATGTGGTAGTGTTTTGTGAACTGAAGAGAGAGGCTTTAAAAAAGGGAAAATACATAGTGGGTAAAAAGCCATAAACTATCAAGCTCGAATGAAAGGCAAGCATTATTTCACAGCTCCAAAATCAAGCACTCTAAGAAAGACTGGTCCTGAGTGGACATGTCATGTTTGCCATTATGTTACAAAGTTGGCAATGAAATAGGGGAATTCATTGCTCTTGGGGATGAACCTGAAAATTTGTGAAGTTTCGCTGCATATTAATTGTTCGCTTCACTGTTGTAGGCACTGAGAATGTGGAAGACAATGCAGGGATAATCACCTCATGTTTTTATTTTACATTTTTTAAGATTTTATGGTGTTAGGTCACATACTGCCAGGTCACTGTTAAGAAATAGGATGCAAGATGACACTGTGCCAATGCACACCCAAGTACTTTAAGCAAAGTGGAATAGTTTCACTAGGAGAAAATGAAAATGTCGAAGCACTACAGTATCTTTTAACTTGGAGGTAGGAGCTCTGTCTTAGGATAAGGAGGTACATGAGCTGAAATCCCCTTTACACATTGATCCTAGATCTTCGCAGTCCTTAAGGTCACGGGTACAAAAGAACACTGCTCCTCTTCCTTCACTTTCTCTGTAGATTTTCTTTTGGGGAGTAGACACTTGAGAGCAAAGAAGAACTTTGTTTTGCCACATCCAGTGGCAAAGCAGAAACAGGATTTTCTGGATTACAGACCTGATGTCTCTTAGGCATGGGGCAGGCTGCACCCTTCCCCTCAGCAGTTTACACCTGGGCCCTTAGGCACCAAGGGCCCTAGTTCAGTACCTGCAGGAATCACACTCCAAAGCACAGGTATTTTTCCTGCTGGCTTTTTTGACAGTCAGGGTGTTTATTCTGGTGTCAGGCTCTTACAGAGCAGAGATAGCATAACATGTTATCTCCTGCCTCCACTCATGCGGATCGTCTTGACCTCTCTTCCACAGGAGGATGCAGGTAACTCCCAAGAAGGCCAAAAGAAGCTGTTTTTCTTCATCAGGAACAGCCTGTGCCTGTGGTTCACCCAGAGGTTACCAGCGCTCGAGTCCAAACTTGCTGGGGCTGCCTCCTGCTGCTCTGCCCCACGTGGGAGGCTGGCAGGAATAAGGCTACACTCTTCGCAGGGAGTCAAAGCCAGATACCGTGACTTTTAGCTCTCTGGAACTGGTCTTCATGCTGAACCACTTAATTACTTTTCATAAATCCTTCAAAACTTCATACAATACTTCATTGTAGTCTTCTATGACCTGTACTGAGTATTTAATTACAGATTTTAAATTTAATTTCTCTCTGTAAGTAGAGGTAATTTAATCATATTTCAATTATTTTTGTGTGTAGGCCATGACACGCATGCTGTAAAAAAAAAAAGGGATCTTTCACCAGGTCAGGAAAGGTAATACAGTAATGACTCCATCCTAGGAAAACCAGATGAACCAGCTTTCCTGCCAAAGCACAAACAAACCTAAACACAGTGGAGAGAATAAAATCCAGCATTTTCTTTGTTTCAAATTGCAGTAGAGAAAAATAGGTAGAAAAGCCCCACGCTTTATTTTGCAGAAAATGCAGAGCAATAAGGCTAGTGTTGAAGCTGTCATCATCAAGTGATACATTGAACTAAATATGGGGAATTAACCTTTGCAACCCTAGGAATATAGTTTTCATCAAGCAAACATGCGTGGGACATTTAGACTTCTTAATTCTCACGCCCTCACTCCTAGTTAATTTGCCATCAGACCCAATGATGATCGCTAATACACTGAGTACCTGTAACAAACATGCAGAATTTCTATGCAATTAAAATGCAAGTACTGCTGCTCTTGCGCTTCAGCCTTTTATACTGCTTTGCAAAAAGACATTCCTTGACTGCTCAGAAACTATACAGAGTAAGATGACATTGTTTAAATGTAAAATTATTAACTGTGGTGTAAAAGGATTTACTTGGATTTAGCAAAGGAAGCTGGCGAGTGTGAGTTCATCACCAAGCCTGAGGGAGCTTTCCCCAGCCGTGGGGGAATCTGGCAGATCTTCCACCTGCTGAAGAATGCAGCTGCTTTCTTTTCCTGCTGAAGCAATGCTTGGTTGGGAGGGAAAGAAAGGGGAAAACAGCTCCTCACTTAGCAAGGGCCAGAATTGTGAGCTTATTTGCCTTGAGTGCAGCAGAAGGAGGGTCCAGGAGGAGCTGTGTGTGCAGAAGCCAGGCCTGGGCTTACAGCAGACACCAAGCCAGGACCTCAGCAGGAGCAAAGACCTGAAGCCTCCATAAGAGACCCTGGCTGCTGCCGAGTACACCACGGCCTGGGAACCGGGAACAGCTGGCCGGCGCAAGAAGAGGATTATCCCTCACAAGAAGCAGGTGAAGGACTGGGTCTCACTGTGTGTTATGCCTGTGGCTTGGGGTGAAGCATCTCACTGCAAAGAGAAGTCACCTGGCCACCAAAGGGTTGAAAATTGCCTGAGACTGGTGCAATCCAGCATCACTGGAATAAGCATAACTGTCAGAAGAAAATATTTCACCCGTCCTGAAGGAATTAACTGCTTGCTCCTTGCATTAGGGGCTGATTAACAATCCAAATCCTGCTTCCACTTTGTGCATCCCCCAAAGACACTGAATGGTAGAAAGAGGGGAAAAGGAAAGGTTTCCTGATTCTGTGCCTTGCAGCAATAGCCTCACATTTGTGGTGGGCTCCTGTACTGCCATGGCGTGCTCAGGAGATCAGGGTAGGGCTGTTGGGGTACAGTACTGTGTGGAATCACTTTCCCCTGCCACCCCCAAAGGAAGCCCAGGCAGGAGCACAGACAATGTGGCATCCAGATATTGCGGTGAAGTTCCTACACGGCCCTGCAGCAAGGCAGAGGGAAGCACCTTTTTCTGTCCTTTCCATCCTCTCACAGTCTTTCATCTCACAGTGGCTGCTGTGCAATGCGCAGCAAATAACTTGCAAATCCCAACAGCTCTGTCTACTTCGCTTCACTTCACTTCTAAATGCACAGTGGCTAAGCATTTTCATAGTCAGCATGTAGATCATATGAGACTCTTATGTATCTGGAGTTTAAACGTTTGACAAGTTTCAGCTAAGTAGAAGAAAAAGTATTTTTCTAAATGTGAATAATTATGGCCATGTTGTTCATTAAACTTAAAAAGAAATTAAACAATCCAATTGCAAGTTAAGTAATTGAATCACAAATACTTATTTTACAAAATTAGAACTCCGTCCTCAAATTGTAATGATGGAGTAATAAAATTATTTTTGGTCATAACATTAGCTTTTTTTCATAGTGTGGTAGTCCTCAATTTGGGGCCAAATAACAGTATTGGATCTGATAAAGTGTTTGTGGTTTTCCCCTGATTGTGCAGACAGTGGGAGGTGGGCTGAGACACTGGGAGGGGACAAGGCTGGATCTTGCCACACTGAACAAACACTGCGAGAACAGACGGGATGGCTGTGTGGAAAGCGTGTGACTCAGCACAGCTGCATGGATCTCTTCCTCACATCCCTTCTTAGCGTGGGGAGTTTCCAAATAATTTTCTGGAGTCCTGGCCAACTGGCATACTTTGTCCATTAAACTCATTTCTTTGTGGACAGTGGGATCTGCCTCTAGACAGACCACAATCCCGCTGATAAAATACCGAAGTGGTTCCAATCTCTGTGCTTTTTAACAGATAATCCCTAAATAGAACAAAAAAAGTTCCCTTTCACCTCACTGACAATGCACCTCTGTGACAATGAGCCTCAGTGACAATGATGGCAGCAATTCCCAAAAAAGTAATCTGCAAACCACTTGAACTATGGTAAAACAGCATTTATTAGAGCTAGAGAGAGGGGTGACATTGAAACTATGAAAAGACCATACATGCTCAAAACCAGACAGACATATCTTTTCCATATTAGAGAGCTGGGGGATGCCCACTTTCTAGCACAGATATCTTTTCTTCTTCGGCTTTTCTAATTCTCCCATCCCCAAGCCACAACTAACAGTATCTGTTCTAAAACCAGCAGTAAGGTATGTCACAAGGTAGCATGGACAGACCTACCCTATTCTGCCTCGGATAACTTATGATGCAGGGAGCCCTTCAAAGGCAGGTTAAAAAGTGCTAGCACCTCCCTTGAATTGTGAGCTTTACTGCAGTCCGCTGCTGCAGGATTCGGCTGTGATTGCCCAGCTAAGCCCCCAGGTCCTGCCGACTCACGTCATAGTTGCTCTCCCTGGAAAGCACGGACTGCTCCAGGAGTCCTTTCCATCAGCAAACTGCATCTCTGCCAGGTGCACAGGAGGAAACACAGAGAAGCACTGGAGGACATCAGAGTGGAACCTAAATGACATCCAAAATGCTGCATGGCCATATTAGCAGCTGACAAACTGTCTAACTCAAGTTTAACCTACATCTCGGAAGAGCCCAAGAACTAGGGCAAATGACCACACTATTCAAAGGAAGGACCACTGGCCTGGATACGAGCCACAACAGTGACCATAAGCGGAGGCACAGAAAAGAGAAAGAGGAGGACAAACGTAAATGGTATTTTCCCAATTACTCTCTCACTCTTATACTACATTCTGCTCAGGGAAATTCCCAAGTCAGTTATGGTTTATCTCTTTAATAATCTTCAATGGATCTCTCTTGCAAGTGTTGCCCAGTCTTCCTGGAAACTTATGAAAACCTCTGTATCCCCAGCATCCGTTGGCAAGGAGCTCCACAGGTATCCTACCTGCTGGGTGTGCTTTGTGCTATGTTTTTTATGTTTGAACCTGGCTCCCAGTATTTGACGAGTGGATGGCCCCAGCCCTAGTTGTGTAGTAGAGGATGTGAACAGACAGACTGAAGTGTTCTCAGCTGCTTAGTCAGGTCTCATACAGAAGTTATTCAATACTTTCTATCATGTGCCACAAATATTGCTGGGCTTTACCAAATCCTAAATTGTTAATGTGACTGGATCACCGTATTGTCTATTATTCCCAGCTGTAACTGTTAGCTTAAATTCCATTCAATCTAGCTCTTAAGAGATGTTCGTGTGTCTGTTGCTTAACTTACTTCATTTGAATTTATCAGCATAAAAGTGCAACAGGCAAGATACTAGTCCCTGCCAAACCAGGCAATGCCAAAACAGTAATTCCTTTTACTTGCCATGCTGCCTTCTGAACTCTAATGCCATGTACTATTTAAATGTCATAAGACAGGACTGCTGCCACAGGAACCACCCAACCCACTCCATGCCCTTGGACTTTTGTGCATCTCGCCGAAACACTCCCTCTTTTACATCAACACAGGCATGCCATCAGCTAGACTGGTGAAGTGATCCTGTTAAAATTCTACCTCTTTCTGGATGAGCATCCTGTGACCCTTGTGTGGTTGTACCAACCTATGGGCCAGCACACAAGGGTGGAATGGGATAGCACAGAGCCGCACACATGGTGAGAAAAAGAAAAAGCTACAGCCTTAGAAGTGTTTCACTTTTTCCCTTGTACTCCTACCAGACAGCTGTTGCAATATTTCACTATCATAATGACTAGAAAAGTTATAATTTTTCATCTCTTACTTAGATCACTGATAACTTAAGAACAGATGGCTATAACATGGATGAGACTCCAGAACACATCACAGACACTGACAGATCAGCTGAACAGTCAGGTCAAGTGCTTGAAATGAAATTCATGGTCAGAAGTTAATAAACGCATGATTCTGTTAAAATTTCCACAATTAGTCAGGAAATGTGATCAAAATGCCATATTTCATACATGCAACTTACAGAGCAATTCAGACTAGCAGCATATCATAAATTTCCAGAGTGCAGAATAAAAAAGGGAGATGGATTGATACTGCACAAACCTTAAATTAAGTTCATTTTCCATTTAGGAAAATGATATTGTGATTCAACAAATCATATTTTCTTATTTATTAAAGCAGTATGACTTTTACTGTTTATTACAAGTATCACTTTTCAAGGAAGAGTAAGAGACAGATCCTAAAAATAGAAATTTTGATTAAGCAATCAGAAAATCACAAAGACAAATACTATTTACAGGAAGAGGGTTTTCAGATCTAGCAATTTTGTTCCCAAGTCCTCCTGTACTTTACAATGATGGAATTGTTCATATAATTCTTACAGCAGTTGGCACTGTTGTGAATGAATGGCACACTGTTCAACTATCTGTTCAACTGAACTAAAAGCTTGGCATAGAAACCTTCTGTGAAGCTCTCAGAATTCATTTTCATTTTGTTTTTTGTAAATATCAACTGGAATCCAAAGAGACACTGATTAGACAGATACCAGCATTAGCAAGTGCTTAATTGTGCAGACAGGATCTCATTGTTGCCTTTAAATAACTTCTTGGATACTGATTCTTGGCATCCATTCACAACTGAGAATGGCATCACTGCTTGGGCAAATCCTAAATTTCTCGGGAGCCATCAACAATTCTCAGCCAGAGTTCATCCATCCCCACAGCTGTCCCAGGCCTTATCTACATCAAGATGTTTACATAATGTCAACAAAACTGAGGTAATCAAAACCAACACCTTCTGAAACTGAGATGGGCAGAATGCATTGGCCAAATCAGCTCAAATTCTATTGCCTGTTCAATTCAGCAGCTCTGCATGTGCGAAAGCACCACCTGCCTTTTATTGACTAGGGTTAGGTTAGAGCAAGCCTACAGCTTTAACATGGCATACATTTCATGAGACTGTGCTTAGGAAGACTCTTCTTCCTTTCACACAACTCTTCCTCCACCCATCTCTACATCTCCACATAAAATTTTCTCCTCTGTAGATTTGCCATGGATTTACTTAAACGTTGCACAGTATGTTGTAATTCTGGCAAGACCTCAACAGATGAATGGGTCTTGGGGGGCAGGGGGGAGGGGGGGAAGTATTTCCAGGTCACCAGTCATTGCTTTTTTCCTTGATTTGTGGATTCCTTTTCCATAGGCATCCCCTAGAGGTGAGCTAGAAGATGGAGGAAAAAATCCTCTTCTGAGAGTGTTCTGGAAATTTTGGTGTGAGTAGTAACTGTGTGGTAGCAGAACAACATTAGGAAAATATGCATGCTTCCACTAAATTAGGAAACACATAATGGCTGGTGAAAGCAGATGCATGAGGTAGGCAATCCCTTTCTGCAGGCTGGCAGGAGCAGGAGAAATAATGCAAATGAACAAGGGCAGTAGGGAAGCCAATAGTCAGGCTAGTAACTGCATTAGCCTAGCTGTAGGTTATTTCTACTGTGGGTTACTCTTACTACAGATTGCTAATAATCTGAGACATATGCCCACAAGGCAGAGAAGGAATCAGTTCAAAAAGGTCATGATAAACCCAGGGAACTGTGTCATACTCCAGTTTGCTCATATGGTGTTCTCCAAACCTGGAGTAGTTCCACACAGGCAAAAGGACAAATCCTTAGAGATTGTTTTGGAATTGCATTGCTTAACTGAAGAATTATTTATGCATTTAATCTTACTGCCCAGAAAGAGAGGGGAGAGGTTATAGTATCCTAAAAGTGCCGTAATAACCACTTTACTTTTTAGACATCTTTGTGTTTTAAATGCACAAGGACCAAAATAAACAAACTCTAATTTATTTTTTTTTCCTAATAGTTAAACACCCCCCCCCCCCCCCCATATACCTGTATATGCCTATCCCTCTGGGGAAAAAGATTAAGTCACGCATGACTAGGATTGCACCTGTTTTGTACACAGGATTAATTTTTTATAAAGCTCTTTATTGTCAGAGGACTACTGGAATGTCCGGCAGCAATGACCAGCCATGGCCCCCTACCCAGATTTTGGGTTGCGTCTCCCCACTTTCCAAAATATGGCTATGACTTAGTCAGCTCCCAAGTCTCCAAGACCAGGTCTTGATGTGGATCTTTGAAGGTGACCAGGTGTGTGGTTCCATGTCACTCTCTCCATGCTCTTTATCTCAGACTCACAAAGCACAGTTCTCCCCAGCATCCACCAAACTTTGTGGTCTGTGATTGGCATTTTTCCACACTGTTCTAGCCATTTTGAAGAGCTAGACAAATCCCATGGGGTTTCCCAGAGGTCTGCTGCCATCCTGAAACCTAGCTGGTGTTCTCCCTCAGTGCCCCACCTGGATGCTTCTCCCTCTGGGATCCTGGCCCTTCACTTGGTTGGAAAACTGCTGTCATCTGTGTGGTGGGTAAGCAAGAATGCAGAGGGGCTTGAAGAAGCTCCTCTTCCCAGAGGAAAAATATGATGGATCTCAGCAGGAGACCTTGCTGCTGTCTGAATCATGATTCCTCAGTAATGGTGAGCTTGACCTAAGCATCTGAACTCTTCCTAGCTAGAATCAGGTAAGACGGGGCCTAGATAGCATTTCAGTTGAAGAGAGGTATACAAGTGTAAAATTACAGAGGTTGAGTCACAAGGTAGAACACGATGCCAAATCTTACTGTATTCAGATCCCAGAGTAAGACCACTGAAGTCAGTGTAAGAAGGACTGCATTTTTATTCTGCTAGGAACATTGTTGTAGAGTCACTAACAGCTGGGCTGGAAGAGTTACTCAAGGCATCACCTACTTCTCTTGCCAGGATGAACTACACATACCTACATTGTTTCTGTTTGTCTAAACTGCTTTAAAACTGCCAGTGATGGAGGCCCTACAGATTCCCTAGAAAGTGAGAGCTCAGTAACACTAGTACGAATTGTTAGAACTTTTTCATAATATCTAACTTTGCTAACATTTCAGCCTACTCAGTGCACATGGAAAACATGCTGCAGCCTTGGACATACTTTAAGGATGTCATCACGTCTCTCCATGATCTTCTTTAGACCAAACAGAATTAATTGCTCCAAACATTCTCCAGATTGTTCAGATTGTTCACATCTTCTCTGGACCTTGTCCAGTTTTCTTTAAGGAAGATATGGACTGAGTTAAAAATATCCTCCAACAAATAACTTACTCGTGCTGTATAAACGAAAGACTTCTTCACATATGTTACAGACAACAACCCTCTTTGCTGCAAGACAATACTATTGACTCCCATTGCGTTTGTGATTCACTGTAATGATTCAGATTACTTTAAGATGAACTGTTCTTTTATACACTCCACCCTATATCCCTTCCAGTGCAGATGTAGAAACACTAGACAAGAATTGTAATGGACCCATACTGAAAACAACTTTCAGCTCCCTACAAAACAGTTTTACAAACCAGTACATACAAACAGTAGCTCTACTGAAATGGAAGGAAAAATAGGAAAAAGAAATCCCTCCTCAGTTTGGTCAATGTATCCCAATATTCATTTAATTAATCTCCAGAAGGAAAACCTGTTTACCTCTTCTCACTGGCTAGGATTAACATTTCACTATACTCATCAGACTTTGCAACCTTTTCCTGGCATCAGAAAGGTTTTGTTGTAAAATTTAAGTTAAATCCTTCCTTGGAACTGGTGTGGTTTAATTATATTACTAAGAGGAATATGGAGAGTAGAAATTATCTGAGAAATGTTATGGGCTTTTAAGATGTTTCAGAATTCAACATTTTCAGTTATCACTTTTAATGGTTACCTAGTAAAGATCCATTCCTAAAAGTAATTTGGTGTTTGGGTAGTCCCATAGTGTCAATACAAACTGAGTTATCTCCATGCTAAGCCATCAATAAACTTCCTACGTGAGATAGACTAACAGAATCCTGAAAGAGAAAGATGTGGAAAATCCTTATGCAGTTCATCACAACTAATACTGTGATTCACTTTCCACCACAACCTTCCCCACTATATTACTGCAAATAGGTTGCATATCTAAGCATACAGCTCCTTAATAATCTTATTTCCATTGTTGTAATGCTGACCTTATTTTAAACTCCATGTGTTGACACAAGCTCCCATTTATCATTGTCTGCTTGCAGGTGGTTTGTTCTGGAGACTAGCTGGCTATTACAAAGGACAGAGTAACACCCACTCTAGCAAACATGCCAATGCGTAATAATGTTTCATTTTGTTGAGCTGTTACAATTTTTATCCTAGCTTAATACTGACCCATTGTTTCATTTCCTCGGCACAGGTAACACAATGCCACCACAAACTCAGCCTAAACTAGTGGTTGCACTGACAAATTGCAAGCCATCTGCACATCCCTTTCTCTGTATTCCTATCTGTGCAGTGAGAGTACTTTCCCAGTTTACAACAGTAGGAGGATAAGAAGTCAGTACTAGCTAAATGATGGTATCTTGAGTATATCTATACCTGTAAGTAGAGTTGTAAGTACAAGATTATCTGTTTATTCAAGAGCACACTCTATGCAGTGCACCATGGAAAGACTGGATATGATGTCATAACTAAAACCCTTTCAAAATGCATATGTACAAGCACACTGAATTAAGACTGCAAAAGTAGCCCAAATTATAGAATTTCCTAATTTTCAATTGCTTGATTTTGGCACCTTAACATGCTTTTTTTTTTTTTTTTCATGTAGCTGTAGGCACAGTTGAAGACAGATGTACCACAGCTTAAGCAACTGTCAACACAAGTGCAGAAGCACTACTTTATGTTCTGCTTAGACTAAGCCATTTTGTTAAGAGATGTCACAGCTCTACATCTATGTCAGTGTAAGTCAGGTTTGGACCATCTGTGTTTCTACCCCCCAGGCACTGGGCATACCTAACATTTTGTTCTAGACCTTTTGCCACTTCTCTTTGTCACGCCTCCAGTCCAAGCCCTGGATCAACTTGCTTTTGAGAAAAGTAAAAATATAGAAAGAGTTAAAGGCCAAACATCAGGAACAAACACAGGGCACTGCTGACAGAAGGTCAGAAGAATCGGCATGACACCCAATAACCATTAAGGGACCACCTTAAACAACCCATAGTTCCTACCCTTTCCCCCAACACAGTGACTCCAAAATGCCATGAATTAATATGCTACCCACACTGGCACCCCAAGTAGTAACAACACAAGAGCACATGCTCATAAAGGATATTTTAAGTGCTTGTGCCATCCCTACAAGAAGTGTTGATTTTTAAAGTTAGGAGATTTTTTATTTCCTCTTCCTTCCAAAACCAAGCTCTTTCTTCTTGCACCTTAAAAAAAAAATCCATATATTTATGTAAGACATATGGTACAAACACCCATCCCTTACCTTCTCCCCAATAGACATATGGTATCACTACAATAAGCCACACACTGAAAACACATTTGCCATCTGAATTCAGAAATTCTCAGGGAGACATGAAGCACATAAGACAAGCTCTGTATATTGAAAATGCTCCCACCCATTTATCCTAGCATAAACTGCACAAGTACTGACAAGTGCCTTGCCATGAAACCACATCCATTTCTCATTTAATAAAGGGGTACCAAGTATCTTTGACAGTCAAACATCTTCATGATTACATCACATCACTGTGCTGTTAAAAATTAATCAGTACCTTAAGGGGTATACCCTGGAAGGTCCCCTTTGGAGTCCCTATACTAAACTGTGTTAATACCACCACACCCACCAGCTACTCAAAGTGCAAGGGAGAGCACATTTCCAATGATGCCCTTTGCCCAAAGGTGCACGAGACTTTCCTGGCAACACACTTCAGACAAACATTGCTAGAGCAGAGAATTATGAGCTGATGTTCACTTATCTTTTTGTCATCTTTGGGTATGCTTTGATAATCAATAACCAATGACATACAAGTTCAAAGCTCCCTTCAAGCCACTGTGTAAAGGTGCAAGATGATTCTTCTTAACTCATTATAGTGTAATATAGCATTGTGTATATATATATACACACACACACACATATATGTATGTATTTGTAGCAGAAAAAAATTGTATAGCAGAAAAAACAAGCAACTACCAATTTGCAATGGAGAACTGAGGTTTCATAAGCATCTATAAAGATGTATTATTCTTCCTGTGGCAGTTGTATTTATTGCAACTATTTTCCAGGGATAAATAAGTGTGAACAAGAACCTAATTGTTTGGAAGTTATTTACAAATTGTTACATTTTCTTTCCAAACTGATAAATGGCACACTACAACTGTAAATTGGTTTGACAAATCAGTTGTCTTCAATAAAGGCAACTAAAAATTGCGAAGGCTTGACATTGCTCTATACAGAGGTCCCAGTGATTTGAACAGGGGCAAGACCATTTCTAGTTTCTATTAAATATTCTTTAAGTCATAAGGCAGAACTCATTTATGGACTATAAAGGGGGAATGTTTCCTAACAAATACTATCCCTGCTGGAGATGTTAGCTAGGAACACCAACTTCTCAATAAAAGTAAATAGAACAAAACCAGAACAAAAGCCTTGTTAGCAAGGCACAGACGGAGCACCAGGAACTACTGCATACAAGTGCCAAAGACCATTAGTTATAGAATCACAGAGTGGTTTGTGTCGAAAGGGACATCTAAAGATCATCTCATCCAACACCATTCCACGGGCAGGGATACCTTCCACTAGACCAGGTTGCTCAAAGCCCCATCCAACCTGACCTTGAACACTTCCAGGGATGGGACATCCACAACTTCTCCGGGCAACCTGTTCCAGTGTCTCACTACCCTCATAGTAAAGAATTTCTTACATCTTACCTAAAATCTACACTCTTTTAATTTAAAAATGTCACCCCTTGTCCTATCACTACAGGCCCTGGTAAAAAGTCTCTCTCCATCTTTTTCATAAGCACTCTTTAAGTACTGAAAGGTCACAATAAGGTCTTTCTTACAAGGCAGGTTGATAGAGTTCTCTGGTATTAAAGTTGCCTCACACTCCCTCTTATAAGGTCCATTTTTAATTGCTTGGGAATCTAATGAATTGTTTATAAGATTTTGAAGGGAGATGATCTTCACATCAATTACACATTTCTGACATCCCTATGAAAACCAAGCGAACTTATTAAACCTCTGTTAATATGGTTTCCTTACACTCAACAGAGGCTAAGTCCAGAGTTGCATTTCCAGAAGATGCACCTGCAGTGATGCTCGCTTCTACTCACAGCCACAGGACTTCTCCAGTGGCAGCTCTGACGGGTCATGGACAGCCTCGAGCAGATTTGGTTTAGTGACAGCAATGAATCCGTTTTGCTTGCATTCTCAGTCCCTTCCAGTGTTGCTGGATCCAAGCAAAAGAGGGAAGGAGACGTCTGCTTTGAATGTAAAAGGGACAAAAAGACAGACCGGATGGAATAAATCAAGAGAAGACAAAAAGTGAAAACCAGGACTGGGTGCTGGCAGGAGAGCACTGGCTACAGCAGAACCAGATGAGAGGACTGACCACTCCTTAGTGCTAGAGATCTGAGAGGGAAAACACTGTAGAGACCGGTAGCCAGCACATATGTACATGCCTGTTTGAAAGGGAGATTAGATAAAAAGCCAGATGAGAAGACTGCAACTCACTGAACAAGGTCATTAGGAGCAGGAGATTAAGCACCCATGAAGTGGTTTGTAATGGTAAAATAAACAAAACAGCACTGCAAGTGAGACAGAAAGGGACAGGGAGGTAGTCTGGAGGGATGGGCTATGACTTTCTCAGTGCTTAGCAAGGAAGCTGAGACTAAGATGAGAAATCTGTAAACAGTCTTAGCTGGGTGGATGATGAACAGGAACTGTGCTTTGAGTATGGAATAACTTATAACAAAGACTCAAAAAAGAGAGGCCTTGATGTCGACTCAGCCACCCAAAACTTCCAAGTGTATTTACCTTCATCTCTCTGTACTCCATTTTCCATCTGTAAAATGGGAACAATGCAGACCTCAACTCACAGCTGTATTTCACGACCATCACAGAAAGCCCACAAAACCAACAACTTTCTCTTCAGAACAACATAGAAAAGAATATATTCGTAACATACTCATTCAAAAAAGGAAAAAAGATCCCCAACAATTTTATCACCAACTGAACTGCATTTTGCAGACTGACTGAGGCAGAGGGAGTATTACTGTTGTAACTGGAGAACTGGTTTAGAGATGTGAACCAGGGTTGAGCATGTAGTTTTAATTTGGGAATTTGGGAAGTTGTGTGCTCGATTTTGCAAACCTAAAACCATTTCTTAAATTCGTACTTGTGTGGATAAGTGGAAAACGCGGCTGGCACTACACGGTGCTTAATTTTGTTCTTGAAATCCCTATTTGCAAAAACAAAAGGAAGGTACTCAAGTTTAAGCAAGGCTGACAAGTAAAAACACTCCTTCCTTACCCTGGGTCACACCAGGGCAGTACCACAAATGCATTCGGGTTAAGCGGCCACTACGCATTTCCCCGCCCGCCTGTCACACGACAGCATAACGAAGAAAAGCAAGACGACCGGCACACGCACACAGAGCGGTACGTTCGCCGTCAGCAGGAGTAACGCTGTCCCACGGAACGCCCCTCCAGCCCGCTTCCTCACCAGCTTGCCCCCGGCCCCAGCCCGCCTGCCCCAACACCAGCTCGCCCCCCTTCCAAAGAGGCGGTCGCTCCAGCGGTGCGCCTCGGTTTTACGCAGCTACAAGCTGATCACAGAGCACCCGCCGCGGGCAAGAGCCGCCCCCGCCGTGCGGCCGGGCTCCCCCGGGCGGGCTTAGGGCCGGGTGACCGCCGGAGGGCCCGCTCGAAAGGGCGGGCGAGCTGAGGCCCGCGGCGCCTGCTCAGCCCCAGCAGCCGCGGAGCGGCAACACGGGGCGTGAGGCGAAGGCCGCGACCAGCCGCCCCCTCGAAGGGGGGAGGGGGCGCCCCCGCCATTTTGAGACGGGCGCAGCGGACCCGCCGGCGAGGCTCCCCCCGCCATTTTACGCGCAGCCCCACGGCCCGTCGGGGGTGGGGGACGTGGCCTGGCCCGGCTCCGCCCGCCGTCAGGCTGGTACCGGCCAGACCGCGCCCTCCGCCCCCTCCTAACTCAGGTATCAGGTGAAACAGGTCGGGCGTGCGGGAGAGGCAGTGGTGGCCGGAGCGCGGCGGAAGGATGGCTGGGCGCCGCGGGCTGTGCCTGCTGCTGCTGCTGCTGCTGCTCTGTGCGCTGCTGGCAGCCGCCACTCCCGCAGGTGAGAGGAGGAGTGCGAGCCGCCGCCGACGGGTGCTAGAGCCGCCGGCTCGGCTGAGATTAGCTGGGGACGGCCGAGCCCTCCCAGGGCTCCGCGGGTGCCGCGTTGGTTGATCGGCGCCCCGCGGCTGCGGGTTGGGCTGCGGGCGATGGCGCTTGAGGCGGGCAGCGGTGCCGGCGGCCCGGGGGCGGCGGGGCTGAACCGCGCCGACGAGCAGGCTTCTGGCTCCCGGCTGGGGCGCGGGGAGCCCGGAGCGGACTGGTCGAGGTTCCCGCCGAGTCGAAGGGGTTCGGAAAACGGGGGTCGGTGGCTGTGGAGCTGCCGGGAGCCGCGGGGAGGGCGCTGCCGGCCGGCCTCCCTCCCCGCCAGGTGCGGGAAAGCAGCTCGACGGGCAAGCAGCAGGGCTCGGCTTCCAGCCCCTCCGGACTTCTGGGGCGCACGGAGGCGGGGGGGGTGTGTGTGTGTGGGGTGTGGGGTGTGTGCTGAAGGACCGCAGGTCTTACGGGGTGTCCCCGCGGGAGCTGCCTGGCACCCCTGCCCTGGCTTCACCCGCGTCGGTGCTGTACCCGATCAGGTTCTCGGCTAGAAACCTGCCTAAAAGCTGTATGTAAACATAAAAAACCTTAAAGACCCTGTTCTCGCTTTTTTTCTCAACGCTAGTTGTTTTTTTTTTAAATCCTAAATCTCACCTTTGTTAGTTTATATTATTGCTTATTGAACGTGAGTGCTATTTGGGGAAAAACACCCAAAACAGTCATTCGTATTAATATTTCACAGCCTTAAGGTTCATGTTTCACTACCTTTTATAGTAAATCCCACTGACCTGTCTACGCATGCCTTCTGTATTTGTTCATCCTGGTCTCATTTACATAATAAAAGTATATGCGTAGAGACTGTGTAAATATTGAAGTCAAGCTTATGGTAGGTCATATTTTCTCAACGAATAGATACTAGATAGCTGCAAATTTTGTTGTTCAGAGTTTCTGAAATAACTGTCTCTTAATAGCCTAGTTGTCTGACCTGGGAGGGGGTTGGACTTTGGAATCATGCGGGGGCGGGGGGTAGTATGCTTAGCTGGGTGCTTGATCTTCTGGAGTAGGAAGGTGAAATGAGCTCCAAGTGTGATCCTATCCCAACCAAGGAATATGCACTACAAACCAGGGGCTTATTCTGGCTGTTTTCAAACAGGCTAATGCCATTACTGGGTTATGGTGAATCTGGGCTGCAGATCCAAGAACGAGGGTAATCTTAATCTTAGTCCTGGGTGGGTTATTACTACCATGAGCTAAACTAGTTAATTTGGATACTCTGTGCTGCTGTCACTTTTGTGTCTCCAGGGGAGGCATAATCCTTCGTTTGGTATGCAGTGGGTTATATCTTCTGGATAAATTGCAAAGGTGTTGAAACAGTCTTTTGTTGTGGGAGGAGAGTACGTTTTCCCCTTGATGCCAGGGAAGTGTTTCCCGTGGGCAGATTAGCAAATCGGCTGCATTCTCTGTGTGTGAGTCAGGCAGAGTGAAACTCGGTTTGGAAAAGAACAATTGTTATGGAAAACTGCAAGGGCAGAAAGAGTAAGAAATGGATGTAGAAAATGCAGATATCTAACAAAGGATTGGTTGCTCGGTGAGGGAGTGTTAACTCCAAAGATAAACAAGACACTGAACTGTCTCCCTATATGGGTGCCAGTTGGGCTAACAAAAGCTGCCCAGTATCTGCAGTCAGAACTTTTGAGGCTAGAACTACTTAAAGTCAACATAAAAGTAAGACTTGGGTCTCTGAAATTTAGCTTGACTGTGTCTTCAAAAATAGAATAAAATAAACCTTTGTCTCTATTCTACCATTCTTGCAATACTGAGTCCTGTCTGTGGTTCACATGTCCATGAATCCACTTTATTACAGCTGATACTGTAATGTGTCACACAGACACTTTAGGGCTTTTGGGTAAGTTGTTTTGTGGGGTTTTTTTTTCCCCAACCCAGCCTATGAACATCAATTGCAAAGCATTGCTTTATATCTGATCACAAAATGTTAATAAGAATGAAGTGGTAGTATTTGCTCTTCCAGTTTTCTGTAGTAATTTAAGTCTTTGGAATGGAATACAAATAGTAAGACTGCAGTTTGATAGTATCAGCCACTTACTGATGGACAGGTCTTAACACTGTACACTGCACTTTATTATGGTACTCTGAGAATTCCTGTCAGCTTAGAATACAGGGTCTGTTTCCAGGCATCTCTGGGATCTTATTCAGCTAAGCTATAAGCCTGAGAAAAGAGGCATTGCTTAGCAAATTATCATTTATGTTTTCCGATATCTCTGTAAGCTGTGGTCTTCAAGATGGTTTTATGGCTTCTATTCTTCACAGCTCAGGTTAGGGACCTGGGATTTCTGTATTATACATGTAAACTTTGCAGTCTTTAACAATATTGCTGACATAGTCATGTGGCTTGAAGATCTGAGAGCAGGATTTGTATAATTCTTCCCTGTTGTAATTATACCACATATAGGCCTAAATGACTGTTTGGCATTTTAATTCATTTTCATTAGGACTGTTGTTTTGTTGATATAATATAGACTTCAGTCTTCATGCAGTCTACTGCAAAGATTTGTCCATGTCATTGTACTAGCAAAAAGTTTTCTTATACCTCAGTTTTCCAGTGAAGCCTGCCTGTGCCTGAAACTTGTCAAATACTTGTTAAGTGGACCTAGGGTGACTTAATTAAAAGCTCTAAAGAGCACCAATATATGCTGTATTTCTGTACACTTCTTTGGGAAGTCACATAGTCTAGACAGGATGCTAATGCTGTGCATCAGACTTTTGCAGTAATAACTTGAAAAGAATAGCTATCTGAAGTTGTGCTACTTTTGAGAATCTATACTGGAAAACACACATACTTGTGTATTTACGTATTTCTTGTGTGAGATTTCTTATACTTTAAAATGTAAGGTGTAAGTATTACACCGTACAGTTCTGGAACTGTATCAAAACTCTATTTATTGAACAACAAAGGGACCATCCTTCAATACTGTTCACGGCTTTGTGTACACAAACCTGCTTCCTCAAGAAGACTCTTCTTTATAGTCCAGTTGGGGGGGGGGGGGGGGTTTGTGGCTAAAATTATCCGCAAATATTGATAGAAACTGAGTTAAGGTTAAAAATAATTCTCCCCCAGACAGCCAAGTTCCATGTCCATACAGTTTAGCTCAGCAGATGTCTGACTTTTTTTGGTACAGCGTGAGTTCATGGACAGTATCTGCTTGTGCATTTTAACCTGTTAGCACGAGAGGACTGTGTTGGGTCTGGAGGGGTTCTGAACTGAGCTGTCTGACGGCTGTCATACAAGACAGCAGGTAGGAATGGCTGGCTTGCCCGTATGGTTTGTAAGTTCCTGTGACATTCAAAGAGGCATAGCAAAACTTGAAAGTGATAAGCTGTTTTGTGTGTGAAGCAACCATAGCTGTCAGCTCAACCACCTAGCACTTTGAGTAGAAAAAGCAGAGATTTCTG
Source organism: Astur gentilis (assembly GCF_929443795.1). Lineage (NCBI taxonomy): Eukaryota > Metazoa > Chordata > Aves > Accipitriformes > Accipitridae > Astur > Astur gentilis. The sequence continues at coordinate 61,712,862 of NC_064919.1, forward strand.
GTCATCTTGCCCACAAATTGGAAGGAGATCCTAGATGACTGGCCCTATTGCATCTTTGTGCACAAAGTTAGCCTGTTCAAGTTTCAATTCAAATACAGTGCAACAGGCATCTTTCTTACCCTAGGGATCACTTGTGCATAGCTTTTGGCATTACATTCTGAGTTTCAGTTCTAGTGCGTCTGAGGGCAGCATGCTCTTTTTTACTGCATACGTGATTTTCAGGCTATCTAAACTGAGGAAACTTCTACTGTAGTTACATTAGCCTGCTGCAGAGTTTCATGAGTCCTAACACTTGGGCAATCTGGCACTGCCATGTGAAAGAATAATGGTGCCCTGGGGTACAAGAGCCATTTTAACAAAGTATTTTTAATATCACCAGTGATGCGGAAAATATTGGTTGCTGGTGCAATCCTTGAATAGGAATTTAGGCTGTCTTTTGGATAACAAACTTAAAGGGAAGAAAAATTGTCAAGTGTTTGAAAACCAGTCTTAATATTTCTGTTGATAAGGCCCTCTTTAATGCTTCAGAGTAAATCATGATGTCTACTTTATTTTTAAAAAGGATGAAAAGTCTGCGCTTCAGTAATGGCAACTTCTTAATTTTTTTTTTTTAATTTTAGAGAGTAGTGGAACCAGCAGTTCAAAAGGAAGAAGTTTTGCTGGCCGGAAAGTTCCAAATACAAATAATGCCTCTGAAGAGTTATATGAAGTGGATGAATTTGCAGCAAAAGCCCTCACAGGAAAGTTGACTACAGTTTTTCTTCCCATTGTCTATATCATTGTCTTTATGATTGGTTTGCCAAGCAATGCCATGGCCCTCTGGGTCTTTTTTTTCCGAACAAAGAAAAAACATCCGGCTGTGATTTATATGGTTAACTTGGCATTGGCAGACCTCCTTTTTGTTGTCTGGTTCCCACTGAAGATTGCATACCATGTAAATGGCAATAATTGGCTATTTGGTGAAGGTCTCTGCAAAGTACTCGTTGGATTTTTCTATGGAAATATGTACTGTTCCATTCTCTTTATGACATGTCTCAGTGTGCAACGGTATTGGGTTGTAGTGAACCCCATAGTGCATTCAAGAAAGAAATCTGAAATTGCCTTGGGCATCTCCCTTGCTATCTGGATACTGATTTTTTTGGGCACCATTCCAATGTATCTTGTTAATCAGACAGCATTTATTTCAAATCTTAACATCACTACCTGCCATGATGTGTTGCCTGAAAATGTTTTGGCTTATGATATGTTTAATTATTTCCTCTCACTTGCAATTGGACTCTTCTTAATCCCAGCTCTCCTCACTGCTGTTGCTTACATACTGATGATTAAGACTCTGAATGCTTCCATCTCAGATGTAAGCACTGCGAAGAAACGAAAAAGAGCAATCAAACTCATTATTGCTGTCCTGTCCATGTATCTCATCTGTTTCACACCTAGCAATGTGCTGCTTGTTGTGCACTATTTGCTTCTCAAAACGTACAGCCAGAGCTATCTGTATATGTCGTACATAACTGCACTGTGTCTTTCTACTTTGAACAGTTGTATTGATCCATTCATCTATTACTATATTTCAAAAGACTTCAGAGACAACCTTAAAAATGCTCTTCTTTGCCGAAGTGTGCGAACTACACGGAGGATGCAAGTGTCTCTCTCATCAGGCAGATACCCCAAGAAATCAAATTCTTATTCTTCAAGCTCGAATGGGACCACTAAATCAACCTACTGAGTTTAATCCTAGAAAAGCGAACTTTTATTACTACTACTGAAAGGATGTAAGTGACAAGAGAGTTATTTTGTACAAGAGAGTCTGAAGAAACGTCTCTGCTTTTTAATTACATTAACGCCTGGATTTCAGAACTGGCAGCTGCTTACCCTGTGTAGAACTTGTAAGCAGATAAATCTTCCCACTGGACTAGGAAAAAAAAAGATGACATTTCAGGTGCTCTGCAGAAATGCTGCTGACCTGGAAATGAGTTGTGGTTGAAGACATTTTTGTTCAATATCAAAGTTGTTAAAAAGCAAAATGTCACTGGAATGTTATGTAGTGTTGCTAGTATGTTTAATTAACACAGAAATCGGTTTTGTTTGGCTTTAACTGTAATGTATTAAACAGCTGCATATGTAGGACCTTGCTCTGTGTACCTGCTCGCACTGAACATTATTTGAAACTGTAGAGAGAAGGAAAGAAGAATCCATTTCACCGTCGTGGTATAGACTGCTTATTATCTTCAGTATAATGTAATTTTGTATTGTTTTCCAAGTTACCATGCTGTAAATACTAACACAGCAAAAGCCTGTAAGGTTATCCTAATGAGTTGGCAAGCTGAACTTCTTATCAGCTAGCGCCGAGATAAAATGTTAGTTGAGATTTTACGCTGTTACTTACCACTTGCCAGTATGTGATCTTAGGTGGGACTATTTAACAAAGTTTGGATGAATAGCTGTTTGATTTTTATATAATGTGCCTTGTATTTTTAAGATACTGAAATAAGATTTTTTTAATAACACATTTGAGTTGGATGCTTTCTTTTATGCTTTTACATGCTCTTCAAAATGCTGAGTAGTTCAGCTTGCCTGGCTTCAGGTAACAAAGATATTATTCCTAACAGTGAATTAGAAGTCTGACAACTGTGGCTGTAATGGCTACATGGGTTAAGTAAAATCCACCTTAATGACACTTTTCATTAGAGCAAAACTGTTCCCTTATCTTACTAGCAGATAACTAAAACCATATGGTTCAGAACTGTGGGGGAATAATAAACAAACACATTAACAAGATAGCAAACTTCAGGCCCAGTGGATTTATGAAAAATCTTAAGTCTTCTTCCCTCACCCAGAGTATTTGTGACCCACTTGGGAATATGGAATCACATTTACTTTTAATCTGAAAAGCTGATGGGTATATGTTTGGTGGTAGGATTTAAATGCATTTTTTTTCAAATCTTGCAGTCCTGGTATGTTTCACCAAGTTGTACATTGAACTCGCATCCAAGTGACCCATCTGAAACTCAGGCATAGCTGGGTCCCTACAACACAAGCAAATGGAAAAGCCCTCAGTCCAAAAAGTACTATGAGACAGCTGGTGTATAGATAGGAAATATTCACTATTTCAAATATGGAGAGTAAGGAAGGGGGTGGATTGAACTGTGGCAAGAGTTTGAGCAGTCTTGCACAGCTTAAAGGCCATAAATATTTATAATTTTTTTTCTGTGTGCTAGTCTTTCCCTTCCCTTGTCTTGTGCTTTGGTTTCCATGTTCTCCCCCTACCTTGGTAACAAGGGTTTTTTCCCCATACATAACAAAGGCTAAGAGATTTATTTAATGCGTTTGATCTCGTCTCAAGGATTAATTAAGCTCTAGCTCTGTTACCTGTTGCAGTCTTGTCTACTAACTCTTAGCAGGTGCTTAGCACGAAAGTAGGATGTTCTGTGGTGGTATTTCAGAGGTCCAGGCTAAAATAGCAACTTATATTAACAAATGGTTCATTGAGGAGCAGAGAGTTACAGCTCTTTAGAAGACCTGGAACACAAATGTTTCTCAGGCATAAACAGTTCGCTCTTCCTGTTTCCTGACAAATATACAGGGAAATAATTGCTTATTTATTACTGAACTGAAGAGGTAATGCAGCATCCTTACTGGAAAATAACTGTATGTAAGAGGCCATAGTTCACTGGAGGGATTTGGGAAGAAAGGGTTGAGCCATCTTCACAAACTGCTGTCTGAACCCTTGCCTTAGCCTGTGTGTCATAAACAGAATATGAGAATGTCCTTTATCTTGCTCAACAGCCTAGTGTGCTTCCTGCTCTGTATATGATAGTGGATAATATGAAGGAAAGGCATCCAGTTCATGTGATTACAGCACTACCTGTGTTCTGCCAGGAGTCCAAGGGTTACAGGTTGTATGTTGTAAAGATGATGAATTGTCTGTGTGTGTCTATATAATACCAGAAAGATAACACTCATGATTCATGGATGACTGTTAAATTGCTCAAAAACAATATGCTTAATATAGGCAGTCTTTTGGTGGACAAGATTTATTTCATGTCGTTATTTAATCAGAAGTACACCAAATAATGCTTGTATCTGTACTCACACTCTTTGTTCTTCTTTTCCCATCATTGATGGGATCAGAGTTGGGGACTATCAAACAATTAGTCAGACCATTCCACTGCAGCTCATGCGAAGGGGAGTGCTGATCCTCTTGACCACTTCTCCCTTCTAACGTTTTTCCTCTGTGGATTGGCAAAGGTTGCAAGGAAGACTCTTTCATCTCTTACCTGCAGCAACAGCGGAGGTCTGCCAGTGACACATGTAAGAGTTAGATGTTGCTGCAATGCTGTTGAAAGCTTTTTGAGAAAAAGTTTTAACTAATAGAATGATTTGTTTTAAAAGGAGGTTGTACTATGCGTGACAAACATTTAGAATACTATTCAGGGAGCCCACAGTCATCTAGGTGAAGCTTATTCCTTCAAACTATGATCAGTGGGAGCCGAAGAGATCTTTTAAGTCTGGATTCTTTTTATAATAGACTACTAATGTCCTTTTTGCATTTCCTTTGCTGTTTTAGTGATGCCATCTGGGTTCGTGTCTTTGCAGGGTGGGGGTAGGGAGGGGTATCTTCCTCTGCATCTAACTGTTATGTGCTTAGGAGGGGAAGAAGAGAACTGGTACTCAGAATTTAATAAAGCATCCAATTGCTTTTACAGTCTGTATCTTCTAGATATATAATGCTGCAAGTGTGTCTTTGCTGCAACCCAAGTGCAATGAAGGCTAAACTAATCTGCAGGTAAAGAGGAGGAACCTTTATAAAAATTGGTTTGCTTTGTTCTTTAATTTTTCCTTGAAATAAGGACAAATGGGAATTTTTTCCCATCTGTAGCTGCATTGCAAATCCTCATCCTGAATTTAGTATGAATTATTTTGCTCCAATTAACAGGTAAACCAGGCTGGTTGTTCAATCAATTTGAATCAATTCCTTGAATTGACAGTTGTGTACCTGTGCAGCCGGGTAGTGATGTGGCAAGAACATGTAGTCCAGGAGGGTTGAGCTGCAGCCTAACCTTTTTTGGGACTCAGGGACTCAGGAAGGACTGATGGGTATAACGGTGATCATCTTCAGCTAACAATAAACGTATTCCTGAACAGTGCCAACTTCGCAATTCAAATACCAAGAGATACCAAAAACTCTCCCCACCTATGGCTGATATAAGGTTTGGATGCTACAAAAATAATCAGTGCAACATCCATTAAAGCCTTGTGGAGTTGTAAATAAGTGTAATTTATGTGCACGGCATCATGGTTTCAAAAACAGCTCAAGCATGTGCTGCCACTAAGAGAGGTAGACTAGTCTTTTCCCTACCCTGACTGCTTGATCACACTGTTCCCTTGTAGTGTCCCAGGCATGTGTGACCTTCGGGTGGATTGGATCGGTCTTGGGTTAAAGTTAAACGAGGAGGTGGGAGGGAAGTTTACTTTTGACTTTGAACAGCGTTTGGCTGGTTTGCTGAATGAGCTCTTGGCTCAGCACGAGAGAGAGAGTGAGACTGCGTCTTTCACCACGAACACCAGCTTGCACTGTGCAACTACAAGGCAAGATGAAGCAGAAGAGCTGCAAAGCCTCTGCCTCGCCTCCTAAGCAGGAGGGAGAAAGCCTCCACCCATGACCATAGGAATGGCTCTGCTGGCTCAGACCGAGGGGTCCATCCAGCTCGGCCAGGTTCATCTGCTCACCAGTGCATTTGGAGGCCAACAAGAGAGCAAGGTGTCAAGGGACATGTCAAAAAACAGTAAGGACTGCTGCAGAAGGCACCTGTCCAACATACCAAGATGCACAGATGTGGCCAGGGAAGTCTGTTGCTTTGCACCATGTGAGTGCTGTTCTATGGGACTGTTGAAATGTGCTCTGAAGTTCAGAAAAAAAGGAATCAAATGAAGGCTGGGGGAGCTAAGCTCATTGGCATCTGTGAGGAAAGCTGCTGTGGAGAAGGACTCATCTGTAACTCAAGGAGCATGTGTAACAGCAACAAAAAGAAGTTACAGGCAGGTACCCAGGGAGGAGTAAAAACAGTGCAGGCATGTATCATATCCCTCAAGGTACTCTCCCAACATCCAGCTATTTTCAGCACAAGAGTTTCCTTAAGTCTGATTTGGCTGGTCTAATTTGTAACACCTCTTGGGTGTCTCACTGTGAAAATCAACTTCATTTTATTTGCTTTGAACCAGGATCCACTCTCCTTGTTTTGTGGCTCCTGGTTCTTAAAGGAGAAGAGGATGTGAATGAGTCCGTAACTGTCTTGTCCAGCCACTTGCAATTTTGTAGGCCAGTATCATATTCCCTCTCTCTCAGGTACTTTCCAGGTTGAGGAGTTCTAGCCAATTCAGTCCTTCCAGTATAGCCACTATTCAACACATGATAATCCTGTTCCCTTTCTCTGAGACCTTCCCATTCCCATACACAGTCACCAAGCTACCCACAGTATTCAAGCCATGGATGGTACAGTGATGACTTCTGTTTTGCTCCCTGTTACTTTCCTGATAGCCCCTAACATTCTTTTCTGTTTTGGTTTGGTTTTTTTTGTTTTGTTTGTCCTGAGGATTGAGTTGGTACTTTAATGCAGCTGCTTGTGACTACATCTCTCTCCTGAGTGGTTACAGTCATTTTGCAAGCCATAGTTTTATATGTCAGGCTAGGATGTTTTTCCCTTATGCACCTCAGTTTAAGTTACTTACATTCAATTCATCCACCAATTCATTGCTCAGTCAGTCTTACAAGGTTCTTCTGCAATTCTTTGCAGCCTGCCTAAGTCCCTACTGTCTTGACTAACTGTGTGTTATCAGCAAACTTTTGTTCCTCACTGCTCAACACTCTTCAGATCATTTATGAATATACAGAACAGTACAGGTCCAGCACCACACTGGTGAGTAACTGGCATTGTGAAAACCAACCATTTTTCTGCTACCTTGTATTTATTTTCTTGTAATCAGTTACTTTTCCAGAAGAGGACCTTCCCTCTTATTTCATGACTGCCTAGTTTTCTTTAAAAGCCTTTGATCAGGAATTTTGCTGAAAGCCTTTTGGAAATCCAGGTAGACTGGATCCGCTGGATCACCATGTGCATCTGGCCTCTTCCAAGAACTCCACAAGGCTGTTAAGCCCAGACTTCTCTTTACAAAAGCCATGGTGGCTTTTCCCAGAAAGGTCCAGAAGTTCCTTTGTGATATCACTTCTTAGACTCTTCACTAATTGCTCGGTACAGGTACGGAGCTCACAGAACCATATTTCCCTGGACATCTTAGAACCCTCTTTTAATTATTGATCACAGCATTGGCTACCAGTATTCAAGTATAACTTTGGCATGAGGTAACACACTTCTGTTACTATTTCAGCTATTTTGTCCCTGTGTTTTCTCAGAACTCCTTGATGAATACCATCTGGACCCATAAAGTTATCATTCATTTTGTCTAACTAACTGTGGTGTGATGACTGAAGACTTGTAGCACATGTCTTGATGTATAGCTGTCCTGGGAATCAAGCACCGTAATGCCTATCTACCTTAACAGCCCTTTGGGACCCGAGTTTCATTATGGATGCTTTTGATCTGTCATGGGCACTTTGAACATGGTTTGTATGTAGCATCAGTGTTAAATTCAGCATGAACACAGTAGTCATGGTCATTTTTATTCAAAAATAGCCAGGAGAGTATGTGTTACCTACATTTTTTCTCAGGAGTGATAACTGTAGACTTGCAGGTAAACATTCTCCAGACACTATTTGCTGGCAGGACCAGTACAACAGGCTGGCTACACAGTCAGCTCTCTGTCATCTAGGCCAAAGGAGGTGGAGATGCTTCAGATAATGGAAAAAAGACTAGTGATTGTGAAGGATGCATTGAGTGCTGTGCAAAGACACTGTGACAACTCCCTTGGATTCATCAGGACTCACTGATCCAGTGCTAGCTTGTGAGACTTGGGCTACACAGTCATTGAAGTGTGTCTGCAACCAGCTTCCCTGGTGGTCCGGCCAGCTCTTTGGTGGCCAGGGAAAAGGGGAAAGGCATAATCTGTCTGTGTGTGTACAGAGGTAGATAGGTTCATAGCTGCACTGGAGTTCATAAACTACCTGGGATTGCTCTTGTGGTGCAAACACCAGAACAGAGCCAGCTCAAGGTCTACCTGGAATTATCTCTGACAAACTTCTGTCAGAGCCAAGCTCCAATGTCTGTGCTTCAATATAGAGGCTGCATTCCCAAATGCAAAGACAATGAAAATGTGTCCCCTCCCATATGTCTGGGTACCCTGTTTCCCTGTCACATATGCTGCCAGCTGTTGAATGCTGCATGCTGCATGTGTTGGCTTAATGCTTACTTGGCTATTGCATTTTACCACAGCATAGGGCACCCATGGGAGAGAACCAGCGCAATCTCCAATTGCCAGAGCCAAGTCAGCAGGAGCCCTAATGTAGCTGTAACCCAGTGACTGCACCTTTGCTGGTAAAATTTGCTCCGTCTGATCTCCATGAGATTTTTATACTGTTTGTAAAGCACTGTCCTGCTGCTGAAGTTATGATTGTGTTTGGATTGCTTTACCAGTGCAGTCTGCTGGTAGTACACTCATCACATGGACTAACCCCTGTTCCTTTGTTTGTTGTGAAGGTGTTAATAATATGCAGTAATAAGCATTAATGAGCACTTGTGTAATGAAGCAAGAGAACAAAGTGTGGGAGGAGAAGAAAAGCCAACATTTGACCAGCCTACATTTGGGAGTTAAGAGAAATGCCCCAGTAACAACTCTCAGCTCTATTAGTTGGTCACCTCCAGGTGTTGCAGCCCCTGTGATGTGTCAGTTCACACAGACAGCTCTGTGGAAATAGTGGACAAGAAGGACGTCTGTATTTTATGGCAGTTCTAAAAATCAACCTATAGTAATTCTTAAGGTTGGCAGGATTTTAATTACCAAACCTTGCATGCATCAAGTGACAAGTGCTCTGGCTGAGAAAGAGCATGAGCTGGCACATGAGCAGATGTCTCTCTATTGCAGCTAACAGCTACATTTGGTTCAGCAACTGCACTCCGGCTTTGTATCTCCCCTTCAAGAAGGAAACTTCTGGGAATTGAGTGTTAAGCTTGTTTGAGATTGAACCTTCAGTGCCGTTTATTTGATTTCCCCTCCCCATTACAGCACTTGCCAGCTCTCAGCTGCTGGAAGGAAGTGATGCATGGACATGATGCAGTGGGAAAGGCCATCAGCATTCATTCTTTCTCTGCACTGAGTGTGAATTCAGGATGGTATGTACTCCTGGTGCTATGGTTTAGCAGCTGGGTCCATGCTTCCCCTGGCTGAATGGCTGTGATGGGGACTGTGCTGTCACATAATCCTGTGGACTGTGGGATGTGGGAAGGTAAAGTGCATTTGCTTGGGGCCTGCGTCTGTATTTTTGAGCACTTGGGAAAATGGAGTCATTTAACATGGGAAAACGAAGATTATGCTGCTTCTTTGGAGAGGCTGACCCACTGAATAAGAGGAAATGAAGGAAATAATTAACTTGTAGAATACAAGCTAAAAAAATCAGATGCAATGGGTAGAGGGAGTTTCCTGAAAGTCCTGAAGAGTCTCTTGTGTCACGCATTTACAAAAGCCAGGGGGATATGAAGAAAACACAAGAAGCAATTGATGAGTCAAAACGGCAGTGTCGGCTGGGGAGGGAATACTGTGCACTGGTGCTTGCTGGATTTAGCTGGCAGTGACTCAGGACTAGCACATACTTCCAGTCTGACACATCGTGACCCCTTGACATTTCATCTTCAAACCCCAGTCAGGCAAACCCTGTCTGGCTTTCTGTGGCCGGATGAACTGAGCAACATGGTTCACAGCGTAAAAATATCAAGGGCAAGCCCTTAGCACTAATTCAGGACGTGTTGGAGGCAAGTAATGCTGTATCATGTTCAAATGAAGTTGCCTGCTTTTGGAGGCAGGCAACTGATGTTACTCCACTCCATATCAGTAACTGATGTTACTGATGTCTCTCCATTAGCTTCAGGAGTACACCTGGAAATATTGGAGGTGGCTGTATTGTGGTGATGCTATTTGTAGAGGGTGCCGTTGCTGTAAAGAGTGATTTGATAATAAAATGCAATGCTGAAAGGAAATTATGGAACTGCTCTGTCATAATTTATGAAGTGTGTTAGGCTGGTTACGTGGAAGCTCCCTGTGTCACTATGTGTTGTTAAATTGGTAGAGCCGTGAATACTACAATAGTAGCTGGTAAGACAGTCCTCAGTCAGTGTCTGAATTGCTGCCAGACCCTGGGTGACTAGCTGAGACTGAGGAGCCTCACTCAACTTGCAGTCTGCTGACATGAGTTTTTGGTTAGCAGGGCCAGTGATGAAGAGGAGAAAGGAGCTCTCTAAAGGTGATGGCTGGTAAACTATTCATCAGGGGGCTGTTCAGTGTGATGTCCCTGAAGAGTGCAGATAGCTTTGCTCAGGTTTGCTACTGAAGGGTGTAGAGCTGGCGGCAGCATCGACAAAACTTGGCCCAGGGTGAGCTCTGCAGAATTAAATTCTGCAGCAGGAGCCAAGAAAGGGCTGAAGAAGGAGGGGTGGCAGCAGAGAGAGTCCTCTCACAGCTACCTTCACTTTGGTAACTGTGTTGTGGCAGGGCATGGGCAGGTGGATAGGGAAGGTCCTGGCTTTAGGTCATGGCACAGCACGGAGCGGAGATACCTTTGCCAGAAGTGGGGAAATGGCAGTGCCTGACTGCTGATAAGGTCACAGCTTCTGCTGCCTACACCTCAAATCAAGATAGCAGGGCTTTAGATAAGAGAGATGTCAGCAGCCCTGTTGTTTCAAGATCCTTTTGTCTTCTATGTGTGGTTTAAGTTTAAACAATTTTGGGCATGAATACAAACCCTAGAGTCACTGCTGGTTGCAGGCACCCAAAGACACCAAACCAGACCTGTCAAACGTGATCAGGAAGAGCAAGGGCTCCACATGGCACTGTGGCCTGTGGACCATTCGGGGGGGGCTTGTCCACTTAGTGGGGTCACTGTAGTGTGCACGTGGCACATATCTTATGCTAATTAATGCACAGTTTCCCTAAGCATGGACTCACAGTGCCTTTCTGTTGGGTAGTTCATTCCTTCTTCCAAGGGGAGAGGGGAGTCAAGACACACATCTCTGCTTTGGTACCTAAGCATTGTATTGGTACGTGAACATCTGCAGAGGGTAGTTCAGCATGTCTAACCTAGCAGCCTCCCTCCTTCCTCACAGAGCACCCACTCCCCTACTTACATGAGGAGCTAAAGCTACAGCATTAAAGTCAGAGATGCAAGCATCTCCTTGGCTCTTGGTGTTTCTGGAGTAGATTGTCCTCCTTGAAGTCACATTCTCACTTTTGCATGTTAACCTCCTAGCTTCAGGAGACTTGCAGTATGGGGAAATAGTACCATCTCAGCAGACAAAGTGCACAGAGCACAGAGTGTGACACAGGAGCGTGGCTTCTCAGAGAAGGGGCAAAGGTACATGTCACATGCCAACCAAGCTGTCTGCCCAAGCCCAGAGGGATCAGTGGTATTTGGGAGCTGACTGAGTACTTTGTTCATCAGCTGGGGAAAGAATTTTACATACAGAATCATGTTTTGTTTCATTTTCTGAAAACTGCAAAAAGAGCTCATACTGTGACTAAAGGCTCCCTCTTCTGTTTCTAGCTGCTATTGCACGTTTTCTTTAACATGCACAAATATGAAAGACTTAATCCAGGTTTCCTTGTGCTGTGCAAGTAGTTTTGTAATTCCCCATTTCAAAACACACATATATATCTGATGTTAGAGAAGGAGAAAGACTTAACAGATTATATTAAATATCCCTGCTAAGCTTGGGATCAGGGAAGCAGACTGCTAAGGAGAGATACAAGGCTCCTGGAGAGTATTATTTGAAGCAGGATATTCTCACGATATCTTCCAGTGTCCCTAATTTTTATTGGATCTAAACCACTGTTAAAACGAAGTCTTCTAAGCATAATCTTATCTGAACAAGAGGTGTTGTTTATCTCCTCTAATCCCAAGGTTTCTGAAATAGTATGACACGCAGAAGTTTATTGTCAGCGATAGCTGATTTTTCTCATAATTTTCGCAGCATCTGAGCCCACATGAAGTTTGCCATCGTGGAAATGTTGCTTCACCTGCAAATGTCTGGCTGTAACTTAATGCATGTTTACCACAGCCATTGTAACTACAAAAAACTTTGTGCTGGTAAGGATGGTGACTCAGGCCGCTTCACAAGAGTGGACTCAGGTAAGAAATAAATGTATTTCTTAAGTAAGGAACAAATCTTCTTTGCCCTTTGACCAAAGGCAGAGTCCCATTTGTACTGTTTTTCACCAGCCTTTCATCTTCCTCAGGAGTCGTAATACTCTTGCAAGATGCTGCATGTGTACTTCTGTTTGATGTCAAAGACAGGACTGAGGCTGGGATGCATCTCTCAAGCTGCAACCCATCATGTCAGGTGAGTAAGGAACAACTGAGAGTGCTGGACCTATGCCATCAGTGGGGCTACAACATCAGAGGAGATGGTGAGAGGATCTGCCTTTCATTTACCACAAACTTCTTTTGACAGTGAACCGAAGAATGAAGAATGGGGAATGCCTGGACTCAGTCCCCTGACAAAAAAAATCTACATACTTTGTAATACCATCCTTTAGGAGCTTTCCATGGGTCAGCCACATCTGTAATTTTGGTTGTTGGAAAGTAATTGTTCATTTGCTTTGTGAGTGGCATAATTTGACTTAGATAACTCTTACAATAAAAGACATCAATGCCTGTTATACTTTTTGTTTCAATGACCGCTAGAAGACAAAGCATGTCCATGTAATTAATAAAGGTACTATAATTAGAGGGCTGTACAAGTTAAGGCAGCAATCACTACTGATATGATACTGGTTTCTGCCATACTTCTGCCACAGTATGACTCCAAGGAGTCTTAACAGCCTCAGGATACTTACACTTTTGTACCAAAATGAGCATATTTAAGCACCCAACTCAACACAATGGAAACAAGATGGTAGCAGATACTTGCTCCTGAGAACCTGCCAGCCTTTTGTATCTGCCAATTACCCCAAGAAACAGAAAATCTCTAGGAAAAAGAGAGCAAGGAAGGATGCTGATATCATCATCATGCTTTTTAGTTCAGGGATGGCAGTGCTTTGTATTACCAAATGTACATCTGAAGTCTCATTTAATACCAGTCTCAGCATTTTTGTCAGTGTATTGCCCTGCTTTCTCTAGAAATACCGCAGGGACGATGAACTTTTAAACAACCTTTAAACAATGGCAAAAGAGTTAGTTTGGAAAAGACTTCTGTAAATATAAAATCTGATTTCACTCTAAAATCACCGCAAAAAAGGCAGAAAAATACATGCAGAGGAAATAAAAGCTTAAATTAAAGAATATTGCACATGATATCAGTCACTGACATTCTCCTTTTCATAGCTCAGAGTCTTTGGTCAAATATCTGAAAAGCAAATAACAGAAATTCATATAGTTCTGTTTATGAAGGAATTTCTTTTCACAGAGATATATGCCTCTTAAAGCTCACTGGAATCAGAGAGTTTGAATGCAACTTGTGCATCTCTGTGGCTGAGAAAGGGTTTAAACAGTGTTATGTGGCTCTTTGAAGTAAAGACAAGTCTTGCTGATCAAAGGTGGAATATTGTTCAATACAGCAGGGCGGAGATGAGAAGGAAGCTCTGTGAATGTAACACCAGCTCTTTCAAGGCTTTGTTATAGGGGTACTTGGAAAATGGGGTAGGAACAATAAAACATTAGTCATCCTTTTAGAAGGCAGCAGAGCAGTAAATGTCTAAGTCAATTTGTACAGGATCACTCTGTTTTCCACAGCAGACATGATGACTATTTTTAGTGGCACATAGACAAAGTAGATGATTGCTTTGCGGGCTTTCTATCTGTCAAAACTTTTACTCACCCATTTTAACTCACTTCAGTGATTTTATTCCAGCTTCTTTCCAAATTTTGATAACATATTTTAACCGTGATGTGTATTGGTTGAGTAATAGTTCTGCAGTCACTTGTGTCTACTTCTCTTCCAACATATATCTAAAGTCTTTGTTTTTACGCACTAGAGGTGTTCGCTGAAACCAGTTCTATTCAGACTGCTTCTGTGCATCTTAATATAGCACCCTTGAAAGTGAGCTAACTGATCAGCCACAAAAAATAGGCTTCCCATAGCAAGATCACGGGAAATGATGCACAACCTCATAAGAGAACTTCATGCTGCAGAGTGAGACCCAATGAGGTCTGCTGGAGATGAGGGAGTCCCTTCCTGCAAATGCAGGAGCTGAAAGGCTGCACAAATGTTATGCTCAGGAGGCACAGAAGCAAGGATAAAAGCAGCAAAGAGAAGTGAAACAGAGGGATCAGAACAACGCTCCATGGCAAGCACTGGCAGCCATTGTTTGAGCTGTGTCCTGTCCCTGGACAGTGCGAGTGCAAGTGCAAGTGTATTCTCTGTCACCATGTGGGGCTTACATCTAGCTTCTCAGCATCTGACATGCCAGGTGACATAGAACTGTGGAATGAGAGAGGAGAGTGTGTGATGGGGCTGTGAGCCAGGAGACCAACATGAAGCCCATGGGGGCATCACATTGTTCAACAGGAAGGAACCCCACTGCTGGCCAGTAGCTTGGATGAGGTACCTGCCAGGTCTGGTGGACCCAGGAGCTGCTGCTACTGCCCTGCAAAGGTGAGGGATGGAGGCACCACAGCAGAGTGGGGTATCTTGCTGGTAGACCTGAGTGTATCTGCACAGCACAGTGTTTCTCAGTTTTTCCTCCAAACAGAAATAAAGCATGCAGCCCCACATTCTAAGTAAACTCTAAGGTGTGAAGAGGAAATTATGCTTGTTGGCTTTCTCCCACTGTCTCAGCTGTTCTTGGTTTGCACATGCATGCAACATGTCTTTGGGCCATTTATGGTGTTCATTAAACTTGGAACAACCATCTAATTTCCTTGTCTTTTAAAGACAATTAAATCAATTGTACCTTAAGTCTGCCTCTAGCTCTTAACTTACATCAGCTTTTAACACTCAGGCTGGCTCCTGCTGAGACATGCTTTGCTCTTGTAGCGTAGGTACTGCTCCATTCCTAGTACTGTCAGAAGTTCACTTTTTCTAGAGCAGATCTCTCAGAGCAACTGCGGCTGTAATAGCCCTGAGAACGTCCAGGGAGGATTGCAAGCACATTCTGCTTTCAGTTTTGTTTTCCTATAACCTTGTCCTGGAGATTAATGTTTTGTCTACCTTGTGCTTTTTAATGAGTTTTCTTCCTATTCCAATATTACTGGGACAGCCATTTAAACCACACAGTTCTCTAGGAAAGCAGAGACTGTTTGTCAGAACTAGTGCTGGTCCTACATTACTGTTGTGAGTTTTTTTTTTTTTTTTTTTTTTTTCAGATAACATAAGAATATAGCTGGCTTTTCATGTCAGACAAAAGCTAGTTCTTGCCTCATAACCTGCTAGGAGCAGTGGCTGATGCTGCTATGTAGGAAAGAGGACTAGAGTTGGGCAAGGCTGGTATTTCCCTAGAATACCAACCCAGTCTCCAGTGATTTGTGTTTTGGAGATGTCCTGATGACACAAGCTTTTGTATTTAGTAGCTCTCAATAAGTATTTCCCAACAATTTCTCACAGCAAGCAGTTCTGCAGCTTAAAAATGTTCTTCTGCTTGTTTTGAACTAGGTTGGGGGGGGAGGAGGTCCCCTTATTTTTGTATGGAAAAGACCATAAATAATTAGTTCTTACTCACCTTCTTCATGCCACTCACGAATGTACAGGCTTCTTTCATATCCCCAGTTATGTCATTCTGCAGACTGAGATGCCTTGTGTATTTAGCTGTTTCTAGCACAGGACACATTTTTTTTTTCCTGCTCTTCTCCTTATCTCTTCTAATCCTGCCATACTGTTTGTAAGAAGAAGGTAAGAGGACCACCATGATGTTGAAGAAGTGGGCTTCCCTTGGATTTATTTAGTGGCATAAAACCACTTCTGTTTTTCTGTTTTCTATTTCTTTCCTAATTCTGTTTGTTTTCAGATTCTTACTGGACCAACATTTTCATTTGCAGTAACCCCAAGATCTCATTCATGAATCCTAATAGTCAACTTAATGCTCATAGCTGTGTACAAAAACCTGATTTTCCCCACATCACTTTGTATTTAGCTGAATTTGTCTGACACTGTATCACTCAGTTCTGTGAGGTCCTTCTGCATTCTTGACAGCTGGACTAGCTTCCTCTCTCTGTGTAGCTTTATATCAACAAAAGAACTCTATCCCGTCATTATTAATTCCCTTTCCCAGGTCACCATGAAAATGTTGAGTAGCACTGGCCCCAGGACAGATTCCCGTGGGACCCCCCACTGATGGTGTCGGTTCACTTGTAAAACGCAGTAATTTATTATTTATTTCCTGTCTTTCAGTTAGCCATTTACTGTGTGTCTTTTCCTTGTATCCCATGGCAGCCTAGTTTCTTTAAGAGTGAGGAATGCTTTCTGGGAACAAGGTGGACAGTAATCAAGGATGTCACCCATCATAGACTTCTTCAGGGAGCACCAGTAGGTTTGCGTTATGCCTCCTCTTTCCTTTTCCCCAGTGTACTGTGTTTAGTCATGTTCCCACCCTTCTGGTTTTCAGGCTGGTCTCTACCTCTTTACCAAATATGGACAGAAGACAATGTTCAGCAGCTCTCTGGATGCTGCCTGGCACATCTCCACTTGGTATTATACCTACCAGGTTTCTATGCTGTGGTCCCGAGACAGTTTTCAGCCAGCGGCTCCCATGGGTCATCCACTTTCAAGTTCCTCTAGGGGTCCGGAGTAGATACCGTCCAGTCCTGGCTTGTTACGGCTTGTTCTGAAGATCTGCCCTACAACATCTTCTACCTACACTTCAGTCTGAGACAGATCCTTCAGTATGTCGCTTTCTCTGTCCTGTTGGAACCTCTACAAACTCCACCACAGTGAAAACACATGCAAAATATTTATTTAGATTTTCTGCTACGGACTTATCTTTAAGCACTCCTGCTATACCCTGACCATCTACTGGCTCTCAATGCCCTCTTCAGGCTTCTTGATCCCATTGCATTTGGACAAGAAAATTCATGGCTATCTGCAAATTGTTCCTGTAACAGCTCTGGAGGAGATTACATTATTCTGGTCTTTTCTTCCATTTACCTTCCATTTACCTTCCAAACAGTGGCATTGGCCTTAAGTGCTTCTGAACTCTCTTTTTCACACAGCAGGTGATAAGTTTGGGATGCGTTATTAAGGACCATTAGTGGAATATACAGCCTGAATTCAGTAAAGTGTGTGCCTAAATCCCATTATTTTAACACTGACCTGTGTTAAGCACTTAAATTCACTGCAGAGTTTGTATCTCTAGCCAACAAGCTGTGAGCAAAGTGTATTTGTTTTCTTTGTATTTTTAAATGGTTTTACTTCTCGTTTGGCTTGTTGTTGATAATGCAGACCCTTATGCGGAGCTTGCTGTAGTAATGCAGTAGTGAAGCATCTACGTGTGTCCTGGAGCAGTCAGGTGGGAGTCTGTCTCCCTTGGGCACTGCAGCTTTGGTAGTCGTTGCTAGCATGAGATCTGGAAGCAGCAGTTCTTCAGCAGAACACTAAGGGGCAGCCCCAGACAAGAAGTTGTTTTCCTCATTTTTTTTTTTTATATACATACAAACTGAGAGAAAACTTTATTTGCTTCATTTTTCTATATTGATTGTCATGATTTAACCCCAGCCAGCAACTAAGCACCACACAGCTGCTTGCTCTCTCCTACCCCCTCCCAGTGGGATAGGTTTGAGAATCGGAAAAAAAAGAAGTAAAACTCATGGATTGAGGTAAGAATGGTTTAATAACTAAAGTAAAATAAAATATAATAATAACACTAGTAATTAAAATATAATAATAATAGTAATGAAAGGGAATATAACAAAAAGAGAGAGAAATAAAACCCAAGAAAAGACAAGTGATGCATAATGCAATTTCTCACCGCCTGCTGACCGATGTCCAAGCAGCAATCAGCCCCTCCTGGCCAACCGCCCCCAGTTTATATACTGAACATGACATTCTATGGTATGGAATATCCCTTTGGCTAGTTCGGTTCAGCTGTCCTAGCCATGTTCTCTCCCAGCTTCTTGTACACCTGCTTGCTGGCAGAGCATGGGGAACTGAAAATTTCTTAACTTAGGATAAGCACTGCTTAGTAACAACTAAAATATCAGTGTGTTACCAACATTATCCTCACACTAAATCCAAAACACACTGTACCAGCTACTAAGAAGAAAATTAACTCTATCCTGGCTGAAACCAGGACAGTGATTTAACATCAGCAGTGGCCAGGAATATTGAATCAAGTTGGTCTGGAGTGGTTTTTTTCCATTGCATCTTTTGGTAGGTATTTATTTCAGCCCTGGTAATAGGGAAGGTGAGTTTATTTGCCAGTTAGCTCAAGGTGGGCCCACTTGAGCACACAGCTCACAGACAGAGCAGAGAGGATGGAAAAGACGCAGTGAGCTCTGCATCTAGAGCCTCGGTGGCCACCCGCGCATCATGGCATGGCCTAGTGCATGGACAAGCATGTAGGGGCCTTTGCTGCTCAGAGACACTCTTTGACAACATTGAGCTAGTCACACCAGCCCTAGGAAACCCATTCCCAAAGTAATAGCTGCTGTGTGGATAGTTGTAGACCAGGAAGGAAGAACTGAGGCAGGAGTCACTCAACAGCCCACCCAGGACCAGGGAAAACCTGTGGAAGGTTTTCCTACCGCTACAACCAGGTAGGTGATTTGGTCACCACCCTGTGACACAGGATCACCCCTGCCAAGGAGGGGTCCTGAGGAGATTGAAGTAGACAGACGCCTGTAAAGTTGAAAGCAGATGACAGACGACCCTTTATTGCTAAAACACACTCATACTTATAGTCACGTATGCTGCAAAGTCACTGTACATGCACATAAGCATAAAATATGATTGGTTATATCAACACTGTACACACGCATAAACATAAGATATAATTGGTTATAGCAACTTAAACATGCGAAGCTTGTCTTAGTCTAATTGGTCAAAATAAACTGATGAATTGAGGGGTTTTGTGCCAAGTTCCCTTTATCGTGGAATGCGTACTTGTGTTCTTCTAATTGGCTTTATTATCATCTTTCTTTTTTTGTCTTCCTGTTTATTTTGTTCAAGATCTTCTAAAGGTGTCTGCAGTGCTCTTGCAACTGACGTTAGCTAAATATGTGTCCACAGGGTCCCAACAGTTATGAAGCATAACCTGAACCTAGCTGCAAAAACCTTGTGGAAGGAACTGGACATTGAAGTGAATTAGGATGAAGGCTGCTGCACATTGGTATGAGTTCAAATTAGGAAGACACATGAGTCGGTCAGAACCAGAATGTCTCAAAAGAGTGGATTTGCCTTACCCATCAGTGGATTTAACACAAAGGGAATTACCGTCCTGGCTTTGTTCAGCTGATGTATTGCCAAATGCTAGCTGTAACATGAGCTACCAAAGCCAGCTGGTGCTGGGTACATGTTCTCCGGTTATGGGGTGGGGGGGAGCAGCTCTGTAATGGGACCCACTGCTGCTACCTGAGGGAGAGCTGGCTTCCACTCTGCCTACACCGGCGTATTTTACACTATTTTGGTATCCTTCCTTGGTGTAGATAGACTGCATTGAAGTAATAAATGGCTTGGCTGATACACGGCTCAATAGATGCATCTGCTTCAGAGGCTTACGAGGAAGAAAGCATTGTATAGTCAGAATATCACTTCAAAATGCCAGTTTAGGGTTGACAAAGGCTTTCTAGGCTATTTTCCGGGTAACAATACATTCCTATACAACTCTATGTTGCCTTCACAGGCTAGTAACAGCTGGTTGCTCACAAAGGGATGAAATGGTGGCTGATTTTCTGGGAGGAGGAGAAGGGAGCGGTAGCTAGTAATCCAGATCAGTACCTCAAGTACAGACTACACTCCAATTTCTGCTCTGAATTAGTATCACAAGAGAAATGACCACTATGGGAACAAGCAGGGTTCAATGATCTGGACATTTCAATGAAAAAGTCATTTACATATTTGGAAAAAAAGTGTACAATCTTGTCTGAAACAGGACTCAGCAGAGAATGAGATCAGGATACAGTTCCGTTGGGCAGCCCTTGAAGTGTAACCCATTAAAAAAGATGCCTACAGAGTAAACCACTGAATTTAGGTGGTAAAAGCTATTAGCAAGAGCTTTAATAGCTCTTTGCTATTTTGCTGCCTGTGGGATCACTCTTGAAGATGTGAACTAGAACCTGTGGGGAAGGGAGACATGCATGATGTAAAGGGATAAATCTATCAACCATCCAGATACAGAAACAAAACACAAATGAAAACGCTAACAACCCTAAAAATGTACAAATGCTCATTATAACTTAACAAGAAATACTGGTTCAAATGTAAGTCTCTTATAAGCTCTTTAGTCTATATTAAAAAGCTCTTTAATCTAGGCTCTAAGCTAATGTAAGCTTTTTAGTGTATAGTATATCTGTCCTTCTGAGCCTTGCAGTGTTCCCTGTTGCTTCCCATCACACCTTTTGCCACTTTGTGGGTACAACATTGATTCAAAACACGTGCATCCCAAGAACAGTGTGAGTTTGGGAAAAATAAATAGTGGCAGGATGCGGGTGGGAGGCTGACTTGCCTTTCCCAGCACAATAATTATTTGTGAGAAAATATTCCCCATGTGCATTCTGGCAAATGTTGAAAACCAGATGCCCTAAGTAAGACATCCTCCCACTTACGCTGAGCAGTATTTTACTGTGGCTTAGACTGTCACTCTGTAGGCTGCTCTAGCTTAAAGGCAGCTTGTGTTATGTTGTCTCAAGAAGAGATCAAGGAAAAATCCTGGTGAAGAAGCCAAACATTCTCCTTCCCAGCTGTAGAGGAAGAAGGCTGCTGACCTATGTCAAGGGCTGACTGCCTTCACACAGGGCAGAACTGCTCAGTTTTTCAAGGAGAAGAGACCAGCGGTAAGTTTTTCTGCGGGTGATCTGACTGCCCTATTTCCACATAAGAGTGGAGGAGCAGTCCCGCAGAGCCTCCCAGCTCTACATTACCTCTACTTCTACATTACCCCAACTAAAATTAAAGGAATCAGTCACAGCTGGTTTGGTCCTTTCTCAGGTTTACAGGGCAAGGAACAACCTCTGCCTGTCTCAGCAGCCTCTGGTGAAATCAGATGGCTGACTCATTCTGTAAGCCTAGCATCTGTTACTGTTTGAGCAAAGATAGCAAAATTCAGCCCTATAGAGTATTTGTGCTTGCCAGGTGAAAAATCTGCCCTTCTGCTTCTAACAGCCATTGATTTTGCAGTGCACACTTTAATATTGAAATACTCATTAGAAGGGCACATCTGGAGCAGTCTGCAAGGGGGAAGCAGATAATGTGAAAGGGACACTAAAACATGGAGCTAGATTGGGCAAGTCAGGGGACAGGCTGCTTTCAAGTTTATTTTTTAGTTTGAGTGAGGAGCCAAGACTATTTGAAGGGAATTTATAGTCAACAAAGTCAAACTCTTCATGGTAGTGGTAGGCAGTGCAAAAAGGGCCAATGGCCACAACTGAAGCTTGGGATGCTCAGACTGTACATTAGGGTAAATGTCTTCCCCAAGGAGATAGTGCAGCACTAGAGCAGGTTACCCAAGAACTTGTGAAATATCCGTCCCTGGAGGTTTTCAAGATGTAACTAGACAAAGCCATGGCTGACCTGGTCTGGCATTGGTGATCATCCCATTTTGAGCAGGAGGTGGGACTGGGTGCCTCCAGAGGTGCCTTCCCACCGACACTGCCGTGATTTGGCAGGTTGTGATGGACAAAGTTTAGTCATGAATAAGGAAGGTACCAATCTTCACTGCAGTCATGCTGCAGTTCTGCTCCCTCTGTGAACCACGTCTGGTGCTGTTCCTGCGTGCAGCCTGGTGGAAACCAGAGTGCAGGGGAGGAGTCAGGTCTTGCCCTGATACAGAAGTGTTCGCAGGCTGTGTTGACTTTAATTATCTTCAGTGCCTATCAGATATCATTCAAAACCAGATTGTGATGGAGTTCTGGATGAAGTATTAGAAACAGTTGATTGATAATCATGAATTTTTGGTAGCCTCTGGGACCTGCCTTCACAGGAGTTAGGAGATCTCTGCTGTCACTGGAGCCACTGGCACAATTTCACTAGCCGGGGAGGAAAGGGATGGACCTCTTAACAAACAAGCTCAGTGCAGCCATCGCCTGTGTACATGTAATCCACTAGCGTGGAATAGAGAGTTTCTTACACATTTAGCTGGGGTGATAGTAGCTATTGAAAGAGACTGCACAGATTATATCACTGTATAAATTATTGAGCTGATGTCCTGGAGATGATAGAGGAAACCCTTGTTTCTTCTGTCCTGAGGATCGCAGCTCTGAAAGTTTACACCTGCTTCCTGAAAGTTGTATGTCCTGTAGACTCTGCTTAGATAATTAATTTGCAATATTAATCAGCCAGAAGATCAATGTAATATAGAGACAAACAGAAGGATTTTATACTTGTGTATTGGCTCAGCCATGGTTTTTTTCTGATTGTGAGTGAAACTGTTGTTGAATAAATGCCAAAAACACCCCAGTATTTTGGTGTTTATCTGGTTAATATTTCTAAGCAATAGTTATAAGCATTAGCGAATCCCAGGCTAGACATAGCCCTACATGGCTGTAGCTACCTAAGAGACTCCATGCTTTTTCTTAGCACCTGCAAAGACACAGAAAATGCCCAGGATCTGACTGGGAGAGCTGTGCTGCACCTGATGTCACCATGTTCTACTCCCACATGCTGCATATGGTCCAGCTAGATCTCTGTGCTTGCTGGAGTACAGGGGTTCCCTCTGTACAAAACTGGGCACCCACTAGCTATCCCCAAATAAAGAAAAGGTACAGAGAACAACTCTCCTCTGCAACTCTCCTCTGACTCCAGGAGAGGTTAGGTTCCTCTTTTTGCATGTCAACATTCCAGGCTGATTTCTGCCTGGACCTTTTCTAAAATTTACCTGAGCTTTGGCTCCCCTGTCCCTGGTGAGCACGCACGACCACAGTGAAGGGAGGTGAAGGCGTACGCCCTGTGTGGAGTATTGTACATGTCCGCAGGGACCTCTAACCAGAAGAGCCTGCCTACGGTTTCAGAAACACAGTGACTTCCCATATACCGCTGGGATCCAGCATTTTTATACGGCCCCCCCTTCCCTCCCGCTTCTTCCAGAGGCACAGCCAAGACCCCTCAGGTTGTGAAGACTTGTCACAACGGCACAGGTGGAAGAAACATCATGTCTGGAGCCAAAGGAGGGAGGCAGAGGTGTGGGCTGATATCTACTGTGGCACTCAAAATTACGAGTGCCTGGAGGCTTTCGGAGCTGAAAACAATGCCCATCTCATTCTCTTTCCTCCTGACTGGAACAAAAGAGAGAAAAAGCTGCAGCCGTGTGCCCTCTTGCTGTTTATCTGCACAGTTCTGCTCGCTAGACATGCGTGTGCAACCGGTGGAAGGCTTTATTGAGGGAAAGCAAACCCAAAGCAAGCAGTTTTCCATTTCATGTGGCCATCATGCAATGTGTGGTTATTTGGTATTTTGGGTGGTAAGTAGGCGCTACCATGGTGAAGCTGCTCTTTCTTGTGTCCCCCAGCCATCGCCCCCAGGGTCAGCGAGTCCCTGGGCTTGGGGCAGGGGAAGACTTCCTGAGGGAAGATCATTTCTTAAAAGAGAGATGCTGACTGCAGTTGTTGTGCAGGACTAATAAAAATTAAGCCAAGCCTGTTGATCAGCGCACACCATAATTTCAGGCATACCTTCCTCTGAAACTGGTTTCCTCGTTTCCTCCTGAGGACACATGTACCACAGCAAGAATTTCATTCAGCCAGAGCTAATGTTTTAGGCTTACAGAGACATCTGACAATAAAGGTAGATGTCTCAAGGGATTTGTGGCAAACTCGCCTATAAACCTACCCCTAGGTACCCCAGTATCTTTGAACACTGGCTGCCAGTGCCGAGGCATTTAGACTCTCAGCTGTAGAAGTGCAGAGAGACAGATTAGAAAGAGTTCTTTTGAAAATGGGAGAAAGTTGGTTTATACTGACTCAGTGATCGTTAGCATTTTCTAAGTTTGATCTTCAGGCCCCTGGATGGGCATATTTGTAAGAGGTCAAATGATAAGAAATATCTTGTATGGTCCACACACAGCCCTCTGCTCTGCCTAGTGAATATTTTAGTGTCCCATTTACAGTAAGCAGCTTCTATTGGACAGAGTAGGCAAATGCAGAGGGAAACAGAAGCCCCATCATCCTTGTGACAATTATACGTCTGTCTCTATTTGTGTAATCCACCCTCTCATCCTGATAAACAAGAGCCTCTGCAGGGGTTTTGAAAGGAAGGTGACCATTGCCTTCTGTGATATATTTTCTTGCAAACACCTCAGCTAGCCTGTAAAGCAGGTAAGTCTTAGCCTTTGCACAGTGATATGGTTCAGGACTCCAGTCTTACCTTGAATTTCATTCTGGATTTTTAATGTCTCTCCTGGGGTTTAATCAGCATAATATTTCCCTTTCACCTGATTCCTATTTTTAGCTATTTTTTTGAGTCAGCTACTCAACAACTAATTGCATTTCCATCTTTTTTCTTGGTGGTGCTTCCCTGTGTACCTTCTTACTGCATGCTTGACGAAGCAAACCCTCGGAGGTGCCTAGCTCAGATTTGTTTATTCTAGGTAATTTACAGGAAAAAAAGGTAAGCCCAAGCAAACATGACTGAATAAATTGAAAGCTGATGTTTCTATCATTACTACTGGTGACTTCCCTCTAACCACCTAAGAAACTGGTGTGGAGCCTTCTGTATAAATGTGCATCCCAGGTCATAACTTGGCCACAGTTATTTGTTGATCTCATTTTCTTGAGAAAACTTTTGAATGAACGGGTAGGAGGGTGTGCCTTCATTTTCCATGTTTTCGGTTTGGGGTATGAGAGATTTCCTTTTACAGCAGCTTTGCAAAATGGATGCACAGTAGATCACTTTCTTAAATAAAGTCATTCTTTTCTGTTTACCTTTTCAAAATAGTTGCTAGTGAGTTTGGGGCAATGTTTTATTTTATAACAGTCTAGCCTTGCTCACACACAGCTGACAGGATGGATCAACTGAAACCCCATTTTTTCAGTACCAGTAACAACTTCTCTCTTGAGCTAGCTCTCCAACACTTCCCTGAGACTGGCCTTTGGTTTGGCTCCTGTGCAATGTCGCTAACTCTGGGTCTTTGCCCTGCAGCTCTCCTGCTCACTGTTATGTCCACACCGCTGGAGGACGCAATGGTCACCTTGATCAGGATTTTCCATCACTACTCTGGCAAAGAAGGAGACAGATACAAGCTCAGTAAAGGAGAACTCAAGGAGCTCCTCACCAGTGAGCTCACTGACTTCCTTTCAGTAAGGTGCAGCTCCTGAACCTCTTGAGTTACTGTTTCATGGGCAGGATAAGCAGCTATCCAAGTGTTCAGAAATAGCATCTCCTTCTGCAAGGCACATCCTGCCACAGCTTCTCAGATGACAGTTGTCTTTGTGGAGCCAGACAGAAGGAGATGAGATCAAATGTCCTGTTTGAGAACCGTGTTTTCAGAGGGTGGTCCAGCCCTGGTGCCCTGCCATGTGCCACCAGTGGCAGAGCTGTGTACCTGTGCACTGCTTAATCATCTGCACTTTTGAGCAGGAGGGCAAGGGCAGCCTAGCAGCAGTAGCAAAAATCAAAGCTAAATCAGGCTTTAATCAGTTTTTTGTTTATTAATTTTTAATAATAGGGCATAGATAAGTCCTTCGAAGAATTGAATCCAGCAACCAGTTCTCATGAGACAAGAAAGTAGCTTGTGCACAATGGCCACAGACACAGTACAGCTGCTTGTGTGCCCCACAGAGAGGTGCTAAGAAAACCCTTTCGGCGATAAGTTGCTGATCTGAATATCTCGTTGCATGTTTGTTATGTTCTGCATAACACAGTGTGGATGCTTTTTACGGCATAATGACCAGATACATAGATGTTTTCCTGTATCCTCTTAACTCTAAAAATTGTTGTGGACCCTATCACCACCAGCAGGATTTCCTTGAGTTGGATTTTCTTTTAATCTTGGCTATTGTTTTATTATTACGAGATTCACTGTTCTTACTCCTACTGAATAGGATGTGTTGTTTGCTAAGTAGAGATCTTCTGAACGCGATGAATGGATGTATAACATGACCACTTATGAATAGCCTGTTGAAAATCTAAGTACTGTTTGATAAGGGATGATACAGAGAAATGCACATTATAGATCCACCTTGTCAAAAGAAATCAGTTCTCAGTAGCTCCTAAAATCTGTTTGATTCATTTCAGTGCCTATTTAGTACCTGTATTCCTTCTAAGAGCTGCTCTGTCTTCAGTTTCTGTTGCTGTGCACTTTTGGGACCCCAGACCTACGTTTTTAATGCTGTGGCTATTGGTATATTACTATTCAGGTGCATACTTCATGCAGCCTTTTATTTAATAGCACTGGGGCTTGTGACATAGCAGTGGGTTGCACCGCTGAGTATGTCAGCATTACGCATTCAAGATCCGCACAACTTAGTCACTCTTCTTTCTCTTTAGGGCCAAAAGGACCCCCTTCTGGTTGATAAGATTATGAAAGATCTGGACTCCAATAAAGACAATGAAGTGGATTTTAATGAGTTTGTCATTCTGGTTGCTGCTTTGACTGTGGCATGTAATGATTTCTTCGAAGAACAGCTAAAGAAAGAGGGATTTTAAAAATGCTCAATACAATCAATCTCCCAGCCTCAAATGTGAGCAAAACATGCCTAGTTAGGTAGCCCTCATCAGCGTTTAGTGAATGCAAACCATCATCTCTCCAGCTGCTACTGCTGTAAGATACTTACAGAGCAGATCAGCAACTGGTGTAAGCTGGGCCAAAGCCAGTTTACACCACTTGAGGTTTGGCTTTTAATATTTTCAGTCTTTGCACTGCATGCATCTGTAACATGCATTCATCAGTTTCCCAGGTCAAGGATTTAGGGTGGCAGATCATTTGGCAGGAGTTGATCCTTCTATTTCTTAAATGTCAGTGGGAAGTAAAAGGTGCAGGAATGTTCCTATATACTTTCTGAATTGGAAAATTTGGAATGAGACATCAAACTTGCAATTTAGTTTTCAGTCATTCTGTAACAACCATATTTTTGCAGCTCAAAAAGAGCAGCTTGTTTTTTGCTCAGCTCTGCTTATTCTACAACCCTTTTTAGATGCTGCTCTGTACCTTCCCACACTCTCATATTTCGGACGTCTTCACAGCTGTCTCCTGCCGCCTGAGCAGACAGTACCACTTGCCATTGTTATAGGTTCATTTCCCCCACCTCCCCAGCTTCAATTTTGTTGTGTTGGCATTACTACATCCCAGTAGTCCACCTCTTCATTTGGCATAAATGAAGTTATTCATATGGTAAATTATTCAAATACATAGAAGATTTAGTCAGCAAAGTGATCTGAGGGCTGGTGGAAGGACTGGGTCTCCAGGGAAAATGTAAATGCCTTCTGTTTTCACTGTTCTCTCAACCTTAAGAGGACAGCTTTTAGAGGACCACTTGTGGGGGATTTAATGACAAGATCCTGGGTACAGCTTTGTAATAGGAGTCATCTTATGGAACAATGATTTCATCTCACACTGATCCAACCCACTGCGTGGAAGAGGTGCAAAAGGAGCAGTAGGACCCCATGGTCAGGCGTGGAGAGAGTAGGACAATCCCTTTCAGTGCTAATCTGCTCTTGGGTTGCATTAAGAGTACTTCTACACTCCTGTTCGAACTAAGCATACTTCCAAAGCCCTGCAAATCCTCAGCAGCAGGGTGTCGTGGCTTTTTTCTTGCACAGAGAGCTCTCTTTGTTCCTTGTTATTTTGTTGGTAACTTCGAACTATAATAAAAGACATCCAAATTAAATGAAGATTTTCTGTTTGTGTAAGAGGTTAATAAAAAAACATCCCTTAATGAAGATGTATCCTGCTAGGCAACATGTGAAGAATTCTTTTCTCTTGTCTCTCCTCCCCAGACCACTGGACATCATTCAGTAAAGACTATAATATTTGTATAAAATTATATATCATTAAGAAGATGTAGTTCATTATAGGAAGGGGATTCTACAGAGTCTAATAAATATAACAAGGGGCAGACATCATCCTAAGAAAGGGGCCACCACCAAATGATGTTATCCTAGAAAAAAGGAGATTTTGTGATGGTGGCAGAACCACAATGTGCTGCCACTTTATCTCTTTGGTGACAGAAGTTATAGAGGATTTGCAGATCTGCTAGGGGAACACAGCAAAAAGTATTAAAGTAAAACTGACAACAATTGCACAACTTTTTGCCCCCTGAAATGTCATGCACCTCAATATCATGGCAGTTGTTGGACCAGGATGGCAGGAGTATCAGCCAGAAGAAGGCTGCTTTTATGGTTCCCCATAGGCCCTGCAGACTGTTTGTGGTCTCCAAGCCTATCCCCCTCCTCCAAGGGGAAGGGAGTGAAAAGCAGCTTAAAGCTTCAACCCCAAGCTAAAAGGAATAAGACTGTCCCAGTAAGGACCAGTTTCTTTATTATGACTTTTGAGCAAGAGACTTTTTGGAAACAAGCTCCAGAAAGTTCATAAACCCTCTGCTCATCCCTGATGAACCCCATGACACATAGCAACCCATGTGCTGAGAAGAATTACGCTAAGTCACAGCTGGTGGCAGCAACATGCCCCGGGGTCAGGCAGCGAGAGCTGCTGCTGTGATGGAGAGGGTCAGCAGAGCCATCTCATCAGCTGAATTTACTAGGGATTGAGTGCAGCCTAATTCCTCTGTGGAAGGGGCTTGCTTGCACACAAGCTATGGGTGAATCAGAGGAGAATGACTCAAATGATCTTTATTCCAACAAAAGTTTTTTAAAACCTCGTAGATCACCTTTTTTGCCTTGGCAGGTTAGATTTTTCTTATTGCTGTTTTAACTGCAAGGACAGCTGTTAAATTCTATCAGCTTTAAAGAAGAAAACTTCTTGCACAAAGACTGGAGAACAAGCAGAAAAGGAGGAAAATGCTACACAGCACATTCAGATGCTTAAAAACACAAAGCCTTGGCACAATTTGGGGTCCTGGGGTAAGAGACTTGCCATCCTAATCTTGGGCTAACTGTGGGCTGACCTACTTCACCAGGGGGTCATTCCTCTGCTGTCCCTCTCCCACAGAAGCCAACTAGTGCTGCATTAGTAGATACCACTTCCAAGAAAGATACCTGACGATCACCTAGAAGTTTTGAATTGCCTCTGAACCAGAAAAAGCTGTGAGCAATCATCTTTTCTGTAAGTAATCCTCAGGAAGGAGAACTGCATTGAAGCCACTTACACTGTCTGTGCAAGAGAGCGCTTGCACAGCCAACCTCACTACAGCCACTTTGTCCTGCAGATGTGAACATTTGGTTTTCAGCTTCTTTCAGAAGGGAAAAATTCTCCTTCAGACATGAAGGCAGTACTTTTTTCTCGCTGTTTACTGACACTTTCCCTGCTGACTTCGAGTTTGCCTGTAGTTCATGAATCTAGGAAGCACTTCGAAGTTTTACATGCAGAGGAAGCTTGCTGTGTGGCTTTCACAAAAGTCCCTCAGTTTTAGGAATGATGTCTAATTAAAGGCATTTTTTTCATTTGTCTTATCAGACTGTCTGAAAAATCAATAGAAAATTGAACACCACAAAATGGCCTAATATTTTCAAGTTACATTAAAGACCAATAAAAATATAGCGATGCCAGACAAGATCTTTTCTAGCTATTGTGACGTTTTGCCTGACATCTAAAAAGCAGATTTTCAGAAGATAGATGATATTATCTTGAAAGCTTCAACCTCTGCCATTTACTTTTATTTCAGTTCATAAGAGACTTGAAGTGCCAGTGCAACTGGCTACACCAAGCTTGACGCACTATCGGTAAATAAATTTATAACCTATGGTTCTCGAAGAGCTGTGTATGACACCACCATGATGACAAGTGGTTTGCGATGGAGCTGTCCCTCCAAGCTCTGACTTACCAGCCAGATCCACTAGGAAGGCATCACCTTTTTCACTCTACAGCAGTGTAGATGGTGTCAAGCGCAACGGGATAATCATCGTCCTACAACATCAGTTCCTCCTGGTAAAGATGAGAAACAAAGTTGCTTGGAATTGTGGGAAGGGGGAGAGAAGTGACACTAGGAGATCCCTACATAAGAGCAGCCAAAAATGTCATTAATTGCTTTCCACCAAATGCCATTCAAGAAAGAACTGAAAGTTATTGCATGTGATGGTTTGATATTTATGGACACAAATCTGGTGCTGCACTTGCAGGGATGACTTGAATACATGGAGTATATATGCTAATGTGCACTCACTAGCAAAGGAAATCCAGCATCTCCAAAGCCTGTCACGAGTGCTGGACAGGTGCAGAGCAGCACATGCAACGTGTGACGCAGCCCAGAGCTGCTCAGGGTGGCACAACAGTACAGGAGTTTGACGTGGCTGCCTGTTTGGTCTGGGAAATTCTGGATGGGTTTGCCTTTCAAATCCTGATGGTTATTAGTGCATTTACTTCTCAATCTTGGCACCCTGACACACAGGCTGGCAAACTCCCTGGGCTGTCAGTGCAGTGCCTGCTCTGTTCAGGCGTGCACTCTTTTCCCTTAGTGAAGCAGGTATTTCCTCCTAGGGCAAAGCCTCCAGGGCCAACCCCACCACAGCAAACACTGCCATGGGTGCATGGCCACAGCAACGTGGTGGGTGTACACAGTGTGCGTGGGATGGTCTGTATCATCTCAAAGCCCAGTGCAGGTACCTCAGTGAAGCACAGCTTCATGATATCCCAAGCAGCCAGGTGAAAGGCAGGGACACCTTCCACTAGACCAGGTTGCTCAAAGCCATGTCCAACCTGGCCTTGAACACTTCCAGATCCACCCCTGGTCACTCAGCCATCCAAGGCAAAGCCCCTTTCCAGGTTCCATGCTGCAGCATAAAGCAGAGCTTGGCCAGGAGGGAAACTCTCAGGGACAGCCCAGAGCCCATCATTCCAGCTCAGTATCACACAGAAAACATTCACCTCCTCTCTGCTTTCAGCCCTGAAGAAGTTGGGTAAACGGTCAAACACAAAACTTGCCCCTGAAATCAGATTAATCTATATAAAGGTTTTTGACTGGCAGGAAGATTTGTTAGACTGTGATGTGATGTCATGTGCATGTCTAATAAGGGTTTTGATTGACAGGCCAACAATTATTAGATGTGACTTTAGGGATAATTAAGTCTGTTGAACAGCACTGTATTATTTGAAGAAAAAGGGGGTCACATTTTCAATTTTATCTTTCTTCTGTCACATGATAGGGCATGAGAGATAACGTTTCATTTATAATCTGGTAATCTGTTTTCTAAGCTAGCTCCATCCACGTCCTTTCCTCTGAGTTGAGGTATGATGGGTTACAGGCTCTACACAGCCATGAGGGAGAGCACATGAATGAATTCCACCAGATACATTATAAAAAAAAAAACCCAAACCCCAAAACAAAACAAAACAGAAATACCCCCCCCAAAACTTGTCCATTTTAAATACCAACTCTCAGCCACCTGCAATCAGTTGTGTACAAGGGACAACTCCCAAGGAAGAGAACTGCAGCTGCATCCACTTATTTTGCCATGACAAGTAGATTCTCATCTGATGTAAAAGGACAGACCCTATTGCACTTATTGGCATAATTTTGCAACAGCTGAGGACATGTGCTTGAGACTTTAAATTAGCCTTCAATGATAAGCTGTGTTTCTGTTAGCTGGTTGGCTAAATAAGGACATATTTGTAAAATTGCAAATGTTGCAATA
The DNA here is from genome assembly GCF_929443795.1 of Astur gentilis. Taxonomy (NCBI): domain Eukaryota; kingdom Metazoa; phylum Chordata; class Aves; order Accipitriformes; family Accipitridae; genus Astur; species Astur gentilis. The sequence continues at coordinate 61,744,844 of NC_064919.1, forward strand.
AGGCAGTGAAGAGGAAGACAGGAGGAGTGGTTGCTCAGAGCACAGGTATTTGGAGGAAAATTAGTGGAAAATGCTCCTGTGATACATCTGCTTTAAATTCTAAGCTGTCTTCTCAGGTCCTGGTTGACTTCATGGGTTGCAGAGCAAACTGTCATAGCGTAGCTCTCACACCTTTCTGTGGAGTCTGCCTTAAACCCCCATGTATTGGTCTGACTCCACATTCCCAGCAGTTGCATGAACCCAGAAAAGTGCTATGTGGAAACACAGAATAAACCTACACCAGGAAAAAACCTATAGGTAGAACACTTTGCAAAGAGCAAAAAGCAACTGAACCACCCAGAGCATTAGTTAAGGTTGTGTTTTGGGAGATGAATAATGGCGAGAAGTTGAGAATGCTGCAGAAAGATGCATGGTGCCTAGCTCCAGCTGGGGACATTGAGTGGCAGCAGCAAATAGGTCCCTGTGGCTGAGCAAAGGATGGCTAGATGAGATGCAGGGTTGAAGAGCTCCATCCCATTAAACTATTAATGTCTTGGCTAGATGAAACCAAATGAGCTTGCACTCATGACCTAACTCTGCAGTTTTCACTCAGGGAAAATTTTTAAATTCTTTTTGCTGCCCCAGGAATAATATTATGTGAAGGGGAATCATCAGCTTTTCAAAGCCAAGTACGGTTTCTGTTTGAAATCAAAATGCCCGTTGGCACATCTGAGGTAAAGGTGGTCTGTGACATTGCTGTCAAAGTTGAAGCTGTCGTTAGACTTCAGGAGGCTGAAAAATGCTGACTAGTTGATATCAAAGTCCTTAAATGTTTATGATTTTTACACTGACACAAAATATTTTAGTACTTTTACTTAAAAGTGTTTGGAGTCTAACTGATCAAAGTGTTTGGCACTGCAGACTGTACGGTACGAAGGATAACTGGTAAGGAATCACATGCATGTGAAAGTAAAGGACTAAGTGGTAGGACCAGTTGAAAGGATAAATATACCACTATGCTGGGTATGCTGGCATCTCTTACCTGAGTCATATTGATTAGTTGAATAGTGTAACACTCCACAGTGTTTCTGAAATGGGCCCATTACTGTGATGTCTAACACTATCAGAGACAATCGTGTTGAATCATTTTTTTCCTGGATGAGAAAGACTCATTCTAGGATGTAGTCACGTCAGCTGAGGCATACTTGTCCTTGCATAGGAAAAATGTCTTACAATATTACTTATCAAAGTGGTGCTTCGTTAAAGATGAAGTTTGTTCTTCATAGTGATGCAGACCTAAATGAAATTTGGAATGTGATGTGTAAATACCAAGACTTCTCAACATATCTGAAGATTATATTCTGTATAATAAAGTGAACTCAGCATTGAAAATAAAGTGACAAATGTCCTAGTAACCCAGAGTTGAACAGGGAATTTGGGACAGGAGGAACAGGAGCTGTTGCTTGGGGCAGGGTCACTGGGAGAAGACTGCAGAGATAGAAGAGGCTGCAGCAGCCTCTGCAGATCCAGCAAAGGACCTGACCTGGGCCACGAGGGATATGCCTCCAAGCAAAGTCCAACTGCAATAATTGTGCCATGTTTTGGAAATGAGACTGTTCTTTTGCAAGGGCACTGGGACTGATCAGAGCAGCCACTGCAGTCAGCAAAGGCAAATATGACCCACTTTTGTCCATAGACATGGACAGAAGGAGGCATCTACCAAGGTGCCTTGCCTGGGCGTCATGCTGACAACCTGCGTGTGGCTCTGGTGTTGAGGTCTTCCTGCACCAGCTCTCAAGAGCGGGGGTACTGTTCGGGGGAGCCACAGAGAAGGCAGGCCCAGGCTAAATTTAAACAGCTCAGCAAAAGTCCAGCGCCTCTCCTAATGCCACAGCGAAGGCAGGCGCCTTTGCTGGTCACCCCTGCCACCCCGTCTCTTCTCTTCTTCCTGGGAGAAAACTTTTCTCTGCTACCACTTCTTGGACCTGACTGCTTTGTGTAGACACTGGGTTGAGTCACAGGCAGAGCTGGTAGTGATAACCGCCCTCAGGGTAATCTTGGCATCTGAATATAATGTTTGCTTGATTATTTGTAACGTGCTAAACTCTGAGCTTCACAGTGCTATCTCTTATTCAATGCCGTAAATAGTGTTAATGCAACACTTATCATCAAGCCTGCATGATGCTGATAGGCTTTCAGTTCATAAATCACATGCGTTTGTGATTTCTCTAAACCACTCAACATGACAAATCACACATCTCTTGTGTCAAACTTCCCAGAGTTAACAAGCTACGCTTACTTCACCTTACAGAAAGTTCAGCTCTATTTAAAGCCAATTTAGACACACACAAAGAAGTAATAGAAGTGTCATTACAGAGAGATGTATGGCAAGGCTTGGAAGAGGCTGGGCTCAGGCTGGCTCATGGACTGTTGGGAAACCCTCCTGATGCTGAAACTAACACAAGAGTAAAGGAATCGAGCACAAAAATGTGATCTCAGACTTGGTGTTTCTGCTGTTAGGAACGTTCTCTTCCAGCTGTCTGGGTTGCATTCCTGTAACAGGAGCGTATCAAACCGCGGGCAGGGCCAATTTAGTTACTTTAGTCCTATTGAAACTCTACCTCTCCTATTGTATGTCCATAGCCTAGCTGCTTAAACTGTGTTTCCAGTAGTTAGCCAACATGTTTTGTAGAATGGGTGGCTACCCATCAATAACTCCCATGGCAACAACAAAACTCATTTCTCATATGCCACAACAGTCCCCAAATATAGTCATGATCACAGCCACAGCTACAGTCCCAAGCAATCTGGCAGTTGCTGTTTCGGTCCTTCAGACAACTGGGGCTTTGGAGATGTTAATAACCTCCACATTTGTTTTCCTGGGTCTGTGCTATCGGTTTCCTCCTGGCTGGGTCCTGGGCAGGGCAGTGACCCATTGCAAGGATGCAGTGGTGAGTGTGCATGCTGGATACATAGTGTGATTTGGCAGCTGGTATCTTGAAAATTAATTTGCCTTTATCAACAATGATAACATGAAGCATGGTGTAACCCCTTAGTGGAGAGGCGACCTGATGGTTACTGATGGCATGTGGCTGCAAAGTCCCTCAGGACTGACATGAAGTATTCGTATTCGGTAAGGGTTTGCGAGTACTGAGTGCGGTTTTAGTTACCCCAGTGTTTTCTGTGGTGACTTATGGGATGAGGGAGCTGGACAGAAGCAGGAGCTCCATACACATTTGGCTCTAGCTTCTTGATCTCTCAGACAGTTTTTGAAGCAAAGCCTTGTATGAGTGTATCGAGGATATGGTTTCCTAATGACCTCCAGGGCTGCGGTTTGCCATACAGCCTCCCCTTTGTTTCCTTTTCTGTGTTGTTATTTCCGAGCAATAACTGGTCACTAGCATGCAATTTAGCAAGGACAGGACCAAAAATTTAGCCCTCACTGTAGGATTTGTGACACTTCAGAGCCACTACATTTCCTTCTCACCTTAATCTGGGCAAATTGATCCCACTGTTCAGGAATAATATACTGAAGGATTTGCAACCAGTTGAAAGGCATACGTGTATAATAAAATACAAGTGATGTGCAGCAGTCAGCTCCCCTGCAAAGACAGAAACATTGGTGTCAGACCTGCAGCCACACAATATAAAGCAAGGACTGGGTAGTACTATGTCTCCCAGACACTGTGGGGCAAAGGAAAAGCTAGTCCCTGAATTCATTCTGAGTTACAGTGGGGATGAGCGTAAGGGAAATAAATGTAGCTCAGCACAATGTTTAGCAGCTGACATGATAGGAAGTTTAAAGTCCAGCCAGATGTGTCACACTGTGTGTTACCCCACACCGCATCTCTCCTGCCAGCACTGAGCAGCAGTGAGAAATCAGCAGCAACAACTGAGGATGGAATGCCCAAGGCAGGAGAAATTCTCTTCACTTGAGCAGTCCATGGAGTAGCACTGCGGACTTGCTGCTGCTCCTATCAGTTTAAGAAACCACCAGAAACAGATAAGCAGAGAGAACCCCATGGGATGTGCAGCAGACAGGCTGCTCACTGTGGCGTGGAGTCAGAGCCTGCATGAGGTTGCGTCTGTACAGGAAAATTAACTCTTTTTTAAGGTCCCAATGCTAGAGGTTTGGTCAGCTCTGGCTGCTTGTGCCAGAAGTCAGGCTGCTGTGGAGGAGGGAGGTGCTCTGGAGGGCAAGAAATGGTGGGTTTATAATATGGGTTGAACCAGAAGATTGTGGTTTTCAACAAGTAGCTGGTAGGAAATCCAGGAGCTGGGGTTTGTATAGGCTCTCCAGAGACAGCAAGCCTGAAGGTTTGTCCTTTTACCTGGGTGGAGGGTAAGATGTGCTGCAGGTGAAATTTCCACTTTGAGTGGGGGCCACGGCCTGCAGTGTGTTTGTGGTGAAGCAAGTGCTGAAATAAGATGATCTTTTGCAGGAATTAAAGCATAATAGGGTGCCATGTTACTGAGTTAGTTCCCCCCATGAGCTGGGGGCTCAAGGGAACCTCTTGGAGAGCAGGAAGGGTTCATAACACCTGGCCCCTCTTCACATCAAGGAGGGATTCCTGAGGTGTCTGTAGCTCAAGCACTGCTCACTAAGAAATCTCACTACCAAATCATCATCCACAATCTTCCTGTACCAGCTACCTTACCTTTGAGGAGAAGAAACTGCATTTACCACCTGTATTATAGCACAGAGCATTGCTTGGTCACCACGGGGGAGGGTAAATGGGGTTTGTTTTACTACTCTCTTTATTCAGCTGTATTTTCTCCACCTCTCACCACAGCTGGGATCTATTCTCTGCTATAATAGCTGACAAGACACCTACACGGTCCAAGAGCGAGGCAGAGGATTTCCACCTCAGGGCAGGCAGGTCCTCTCAAGCATGTAGCTGAACAGCATTAAAAAAAAGCCACTCATAAGCACTGCTTTAACAACCTGAGGCTCTGCAAAGGCTGGGGTGCCCCAGCAATACACCCCTGAGCCATAGCAGAGCAGGGTGGGTGACAACCCTGCACGCAGCTCAGCCTCTCACCAGCATGATGGCATCTCATCGCTTCTGCCAGGGAAAGGGGCTGCTCCTTGGGTGAGTTACAGTTGCTAGCAGAGTCAAGGTGTTATAGCATGAGAGCAGCTGGATTATCTAGCTCCTAGCAGGGTCAGACTGGGAATGCATTTTAGTCTGTTATATAATTTGTTATTAATGAAAAAAAATGTCCTACAAAGTGTTAACATGACTCAACCCCAAGAAAGAAAAATGACACTCTCCTCTTTCGCCCAAAGGGTTTGTACCGCATTGAAGGTGCTTTTCCCTCCTGAAATGCTGCAGGGATGTTTTGAACACTGTTTAAACTGCTGATTTTTCTTTGCTTTGTTAGTCACAATCTCATCTCCTGAAGAGCTCAGTCTCTGCCAGTGGCCTTAAACAAAAGCAATGCTGGAGTGGGCAAAGGGAGGTGCAGAGGGGAGGGGGACCTGTGATACCCAGTGAGGAGGCAGCAGCATTGAGAGAGGAGGGGTCCCCCATCCTCTCTCACCCTCTGACAGCCAGGATGTAGGGTTGGGAGGTGATCCCCCTTCTTGCCCTGGGACTTGTCGCCTTTGGGGGTCTATCTGCCCAGGCTCCACCTGGGTCAGGTGTGGAGGCACTGCAGGGCAGAGACCCTGACAGCAGCAGCAGCTTCACCTTTCTGCATGTGGTTCCCTATCCCCAATCCCAAACACGTGCCTTCCACAGGCATTGGGGCTGCACAAAGGGAAGCATGTCAGAGTTTGGGGGCTGAGGGAAGCCCTGTGTTTGAGGACACAGGCAATTACCCCAGGCACTGGGAGGCTTTGCAATGAGGCTGGGCAGGTTGTCATCATGCTTCATCACCTCCTGCTGAGCCCAGAGCCGAAATGCAAAGCAGAAGGTGACATGGAGTAGATGACAGGTTGCCTTAGCGCCTCTGTTAAAACCAAGCTCCACATCCACAGCAAGGGGCATCTGAGTTTAGCTTTTGCACTAATGTTGTACAGAATATTTGTAACACTCAAAGCAAACTCCTGCAGGTGTTGCATAGGAAATGCAAAGCCACTGTAGGTCCTGTGTGAGTAAGAAATTGCAACAGATGTGGACATTGTTCCTATCCTCCCTCCCATCACCTTGTTGGTTGGAGAAGGACAGTCCCCACACCTCATTTGCCAGGATGTCCTCCAGCCCCTGGGGTCACCTGCTTGTCTAGGCACTTCCACCAGTGAATGCTATGCTGCGCAGACCTCACCTGTTCATGGGCAAGAGTTTAAAGTATGTTGCCATCTCTGTTGGTATGGGTTTTTTTGTTCTGAGTAGATGACCTCACAGCTGGTTTAATAGACAGTCATATTGATTTAGCTGTAGTGTCCTTTGTCCTTCACTCATTTTTTGAGCTGAATTTAACCGAATCTTCAGTAACTGGTCAAATTATCACACAATCAAACACTCTCCTTTACTGAAGATATTCAAGTACTCAGCATCTGAGGTCTAGGCTGGGGGCTGGCAGGGCAAACTGGGACACCCCAGCCAGAATTAGGACTGGGTTCTGCAAAGTGCCTCGAATATGGAGAGCGGAGGGGTCACAGTATAATTCTAACTTTCTTCATGTCTTCAGAAAGTGAATGTGCAATGAGAACAGTGAATGAGGCTGGGCTCCCCTGTAGTCCCTCCTGGTCCCACAGGATCCCAATGGTCTCCAGGGCACTTCTCACCACCCTGATTAACCTCCCAGCCATCCTCTAATGCAGGTTGGGACTAAACCCTGCAGTTTTTCAACAAAACTTGTAATTCCCAAAGAACTTCAATGGATTTCAGATTCCAAACTCCCTTGGCTAATCCTCTGATAATCTTTGTCTAAAATCACAGTATTTAAACAATTTAAGGCAAGTACATGAAGATGAATTAATTCAGTCTTGGTTCATGCAGTAATTAACTACTCAGTTCTCCAAAACAGTTTTAACAACCTTTGAATGCAACTTTATGTCAAAGTTCAAAAATAATGTTTTCCTTTTCCTCAGTATTTTTTATGCTCTTGAAACCCACAAACACACGGCAAATTCACAGAAGTGCCATGCAGATATGGAGCAATATTATAGTTTATATTAAAGTAAACCATAAGAATAAGAATTACAGCATAATAAGGTCAGAGCCACAGGTGTATAGACAGAAAAATGTTTATTTGTTTTTCAGCCAACAAGTTGGGTGAAACAGCAAACAAATATTTTTGTCCACAAGCCCTAACAATGAAATCAGAACCAGCAAACTTAAAGCTTTGCAAATCTGGATCATATGATTTCTAAGTTTTGCTGAACAAAGTGACAATTTAACAGGGAACCATAGAGCAGAAGGAGACATTAACAAGGAGCCTGAGAAGGTGAAAGGGTAGTTATTGTCAGCGGAGTATTGATGGTTCATCCCGGGTCAGGGGAAAACAAGAGTATAACCTAAAACTAATATCTCTGCTGAGTTCCTGACTTTTAGTACTCTGCAGAGTTGTGGATTTTCATTCCCAGGTTCATCTTTTGAAGGTTTTTCTCAGGTGTCCCTTGATGATCAGGGCTGGAACAGTATCAGCTGTTCTGTGGGGAATACACCCTTGGGAACCCCAAGTTTTCCTAATTTCTGTACAAAAGCTGTGTCTGGCAGGGGGAACTGTCTGGTTTTGCCTGTGTGCTTGCTACACATCCCTTGTGCCCCAGGTGCAGGACCTGAAAGCCAGCGGGTCCCCCAGCCCTGGGGAGATGCTGGTCCCAGGCTGCAAGCCTGACTGGGATGCTGGGTACCCACCAGGCCCGGCTGGTGGGAAGCACCTGGCACAGGGGCTGCAGAGAGCTGCATGTCACAGAGCGGCAGGAGGGAGGCAGGGAGCCCTGCGGGTCTGAAATGCCCTGGGACTGGAAAGCCGGAGAAGAGGAGGAAGGAGGGATGCTCCTTGTTCCTTGCTTTGGAGTAACTGGAAATAAACACACCGTGCGAGTGCCCCGGCTGCACAGGGATGGGCTCTCCTCCCCAGAGCTTTTCAGCTCTGCCAGACAGATAAGTAGAAAAGACATCTGCCAGTGAAGGGAGTTCGACCAGCTTGAAAATTTGTGGCTGCGATTTGGACCTTCGTCATGCCCACGTACTGTGTCACTGTGAGAGGAATTCAGTTACCATGGGTTACCCTATCAGTACGGGGACCAAGTGCCTCCCCTCCCAACAGCTCTATAAAAAGAGTCTCTCCAAGATACCCCAGCGGCTCCTGCCTACCGGCACAGACCGAGAAAAACTTGGCCACGGCGAGAGAGGGAGGGCCGCCAGAGGAGGTGTCAGCATGCCGTCTGCTTTCCAGTTTCAGTGCCACTTCGTTCTCATCTTCCTGGCAGCCTCCAGGGGGGAAACCAGATACCTAGAGGTGAGCAATGGGGCTGAAGACAAAAGCGCCTCGCTGTGCTTTTAGCTACTGTCTTCTAACTTGTACACCCAGCTTGCGAGCATCATGCTTTTTCCTCCCTCTCCTCCTATTCCCACTCTTCCTGCATTAAACCTACACCTGGGCAACATTAATGCAACAGTTCTGTCCCCATCCCCTTCCCATTTGTTTATCGTCCCTTTTCTCAAACTTGCATTTTTGCTGAGGATTTAAGAGACTCGCTGTGCACTGTGCTGCTGGGCTCACCTCTTCAGTGCCAGGTTTGTTCCCTTCTACTGCAGGTTGGCAGCTTTCTGACTGAGCTCTTCCACAGCTGCACTGTTTCTGGAGGAGGGATTTAATCTGCTGGTGCCTGTTCTTCAGAGGTGCAGGGAGGGGGCTGTATTTCACTTTGTTCCAGCCTCTTCTTGCCTTCTTTCCTTCACCAGGTGAGGGATGCTGGCGAAGATGAGCCCTTCTTACTCCTCAGTGAAGATCTGAAGCGAGAGCTGTCTGTGGGGCAGATCTACCGGCGGTCACTCCGTGAGTTTCTCTGGTGATCTGGTGGGGACCATCAGTGGGTGGGAGGGTCCTGGGGGGGAGCTTGGGGCTTAGGGAGGCGAAAGGGGGTATTTCAGAGTGACAGAGCTGCAAGTGTTTCTTGCAAGGTGGTGGAGAAGAAGGACAAAGTGTTAAAATCTCAGAAAAACCGTGGTTGTAGCAGAGGGATCAAACCTCTGAAAAGAGGTTGGGGCTTCAGAGTTGAGGGTCCCTAATAATGGGAGAGGGATGAGGATTGTCCACTCGTGTCCCTGGGCAGGGTCACATCTCCAGGGGATGGGGCAGGGGGCAAAGCTGTGATTAGAAAGAAATCTGAAGGAATGGGGTGTTTGTGCACTTGGGCACATACACACACAGATTTTTCTGCTCAGAAATGCTTTGACATGTCATCTCCCCCTGCACCCCCCATCACACACTTGTCCTCACACCTGCAAGTTAATATTCATACTCTGATGCTCAGCAGGCTCGTAATTGCTTCAAGCTGGGTCTCCTTCTCCTCACCACCAGCTGGGTCTCAGAGTGGGGGTCTCTCCTCGCTCCCCCCTTCCTGGCGCCGCAGGAGCTGGCACTCCCTCCCCAGCAGGCTGAGGCAGCAGCCCCATGTCTGTTTCTGCAGGGTGCATCGACATGCTGAGTATAGAGGGGCAGTTCACCTTCACTGCAGACCAACCACAGCTGCACTGCGCGACCTTCTTCATTGGGGAGCCCGAGGAGCTCATCACGATAGACTACGACTTTGTAAACATTGACTGCCAACGGGGGGATTTCCTGAAGGTAGGAAGCTGGCAAGTCCTGCTGCACTTCCCCTTCCCTGCTCTCATCTGATGCGTGAGACATTTGGTACGTGTGGAAGGGGCAGGCGAACATGTGTGAGCACTAGCGTGTGTGTGTGGTCTTTTGTGCAGGACAGGCTTTCACAAAGCAGCCATCTTTGGGACGGCTGTTCCTCCTCCCCGGGGCACTTCGGGTACATGTCCCCCATCACCACACCCCTAAAGCAATGTCAGATGCAGGCTGAGGATCCGTCTCCAAAATGTGGCACTGTCTCTTCTGAACTTTTCCAGGGGCACATCTACTGACTGTCCATACCTGGGAGACAGACTGAAAAGTTTGGTCAGTACAAGCTGAGCCACTGAGCCCCGTTAGGAGGGTTTTTCTTATCGCACCATGAATCACACGAGCCCTGCAGACAATGATACAGCTCTCTGAATGGCTGTTGCTGCTCCAGAACCTCCGCTCTCAGGTCACTTAGCATCAGCTTATTAATGAATGGATCATTGCAGGCTTTCTTTCAAATGGCCCCACTAGAGCTTTACAGGATGTTGGCTCTGAACAGAAAAAATGTTCGTGACTCGGAGGCGTTTATATTCCAGTGTCAAAAAAACTTTACCGGTGCGTTTTGCTGGCAGGCAGGAGCGTTGACAAAGACCTGAGCTCAGTTTGGGAGAGAAGGGGAGCCTTGATGGTCCCTGGCTGCTCCTCTCACTTCGTGCTCTGCTTTCTGTGCCGCAGTGGCCGTGCACAGCACAGACACCCCCCTCACCCGACCAGCAGCAAGCGGAGCTCCAGGGAGGAGGAGGGGGAAAGCTGCCGTTCAGCCCTTTCGTTGTCTCTCTGGGAGAGGTGCTAGCCCCCATCTCGCTTTAGTCTGCGGAAACTTGTCCCTCCATCCCATACCCCTGGCTGGGATCTCTCCCCATGTTGCTACAGGGAGGCTGATTTCAGCCTCTTGTGTGTCCAAGGATTTTGCACCTAGACTTACAGCCACTTACAGAGGCTAGAAAAATGCCAAGAGATCTTTGAGGCTTTATAGAGGTATAGGGATTTCCTTCCTTTGATCAGGGGCCCCCCAGTTTCTGCATTATACTATTGTATTTATACAGGCAGCTTTTCCCTGGTGTAATTTGAGCACCCATGTCTCATCACTTCAGAAAACTTACCGTTCTGGCAAATCCAGAGGCTGATCTTGCAGCTTTTCCATGAGGAAGACCCAGACATACTCACATTAGGATTACTCACTGAAGTGATGGCAAGATCCAGTCCTTGGATTTTCAAAGTATTGACTAGAGCACAGAAGGAATTACCTACCCTGTGAGAGTGGCTAGGAGGGAACTGAAACGGCAAGGCAGCAACTGTGCAGCTATACTGGAGTTAATACAGATTTCTAGTTCTGACATATTTCTGATACATTTCCCTGAAGACATCGAGGGCAAATTGTTGCTATTTTTATTGTGAAGGAAAGATTTGTAGAGGTTGCTGCTTAAGGTCCAGCCAGGCAGGCAGCATTTGTTCTTCTTTCTAGTAGTTAGGATGAGCTGAAAGAAGAGATGCAGGAGAGAGCAATACCTCTAGCAGTAATTCCTCCCTGAAGCTTTATCGTATTCCAATACCTCTGGAAGGCCTCTGGGCCCATTAATGACAAGCTGCAAAACATGGGTGGTGGAAAACTACAGGCCAGATCAATGGACTTAAGGCCCAGAACTTGAGGCTGACTTATGTTTCATGTGGCTTCCAAATCAAGCTGGTCAAAAACTTCTCTTAGTAACAATGAAATTGCAATAGAAAGAGATAAAAAAAATTATGCAAATGTGATGATGCTGGAGCAAAAAGAGCTGCTTCTCTCAAAAAAGTTCATGGAAATTGTCGCCTGAAGGAAATAAAGACAACATTAAAATTTGTATGTATCTCTTTCCTAAATGCAGATTGAAGCTTCAGTAATTAGTTAAATGCTAGGAAACTGATAAATACAAAGAATTTTTGGTTTTAGTTGGTGGCTTTGAACAAGCCATCTTGTATCAAAATAAAACAGTGTCTGTAATATTTCATGTTTCTGTCCTCTGCTAACAGAGCAATAAGGAAAAGCCTTGTTTCCAATTATTGAATCCCTGTAGGTATTTGATGGCTGGATACTCAAAGGAGAGAAATTTCCTAGTTCCTTGGACCATCCCCTCCCCACTTCCCAAAGATATGTAGACTTTTGTGAAAGTGGCAATATTCAGAGGAGCATCAGGTCATCGCAGAACGTGGCAATGATCTTCTTCAGGATTCACCAGCCAGGCAATGGTTTTACTGTCACAGTCAAGAAAAACGCCAACCTCTTTCGTAAGTCTGTGTTTCATATCATCAAATGGGCTTGTATTTGGGGCAGGAAGTAAAATGTACGTATGGTTTGCATCAAATTCTCCCTCTGGCATTATCGGCACTGACACAGCTCCAGTAATGCCAGTGGAGGATTTGACTCAGGTTCAGTGTGTGTCTCAAGAAAAAAAAAGGTAAGTGAAGTGTAAGAGATAACTTAGGCATGGCTTCGATATTCAGGACCAGAAGGCTCTTTCTTTCAAAGAAGTTCTCTTCCAATCTAATATTGTCATCTTCCAACACATTTGGCTAGAAGAAATAGTATTAATTTAGAGAGTTTAGCCTTGGTGTTTTCTCAATCTGGGTGAATAATGAGGAAAAAATATTTGAAAAAGTTCAACAGCAAAACCAGTATATTGAATAGTTATGTGATAGTTATGAGTGATACATGATCCCAAGGATCTATTTGCAAGTTATTTCTGTAAGCCTGCGAGCTGGCAAGGCACAAATAATGGTCACTTGCATCGTTTTTCCAAGAGGGAGCAGGACATTTAACAATCATTTTTTCAGGCCAGTCTGATTTATCTGCCTCACCATGCAAAGGCTGAAGATGACAGCATGTCTGCCCTGTCCTTACTCCAAGCTGCTCAGACACAAGGCTGCAAGCTGGGTCTCCACTCTGACGTGGCTTCATGCCCGTGGGTGTGATTATTGTGTGCAGCTGCTGGAGGTGGCTTGTGTCCTTCACCAGCCTGCTGAAGCAGCTGCAGGTCTCCTGGTCCACACGCAGGATCCCTTGGGTTGCACATACAGATGATAAGCTACTCCCTTACATGAACCATTAAGTTTGAACTTTAAGGCAAAATCAGCATGTAACCGCTCTAGTTTCAATGGGATGTTTTGCAGGGTAAGGAACTCTGGTGAAGAGGAGCAGAATAGGACTTAGGGATTTGCTGGCAATATCAGGTGGTAATCAGTCAAAGCTAAACAAAAGCCCTGCATCCATATTTAGCCTCCTTCAAACTGGCAAAGAGTATGAGCCCTTGACAACATGAGCCCCTGATGTATGGGTTTAGGGTATTAGCTATCCCATTGACCGCTTCATGCTCAAGTTCAGCCAGACCTCATGCTACCTGGTAAGCAACGGGCAGGGAATTTTTAGGAAACAAATGCTATGCAAGAACCCCACAAAACGCCATATGCATATTTTTCAGCATTTGGTTGTAACTCTTAGTAATCAAATCATCTGTTCTTTGTTAGTACTGAAAGTACAACATTTTGCTACATGCAGTGATGACTGCACAAGTAACTCTTGTACCTTCTCCCGTGCCCCAGCTTGCAATGTCATTTCTCAGACTCCCTCGGGAAGGTTTACCATGGTCATTCCTCATCAGCACAGAAACTGCAGCTTCTCCATAATCTACCCAGTAGTGATAAAAATATCTGATCTTATCTTGGGACATCTAAACGGCCTCTTTTTAAAGGTGAGTTGTTTGTTTCCTAAGAAATTACTACCATATGCAGATTTCCTGGGCATGGGAGAGGGAAAGGGGTGAAGCTGGGGTAGCCTGTGGCACTGGCTGCTAAGGCATGTGCGCTCTGGACCATGTGCTCGCATGCTGAGGGCTCTGGTTTCCACCCAGAGATGATACCTGGGTCTGCCTCTGTCGTTATTGTCTCTGTAATGTTGCAGAGGCAATCAAATTATGTGAAATACCATTAATGCATGTAAATATTGCTTGCCATAACAAAGGGTAAGAATTTCATTAGAAAGAAAGGAGTGCTCTCCTGGAGAGCTGTCTGTATGTATTTAAGCTAATGAAAGCAGCAGCCACTCTAAACAGAGAAAGGAGATGCAGGTCAGATAGTGACGAACTAGCATGGAGAAAATACAAACATATTCACAACTGATTCCCTGCTCAGCATGCTGAGCATCCTCTGCTCCATCTGCTCTGATGCACAGCATAGGGCTGGGGTTTGGCCACAGCATTTGGTGCTTGGTGATGACCGGACAGGAGACGACAAGAGCTGTTGGGGGGACCCTGTGCCTGGGAGGTCTAAGAAGGTGCAAATTCCAAAATATCCTGAAGGATAGGAGCAAGAAAGTTTGTTTTCTGCTGCCAGTGAGACTGGCAGCCTAGGTCCTTCACAGGGACTGCCAGTGTTGGAGAAAACCAGGCTTTGCAAGATGTGCAAGTGAGTGGACTTATTCAGCAGTAGGCAGAAAAGGGACAACAGTAGGAGGACGATAAAGAAATCAGCCACTTAAATAGCAGCATATAGGTGACAGCCCAAAAGTGTACCAGGTGTCCATGCAAGATGTTTTTCCAAATAGCATTAATTTTCAGGAAAAGAACACTGTGGGTCTAATATACAGCCATTGTCATCATACAAAACTACTCTTTTGGTCAATTCCTACTTTAATTATATTTTGCCTGAATAGCACATTTTAGCGACACTTATTGCTTAGGAATAAGTATGGTATAGTGGAACTTAAGTTCCTGCCTGACAGCTGAGTATGGGCACATGTGCAGCCCATGTCTGTATTAATTTGATTATATGTCTAAGCATCCAGAATCAGATTGCTTATCAGCACTACAAGCAGCTGAATCAACACTTTAACTACTTGTCAGTAATTTACAGAGCCTACTTAGGTCTTTCTTTGGAATCCCTTAAGGAAATTAACTGGCTAATGTCAAATTAAAGTACTACTGCTCAGGATGAGAACAGCCTGATTTCACACAGGTTTGAGCACAGAGGACTTTTAAAACCTACTGTTGGCTGCAATCATGTCTAGAGAATGCTACCTTTTGAAGATAAATAATAAATAACGTTTAATCTCTGTCTTTTTAGAAACCATCAGCAGGCTGTGCAGGAGTGGGAGATTTTGTAGAGCTCCTAGGAGGAACTGGCTTAGACCCATCCAAGATGTTTCCACTAGCTGATCTCTGTCACTCCTTTCATGGGTCTGGTAAGAACTTTAAAGCCTGTAGGAGCTCTGAACTTGTTTTACTATAGTGCCAGGTCAGTGACCTCTTTCTCCCCATAAAAATAAGAATTCCCAGTTTCCCTAATATTCAATACAGCAGAGTATGAAGTGTTGCAATGATGTCACAGACTAGCCCCTGTGGCAAATGGGTTGTACGTCAGGACTACGGACAGGTGCACTGGAGAAGTGGCATTTCCACAAGGCTGGAGAGCAGGAACATGCCAGGCATTTCACTCCTGTGTTCTCCCGTGCTTTTCATCACACCGCAATTTAATGGTCCAGGCACTGTTCAAAGCTTTAACTGGCAAGCGCTTGTGCTGAGTGAATACTGAGCACTGCGATGAGATTAAAATGTGCTTTCCTCGTGGTGTGAAGGAACAGAAATGCCATCTCGGCCGTCCCACTCTCCCAATGACCACATTTCTCCTCCAATTAGGAAGGTGCTGCAAGTTCCCCAAATGAAACAGGCTTTGCCAACCCCCCCGCTCAAATGGCTCATCTAAAGAAGTCATTAGTGATATTCTTGATTTCCCCCAAATTGAGACCATATGTTGGGCACTGCCCTTTGATTTTGTCACAGTGGGACTTTCACATGCTTTTATTACTGTGAAGAGTCTCCTTACACACAAAACCACTCATTCCTCTATGAGTGGTTTCATTTCAATACATTTCAATATTGTTAATTTTGGATATCTCAAGGACAGGGTGCCATTACCCTTACTCAACACTCATGGGGCCTAACAGTAGCATATCTTCCCAAGTGCAAACAAGTACAGGCCTCTGAGTCATGTCTATGTGTAGGTGAGACTGCAGGTCTCAGTGAGTGGCATTTGCATGAGTAAAGGTTACAACACTTGATTAAATATTGAAGCCATTGTAAAGTAAAACTAACAAGTACAAAAGAAAGTATTTAGTCAGAAATACCACCACTGGTTTGTCATTACTACACGCAAATACGCTTTGTTTCCAAAATTGTAGGTATCTGTGCTTTGTAATTCCCAACATTATATATTTCTTTTCCCTCTCTCTCATATAACTGTATCCTTATATCTCCTCCATATCTTTTTTCCCCTAACTAGCGCAAATGAAGATTGGCTGTGACAATACCGTGCTGCGAATGGTCTCCAGCGGCAAACACATCAACCGTGTGACGTTTGAGTATCATCAGCTTGATCTGCAGGAAACAGAAAACAGAAAGGAGAACAGCATTGAGGAATTCTGCTTTCCTAGTATCTGAGAAACCAGGTCACACAGTTTCACATACCTAATGAAAATGAGGTTCTGGTGAATTAAAATAATGCATTTTTCCTTTAACCAGCTGGTATTATTGAGTCTTTCTATGGTACAAGCATATTTCTTTTTTCATACAAATCAGCCATTCCCACGAGCAAGCAGGAAAAAAGCAACAGAACTATTAATTTTTGTTATTATCATTATATTTTTTTCTGAAGTATTTAAGCACATTTACCTCATCCAAAATCAATAGCAAGAACAGAAGGCTATGTTTCCCATATAAATATTATTAGGAAGACAGACACAAACCCTCTGGGGGTCTGAGGACATATGAAACCCACAATAAGTATAAACTTAATGCCGCAACTTTATCCTTTTATATCAGCTACAAACTAAAAAATCAGATGGTGGAATACACTTCCATTTTTGTAAGAGGAAACCCAACATTAGTGTGTGTAAAAACTACTGGTTTGTTTATGACTATAAATGTCCTATTTATTTCTAATGACATGTTTTTAATAAAAATTTATAGCATGGAAATTCCTTACACAAATCCAAACATAAATAAATACATTCAAAGAGTTGGCAAAACGTTATTATGTTGTATTTTTCTGAAGAGCTCTTTTAACATTCTAGTTAAACCTCCTAAGTCTTGTGCGGTTTTCTGGAAGTGATAATTTTGAACATATGTTGCTGTAAAACTGTGGACTATTAAAGTAACATTATGGGCAGAAACTTGGTTTGCCAATGTTGCACACACCTTCACATGGAGTACATTCCAGCTGTATGCTTACTGGTGGCTTCCCTGTTCAAGTTTTTTGGTTAGGTGTCCTGCTGACCCATGGAGGCAAGAATATAAAAATATAGATTGATTTTTTCCAGGCCTTTGGTGACCCAGAAGAGGAGTGTAAGCCTGGAGAGCTCAAGGAAGCACAGCGCAGCAGAGGACCAGAGGACCAGAGTTGTGTCCTAGCTCGGAGGAAGGCACATGGACTAATTCATATTTTTTCTGGGAGTGCTATCTGACAATAACAAGTGCAAACTGTTCCTCTTCTGATGTTCAATTAACGGTCAATACTGACTAATCCAGCTGCATGCCTGAGATCTTCAGCATTGATTTCTGGCTCTGAATCTCATAGTCAGTCACAAGACACATCAAGTGTCTTAAGTAATCAGCAGCTCCGAAGTTAATCCCCCCCCCCAGCTGAAGTGGGTGAAAACTACAGGATGCCTCAGACTGTCCCTCTGTAGGGTTTTGGGAGTCCAGTTTTGGTGACTGACTTACAAACAGAGGGATGTGTTTGGCAGCCTGGTCAGACTTGTGTGAGCTCGTCCACCCTGCAGGGCTGTGTTTATGGAAAAGGTGGGGATTGTGGGAATGTTTCACTTTGTTCCAAAAAAAAATCAGACAAAACTGCTGCTGGCTACCACAAGGCATCGAGTAGCCCTGGCTCAGGGCTCTGAGTGGGGGGGTCCTTGGCCACCACATCTCTGTTCCAGCCCCATGCAACCCACTGTGGGCTTCCTGGGCCCCCAGTGTGGTCCTGGCAATGCTGGCATGGCCACCACACACCAGAGACATCAAATCAGGGGGAAAAAATCAGGACTCAATGAAAAAGCTTTTTCCCCGGGAAAATTTGCAGTGACAGAGGATCTCTGCCCCCAACATCCCAGTCAGCTCATTCTTCCTGGGTTCCTATCACTGTGAGGGTGGCCCTAACTGCGTTCAGCCCCACTAGCCTTTCCTGGACACCCTTCAGTGAACCAGGGCAGGTTTCTGGGCTGGGCAGTTTGGGAACAAGCTCACGGGCTCCCATATCAGACTGTACCTATCCACATGCCTACCTTCAAACTGGGGAGAGGTGGAGGTCTTGAAAATGCTGCTTCTTGGTCACTAAGAAACATGGGAGGAGCTGAAACATCAATGGATTTCAGGTCCAACAGCTCAGGACTAGAACAGCAGTGAAGATAAATTCACAATCTCTTGCTTAATGCAGTTTCATAGTGGGATTTCCCACCTTTCAGCTTTGTGTGGTACTTTTTTTCCAATCCTAACATAACTTAAATATCTCCAAAACACCCAGGTCTTATAGAAAAGATACTTAAAGTTCAGAGATTTGAGATTTCTCCTTCCATAGTATACAGAAGTGGACTCTTACTACGAAAACTTATAGATGAAGGAGAATGAAAAACACTCTGCATAGGACAGCACTATATTGGTATTGCTCCATGCATAATACTTGCGTACATAGTGGTTTTCCTAGAACCAGTTGTCACTTCACCTACTCCTTTTAATTAACATAAATTTAGACAGCCTCGTCAATGACATCACTCCACCCTGTTGCCTGTCTTGGAAAAACTCAGACCCCAGCCAGCTAGGCATTCTTTGGTCTGTGCTTTAAGCTCTACCTCATGCAGTAAATCAATAGTCACTTCAATCTGTGTACCTGTGTTTATGGAAGGCCTCGTCATTTCAGGAGTTGCAGAACTTCAGTCACAAGAAGTCAGCTCATAGATGTCAAATGTCACAACTCCTCCAGGCTTTAGTTCTAGAAAAATAAGGAAATAAGTATCCTTGTGAATGAAAAAAAAACCAAGGCAATAAAAGCACTGCAAGGAGGAAAAAAACCCAACCTAAAACAAAAAAACACCCCAAATCAAAAAGACCCAAACAAACAACTGAAAGTTTGTAAAAGGAAAAATAAGAAAGAATAAGAAATATCTGAATAACATGACTATCTGTTGAAAGAAGCAAGAAAAGAACTTATCAGTTAACAAGGTTGTAGCCTGGAGGCTTACAAGAGCTGGAAAGCCTCCTAAGAACTAAAAAAAACAAACCAAGCTCCTAACAATAAAAATGGACCAAAAGTCTTTGAAGAGGCACTGTTTGGAAACGTTGGCTGTCAGAAGAAATTGTATGTCCAACATTTAGACACCCTGACATCTGTCATTGTAAGCAAAATCACCAAAATTCACAATTAACATTAAAACCCACAAAATTGTCAGGAGATGTGAGATACCGGCTTAGTGCAGACTTTGATGTCCAAGAATGAACTATTTCTCTTCACATTTTGATCTGGCATCACCACTGTCTTTCCCCTAGAGAAGTGATGCAAAAGGTGGCATGATACCACAACAGCACTACACAGCATAGAAGCAGCAAGCTACATTTAGAAAGAAAATCACTGAGCTTGAACTGATGGGTCAGCCGACATTCAAGCAATGACTGAAAAACTCTTCAGTACCACAAAACCCACAAAGGAACCTAGGGTTAAAAATTGTTGTTTGCAGGGAAAGCGGAAAATCAGCAATTCTTACTGGAATCTCAACCTTGGAAGACAGAAGGATACAGGACATGAAAAACCTGCATTTCTGTACTAACATGAAATCCAGGGTGGTTGTTCAGAAAAAATAATGTCGTAAGTTGCCCAGAGGGAGGCTGAATTTCCCACCTTATTTAAGATATAATGATTAAAAGCCTTCTACTTTAAGACCATGCAGTAAATCTTCAGCTTCAATGTTATTTCCATCTTTATCAGGTATAAATGAAATAAATTAATAACAGTTGCAGAGATTTATTGGAGAGTGGTAAGTCTTTGTTGTTGAAACATCCCAGAAGAGAAGATGAAAATACTCTGGAGGTAGTGTGAAAAAAGCTAGAGCACCTGTCCCAGTAGAAGTGCCCCTGGGCATTTGAAAGAATTAGTCATCTGAAATAATGTTTGTCAAGAGTCTTCTGGCAATGGAAAGGGGAACACTTTCATGGGACCTACCAGTGTAGAGCATCTTAACACAGGAATAGACAGAGACTCGTTCAAGATCTTTGGGATTTTTTAAGAGCAAAAAAACTGTTCAGGAGTTAAGAATTATTTTCAATAAGTAAAGGTGCCATATAAATATTTTATTAAAATCAGAATTGCTGCCTTTGGAGGTAAAAATTCATCAGAACAATTGTAACTTAGAAAGACTGATGATAGTAAGCTATTACAATGATTTCTTGTTTTTTGAGGTGACCATCTGTTCTCAAAATTATATTCTTTGTTCTTAAAGTAGTGACAAAAAATCACAGTCTTCTTGGCAGTAATTTGCAACTCCCCATAACAATATGCAATATTTTTTTAAGTTAGAGTGCTAACTTCAAACGAATGTTGATTTTTATCTTTCATGACTGACGATAAAAATAAGTGCTCAGACCAAGACAAGTGTGGTTTTTCTGAATGGTGGTCTAAACAACTTTCAAAACATCTTCTAAATATCTGCTCTGCTAACATTAATTCTACCAAATCGTACCCTGCTTTCTCTGTGGTGGAGTTTTGATCAATAGTTAGAAAGAAGTCACCCAGAGGCTGAATAGTAAGGAAAGTAGATTTGCAGAATGCATTAGGTGCTTCATCATATAACCTGATTCCCACTGAATATCTACTCCTGCACATTTAAAATACATCTCCAGGGCCATCACACTGCACTGGCTTCACATGCTGAGTGGATTTTATGCTACCTATGGGAATGGCATTATTTTGTGCGCATAGGGTACAAAAGACTCTGAACTCCATTATCCCTCACTGGAATATATGCAGCACAAGTTATGTAACAGGGACCAAAGTAATTTTTAAGAGCTTAAAGAAATTTCACTTGCCTTCATGAAATGCACACTTCTTAGAACCTCAAAGCTGTACTTATTCAGTTCTAAACACAAGCTAAATTATACTTCAAGGAAGTGATTCATTATAGTCATTTTTATTCAGAGCCTCATTACTTCTGGTATCTGAGTAACTTTCTTGTTGATAAATTGACACAGTTTTCACTTTTTTCCCCACTTTGCTTCTTATCTCTAAAGATCAGCAACAACTAATCATAGCAACTATGGATTTTGTACGCACATCATTTCCTATTAAAGGAAACGCAGTGTATTACACGTGAGTCACTACAAAATGAAAAGTTTTCATTATCTGTTCTTTTGAATAAAATTGATATTCATGGTACCGTGCTGCTGCAAATTACCATCAAACCATCAATTACAGTGTTGACTAATAGTTTTTTTTATAACTTTGCCCCTCAACAGGAAAGCAAGCAGTTTTATAACCAGAATTTGCCTTTTGTCTATGCACTGGTATGCAGTGCCCGTCATCGGGACTCACACAGCATTTTGAATGACCCAAGCAAGTCCTTCAGGTCAAGCAGATAATGTCTGTTTCATGCAGGAGACATTGCTCACAGATGTCCCACCACTCACACTCCCACCCTGGGGCTGGTGGGTGGAGGTTCCCCAAAGCAGCACGGTGCTCAGCAGCACCACCTTCTGCCAGGAGCTGAGACCCCCCAGAGCTGGAGGAGAAACATCTTCTGGCCTTCAAGCTCACAGGCACAGCCCCTCAGCTCTCCTCCTTCCCTGCTGTCACATCCCTGGCTCTGCCTTCCCCAGGCTCCTGGAGCCCCATGGCAGAACACTACAGCGTTACAGTCTCCTGCTCCCCAGTGCTCCTGGGGAGTCTGAGTAAACTGTTGAGCAAGGGCAATCTCAGTTCCTCTCCCATGGGAGATGACCAGGCTGAGCCTCCCTGTGCCCTGGAACACTTCCCACTGCTGGTGGTGAGGACGTGCTTGGGGAGGGGTCTCCTTTGTGCATGAGAGCAACAGAAGCTGCCCTATCATCCAGTCTGGCCATCAGGGCCCTCTGGCCACTGCACATACCTTGGACACATGCAGCTACAGGCAGGTGCTGGCATATATTTAAATAAAACATTATGGAGAGCGCAGTTATTAAAACAATCTGAGGCAATAGTAAAGGGTGTGACTGAGTATTTATCACACAACAAAAAATTAAAATTACAGAATCATCACAATGGCAGGTGATAAAAGACCATAATAACTTGTCTGAAGAACGATTATTCTGTCTTTGGAAAATTCAGCTTTAATTAACTGACAGATATCGGCAAATACCTCCAGCAGAGTAGAGCTGGCTGAACTCAGACACAAAAGCTGGGTGATGATGACTCCTTCTAACATCTTGTTCAGATGTCAGAGCTTCAGTTAGGCTGATGGAAGAACTTGCTGAGAGTCTCAGTTGATCCTACCTTGCTACCCCCGGTCCCAAACCACTTCTGGTGGTGAGAAGTCGCATGAGCTGCCTGGCCCAACAGGAGCTGGAGACATGCATCTCTACAACCTGCAGCTGCCACCAACCGCAAGTTAAACCAGGCAGCTCTTGACATCAGAAGTAGCTGGACATGGATTTTGCAGATCTCAAAAAGCCCTTCAGTGTGGAGCTGGGTGTGTGGGGAAACAATTAAAACCTAACCTCTCTGAGAATGTTTACCAAGCTTTTGAATTAGGAAGTCTATGTTTACAAGGAAAAGATACTCTTCCAATGAGTTTTGTGCACCCCGGGACTACATCCAGCAGACAACACAACAAGCAGGTTCAAAACACTTTGTTGTAGCCTCTGTGAGAATACTACAAGACATGACAAAATGAGCAACATCTCTAAGTAGCTCTTGGTTTCAGTCACCCTCAAAGGCAGATGCTGTAGTAAACTGAGCTTTAACCTGGGCACCTCTTGTAGGAGGTGTGAACACAGACCCGAGTTTCTAGTTTCTCTTAAAAATATTCTGGTTTGGAAAGCTGGCTCTTTTGCAAGGCAAAGGAGATTGATAACACTTGCTTCTAACTCTGCCATAATTTAATTAAAGTTACAGTAAATTCTCCTTCAGGCCCACCAGATACAACAATTAACTGGAAGCCAAAATGAAGTGTTCCAAATGAAGAGATAATCAAATGGGGTCTCCGACTGTTTAAGCAACCAAGCTCCAGCCTCACCTTTAGGAATGTGTAGGCAGTTTCTTATCATACAAAAGATCCTGTGTCTTCATGCTGCTGCAAGATCCTGCGTTGCTGAAGCTTTGAAAGAAGCAAAATTACTGGCATTTCTGGTAAAAAAAGACTCCTATTAAAGTACACTGGATTCCTTTAAGTAGGGTAGATGATGAAAACTAGAAAAGACCAGCTCAGAGGCAGGAAGAGTTGGATCCTCAAAATAAGAGGCAGAGAAGAAGTAAATCTGAGAAGATTTACAGACCCATCCCTGCATAATAGACTCCATTCTTAATGCAGCTGAGGCAGACATTTATTATCTCATTACATCAAGACATGTAGCTATCTTTGGAAGAAGATTGGTTTTGGCTCATCCATTTCTCACTACAGCAGTATCAGCCCTACCTGTCTGAATAGAATATTTTTTTATGTTTGAAATAGAATTCTTCACAAAACATGGAAATTGCTGTGTGTTTGCTATCATAATTTGGTTGGTTTGAACACAGATAATGGAGATTACAAAAATAAGAAACCTGCTCATTCTCAGCCCATCAGAGCCGTCAATCTCTACAGTCAGTGGACAGTATAATTTTCTGGGGAGCTGAGGATGCAGTGGAAATGCTGTTTAGATGATCCAATCTAAAATGAAGAATGAGCTAGACTGAATCCTGGGGGATTTGCCCGAGTGGTTTTGGCTTGTTCTTATTCCAAACCAGCTTAATTCAGGAACGTGATCCATTGGAGTTTGTTCCCATCTCTTGGCTTTTTTGGACAGTTGTTCTTACTGTCTTAGCAGGGAAAAGTGGAGCAGGAGGGGAAAGTTCTGGCAAGTGTGTATTTGCACACTTTGCAGAGGACAGATCAAAGTCAAGTAGACTTTGTAGCCTGCATTGCATCAAATGCAAAAGGAAAATCAACAGGAAAAGGCCAGGCCGGTTCATCATAACCCACGGGTAAGACTATATTACTGCACAGATGCAGGAGACCCCATCATTGAAAACCCAGCAGTTCTCCCAGTGACTTTAAAACAACTGTCACAAAAATTGGAGCACTCTTTAATTCTGGATAACAAGATCTCACAAATAGATCACACATATGCTCATGTTTCTTGTACAGCTGATTAATTGCTATGCATAATCAGTTATTGATTACTAGTGGATTAACTACTAATTCCTATACAACTTACTATTAATTGCTGATATTTTGCATATTGGGGTATAGTTTCTTTGATGTTTTCTAGTTCACAGAGGTGTAGTACAGTACAAGCTTGCAAAACTCAAAACTGGAGTAAAACTAAAAGGGTAACTTCACCAAAAAAACCAAAAGCAGACGCCACAGTTAAACTAGCATGTGTTTGCCATAAACACAAGAGAGGAGCAGCCTGACCTAGCCAGCAGAGTGCCTGCTGTGTGCAGGTTGTGTACTGGTAAATGGATGGGGCCGGTGCAGTCCACCAGGAGGATTCAACCCGGCGAGTTGCAGTCGGCCGGCGCAGGTCCAGCAGATCCCTGCCTCCGCCTCCCCTCCACCCCACGGGCTTCGACACGGGACCCCAGAAAGAACTGAGTCAGACAGCAGGACTCATTTCCAAAACAACCTCATAGATACCTGGGCCAAAGAGCATGGCGTTGAGTGGGTGCATCATATCCCCTATCATACACCAGCCTCTGGGAAAATGAAACGATATAATGGACTGTTAAAGACTACACTGAGAGCCATGGGTGCTGGGACATTCAAACATTGGGTTGCATGTTTAGCAAAAGCCACCTGGTTAATCAACACTAGGGGATCTGCCAATCACGCTGGTCCTGCCCAATCAGAACTTTTACGTACTGTAGAAGGGGATAAAGTCCCTGTAGTGCACATAAAAAATATGTTAGGGAAGACAGTCCAGGCTGTCTGGAAGACAGTACCTTGCCTCAGGCAAAGGTAAACCCATTTGTGGGATAGCTTTTGCTCAAGGACCTGGATGCACTTGGTAGGTGATGCAAAAAGATGGGGAATTCCGATGTGTGCCTCAAGGGGATTTGATTTTAGGTAACAATAGCCAGAATTAAAATGTTATGATGTTAGTTTCTATATAACCCTGCTACTGCATGTTATCATTACTATAATTGTTAAATGCTAAATCCATAGTATTACAGTAAGAATCACTTAGATCAAGCAAGAATGAACTTTGATAAAACTGAGCAAAGTGCAGTAGTGGTGGGACCGGAACTGAGTTCAGCGTGCAACAATCCGACGGTGCACACCATCCTCCTGCTGCGTCCCATGTCACCCACTTGCCATACCGCACTGAAGCCTGATCTTGCTCTGCCGACTAGGAGGACATTGCATTATCCCTCCTGCCCAGAAAGGCTGGTATAAGGGATGGACACCAAAGTCAGGGACTAAACGAACTCAATGACTATTTTATAAACATGGCCCATAAACTAAGGGAATGATATCTCTGTGTGTATATACATATATATCTTTCTACATATGTATCTCAAAGGACAGAAAAGGTGATGACGATTAGGATGCAACAGAAAACATGGGAACTGAGCATGATGTAAATGGTATAGCATAAGGGGTGAATACTGTCCTGGTTTTGGCTGGGATAGGGTTAACTGTCTTCCTAGTAGCTGGTATAGTGCTGTTTTGGGTTCAGTATGAGAAGAATGTTGATAACACTGATGTTTTCAGTTGTTGCTAAGTAATGTTTAGCCTAAAGTAAAGGATTTTTCAGCTTCTCATGCCCAGCCAGTGAGAAAGCTGGAGGAGCACAAGAAGTTGGGAGGGGACACAGCCAGGACACCTGACCCAAACTGGTCAAAGGGGTATTCCATACCATATGATGTCATGCCCAGTATATAAACTGGGGGGAGTGGGGGTGGGGTCAATCACCACTCAGGAACTAACTGGGCATCAGTTGGCAGGTGGCGAGCAATTGCATTGTACATCACTTGTATATTCCAATCCTATTATTATTATTATTACCATTTTATTATTTTTATTATTATCATAATTAGTTTCTTCCCTTCTGTTCTATTAAACTGTTCTTATCTCAACCCACTAGTTTTACTTTTTTTTCCCAATTCTCTCCCCCATCCCACTGGGGGGGGGGGGGGGGGAGTGAGGGAGCAGTTGCATGGTGCTTAGCTGCTGGCTGGGGTAAAACCATGACAAAACTCCAGCAGAACATCAGCAGGGGAGACTAGTGGGAAGGTTCATGGTGGAGCGGGGAAAGAGGGAATCACAGCCACAGAGACATCCTGGTTCTTCATTTAAGAGAAAGTGGAGCCTTTACCTTCAGTGCGATGGGGTCAGGTGCAAATGCCAGCCCCTTGCTGGGAGCCTTGCAGAGGGGCCTGGTCCCACAGATAACAGCTGTGTGCTCACTGCGGTCTCCAGACTCACATCATTATTCTGGTTGGAGAGGACCTCAACAGATCATCTGGGCACTTGCTTCAAATTCGCACCAAGTTGCTCAGGGCCTTGGCCAGCAGAGGCTGGAGTACCCCACGGACAGAAAGGCCACAACGGGGCTGCTCAGCATTATCCAGTCCCTCCAGTTATTTCCCAGATCTAAAACACCCACTTCATCACAAGGGGGCTGGGGGAACCAGTGAATGATGTAGGCACCCTGGCCAACGCCGCAGATTCCACCAGACAGATGCCATCCTGGCATCAGCCTTGTATCACAGATTCTCAAAGCAGATGGGCAGCAACGGTGTCCCTGGGGAGTGGCAACTTGCTCAGCTACAACATGAAGGGAGAGGCAGTCTGCCAGAGGGGTTGGAGAGGGTTCTGGTGCAAGCATAATGACTATTTAAGTGGCATCTCAACATTGGCACCCTGTGGCAGGATGGGAACTGGATGCAGACAACAATACTGTCACACCATATGCCAAGCAGAGACTGTGGGATGGGGCTTCCCATCTGTACTGACCACTGGAATGATGCCGAGGCTGGGAGATGTGCTCTGAGCCAAAACCTTCTCAAGATCAGTCTCACTGAATGATCTGCATAATTGGAGCCATCTGTGGTGTCAGGGCCCTCTCGCTGATCATCAGGGAGAAGCAGTGTCTGGGAACTGTGGTTCAGGTGTCCCTGAAGCAGGCATTCAAAAGGGATCAGGTGAGTGGCACCAAAAACCTGCCTGTTTGGGTCTGCTGACCAGGGGATGCAGGATCGTCACCTGAGTTGCCGGCATCCTAGTTTCTCCATGTGCTCTGGAGATATTACTTGATTAAGCCACAGAGACATTTCAAATTCAGGCAGCAGTTGATAAGTAAGCTTCTCCACAGCCATAACAAATACAAAGATTAATTTGCCATTTCTCCTACACAAAAAGTCACTTTCACTGCTTTCAGGAAAATTATTCCAGACTGAGATTTTGGAAAATACTGCCTGGGTCAAACCCTGTAAGTGAGTATTGAAATCTCAAAAAAATGGATGGAAAATGCTGCCCAACCTGTGACTGGTATATCATCTATAGGAATGGAGGGTTAATACAGTTTTCTGAGATGAGAAACTTAAAGAAAGGGCATTGCACGTACATAGAACAAGAGAACTTACGTAAATTCAAAGTGATGTTCTATTTTTGCTGCTGTTAATTAAATGTTATCTTGCGTGCTTCATGCTTACAAATCACTTCAGCTATTGTCAGATCTCAAGTAGCTTCCCTTCATTTCTTCTTCTTCAATGAAACCAATTTGAAAGTCTCTTTCAGCAATTTGCTTTTAATTGGAAAGCACTCCCAAATGCAAGACTGAACAATGTGGTCACTGATGTGCATTGATACTGATAAAGCATTATTTGTTAAGTCTGTGTTTAAAATTGAACATCTGACTGGAATCTGTAGCACAGTTTATTTTCACCCTTTTGCTTTTTCCGCCTGAGATGAGGTAAGCCTCAGGAGCAGTGTGAAGGCAGGCACGTGGTGGGATGCTACCTGGGAGCACAGAGACCCCAAACCACCCAAGGTGAGGTGCTAGAAGCCTACACAAACACACCAGCAACCGAGGCTGGCAGGTGACTTTCGTTCATCTCATCATCACCCCCTCTTGATGGTGGAGGCAGGGGGAAGGGAAGGTCTAAAGCTCTTTTCTTCTCCTCTAAAAACAGATGAAGCCAGGAAGCGAGTAGGTTTTGACTGCTCTGCTGAGCTGTCAGAGGGTGCTAGTGACTGAGGCTGGAGTCACACCGCTCCTCTCCTCCTCTTCCTCCTTCTGCCTTCTCCAGAATGTGTCTGACCCTCCTGTGTGCCACTCACCTGGCTAACCAGGCACATCAGTCCTCCACCGAACCAGGGAGACGATTCAGCTCAGTGAAGGACCCAGTGAGCTACTGCAAGTCAGGCCCAGGCACAGGCAGGTAGCTGAGGCTGGGAAAGGGTGGAAACACAATGTCCCCTCTCTGGCAGTGGCAAGTCACTGCAACAGCCTGAGACCTTCTGGGTTTGTTGGATAGAACAGAGA
Source organism: Astur gentilis (assembly GCF_929443795.1). NCBI lineage: Eukaryota > Metazoa > Chordata > Aves > Accipitriformes > Accipitridae > Astur > Astur gentilis. Next base: position 61,773,367 of record NC_064919.1, read on the forward strand.
GCAACAGCTAATTAACGATCTGATAGTGCTTTGGTATCACACAGCGGGTAACCTTTGCTTTCCAGGGACAACCCACAAGGCAAAAGGTTGCAAATGGAATATGTTAAAGGAGAATATTTCCCTTTGCAAGCCTCAGAGCACAATCTGGGCATTAGCCATCCATGTGTTTTGTTTTCTTCAGTATTAATATCTACAAAAAAGACTCAGAATCAATGTCCCTCTCATCCTGTATTTACGTGGCCTTCTCAAGAAAGCTGGAGAAACAAGGAGCAACTTGAAGCTACAAGTTGCAGATACCGTAAGGCAAATGCGTCCACTGAGAAATGGCATATTAACCTTGTTCTGATGTCGCATACCTTTAACAAGAGCTATCAAGTGGCACAATCTTAACTGAGCATTGGAAACAGGTCTCTTGTTCTAGCTAATGTTGTTTCTGGATTAATAGCACTCTTGAACGGGTTATCTGGCCTTTTTTAATAAATGCATAGTAATGATTCTTTTTTCTTTTTTTTGCAGTACTGCCATGGAGTATTTTTAACCCCAGTAATACATTGCTCAGTTATAATTCTAATTACACAGACAGCTAAAAGGCTACTTGATCAGTTTTTATTAGAAATTCAAGCAGTCCCTTTACTTCTCTTGTCTTCTGCAAATTTCCTTTATTAGTCCTTATCATATTCATAGGTTCCAGCACATGAAGGAGTAACTGCTCGCGTAGGTCCTGCCTGCCTGTAGTGACCGCTGTCACAGGAGCAGAAATGCTCAGCTCCTCATGGACGTACACAGCACCCAGTGAGATCTTGCTCTGTCTGACTCAGCTGCTATTACTCACTCCTCTCTGTTAAGGGATTAGTCCCACCTCTGGTTTACCACAGAGTTTTCCCACTGCTACTTACAATAACCATTTTTTATCCCACTGGTATTTGTATTTTCAACATTGACTGTTAAATAATGAAAAATAAATTGGTCTTTGATGGGGACCTTGGCAAGGGTCCAAAATCTCCCACTCTTCTTCCCTCCAGGCTGACTTAAAGAGAATGAACTCAGGGATACAAAGTGAGACCATCTTTTAACTGTAACAGTATTAGGTCTTTCAGTCCATTTATTTTTGCTGATACTTGGATAAAGTGGAAGGAGCTAGTACTTTAAGATGTATGTAGGAATTGGCATCCAATGGTACAGGATTTCATTTTTAGTAGCAAAGGTGTTTCAGATAGATACTATAGAATTAATCCAAGCTAAAGCCTGAGTTCACATCTATCAAATAAGGTAATCGCAAGGTGGGAAAATCTGTGGTCCAAAACTGTATGCTGAAATACAGCTATTCCTTGGTGGGCAAAACACAGAGAAGCCATTTTTCCCTTGTCAGGAAATTCAGGTAAGTGCATAAAGGAGGAGGATATGTGAATGGAATGGCATAGATTTGTTATCCCAGATGTTGACCCTTGGGATTCACTGGAAATATTTGTATCATTTGATAAGAGGGTGCCAGGGATAAAATGGGGCTGATGAATCACCTGCCATCCACACTGGGCAATTGTTGACCTGCTGCCAGCCTCTGTGCTGGACCAGATCTCTTCAGTACAAAACCTGGGCATGTTTCAGAGGACAGTTTCTTCCAGGCATCCATCTCCCAAGGCAGCATGGACCAGGCTGCATGGGACTAGATTACTCTGCCAAAAATCTGTCTCCAGCAGGATTTGTACCCTCAGATGTCCCTGAGACACCACCTTTGGGAGCTGTAAAACCACGTTATGATTGCAGGCCAAAATAACATGCCCACTGGTAAAACAGAAAGCAAACATGTGGCTGTAAGACCTCATCCAGCTGAGGTCAGGGAAAGGTGCTACCTCCATGTTGTCCCACCTCTGCTGTCCCCTTTATACCAGCCTTGCTGAGAATGCTGCAGCAGATGATGTCATGTGCTGAGGCATGTACGTAAAATGTGGTGGTGGGGTACCTGGCACACTCCAGAGAACTCAGTGGGTGGGCCCCAAGCTCTAGAGACCCAGGTGGCCTGCTCCATCCTGGGGGCTCCCAGACTGGGGTGGCCTCAGTGACCAAACGAAGCCACCCAGAAGTGGCCACTGCAGTCAGCAAGATGCTGCCAGCTCTTGTGGAGACAGCTGTCTCCTCAACAGGGTGGGAGATCTGAGTCACCTGCCTCACAGATCTTTTTTCTGTATCATGTTACTACTTTTTTTTTTTTCTTCTGAGCATGCCCTAGTCTGTATCTTTTGCCAGTCAGTTGGGATCCTGTGACTCAGAAGCCCATAAGATGGGTGACCTTAAAAGCTCCATATGGGCTTGTGAGACTACAGAATCTCTAATAGGGTTAAGTGTTTTACACCTGCATTGTGCTTGCAATGAATCTGAGAGTAAGAGACTTGTCTCCAGAAACAGAGCTGGTGTTTCTGTCTTTGCTGTTCTTTCCTCCCATAGTCTCTGCATATTTGTCTTGTCTCAGGCTTCACAGTCAAAAGGATGCATCAGGTGCCCCCCTAATCCTTCCTCCAAAAACACCCAGTGTCAGACGTACTGCCACTCTGGGGAGGGGCCAAGAAGAGACTGCTCCTTACTAAATCTCTCAACTGATGAATAAGTACAAATGCTGATTAAATGAAACCAATCCTGGATATTTCAGATGCCTTTTACTGCATTGGCAGAACAGGCAACGGGAATGAAAAGTGTTTTGTGTGTCTCATAAGAAAGCTCATTTCGTAAGTTCATTAATAGCAATTGTTTTCAAATTACAAAGCTTGTAGAGGTCTCTACTCAAACAGCTAAATCTTACTTAACTTCCAAAGGACATGATCATGTCAGGCTAATTTATCTTACTGAAAGACTTGATTGTGTTTTGTCCAGTACCTGGTGAAGACAAAGCCTGGGATACAAGAGCAGAGACAGCTGACTGCTGCGCCAACATTTTGAGTTCCTGAATGCAATTACTACTACTCCATATGATCAAAGCGGTTTTTTAACCAGCTGTGAATATGTTTTTACTTTAAGGAGCAAGAAAACCTCAGGTTAGTACCTAGACACTCCATATTTGTTTGAGTGCTCCTGAGTAATGGAAATAACTGTTGTTTCTTTTACTGAATTGGGGTGAATGAGCTCCAAGCCCATACAATGAGCAGTGTAAACAGTGAAGAACATTTAATAGTTGTGTTTCTTTCTAACCACCCCTCAGTGAGTTTCTTAACAAATGTGGTTGAAAGGCACACTCATGACATTTTGATCTTTGAAAGAAACAAATACTTTTTGTGCTCAGGAGAAGGAAGGGGGCTGGTATTCAGTGCATCTGGACTGTTACTTCAAATGGCTGAAAGATATTTCATGTTCAATTAGCTCTAATTTTTTTTCAATTTAAAATACTTTACTTCTAAGTTGGCGGTGCATGATATTTCAGTGCCCATTTATTGTATTAATTATTTTAGTCAGAGATGGAGTTAAAAAGCCAACACAATTCAGGGCTAAATTAAAACATTTTCAATTAGACTATAGTATAACATCGCTGTAGTTAAAAGCCCCATTTTAAAGCCACTAAGTCCCTAACTGAGTACCAGAAATTACCATTACAATAGTTCTAGAGCAAACATAGAAAAGAAATGGGACATGAATAAGGCATACCCATTAGTGATGGAAAATCAGCCATTTTGTGTTCTTTCTGACCAACACCTCATTTTCCTGTGTTGCAGACCAACCTTTGCACTTAGCAAGAAGCCCTTGGTGATGGAGAGGAGCCAGCTTTTCTGTTTCAGAATCATGCCTCTCCAAGGAAGGTAACTTGAGGGACCTACTACCTTCTGCGCCTGAAACAGATCCTAACATTAGATGCACTTTAAGGTTGAATAAAATTAGTTTATTGAACAGACAGGCAAGGCTTAAGAAATTAGGAATGGTATTTGGAGGCAGCTCCTGAGAGCTGAGAATCACTGTACTTCCCAGCTTCTTCCCAGCCTCCCTGGGTCCCTGGGAAGTTCCTGCCTGCCCTCAGGCTCCAGTCCCCCCACGATCAGCAAGGGCCCCAGAGCTGAGAGCCACTGCACCTGTCCCTGCCTTCTCCCACATGGCTACAGATGTAAATCCAAATCCTCTCCTAAGGAACATAGACATATTCTGGGGCTTTCTGCAACCATTGGCTCTGATAACTGGTCCAGCCACGTATCTGAGCTCCTGCCTAGCTGCATCACAGCAGCAGCAGCAGCAGCTGTTAGGGCAAACCATTTTGAAATCCCTTTTTTTCTGCTGAGGGAGGGCTTGACTGAGTTCATCACCCCTAACATAAACCTATGGCAGTACCAGAGATCTCATCTGGTTACTTCCCACCACCCAGCTGTATTGACACAGGTTTTCATGGGGCAGCATTGTACAGCAGAACAGAAAAATGGGGCAGGATAAATGCAACCTTTTTTTTTTCTAGCTATTGCCAGAAAAGATTGGACAGACTCAACCAAGGGGGTGCACAATGGGATGGTAATGTGTAGCTGCATGTGGAAGGTGGAAATGTTTTATGCTGGCATTGCAGCAGAGGTGTCACTGGAAGCTATGACTGTACCAGAAAGTCCTTCCAAAATTCAAATTAATCACTTTGCTGTAGGTATGACAAATCCCTCAGATCCCAGCTGACATCTTTGCATCCTCTGAACTATCAAGAACTGAGGAGGACTGAAATGAAATAACACCCTGCAAATATAATATGAGCCCAATTCTCTGTCTTTTCTTGAAGGCACCCAAATGTTCACAGCAGACTAACTGTTCATGAGTTCATAGTGTTTGGGGTTTTTTATAGCTGCCTTTTTCCTTTGGTGTTAAGACAAAAAACTAAATCAGACCAGTATTTATTGATATTCAGGCATTATCAGTCATCGAGGTATCCTTGAAATTGGTCTATTCAGTTTTAGTTCCCTAAAGAGCCAAACACAAACAAATGTGTACAGGCAGCACATGCAGCAGTGAACCTTCCCCCAAGAGAAATCATGGGAAGAGTTTTGGTAAGATGTTTGTGAGACTCCCTTGAAAAGATCATTCAAAAGGAAAATGCAAATTCCAAATAGTCATTATTCTCTTGATGAACAATTTCTGAAGCCTTTTATTATTAGGCAACTAAAGAAAAAAGAAACAAACACCCTCAGTTCCATGAAAATATCCCGAGGAAAAGCATTACAAAATTGTATTTTTGTCAACTAATTAGCTAAGACTATAACTTCACGTAATTGACTATATCACATAAGTTTTACAGCTGAAGGCATAATTTACTCATCAATTGCCTTGTGAAGCCTTTGGGTTTAGCAACTTGCACCTTAAGATAAAGGATCAGGTGGAAAATATGAAAGTTGATCAGTCAGAATCCAAAGAAAAAGGCCCAGGGCTCACATCAGGAATGCAGAGTTTTTCTCTTATTTCCCTTTTTTGGCTTCACATGAGCTTCTGCCAAGAGCTACTGAATACATCTTTCATTTTTGCTCTTTTTTTGCCAGAATCTTACAATTCTACAAAACACATTGGAAAACTGCTACATACACTCGTCAGCTAGTCTGGAAATCAGGCCTGTTTTCTTCAGGTTTAGATAGGATCTTGCACAGTAACTTTCAATTTCCACATTAGAAAAGCATTTAGAAAAATGTGCTGTATTTCTTGGGATGTAGCTGTCTCTTTAATATGAATGTCTCCAAAGAAATACATTTTTTATATAGCATAATTACATTTTATCATAGTATCTGCTTCCCAATTCCTTGCACATATTTGCTGCAGTGCTACCTCCTCTGCTGGCTGAGTGATAACTTTGTGATGGCATTGGTGAAGCAGATAAGGGTGGGGGGAAGGAGTCTCTACAATTTGGAGGTTTTAAAAATGATTATTTATGTTTCTGTTATCATACGTCTTGTATATGGGCTTCTTCTGGAAACAATTATCTTAATCACCAGAATGAGATTTCAGCTTGAATCCTGTGTGATTTATATTTCTTTTTTACCCACTGTATAGAATAATGCAGATTGTTTTCACTTTGAATAGTTATTTAAATGCTAGTAGAAGCTGGATTTTCTGTAAGGATTTCTATTATGACTAGCAAGCCTCTCAGGTATCCATAAAACTGTATAATTTTTGATTTCTCATCAACAAACAAAGACAAAAAACCTCTTCCTAACTCCGATTAGAGAAAAACCTTATCCCTCAGACACCCTGTTGTGAATGTAATTCCTGCAGATGAATTGTTTCAGCAACTGTTCTTTTTTCCTGGACACTGTTTCTATGTTTCCTGACTTTAGGGAATGGTAGCAAAGGCAGTCTTCATTTGCTCAACGGCAAATCTACCATACCTCTCCAGACCAGCCTGCAGCAGGACACAGCAAAGTTACGTGAAAGCCAGCAGTGTAGCTCAGCCTTGGTTGTCCAAAATGGCCTTGTGGGTCCTGTAGATAGATATTCAAGGTAATTTCATCATTTAAAGACATTCCTCATAACCACGGAGATGAAAGCATGGCTTAGTAAAGTTACTGTGCAAAAGGGTGGCACTGTCTGCTCTGAATGTTTGTGGTCTGCAGAGTGGTAAATGTCTCACAGTTGTCTTGCTAACAATTTTTCTTCCTGTACTAAGTCATTCTAGGTATATTTTGGTCTTGTCCAGACGATATTTTAATTAGCTCTGAGCAGATGGATAAGAACCGGAGTTTTGCCTCTGAAAAACTTTGAGAGCTCCCTGACATCTGGTGGAGGATAATGATTAAGACTCATGAGGATCTTGAAATATTTCCTCACATAGGTCTGAGTCATACTTTCAGCCCAAGAGAAGAGTGTGCTTGATATACAGAAGCTGAAGAACCGGCAAAAGAACTTTCCTGACTGCTTTCTCCTAACTTCCAGTCTTGGTTAACCTCCAACTATTTGCAGGCAGCCAGGAGGTGAGTTCTTTGAGGCAGGAGGGGAGGGCGTCCAGGCTGCTTCAGTGTGGAGCTCCTTCCCCAGTTTCTTCAAAGATCAATTCCTGCATAGACAGGAAGGACTGGTGTTGATTTGGAAATGTATCTCCTGGTATTACATTAAAGATGTACCATCCATAGCTTAATAAATGGAGGTATCTCTCGGAAGTGTCTAGAAGTACAAAATCATCTGTTTAAGATCTTTCCAAGGAAAATTAATGATGTCACCGGCTCTAGTGGAAACAGGGTAGCAAATTCGTACAATCCTGTAACCAGCTGCCAAGCTGGACTCTGGTGTCAACAACAGACACCTCTGATCACATAGAAAATAAACTGGAACTCTGTATTTGAGGACATAAAAAAGACATCTGTGAAAGAGCTGTCAAGTCAATTGCTACAGACCTGCTGCTAGTGTGCAGCTCAGAAATATAATTATGCTGTATAAAAAAAAAAAAATTTCTTTCCAGACATTCATATTAAAGTGACAGCTACAGGCCAAGAAGTACAGTATATTTTTCTAAACACTTTTTAATGCAGAAATTGAAAGCTACTGTGTGAGATCCTGTCTAAGCCTGAAGAAAGGTGGTGAGGGAAGAATCAAAACTAAGGATGAACTGAACTTAATTAATTATGAGTGAGCACAGAGGCATTTTGAATTGTGTTTTCCAGTATTTTGCTAATAATTTGTATATTAAACAATTCAGTGCAAAGTTAGGAGACTGTGTTGCTGAGTGTAATATCTGTATGTGATCCCCAGGCTGGACAGGAGGAAAGGAGATGAGGGCAAGGATCAGAACTAAGGATGAGCTGCGCAGAACTCTTGCAGAGACTGATGCACACGGATGTAACTTGACAAATCCTGCATAACCTGCTTTGACCTTGTAGCTGACCCTGCTCTGAGCAGGAGGTTGCACTAGGAACCTCTGAAGGTCCCTTCCAACTTGAATTATCCTATGATCCTATAATCAGACACAAACTACATGGATATCACTGCTGAAAAGTGGAGACCACCACATTTGTCTGAAATCAGTCACCACAATCAGTGACCACTTCACTTTTTTTATAGTTGTGATCTCTATATTTAATCTAGTGTGCAACAACACTTCTGAGTAACAGTGATGACTCCAGTGACAGCTACCTCAACAGACAGCATCTTGCTAATGTCGGAGCTGGAGTCACATTTGCATTCAAATACTGCATAACCTTATCAGTACCTGTCACGGCTTGACAGAAAAGTTTTACCACATCACACAGTTTTAGGCATGTGACTGCTTTTTAAGGATTATTTTAAGAAAGGAAGACACCTACATTTGGAACCCTCTTTGTACAATATCTTAATTTAACTTGCAATTAAAGTATGCAGCTGGGGATTTAACTAGTCATTATAAACTACAGCGGTGGCCTACCTGTCACCCACAGCCTCAAATTCACTTGTGATTGGAAGAAAGTCTCCCCTGCTGATCTTTGGTTCAAATAGACACAGCACAAATCAACATTTCCTTTGGTCTTCCTAAAAGAAGGCAGTTCCCAGCCTGAGCAGCTGGTGTTGGCTTTAAGCCAAAAAAAGGCTGAATGGATGGATTTAGGGAGAGAGTCATAAAATGACTAATCAAAACAGCAGTGCCTAACTCTCTCAATAGTCGCATGCTGCGCTGACATTTTTGGGCAGGTCAACTCTAGATGGCCCAGTTACTCTGTGGCATTCAAATCAAATCTTACAATGTGGCCCTATTAAGGCCCATCATTAATACCCATTTTTGCCAGTGCTAAAACACTTAGATGAGGCGCCAGGTGACTCTGCAAGCTCTCGAGGCGAGAACCAGTAATGAATGTATGACCTGCTGAGTAATGAGGCCATTTCTAGGTAAAGATGAATGTGTTTACTTGGGAGCAATCTTATGGTTCACTTCACCTGAAAACCTTCTCAGAAAAATGCAGATGCTGCCTTACTGGATTCCAAGGGGAAACATAATCTAAAGAACCCTCTGAGGCTCTCAATTTTAGATTTTTTTATTTCAAAGGATTTCACAGAGAAATCACTGGGGGAAAGGGCTTTGTTGACATCTTCTTGATCAGGATTTTCCAGGACGTCTATGGAGCATTCTATTAGCAAAGTTACTGAAGTCATCTTCTCAGCCATAGAAAAGAATACATAACTTGTGGGACATTACTATGTCCCATTACCATGATGGCTGAAAAGATGAGTTATAGGCCCTGATAACATCTGCACAGAGCACTGAACATTAATGACTTGCAGCTTCTTACAGCAAGGATGGATTTCAAGCTGCCCTGCCTTTTTATTTGGAAAAAAAAGAAAACAACAACAAAAAAAACCCAAACAATCTGGAGCTGCAATCGTACATAATGGAGACAAATGTTTTCAGCAAAACGTAGAACATACGGAACTGTTTGCATTGGCTCGCACAGCCTTGTACAAGGTGTGCAATGACTGGCCATGCCCTATGCATGTAGAGCATGCCTTCTTTCAGCTACTGACACCTTCGCTCAGCACTGATGTGTTCTTCCACATATTGTCATGTTGGGTTTTTGCCAGTGTCCTGCATCTGTGGGGCACTTCAGAGAAACCGATCCTTCTGATTTCTTGTGACCTGGGAGATCTTTGCACATCAGAGGCCACTGATCGTGTGAATAGCAACCTCCTTTTCCCTCCAACCTCTGCCCCAGACTTCTTTTTTCCTCCTTCAACCAGTGACTGCCAGATTTTCTGGCTATGATAGAAAATAAGAGCCTGACTATCAAATTACTCTCCCTGTTGTGACCCCATTAGAACTGCTCCAGTCCCACTTGGCCTCACAGGCCAGGGGCTGGGGTTTACACGAAGGGATGAAGCAAGCTCACATCACCTTGGAAAACCATGCTGTCAGCAGCATGTGCTTGGACTGCAGTCTACCAGCACCTAACAGGATCAAAGGCTTTCTGAACAGGAGTCAGGTATCTCAGAAGTTTCAACCACTGTAGTCAGGTATCTCAGAAGTATTTTAAGAAACACTGTGTACTTACACACTAAAGAAGTTTCTGTTTTATTTGCAGGGCAACTCTGAATGTCAGTCCTTTATGAATATTGCCACCTTTGCATACCAATTCTGCGTAGGGATAACTTAAAGAATTAAAATCCATATATGTAAATTTATACTTAAAGTGCTGTTTTGAAGAGAAGCATGCAGAACTTTCAAGATCTGCTTAAACTAGTAGGCAAAGACAGAAGACAGACACACAGTCTGTCACATGACTTCAATATATTAGCATGGGCTTTGTAGTCTGATTGGGGAGCAAATGAAAGGGTATTGCAGCTGTTGCTTGTGTTGGATGTTCTGTAAGATCTGCCTCCGAAGCTTTATCTGTGCTGTGCACTGTGTCTTGCATAAGCGATTTATATAGCGGTTGCTAGCAAGAAGGTTTATTTACAAAGCACGGTGCTAGCCCTGGTGGTGTCTGTTACCAGTCTTAGGAGTAGCTCAGCTGTGTTAGTGTGATACCTGCCCAGGTTAAATTACATTTCTGTGCATGGTCCAGGTCCAAGCACATTACAGGCAACAGCAAGAGCTAGCTCTGCCTTAAATCTGTCACTAAAGGATGAGGATTTCAGCTAAAGGTAATTAATTTTTTTCCCCAGATGATTATCTGGAGTATATGTGCACAAGACCATGCTAATTATTTAAAGCCAGTTAGTCACTGGTTATGTCTGTAATGTTTTGAGGTTAAAAAGTTAGGGCAAACTGCAGTTCTTCACTTAAAGCTGGTGTTAGTCACAGGTGAAGCACAGAGACCAGATACTTACTGAGTCCAGACACACAACCTTGCTGTGCTCGGGTCTTGGCTGCTGTCCTTCATAGCTGCTAGGTACTGCACATCACCCTACTGGTAAGATCTTGCAATCTTCAAGGAGCAACATACTTTCCTTTGAGAGACAGAGCATCTCAGCAGCCCATGTGAGTCCTCAAACACTCTCCACTGACAAAATGTATTTGCTAGAAATGCCTGAAAAATTCTCATTAATCTCAATTATACCACAATGTCTCAAGACAGCAGGTCTCAGGACAGCAGGAGGAAGAGTTAGAAGAGTATTGAAGAGTCCCCTCACATACCTTCAGTATTTGCATACAGCTATGCAGGGGGAAGGAAGGAGGAGTCTTGCTTGTGTAACTACAGAAGCTGAGGAGAAGCTGTGGGAGGCTGAAGAGCAATACAGCACAGCTGCATCAACACTAATAAATTCAAGCACACCTGGGGACAGTCCCAAGCACAATTCCCTGGGACGGCACCCTTGCACATCACACCAACCATGCCTGTGGCTCCACTGCTCCTGCGCAGCAGAGCAGGACCCTGCTGGCCACCCTTGTCCAGGAGCGGTGGGCAGCTGGCAGAGGAGCTGGTGCCTCTCAGCTCTAGCCATGGCAGAGGTGGGAGCGTGAAGGGCATGGAACCATGAGGAGCTGCTCTTCCCTTCCCTGTTTGATTTCTGCACATACAAGAGGCGGTCACAGGATTGTGCTGGGTCTGAGGCCTGGGGCCAGGCAGAACGTGGCCACTGCTGCAGCTGTGGCCTCCGCTTGCTCTGTCAGCTGCCCGTTACTGATGTGAGAGGGACTGCCTTTTCTTGCAGGCACCTTCCTGGGCACTAGTGCCAAAGCAATCGAGGAGGATCTCAGTCTTGGTGAGCAGACTTGTGCACTTTGTTGCATTTGCTGTGACCAGCCACAAAGTGATGGGGAAGGTGGCAACGTGCCCTGTGCCTCAGGCAGTTGCTACGCTAATATGCATTCCTGCTACTTCTGCTTTGCATGCCAGAGTAGCCCTGGGACACTGTCACTTGAGAGCATAACAGGTCCCCCTTCCTCTCCCCTAAAGGACATTTCTTGCCTCTGTGTAGCACTGGTTTCACCAAGGACCTACGTGACCTCAGAAGATGCCATGCCCCCTCTTCTTTCCATCAGGCAATCTCAGACACAGTTTTCATTCACCAGCTCCAGGCTTGAGGGCCTGGGTTCCCAGTTGCTGCTGATGACTTTTGAAAGAGCCAGACCCTGGCCCCAGGTATCAGCCCCAAGCAGTTCAGAGAAGGTCTTTTCCATTAGTTGTCACTGCCTGTAGTCAGGCCAGGCAGTCCATCTCCAACTCCTTCACACAACCCTGTAGGGTATCAGAAAGACTGAAGAGAGATAAAGGAACAAAGTGTTCAGGAGAAAACTTCACCACCCTGTGGCACAAAGTGGTCTGAGAAGCTTGATTATAAGGAAGAATTTTTGTGTTGTGAAATTTTCCAGATTTCTCTGAAGAGTCATTAAACAAGGGTGCATTTATCAAAGTCACAGACCTTTGCCACTGGCAGCCATCTGGCCCCTCTGAGAGTTTTAATGGCTTGAGAATATATTTATTTCTCAGTACAGTATAGCTGTTGAAATAAGTTCCTAATTCTCACCCAGATTCCTATTCAAGATTACGCAAAGAGTAAAGCAGTATTTTTATATCTCTGTCCCTGACGGCTACTCTGGTAAAAGACAAATTATTTGTTATTAAAATATCTTGAAAAATCAAGCTAGCACAGGGCATATTTTTCTCCTCTCATCTGAAAAGCTATTAGTGTGCTCCTCAGGGAAGAGGTGATTAGTTTGTATTGGCAATGTAGTAACAGAATTCTCCCCTAAGTCCTCTCATTAGGCAGAGGAAAATATAGATGTTCACCCCAGAATTATGATGCTGGGACTAGTTAATGACCAAGAAGTCATTTGAACACAGACATGACAGCAAGCAGCATTACACTTTCGTACTACAGCATTCTTGACATGAGTAGCTGGGTTATGAGCACCATTACGAGCAAGTAAACATCCATGGTGCTATGCCTCCACTGTATGTCACCAGAAGGACAGAATTACATTAACAAGTTCTGGTGTGAGGGACCCCACTTACCCCCAAGGTAAGTACCACCTACATTAGTAAGTATGGATTGAGAACAAACAATCACTGGAGCAACCTCCCCAGAGATGTGGCAGAGCCCCTGTCGCTGGAGGTTTTCAATATGAAATTGGACGGACTTCTAGATAGAAATCAGACAGACTTCTAGATAATCTCATCTAGGATCCCTTTCCCACAAAAGGTTGGACCAGGTGATCCTTTGGTATCCCTTCCAACTCGTGCTGTTCTATAATTCCATGAAAAATCCAGGAAAAGTACCTGAGAAAAAGACTGCCAAGAAATACCATTTGAAGAGAAGAGCCTGGTTAAACCAAACGTTTGGAAACAACTGGTTTGCAAGAAGAACCTCCATATGGAAAGAAACCATTGTAATAGCCTTTGAGGAAAAGAAAAAATGTGTAAGTTGAGAAGTGCTTTGAAACCATGGTCTTGGGGGAATTTTCACTGCTAACCTTCCTGCTTTCAAAACACAGATGCATTCCTGCTTACTTGTCTAGTGGACAGCAAGACAGAACTTTTGCAGGGCTCTGCTCATATAAAAGAAATGCTGATTTTTGTGGTTTATTGATGTTTGGAAAGCCAGCTAAGCAGGGTGTTGAGAAAAGAAAGACATCGTAAGTTTCACCACAATGCAGAGTGATCCCTCCAAAACACCTGCTACACCTCCCTTCTCTGGCTCTTCAGCAGCATTTTTAGAGGTGAGCTGAACCTCAGCTATGGTGTGTCCCTTCAAGAGCACAGCCTTCCTACTGATGCTTTGTGTCCTCCTTGTTATAAATATTCTTCACGATCTGTTTTAGAACTTGATGGAATATTTTGGGAAAATGATATAAATATTTCTAATGAGGATTACAGGAGGGAAATAGTTATGTCCCTCTAAGTACAATGACTCAGAAAAATTGCATTTTTCATAATAAAAGCACTAAACCCTCTAAGATTCAAATGTGTGTGTGATGTGCAAATACAAATTTACAGTTAAATGCAGAGACAAGTTCTTACAGTACCTCCACAAATACCTTTTTAAAGTTTCTACTGAAAGACCCTGTTTCAGAAGGAAAACTCTGGAACATTCTCTTCCAGGACACACCAGTCCCCAGAGGAGAAACCACAGGAAAATCATAGGGGCATAATTGGGAACAGGATATCATGTCGAACATTGCTTATTTGACACAACTTTTGTTCCGTTCCAAAGAGATGGAGGCTGTTCTGGATGTGAGGAATGAATCAGACTCAAGAGGCTGCTGAGAATGAAAAAGAGCTAAAACCCCACAATCCTAAATGTTACTTTACCCCAGAATAGAAAAGACAGTAATTTTGCAGAAAAAAGTACATACTAGATAAAAATCGTATGTATTGTCTATGTCTCAGCCCAAAGAGTTGTAAAAATTAAAAATTTGTCTTCATATCAAAACCACTAATAACCTGGACATTGAATTTCATTTGGATTTCATTTAATTATCTAATAATAAATAGTAAAAATTGAAAAATAATTGTATTTCATTTTAACCAGATTAAATCCAATTTGGCTCTTATTCAGATAATAAAGCTACTACGATCATTTTAATTCACCAGGCTGCCAGTGGAAGATCAGGTAATTCATATGGCATACTTATTAAAACAGGTCACACCTGATTTGCTCTTAATTAGAGTCTCAACGTAATGCATTGCAATATGAATAGTTACATGCATCTCTCCATGGCTATAAATGACTACAGCAGTTTTGTGATCATTATGCCAGTTAATTGATAATACACATAACAGAATTTCTCAAGAAATATGAGTCAGCTGAACAGAGCTGCCAGTTTAATTAACTGGGTGATGAGGTTTCTTCCTACCTTCCCTCACAAAACTGTCTCTGGGGTTTTTTTGCCACAATGACCCAGATAAAAAAGGACTACATTTGCAAGAAAAACTCCTTTAAAGAGAGCCCTTTAGTTGTCACCGATTTGTTTACAATGTGTCACAAATTCACACCTGCACACCATTCAATATTTCTGTGTTCCTTTTGATTCTCCATTAAAACGAAAACCTAAAAATTATGCAACCTGTAGCATGACCATAATGGGGGCAAGTGGGAAAACTGCAACTTGCACAGCCAATATTTAAGTACTGCAGATCAAATAGGTGTAACACTCACATGTTCTCCCAGTGTGATCAGTCATGAAGAGGTGGACACACTTCTCTACCCATCATTTTTATCACGTGATAACGAAGTCACAGGCAGCTTTCTTGCTTTTGAGCCACCTGCTTCTACATTGGCCTGTGTGACTGTCTCTCTTTCTGTAACAACCACAGACATCTTGATACCTGGGGCATGCTACAGGCAGAGAAAAGCCCTGTACACAGTGTGTAGGCAAACCACACATGTCTATGTAACTGCCCAACCCTTGTTAATTTAAGGTTTGCAGAGGCCAGGGTGAGGAGTAGGAGGAGCATCAGCTGGGCTGGTACAGAAGTGCAGGTGGAGCAGATGGAAGTGGGACTGCACATGGGTACCTGGAAAGAGCAGAGTGGGAAGACACGTTACTTGGGTGCAAGCATACCATAGGCATTTGACACCGAAAGAGCATACCCCAAGAAAGGAAAGAACAATCTCTCCTGCTGCTGCACTGACGAGGAGGCATGCACGACAAGCTAACAAATCCACCACGATGGTCATGCTAGTGGCATCCTCGTTAGACGAGGCTGTAGCATCTCAGAGAGGGTTAGCTGCAATAATTTTGGCACCATTAAGAGCAGATGTTCTTCCTTCTGGGATCTCCAGCCTGAACCCCTGGTATTGAGCTCCTCTCTCTTCAGAGAATAGCCTACATTTACTACTCTGACTCTTGCCTGCATTAATCTATTTTTGCCTTTGCAACTGAGCAAAATTGTCAGAGTTTGTTTGAAATGACTAAGCGAAGATGGCAGACATTTGGCAGCTTTATGCCACTGGAAAAAAGTTGAATAGCCTTTATAAAACACGGAACCAGAGTTAGAATCTAAGCCAAGGTGTTTAGGTTGGTGCTACCTCTGTGACCTGTCCCTGCTGGCAGGTGGACTCACAGCAACAGGTCTGTATGTGTATGTGCTGTTTGAGGAGCTGCTCAGGGGGTAACAAGAAAATGCAGGCAATGCTGTCCTTTGTACAGCAAGAAAGAGGCATCCATATTTATTCCTCTGCAGTTAACATCAATTAGAAGTTCAGAGAAGAGCATTCCAACTTTGGAGCAACTTGGGTGCCTGTGTTAAGGTGTCTGTCCACTTTACAGCACTGGAGATACAGATATTTCCCAGCAGCAGCGATTCCTAAGGAGAAGGGTACGAAGAAGCTGACTGTCTCTTAGACGCAGGTGACTCACTCTCTCCAGGGTACCAATTGCGACAGAGGCAACAGGCAAGCCTTGCTCTGTTACTGTGCTGGCGGCCCTTAGATCAGACCATCTCAAGGGACAGCAACAAGCTGTTTTCGGTGGCTGACTCCAGCACCAGTTGATTGAACAAAGGTAAGATTTGCTATTTTTTTGCATGTGCTGCTTTTGCCCAGCTCTTTAAGAAAACTTCAGTGAGATTGAGGAGCATAAGGCAGGCTTCCACCACTCATCAAGTCAACTTTATAGCCCTGTTTGTGTGCTTCTATATTGATAACTCGCTTGTGTGCCCAAGCCCAAATTGCATGGAGAGAGGACGAAAATCAGGTTAGAAACCTAGCATTTTGCCTAGTTCAGCAGTTTTCAGGACTGTTTCCCGGCATTTAAAAAACCACAATACTTAAATGCCATCTAGTGGTAAAAGCTACTTTCTTTTTACATTTCTGCTTTACCGAGAAACACAACTGGTAAAGGCACACTGTGCAAAGTCATGGTTAGACCTATTTGGATTTTTTGTGTTTCTTTCACGTTCCTATCCTCGAATGTCATAAGGTCAGAAGCACCAGGAATATTGGAAATACATTCACAGGACTTAAGCTCTGCAGTGCTGTGTACTGTGGTGTCCCACTTTCAAGTGTCTCAACATGGGAGGAGGATCCCTAGTTGCAAATGAGGAGACTGTTCTTGCAGTAGGACAACAGGTGTGTCTCCTACATGCAGTAGGTCTACGTGTCAACCCAGAAGCCTCAGGATGCTGGGAGGGGAGATGGCTACACATTATGCAAGAATAAAATGAACGTCACATGCAGAAACTTTAAAGCCAAGATATGCTTTATGGTATCTTAAAACTGGTTCAAAGATGCTGCAAGACTGTAGCAAGCAGTGCCAAGCAAAACACCAAGATGTAGTTCACTGATTCTATTTAAAAACCCTGGGCTGGCTCAAAACAAGCTGTCAACATTGGCTAAAACAGTCTGCATAGCATGAATTCCAATTAAAATTACTGACTTCTTGGTAGTACCTTGCAGTCTTTTGCAAACACTTCCAGGTCCCACTTGACAAAAAGCCTGTGCCCCAATGTCCTCAGTACCTACCAGAAGAGAGATCACAGACCAGCTGCCTCCTGTTTGAATACACGTTGCTTTGGGGCTGCATTTCTGCAGAAACACTCCTCATGTCTCTGAGAGGATGCTGCTGGGACCCCTGGCCAGCCCAAGACCAGATCAAGGCTGGGCCACTTTGCTGCCCAAACTTTGAGGAACCAGATGGAGTCCTCTGGCATGACACAGACATACTGTCCTCCTGTACTTTCAAATCCACATTACAGAAGAGGAGCCTTTAATCCATCCCCAGGCAATTTGCCTCCTCCGAAGCAGCGCCATGGCAAGCGGTAGACAATGTGATCCCAGTGGATGCACTAAGGTCAAACACTTATTCTCCAAGCAGTGCCACTACAGCCAATGCCCCCACCATTAAGAAAGCTTAGGAAAACACCAGAGAGACTCGATCAGGTTTAGAGGTGTCTATTTTTCAAGCAATGTACATGCATATGAAAAGGACGGTGGTGGGAGAGCAGAACAAGTCCAGCTCTGGATTCCTTGCTGAAAAGAGCTGCAGCCTAATCTGCTGCAACTGGTTTTCTCTTTCATTTCTTTTCCCTGTAGTTGAGTCCTCTTTAAGACATATGCATAGGTGGTGGCATGTACAGTAGTGTTACTATTACTAAAGTAGGTTGTCCAGGCACTGAACTTGGCATATGTCATTGCCTGATCAAATGTGATACGCTGATGAAAGAATCATTAAGCTCCAGGAAGACTTCTGAGGATTTCCCTGTGAAAAGGCAGAGCTCAAGGCATGTTATCACCACCTGAACAACATTTTGGAGAATCTCCATATCATTGGCTAGAAACAAGTATCAGTCAGGCTGTCATCACCACTTCCTAAGAAACCCAAAACCAGAAAAGAACAGCCAGAGGTCTACCACCTGCAAAGCAGTGGAGCTGGCTCCAGCAACCCACATGGAGAAGACGCACAAGGGTACAGGATAATGAGCACCAAGCCTACAAATTGCATGAAATTAGGAATCGCTATGTTTAAGCTCACTTTTACGACAGAGAACAGTTGCATTGCCACACACATGAAATCACATTCACAGAAGCCTTTAACATCTCAGAGGTGGGACAAAGCAATTGCCTCAGTCAAAAGAGGCACTTTTGATGAGGCACATGACCCTCTACTGAAGCACCAAGCAAAAGCATAGAGACCCATTTCGCTTCAGAGATTCCCTCATTTTCTTAATCCAAAGCAGCGCAGGGCACAGTCAGGGCAGCTAATTTGATGTTACACATAAAGTGACAGCTACTGCAGGCAAGCAGGTTGTATCTGGATGAGCGAACAGAACGCGTGGAGGGACAGAAAGCTGAGCAAAGCAGCCAAGCTGTGAGAGAGCAGTGGGAGGTCCATGGTTCACTGGCAAAGGCAGATTGTTTGAGACATGCAGTGGCAGACAGCAAAAGAGGGCCAAGCAGGTCAATTTTCAAAACTCACTGTAGAGAAAGATGGAAATGCCCTAATGATTTGCTGCTGTAAAAGGACTGTGGTTTGACCAGGCCATGAAGACTGTGATGGCAAAGATGGCTTCAAGCACTCCTCCACCTCCTTCATTTCTTTGTGCTGCCCCTCAGGAGAAGGGGAAACTTGGAAAGGAGGAAACTGGAAACAGTCACAGATGATTGTTTCTCGAAATAAGCATTCGGTGATTGAGTTAAGTATTCTTTATTGCAGCGCTGGAAGCACAGGGGATCGCTTCTCCAAACGTGCTTCCCGGCTGGGACTAATTGTATAGGTTAAATATATGTCTTACATACATATTCATAGAATTTCCGAGAAATAATATACATATTCATTGATTTTCCGAGAAGTCATTAGCATATGTAAATGTCCTTTACACATGCGCATTGAAGGTCTTCGGTGGTCTTCTGGAGTCCTCTGGTGGTCTTCCATAGTCTTCCTCACTTGTCCACTGTTTGACCCTTGTTGTATGAGTTTGCGCAGTACGATCCCCTTCTGGACCCCACAAACAACTTCTCTGCTTATCACCTAGCTTTTGGCTCAGTCATCACAAGAGGCAGAACATATTTTCTCATCAAACAGAATACCTCCTCAAACAGGGCATGTTATCTTTACAGACACAGGAATCTTGTGCTTTATGTCCTTGGCTTGTCTACGTAAATCAACTTATGCAGACAGTCGTTAACCTTCTAACAAATTCCTGAGTCTTTTATTTGGCAATACACTGAGTCTAAACATACGTTCTATTTCTACATCTGCTAGGCCTAGTGTCATTCCCTGCATCGATTCCCCCCTTTTCTTTATGCTTAGGCGGATTCTTCCGCCTGTCACAGATTTTATGTGTGTATTTAAGCTTCATCAAGCTCCATTTGAGCCAAGTAATACCTTCATTATCATCATGATTTGGAGAATCGCAGAGTTGTGGGCCCTTTAGGGACGACTGTCCATGGTTTCTCGGGTGCTTTCTTCACTCTCAAATAGTGGATCCAGGCAGGCTGTTCTTTGATCCTGATAGCAGTGAAGGTATTCAGTAAGACTTGATAAGGTCCTTCCCACTTCTCCTCCAAGGGTTGTCCTGAAAAAGTCTTTATATACACATAATCACCTGGTTTAAAGGAATGAATCGGTTGATCTAATCCTCTAACTCTAGCTCCCAAAACTTGTTTATTTTCTCTAGTTGCTTTTGGAGGGAGATCACATCATTATATATATCCCGTACCTTGCTGGGTTATGTCCTCCCCTGTAAACTGAAACAAGTATGGTCTCCCATACAGTATTTCAAATGGACTTAGATTCTCCTTCGTTTTTGGTTTCACCCTCAATCTAAGCAGTGCTAAGGGGAGAGACTGGGGCCATGTTAAGTTAGTTTCTTGACTGATTTTTGCTATTTGTTGTTTGATCAAATGATTCATTTTTTCCACTTGCCCACTTGCCTGAGGTCTATATGGGGTATGCAATTGCCAATTTATTTTTAGGATCGTACTTACTTGTTGTACTATTTTGGCGCAAAAATGAGAACCCTGATCAGAGGATATCATGGCAGGAATTCCAAAACGAGGAATAATTTAATTCAATAATATTTTAGTTACTTCTCTCGCCTTGTTCGTTCGGCAAGGGAAGGCTTCTGGCTAGCCGGAAAAGGTGTCAGTCATAACTAATAGTTATCGATACCCCCCTTTTCTATAGAGCTCTGAAAAATCAATCTGCCACTGTTGTCCTGGATAATTTCCTCTGCCGATCGTTCCCGATTTTACTTTGTTGGTCACATTGGGGTTATTACGTAGGCAGGTTTCACATTGTTGGGACACCTGCTTCACTATAGTATATAAATTTCGTCCTATCGGTTTCTGATTTAAGCTCTTATACAAGGCATCTGACCCCCAATGTGTTTTATTATGTTCAATTAAAACTGTAGGCCATAATAAGTTAGATGGTATTATGACCCAACCATCCGCTATATGGACTCACCCATTCTCTTCCATTTTACCTTTTAAATCTTTAATTAACTTCAAATCTTCCTTTGAGTAGATTGGTTTTTGATTTGTACTTACAGTTTGGATTTTACCATCTGGTATTAAGGATAAAACCTTTTCTCCTGACTCCGCCACTCTCCTGGCTTCATAATCAGCCGGACGATTTCCAATTTCTGAGTCAGTATTTCCTTTCTGATGTCCTCAGCAATGCATAATGGCCACTTTCTCTGATTGTTGTACAGCTTCTAATAGTCTTAGGATTTCTTCTGCGTGTTTTACTTGTTTTCCTTAGGCAGTCAATAGTCCTCGCTCTTTCCAAATATCCCCGTGAGCATGTAGTACACCAAACGCATATTTAGAGTCCGTCCAGATGTTTATCCTTTTCCCTTTTGCTAACTCTAATGCCCAAGTTAGAGCAATTATTTCTGTTTTTTGGGCCGAAGTTCCCGGGGGTAACGGTTGCGATTTGATTACCTGTTGAGTTGTTGTAATGGCATACCCAGCCTTACGTTGTCCTTGTTGCAGGAAACTGCTCCCGTCTGAATACCAGGAGTCCTCTGCATCCTCCAAAGGTTCTTCCTTGAGGTCTGGTCGGCTTGAATAAGTGGCTTCCATGGTTTCAATACAATCATGTATCACTGGCTCATCTAGGGTCCCACTGAGGAAAGAGGCTGGATTGACAATATTAGTAACCACAATTTCTATATCAACTTGTTCTACCAATATTGCTTGATATTTCAGAAATCTTTGAGGTGAGAGCCAATGGCTCCCTTTCTGTTCCAGGACTGTTGATACCGTGTGGGAGACTAGTACTGTTATTTTCTGGCCCATAGTGAACTTTCAGGCTTCTTGAATATTAATCACAACTGCTGCTACAGCTCGAAGGCAGCTCGGCCAGCCTTTGCTTACTTCATCTAATTGTTTAGAGAAATAAGCCACTGCTCATTTGTAGGGACCGTGTCTCTGTGCCAGGACTCCTAAAGCAATTTCTCATAGGAGAACAACCAAAATGGTTTGGAGACATTCGGTAACCCTAGGGCAGGGGCCCTCATTAGTTCTTGTTTAAGGCTGCTTAAATGCATTTCGTGCTTCACCTGTCCAGACCAATTTCGACTGATTTCCTTTTATCAGTTTGTACAGAGGTTTGACTAACAATCCATAATTGTATATCCAAAGCCGGCGCCAACCTGTCATTCCCAGAAAAGTCTGCAACTCCTTTACCGTCTGTGGTTCTGGAGTCCGACAGATGGCCTCTTTCCATTCAGGTCCAAGTTCCCATTGTCCTCCGGAGATTTCCAGTCCTAGGTAGGTCACGTGTTGTTGGACTAGCTGGGCTTTCTGTTGAGAAACTCGATATCCATTTAAACCCAAGAAATTAAAAAGATTTACAGTCCACCGAATACAATCTGCCCGAATTTCTGTAGCTATTAGGAGATCACCTACATATTGCAACAAGACTCCCTCTTGGCTGGGCGGTTCCCAAGTTTCGAGCTCCTTTGCCAATTGATTCCCAAAAACGGTAGGGCTATTTTTAAAACCCTGAAGTAATACTGTCCATGTTAATTGAGTTTTTCTTCCTGACTCTGGATTTTCCCATTCAAAAGCAAATAAATTTTGGCTCTCGGTGCCTAGGGTCAGGCAAAAAAAGGCATCCTTCAAATCCAGTACGGTAAACCAAACTTGATTATCTTTTAATTTTATTAGTAAAGTATACGGATTTGCTACCACAGGATGTATATCCTCAGTAACTTTGTTTATTGCTCTCAAATCCTGAACTAGCCTGTAACTCTCTCCGTCAGCTTTCTTAACTGGTAATATTGGAGTATTATATTCTGATTCACATTCTATCAATAGACCATATAGTAGAAACTTGTCTATTATTGGTTTTATCCCTTTTCTGTCTTCTAATTTCAAAGGATACTGTTTAATTTTGACAGGTTCCTTTCCACCCTTTAATCTTATCACTATTGGTGCTGCATTCTTTGCTCTTCCCGGGACTTCAGAGGCCCACACCCCAGGATATACTTGATTTACAATCTCCAGAGGAGTATTCGTATCGCATTTCACTTTGGCTTGTAACAGAGCTATACTTAGGACATCAATCAATTGGTTTTCCTTAATTCTCAAGGCCATATTTCCTTTATCAAAGGTGATTTTTGCATCTAGGTGTTCTAATAGATCTCGTCCCAATAGAGACTGTGGGGACTCTGATAAATACAAAAATTTATGTATTCCAATTTGTTTACCTAATTTGCATTTGAGTGGTTTTAAAAAGTATGCTCTTGTTTGTCGTCCAGTAGCCCCTCTTGCTGTTACAAATTCGGTGTCCTCTGGTATTAACTTTTGATTTAACACTGAGTATGCTGTCCCTGTACCTATTAAAAAGTCTATTTCTTGCTGCCCCTCCCTAGCTTAATTTTAACCAGAGGGTCCGCTAGGATGGATTCCTCCGGTTCCCTTCATGCTTCGGAGGTAACATTGGCAACGACAGCACGATTCTCTAATTTAGGGCACTCTCCTTTCCAATGACCCGTTTCTTTGCAATAGGCACATTGATCTGATTTTAAAGGCTGTAGGGCACCCCTTCGATTCCCGTTTCCTCGACGTCTCCCGCGGAGTGAGTTGCCTTGTCGTCCTAGTGCTGTCACAGTGCTATGGCAATTGCTGTCCCCAGTTTCTGTTTCTCATCCCTTTCCCTGTTCCCATATACTCTCCAGGCTTCCTCTATTAATTTCTCTAAGTCTCTAATATCCGGCTCCTTTAATTTTTGGAGCTTTCTTCTTATGTCCTCTGAGGATTGCCCAAGAAATAAGGATACTAATTGCTGTCTCCCCACATCAGATGAGGGGTCTAAAGTGGTAAATTTTCACATGGCTGCTCTTAACCGATCCAAAAATTCCACTGGGGTCTCGGTCTGACCCTGTTTTATGGCATACAGATTCGACCAATTAACTGCTTTTGGTATTGCATTTTCAATACGTAATTTTATCCATTCTTGATATCTCTTCAAAAGCCAATATTCAGTATTGTCATTCGGGTCCCAACTGGGATCCGTCCTGGGCACATGATTATCTACTGTGCCTGGTAAGGTTCCAGCAGTGATTTGAACCTGAACCTGTGTTCGAGCTGTTCTTATTACTAGTTGTTTTTCGGTCTCGGTTAGAACATCCAACATTAAATCTATGTCTTTCCAATCTGGGTCCTGATTTTTAAAAATCAGTTCAAATCTTTTAGCAATCCCTTCAGGATCATCACAGTATCCTTTTACCACTTCTCTCCAAGAATCCAAATCATTCATGGTGAAAGGTATTTTAATTCTAGTGGGGCCCGCCGTTCCCGTTGCTTGTCTTAAGGGGGCCAGAAGCACCGGTCTTGTCTTACTCCAAGTACGAGCTGTAATCAGAGTAGAACCCCGGTCTTCGGAGTCCTGTTCGGTGTTACCATTACCCACACTCGCCCCTGCCCCTTCTCCTTCTCCTTCAGGAGATCCTTCCATTACTGCCGGGACTGGGGGTGGTAATGGTGGGGAAACAAAATCCTCCATTCTCTCCTCAATTTCTCTTAGTTCTAAACACCTCTGCCCTATGTTACAGGCTGAGCAACATCTCTTCAGTTTCTCAGAATCTCTTTTTTCCTTTTCCATTGCTAGCAAAAGTGGGTCTTGCGGGGCTATATTAACGCCGCACTCTCTTTGCCACTCTGGATGGTTTCTCAAAGTGAAAAACATATCTGCATACATGACTTCATCCTATTTTCCCTCCCACCTTAGAAATAACATCAGTTGTAGCAATGTGTTATAATTCAAAGTTCCATTAAAAGGCCACACTTCACTACAGTCCAGTTTATATAAAGGCCACCACTGATTACAGTATTTAATTAAGGTCTTTTTGTCTACACTTTTACCTGGAGGTCCCCCGATTTCCTTCCAATGTGCCAGGATAGAGCCTAAGGGGCTCTTTTTCAATATTCCACCGCTCTGTTTACCTCCCATTTTACGTACTCTGATTTCTATCTTTCCAACCACAAATTATTTCCACTATATACGTAGCTCTCTCCCTCTTGTCTCAGGAAGTCCAAACCCGACACTTATGGCATTCAATATCCTTTCCACAATCTATTTTCAACCTTTGTTTACACCACACACACTCTAGGATATATATAGGTTTACACTCATTTCTCAGATGCAAAAGACACCATTCATATACCCACATTTATATAACACCACCAAATAGGGAACTTCTTACAACACCACCACCACAGGATAAGTAAATCAAAAATCAAGCTCAAACTTATAACTATAATAATAATGTACAAGTTCACGTCCCAAATCATCAGTGAGTCAGTCACACCTCATTCATCTCCGGCCGTACCTCCTACGAAACGGGCACAGATGAGGACCACATCCTCTGCGGGGTAGGAGAATGAGGGAGCAGGGAGAGCAACCCCAGAGCCATGCATGCTGGGCTGGCACATCCCCCTGCAACTCTTGGTTGTTCCTGCATGGTGTCAGCCTGGGGAAAGAATAGGCAGATAGACCTCTGTGTCTTCACCCTTCCTACCCCTCCAGGCCCTCCCTGCAGGTTTTGGGCTCCTGTATTTCACTCACGCAGCATGCACAGTGGCATTTTCCTTCATGCAGATTTGGGGTTGTGATAGCTGTGTGCCCTTTGTGTTGTGGTTTAAGCCCAGCCAGCAACAAAGCATGATAAAGTTGCTCGCTCGCTCCTCCCCACTCCAGCCCTGGTGGGTTGAGGAGGAGAAAATATAAAGAAATGCTCATGGGTCAAGACAAGAATGGGGAGGGGTCACTCACCACTTATGGTCAAGGGCAAAAAGACTCAACTCAGGGAAAAAACAAAATCGATTTAATTTACTACCAATCAAATCAAAACAAGGATAATGAGAAATAAAACCAAATCTTAAAATACTTTCCCCCCATGCCCCATTCCTCCCCAGCTCAACTCCACTCCCGATTTTCTCTACCTTCTCCCCCACAGTGACACAGGGGGACAGGGAATAGGGGCTGTGGTCAGTTCATCACACCTTGTCTCTGCTGCTCCTTCCTCCTCAGGGGGAGGACTCCTCACTCTTCCCCTGCTCCACCGTGGGGTCCCTCCCACGGGAGACAGTCCTTCACAAACTTCTCCAGCACGGATCCTTCCCACAGGCTGCAGTTCTTCACGAACTTCTCTGGCATGGGTCCTTCCCGTGGGCCGATCTTCAGTCACAGACTGCTCCAGCACGGGCTTTCCCATGGAGTCAAGACCATCTTGGGGGGGCATCCCCCTGCTCTGGCATGGGCTGCTCTATGGGCTGCAGGTGGGCATCTGCTCCCCCGCTCCCCTCCATGGGCTGGGGGGGGGGGGGGGGGGGGCGGGGACAGCCTGCTGTCTCACCATGCGTTGCAGGGGCATCCCCTCCTCCAATGCATCTCCTCCCCCTCCTTCTTCTTCACTGACCTTTGTATCTGCATAGGTGTTTCTCTCACATTCCAATCCCCTCCCCTCCTGCAGATTCTCCTCCTCAAATACGTTCTCCCAGAGGCACTTCCACTGTCGCTGATTGGGTCGGCCTTGGCCAGTGACAGGTCCAACTTGGAGCCAGGGAAGCTTCTAGCAGCTTCTCACAGGAGTCACCCCTCCAGCCCTTCCCTGGCTACCAAAACCCACCACACAAACCCAAAACAGGTGGCAAACTCACCTGTGAATGAAGTCTTCTTTAATACAGAAGGTACAGGAACCAGGCACCTGTTTTCCGTTTACCTGGACTGGGATCCCACCTACATTTGCAAGTGTAACTACCCCATCCCAGAGGAGCAAGGGGTATGGACCAGGCAGCTGCAACAGCAGCTCATCAGTCCATGTCAAGGGCTCACCAAGAACATGAGCAGCAAAGGGGCACATTCAGAGGCACTGACAGATTGGCTTTATCATGAGATCAAAGAAGAGCAGAACTGAGACCTTAGACCTGTGGCTAAACCATTCACCTATTAAGAGATCTGTCTGCAAGTTGGTTGCTTGTGGGGACTGCTGCCACCTCCTTCTTCTTCAAACAACACCACTGCAAACAGATGCAAATCACACTCTGCATACCCCATTCCTCCACCTGGTCTGCTGCTATTCCCATCTATTGCTTCCTGACAGCAAGGCACAGTGGAACAATAGCCTGTGGTGACAGCCAAAGCACCCCAACATGTTTCCGCAGCTAGCAGTGGTGTGCATCTCCTCCACCCCTTCCATTTTGATCCGCTGCAAACCTTTAGGAACACACACTACTTGAAGTGCTGGCATCATTTCTCATCCTCTTTTCAACGCTTAAGCTTTATAATTCATTATTTTTACAATGAAATACATGACTTGCTCATCAACAGCCTGAGATGAGGCCAATCTTTTAATAAGAAGATAGTGTGATTCCCTGAACTTAATACAACCTAATACAAGACAGTGGATGAAATCTCTGTTTTTTCGGAAAGTATCTTCCTCCAGCTCAGGTCCTTTTTTACTTATACACATTAAGTGAAACCATCTTGGTACAAACAAAAGCATTACCTGAAATGAAACACTAATTCTCAGCCAATAAGACATACCATTCTGATGGGAAACGATGGAGGAGCAAAACTGAGGTCTGAAATTGTGTTTTTTGTTTTAACATCTCTCAGGACCTACAGTCCACACTAGAGCTTTATCCCCTTTTACAAAATGCTTTAAAGACAACAAGCTACATACGCTTTTTGCCCATTTCCTTTTCGTTGGAATATGAATAGATGTAGATTTGCCTCTTGCCTGCTCACGTAGGCCACCATCTGGAGTTCACGCATTTGGTTCTGTCAGTTTCTGGTCAGAATGGTACTTAATCAGCTGCATTTGAGGGCGAGACCTGATTGCCTTTGCAGTAAAAAGTAGTGTTCATGCTAAAATAACAGTGCAACATACTATGATTTACAAGTTCACATGTCTTTGCACTTATTATTTATTGGAAATGGGTCATTATTTCAGTGTCTGAAAGAAGTGAATAAAGGTAACACTACCTCAGCTTCTAACTCATAGGCTGAACGTGTTGTATTATCTGCTCTCCACAAGAGCTACACAAGGTTCAGGCTTGCTTGCGTTGATTGAGGTCTAGCCTGGAACCTATTGTAGTCCTATGTTGCTACCAAGCTTTAGTAAGTAATGGCATGAGGCCATTGTGCCTAGATAGAAGTGCCTAGATAGATTTCAGAAGTGCCTAGATAGATTGCAATGGCAAAAATAATCACTTATTTGATGGTGAGACAGAAGTTCTACAGGCAGTAAGCCACCCCCTTGTATTCAGCAGCCAAAAAGCAGAAGCATGGCTACAACTCTGTGGCCTGCAGCATGACACACTGCAAACTTTAAAGCCCTCATCTCTTTGGAGACTCCTTCAGCATAGCAAGGACCAGCAGTCAAAGAAAGGCCTAAATAAGAGAAAAGGTTATATAACATATCACCATATATGAAACATATATATGAAATACCTCTTATACATATATATGGAATGTATACATTACTTCAAGTAGTCATGCAAACACTTCCTCTAAAGGTGGTGCGTCATTCAGGACACATCTGCTAGCAGGAGTCGAAGTCCATGTGTGCAAAACATTTACTATTGTCAGGTCTAAAAACTATTAGGTGATGACCTGCTATGATGTGCTTCTTGTTTCTGGAACAAGACACAAAACTGACAAAGGATATCACATTTACGGTTTGTTAACAACTGAGAAGCATTGTGGTCATCAGAGACAAAGCACACAGGAAACAGATGCCTGCGAGGTGAAGGTTTGAAAATTATAATATTGAGATGAGGCTGCAAGGAAAACCCAAGAACCCCCTGCAGCTGCCTCTAGAGATCCCAGCAACAGAAATTTACACAGGACTGCAACACTGCAATTCTCAGCACAGCAATACTCTCCAAACATTGCAATTTCTACCCAGGATATGAAGTGGTTTGTCACAGTACAGGCTAAGAAATCTCAAGCAAAAACAACCCTCCCTCCCCCACCCAAAAAATAAACCAAGCAAAACCACACAGTACTTCTGTGGAATAGCACACATGCTAGAATTACTTTTCACTCTATCGTGTGTCACAGGTGAAACCCTGTAGTAGGCCCACAGCAAATAGCTCTCCCTGGCACGACCAAGTGCAGATGCCCGTGGAGGCCGCTAGCAGACTTCGAGCACTTCCAGCCCCAAGACAACCCCCTGCAGGCCCTGACCTTAACACCCCGGCTCTCTTTGGGGGTTTCGAGTCACCCCTCAGCTTCTCTCCGACGCTGCCTCCCTAGCCCCCAGATGAAGATTCACCACCCCACCCCCACAGAGTTTCCCGCCCGCAGCTGGTTTTAGCGGACCTGGGCCCCGCCCGCCCCAGCGCGTCGCCTGGCAACCGCACGCTGGTTCCCAAGCGCATGCGCACTCACACCCCCCCCTGCCAGTCACTTCCGGCTTCTCCTGGTGCCTTCCGGGTTGTGCAGGGTTCCCGCCGCGCGCCGCGGGGAAACTTTTCCTGCTGCAGCGGCGCCGCCGGCTGAAGCGGGCGGACGTCGCGCGCGCGCGCGCGCCCTCGCCACTGCTGCCCTCGCCCCCGGCCGGGCGCCATGGCCGGGGCCAGCGGGCGGGGCCGCGGCCGCCGCTTTGTCCCAGGCGCCGGGTGGCGGCCGGCGGGTGGGCGCTGAGGAGCGGGCGGGCGGGCAAGCAAGCAAGCAAGCAAGCATGGCTTCCCCGCCCGGCGGCGAGCAGCGGGCTCTGGGGGAGCGGGTGGCGGCGCTGGAGGCGGACCTGGCCGCCTGCCGCGGGCAGCTGGAGCGGGCGCAGCGCCGGTTGCGCCGCACCGAGCGCCTCTACCGCGAGGCGCGGGAGGACAGCGAGGCGCTGAGGAGACAGGTAGGCCCCCCCCCGCCCCGGGAACCGCCTCTCCCCACCCTCTCTTCCCCCTCCGGGCCGGGCGGCACCCGGCCGCAGCCCTCTCGGGCATCCCCGCTGCCGTCACCCCCGACAGGGCACCCCCTCACTCCCCCCCCGCCCCGTCCCGACCGGGCTGAGCTCATGGGGCAGGTGGGCGCCGTGAGGCCGCCAGCAGGCTCCCCTGGCCTGCGGGACTTCAGCGACCGGAGAAAGTGCTGCTGCTGCTGCTGCTGGCTCGAGTTTGCTGTCCTGTTTGGCTCGACGGGCTGAGGGGGGCTGGGCTGGGGCGGGCTGGGGGGGGAGAACGGTAACGTCTTCTCAGCCGCAAAGCGGGTTTCGCAGTCTGAAGGAAAAACTACATTGAGAGGAAGGAAAGAAGCTTAATAAACAAGGTGAGGTAAAGGAAGCGTGGAAGAAGTGTCCCACGGATGCTCATGGCAGAATAGGGAAGTTTCATAAATGCCACAGCTTGTCACCACAGAACCAGTGGTTACTGCTTGAAACCCAACTTTTCAGGGCGGGCATCTTAAAAATAACCTCGGCTAAGTATTTTGTTTTTCTCCCAAGTGCTTGCCTTTATTATTATACCCTTCATGAGCAGGAGTTGTTTTTCATCATTTGAAACACCTATGATGCCATTATGCTGTGTTTGAACTGTAGAATGTAAAATAGGCTGATACTCTTTTCTGACGTAGGTCCCTAAAGTGCAGCGTTGTGTTCTGTAACATGCTGTTCTTCTTTCAGGTTGAAGAGCTTACTGAGGAAATCCACAATAGAAAGGAGAAAGATACATCTAGCGTAGAAGTCCAGACAGAGGACTATGCTGCATGGTCACAAGCAGGTAGAGAGGGTGGTGGTTGCTTAAACAGGCATCTAGAACAGTACCTTGTTTTGATGTTTTTTTAAATACAAAATACGTTTCAAGTCTGTATCCTTAGCTGCATTAAATTTAGTAACCTGACATTATCTTTTGGACCATTTCCTACATATTCAAGCCGTTCCTTTTAGAACAGGATAAAATGTAGCATGGACTGCAGCAGAATTCATGCCATACTATTCTGTTACATAGTAATCTCATACATTACACACGCATATGTTTTACCAATTTTTAAAGTACATTAAAACAAGACATAATTTGTTCAGTAGTAGTAGAATAAGTTCAAAGCAGAGGCACTACCTAATAATTGATTTTCATTAGACTACTTACATGCATAAATTTCCAGTTTAAGATTTGGATTCTTAATCTGCATTGTGCAAAATATTGCTTTGCTAATTTATGCATCTGCATCTCCCCCCACCCCCGCAGATTATTACTACTATGAAGATTATTACAATCACACTGATACTCAAGATCATGCTTCTCAACTGCCAGTACAGCACAATCATGGGACTGAAGGCACTGAGCATAATTCCACAGAGGAATTGCAGACTGGTGTTAATATTCCTTTAAGGATGGATAGCAGCAAAGTTGCTGAAGGTGGAGAAGAGGAAAATTTTGTCCAGAATTCACAGGTTATAGAACTGTTTGGGGTTTTACCAATTTCACAGTCAGCAGTCTATTAGTATTTTATTTCATTTAAAAGATATGCTTTTGGTTTTGCTGTCACTGTATGAAGTGATTTTTTGTGATGGTCTGGTGCTGATGATAGCAGACAAGCATCCTTGTGCTTTAAAACTATTTCTTCTGTAGTATGTTCCAAGTATAACATACTTGTAGATTCAGGGTTTTTTTACAAAAAAAGCACATTCTAAAACATATGTCCTACATAGCCTGGTCATGGCATGTTTTTAATCAGCAGAGTATGCTCAATATGGCCTTGTTGACTTTCTTAAAGTGTGCTTTTTTTTTTCTCTATTGATATAAGGAGGCAACATATAAGAAGAAAGTTGTTGGGGGGTGGGGTTGCTTGCTTATTGTGTTGTGGGGGGTTTTTTTGTTGTGGGGTTTTTTTTTTCCTCTGCTATCCAGCCTTCTATTAGATCATTCACTTCATCTCACTCCCTTAACTGACTTTGTGCCTTAGCACGTATAGCAACTGAAACAGAACAGAGAGCAGAAATCTGTTTTAGGAATATACTGAAAGATACTCACTGTGTGTATTTTTGATGTGAACCACTTTTGAATAAAGGTTGGGGAAAATGAAAGGCACAGGATGAAGTCTTGGTCCCACTGAAATCAGTAGGAGTTTATCAGTAAGTTACAGCTAGATTTTTGCCTTCTTGTTTAATAGTTCTTGAAACAATCCAAGTCCATAGAGCACTAATTTATTTTATTTAAAATAGGGCATTGTAGAATGCTAAAGAACCAAGCAGCTTCTTTTTAGAAGAAAATTTAATTGTTTACTTTCTGATATCAGGAAGCAGAAGATACATCAGTACCAGAGGGTTCTTTGGCAGAGAGCTTGAGAGCTGCTGCTGAAGCTGCTGTTTCACAAACCGGATTTATTTACGATGAAAATACAGGATTGTATTATGACCATAGCACTGGATTCTACTATAATTCGGTAAGGATCATTTTCAAAACCCTTGGCATTTTTTTGTCCATTGCAAAAGTTCTAGTAGTAAAAGTTGATGTGAGCAAAGAACTAAGATCCAAACTGACTTTCTGATTTGAAAAACATGTTACTGAAGATGAATAGTAATGGAAGCTTGTTAATTAGTTGCTAAATTATTTCAGTCCAATTAAATATAGCAGGCTAAGATATAAATATAGATTTTCATTCAGTTCTTTTTGATATCTCCTAGATCTTTAATTTGCCTGGCATTGTAGAAATCTTATACTATAAAGCTGCTCTGTAACTCTTTCAAAATTAAAAGCTTGAGGTAAAAGATGACTTGTTTAGAAAAAGACAGAGGTTTTGTTTGCAGCACTACATTCAACTCAGTTTTTTTTTTTTTTTAAAAGTGCATGTGCGCCATGGTTTAACCCTAGCCAGCAACTAAGCACCACGCAGCCACTTGCACCCTCCTCCCTTCTCCCAGTGGGTTGGGGAGGAGAATTGAAAAAAAAGTAAAACTTGTGAGTTGAGATAAGAACTATTTAATAACTAAAGTAAAATGTAATAATAACTGTAATGAAAGGGAATATTTAAAAACAATATAAATAAAACCCAAGAAAGGGCAAGTGATGCAGAACGCAGTTGCTCACCACCTGCTGACCAATGCCCAAGCAGCGATCGGTACCTCCCAGCTAACTTCCCCCCCCAGTTTATATATTGATCATGATGTTCTGTGGTATGGAATATCCCTTTGGCTAGTTCAGGTCAGCTGTCCTGGCCATGCTCCCTCGCAGCTTCTCATTGGCAGAGCATGGGGAACTGAAAATCCTTAACTTACGATAAGCACTGCTTAGCAACTACTGAAACATCAGTGTGTTATCAACATTATCCTCACACTAAATCCAAAACACACTGTACCAGCTACTAAGAAGAAAATTAACTTTATTCCAGCCAAAACAAGGATAATGTGGTACACAAAACAACTTGTTTTGTTTTCAAGGACACTTCGTGACCTAATTTTTAAAGTCTTAAATGATAGCATTGCTTTTGACGTAGTTTGTGGGTATAGTTGGATACACAAATGTGTAGAGCTATAGATTACCGTTTATGGTACAATTACACAAAAGATTATATTTTCTTGTTCAGTAACTGTTCTGAATTACAGGAAATCTTGTATTGTGTTTATTGGCAAGGTTTTGGTAGTGGGGCCAGGGGCTGCAAAGGCAGCCTCTGTGAGAAGAGGTCAGGGGCTGCCTGGATATGACTGGTTCTGCTGCAGGACACCACTGAGCCCACAAAAAGAGCTGGTGGTGCCTCTGTTGAAAGTATGTTTAAGAAAGAGCAAAACGGTGCACAGTGGAGTGTGTATGGGGTGGGAGGGGAGTGTGAAAAGCAACGGTGCAAGGTCAAAGAAGGAGTGGGAGGAGATTCTCCAAGCACTGGAGCAGGCAATTCCCTGCGGTTTGTGGAAGAGGACCACGATGGAGCAGATATTCACACTGCAGTCTGTGGAGGACCCCACACTGGAGTAGCTCCTTAAGGAGCTGTGGCCTGTGGAAAGCCCATGCCAGAGCAGGTTCCCCTGGCAGGAGCTGTGTCCTGTAGAGGACCCATGCTGGAGCAGTTCTTGAAGGACTGCCACCCATGCGAAAGACCCGTGCTGGGCAGGGGAAAAGTGTGAGGAAAAAGGAGCAGCCGAGAGGAACTGTTATGAATTGATGGCAACACCCCATTCCTCATCTCCCTGTGCCACTCGGGCAGGGGGAAGAGAGGTAGAAGAGTTGGGAATGAAGGAGTGAAGTAGAGCTTGTGGAAAAAGGGGCAGGGAGAGGTGTTTTGTCTTTGTTCCTCATCTTTCAGCACTCTTTTGAGTCGCGATAAATAAATTTATTTTCACCGAGTCAAATCTGGCTTGCCCATGATGGCAATCTCCCTGTCTTTATCTTGACCTATGAGCTTTTCATCTTATTTTCTCCCCCAGTCCTGTTGAGGAGGTGAATTGAGAGAGCAGGTGGGTGGGCACCTGGTAGCCAGTGAGGGTCAAGCCACCACAGTTCTTTAGTACTTCAAGTATTTTTTTTAAACTTAGTATGTGCTTCTTTATTAACTAGGTGTTGCTTTGAATAATGTGTTTATTGAAGTGATGGTAACTTCATTCTTTATGTTTCTTATAAAGGAAAATCAACTGTATTATGATCCAGCAACTGGAATTTATTACTACTGTGATGTGGAAAGTGGCCGATACCAGTTTCATTCACGAGTGGATCTGCAGTCTTATCAGGCCTCTGGTACTAAGCACACCAAAGATAAAAAAGGGAAAAAGAAGAGAAAAGAACCAAATGAGTATAAGGTAACTTTAGAACTGACAGTTAGAAAATGCAAAAACCTGTTTTGTCTTTTTTTTCATGATGCAATTTATGGGCTGTGTGGTTTGGTTTTATGTAGAGGATGTATGCTTATTTTCTGAAGTATTCAAACATCTCTAAACTATATACAGGTTGCTAACACGTAGTTATAGTGTTCAAATAATATTCCCATTGAGTGATTAAGGATCAAACTTTAAACTTAGATCCCCTTACTTTGTCAGTTTTATTTTATTACAATACAACTGTATAGATCTCTAATTGAGTGTCAGTGAAGCTCTGATTAGCCAGCACACTAGAGTGAATTCAGGGTACTGTGTGGGCTGGATTTACATCAGAAATTCAGTGTTACCTCACTGCCTTGCTTTGGGGGGGTTTGGCTTGTGTTTTTTGTTGTTGGTTTTGTTGGTTTTTTTGTTGTTTTTTTTTAATTCACGTGATGAATCAAAAAATGGCTGAAGGTTTTGAAAACACACACATACGATCCCTTCTCTGTGACTGTATTACAAAGCTCATTCCATTGACATTTTCTGTCTCTCTACCATCATTTGGGATTGATGAAACATCTGTGAGGCTGTAATTCTTTGCATATTATGCTCTCCTATTGATACTGTATTTGGTCAATACGTTTTTGTTGTCCACAGTGTGTGGATAAGGTGTACATCTTAATAAATGCCCATTGTAATTAACTTGTATTTTAAGGTATACTAAACATAACTTCCTTTCTGTTGTTTTTCTGACTGCTAAGAAAGCATGCCATGTAGTACATAGTGACTGCCTTGAAAAAGATTACTCCTAAATACCAGTTCTATTGTAACACAGCTATTAAACCTGAAGAAGTATTTTCTTAATGAACACTGGTACTGATGTTGAATCAAATTTGTATAGTCCTATTCTGCAAATTGATTACTTAAGATTTCATTGAATGTATTGATTTCCTAAGTTTGCAGTGCTCCTTATTTTGCATTTTTTAAAGCTATTGCTTTAACTGTTGCATAATTTCGTTATATAGGCCCCAGTCAAGTTGACTGGTTGAAATCTGAAATAATTATGTTAGTGTACAGGTACTCTTACATAATAGTTATGTAGCATCAGTACACAGTTTTAAGAATTTTGTATCAGGAGTGAGGTCTGAAAGCTTTGGACATGGAAACTGTTTACATTAAGAACCAGTGGAGGTAGGTTAAATGGACAGTGGTAGTTGAAAGATTACGGACTGTGGCTAATGTGCTAATTTCTGCTCTTTGAGAAAACCGCATGTGAATCATTCAATTCTGAAAGCTTGAAGGTGGATACTTAGCAACACTAAGTTTAATGATCCTTCAGACTTGAGAGGGGAGCTAATGGAGTTGAAGCTAGAAGTTTTAACAGCATCCACGTTCTGGGCATGCTGCGTGCAACTGCTGAATTAGCATTCTGCCACTCTCAAAAGGCATTCTTATTACAGAATTTTATTCATCATGTGTCAGGAAAGCATCGTGGAAAGCTTGTAGGAATAAGCGTTTATCATATAGTTCGGTTAATAAATCTCTTACATTTAGTTTATGATGAACTGTTACATATTGACCTAAATCAACAAGTGTATTTCTAAAAGTTCTGTGGTGTATATAGGTCTGACCTAACAAATAGTCTTGACTACTTTTGAGATCCCATCACAATCCACTTCTGTCATCTGATTATACTAGAAATAGCTACTTGGCTTTAGCTTATTTTATATTGATAAAATATTTTTATATAGATGGTCTTGTTAAATATTTTGTGTGAAGCTTGCACAGTCACAAGGTAGGAGGTAAACATCCACTTTTTCTGATGTGTTCTGTTGATGGTGAACTGACTACTTTGCTTTATTTGTGAATTAATTTGACAACAAGATAACAGGAAAAACATTTAAAACATTCTGTAGTACGCAGATCTTTGCATCTGTGAACAGTAAGTAAAGGCTAGTGTCATAGCAAGGATCAAGGCCTTTTCTGTTTTTTTAAAACAAAAAAAGGGAGAATACAAAGTGAAACTTAAAACAATTACTCTCCACTTCTAAATTTCAAAACTAAATTAATGCCTTTTTGTCAGTGCACTTTTATGTAAATGCACTGTTAGACTTGGAAAAAAAAGCACCTTACTGTCGTATTTTACATAGCTGAGTTCAAATACTTTATTCTTGTTGTACAGTTCTTAATCATAAGAAATTAGTTCATTAGTTTAAAAAAAAAACCACATTACATTAGTATAAAAGATTAAGACTTATTAGAATAAAAGAGTATAGATTTTTCTGTTATAAACTATTTTTTCAGTTTTATAAGCTGCACAATCCAGTTCACAGGTGCCTTGGCAGTATTATTTTGTCCAGTTTAGTCTGATATTGGTAAAGGCACTGATTAGTTCCTGCTAGTTATCATTTACATCCTAAAACAAAACAAAAGTTGTCTGTTTTTAAGTAGAACTTCGTAGTTTCAAGGTTGTCTATTGAAATGCTTTCCTGTACACTTATGCCTAGCCTTCTCCCTTTTCCTTTCATTCCCTTTTTCACTCTTGACAAAAAAAATACAAAGTTAAAATAAAACCTGTCCTTGAACACCAATTAAATTATTAAAGTTGTGACAATTATTTTGAGGATTAGTACTTCATTATTGCTTTTCCCAAGTGGTTATTAAATTGTGCTTCTAGCCTGAAAAAACCCTCCAAACATTACCTAATTTCTTGACCAAAGTAGGTTATATTCGACTTTATTTTCTACAGTGAGTACAAGTAGCAGAATGGTTTTGTTTTTTGTCCGGTCTGTGGACCACTAATAGTGTAAATAAAGCAATGCCAAGGTCTAATTCTGGGAATGTGTCATACACCCCCTGAACTTTATTATTCCTGGATGAAGATGGGGTTGTTTATAAGAATATGCATGTGAAGCAAGGGAAGACCGTGAACAGTAGTTATAGAACTTCAGGTACATGAGACACTTGTTAGACTTCTTTTCTCTCTTTTTCAGTTAAAGGATTAAATGTATACAAGTATTGACAGATACTTAGTATTACTTAAAAGTTGCCAAATATGAGAAATAAGGAAGTTCAGCAGCTGGCATGTGTAGATTATCACAGCAAATATTTCTACATAGACAGTACTAGTAGCTATATAGTTTTTACAAAAATTGCATGTGATTTTGATTGATTTACTCTATTTAAACCAATGTTAATACCTTTTTAATCTAAGGTTTTCTAGTTGTGGTTTAGTGTTTGGCTATTGTGAAGAATTTGATGTGCTCAGGTATCTTACATACAGTACCTATTTATCTAAGTAGGGATGCTTAACATTGCGGAAAGGGCAAGTGTGTTCTCCACAAATACTGCAGTGTTCTTGAAAAAGCAATGTAAATCTGAGGTTGTAAAGAATATAATGAATCTGTTAAAATATTATTGTATTTTTAACAAGCTGAATTACCAAACAAGAAAATACTAGTGAGCATCTGCTAAAAGGAATGTACTTCTAATTGAAAAAAACCCAAACAAACAAACCAAAAAACAGCGGAGGGGAGCTCACATGCTTAGTGTCTTCTGAGGAACGTTCCTGATTTATACAAGAACTTTCTTTAAAGAGGTTCCTTTTCAGTCACCAGACCTCTATGTTACAAATAGTTTTCTTTTTACTTGTGAAACTAAGCATGCTGCCCCCATGCTTACTTTTAATAGACAATCAGGAATTTTATTTGCCAGGTTGAAGTATTGGATAGCCCCTGTGCAGCTCACATAGAAGGATCAGTGGAATACTCTGGAACTTTCAGGCATATAGTTCAGTTCTGATATCTTTTTGTAGTGGTAGACCAAAAACAAGTGGGGTAAGAAATACCATATTATCTCCTGTACCAGAAAAATCCTTAAATAAGTAAATTTTGAAAAGTTTTTAAAAAAAATGAAATCACAAGGTGTCATAAATGATAATGTGATTCCTGGCCTAATATCTAGATCCAGCACTTCTATACAGGTTGGAGAATAGACGGTGTGCAATAGTGATCATGTAGTTCTACTTGCTGGATTGCGGCTGTTAGAATTATGTAGCAAAATTTAGATGCAGGGTCTGACATATGCCATTTTTTTACAGAAATTATTTTTACAGTTTATTCTTAAAATACTGTCAATAAATTTCATTTCAGTGTTGTGCTCAAAATTAACTTCTGCCATATTCTTTTTCATTATAGACGCATCCTAGCTGCTTCTGCAGGAGGGACAAGGCTTTCATAGTTGTATTTCCCACAGAACTCTTGAAGCAGTGATTTTTTTTTATTATTATTTTTTTTTATCATGTGTAGTTTACTTTTTGCTGGTATTCATCCCATCTTTAGGTACGTCAGTTGACAGAAACCATGGCTAATCTGAAGATTTCTTCTTTTGGATTGGCAGCTTCTGGTGAAGGTAGTGTTGAGACACCAAACACATTAGTCTGTGGATGTTTACCTTTAACCTTGATATTTTTATTGAAGGAAAATTATATAGTAGTTGATGTTTAGATACCTGTTTTCCTAAAGGAATTAATAATTTTTTGAAGCTATTTGATCAAAATCAGT
This sequence comes from Astur gentilis, assembly GCF_929443795.1. NCBI lineage: Eukaryota > Metazoa > Chordata > Aves > Accipitriformes > Accipitridae > Astur > Astur gentilis. Next base: position 61,812,446 of record NC_064919.1, read on the forward strand.
TCATCTACAAAGTAACTTTTAAATATATTTGAAACACTAAGTGAAACATCTGAAGAAAACTTTGATGACATTCTAGAATATTTGGGAAGAGACATATTTAGCATCACTGTATTAACACAGAGTGTCCTGACTAAAAAAACTGTGCATTCTTTGGGTAAGGCAAATTTATGTTTCCTGTATTTCAGAGCTGTCCTCCGGTGTATAAAATGGCTTCTTTATGATATAGGAAGAGCTTTACTCTTTTTCTGGCTTTTAATTAGATTTTTTGCATTGGAAGTTCAAGTATTGTGTAGGGTGGAGGACAGTAACTGAAGTACTTGTGAAATGGTGCTAGCAAGTGAAAACTTAGTCATCTGAGAGAAAGCTATTTTAAACTGTTTGAAAATGTTTTTTAGTAAAATACCAAATTTCAGATTAATATTTCAAATTGTCAGTGCTAAAGATCTAATATTCAGCCCTTTAGATGAGAGCATTTGGTAGCCATGATTCCATTAAGTCACCCACTGAACTTCTAGCAAACCAAGAAGCAACAGACTTCACATTTCTGAAAAGTTGTATTTGTACACATTTTTATGTTTTGTATAAAACTGATTTAGAAAACAATACAGTTTAACCAGTGTATTTCTTAGAATTAAGCTAATTATACTCTCAATAATTTTTAAGTTCTGATTTGTAGGCAGGCTGAAGAATTGCATGAACGTGCGTGTTGATCAGGTATAATACAGAAAAATGTAAAGTTTTGAAAGACAAAATGTCTTGCTCTGTCACAGTGGAGCAGCAAGTATAGTTAAATGCTTAAAATATTTTGCATTTTTCATTAAAAACACTTTAGTGACTATGATCATTCATGTATATTTTGTAAGTAGGCCAGTCTGCACTTTAGATGGTCATTGTAATCAGTAGTTTGTGGACTATTCTTTATAAAGCAAACCCATCAGTTCCAGTCACACGAACGTGATTTGTGATTCCTGTAAGATCACTCCCCATGGGATACATAAAAATCCTGATTTCAATTGCACCTTTGATTGTCTGTCTGGAATGCAGAAATATGAACCGACTCAACCCTGTAGTTAAGAAATAGTTTATCACAGATCACATTTATTCCACCTCTCAACTTATGCTTAGAGAGAGAAAAGCCAGAGATCATGTGGTGATACCCCCTAGATACAAAGTTTATCAAAGCTGAATCATATTAGAGGCAATCCATATCTAACATGTGACTGTTGGAGTAGGTGTACTGACTGTTCAGATTTCTTAGGCAAAGCAACACACAAAGAAACATACACGCCTAGTATCATGGTATAACAAACATAGTTATAATGAGCATCTACTTGCATACTTTGTGTGTTGTATCATGAGTTTGGGATGAAGAGTTAAATATCCTGCCATTGAGAAATGAAGTGCATTGTTAGTATTTGTTAGGTCATTCAGGGTGATAATTATTGAATACTCTGTTTACTTACTGCTAGTTATTGTTTTTTAAGCAGTGGCTATATGGAGGCAAGGTATCGGGTGCTGTTTGCATAGTTACACTTTCATACATGCTACGTGGGTTCTGTGTTAGTCATATATAATGGAAGAGAATTTTTCAGCACAAGTAAAGACCCCCTCAAATGCTTTAAGAATGTTCAGCAACTCCAGGCTTAATGTTGAGACATCGTCAAGATGTGTATTTTAATACAGATCTGTGCAATCATAAAGTGCTCAAAATCCATATTCTTCAGGAATGCAATTTTAAAATCCTCAGTAGTTAACAATTATTTAGTTTATTTGGTTTCTTAGTAGTTGATTGTAGTAATAGTAGAAAAAAATACAGAAACTGCTGAGAACAGACTTAATGGTTGTACTGGCAGAATGTATGTACAAAATCCTTGGTCTGTCTATAAGAGTGTTTTTTAAAATTCCTGTTTTCAACCCAGAACAGACAGTCTACTCTTTAGCAGTCAGGCTTTGAAACAGCACCTTTTTATTTTCTAATTTAGAAAATCTGAAGTGATGCCAAAACCAAGTATCACTGAATTCACTGTGGAGAAAGAGCTGAGTGGTTGGAGCAGTATACTTGGACATCAGTACATCACAGTCATCTGTTGCTTTGCCTCAATTGTGATTTGAGCAGACCATTTAGTTTCTGTGTTTTCATATTAGATTAGTAAAACTTTGGTAGCTCACAGTACTATGGGAAGAAATATATTTAGGATTGCAGAGCACCTTGGTATGTCAGGTATTGATCTAATATTCACACCAAACTTAAATACAGACAAAGATAAATACACTGAAAAAAGATCATTCATAAAAGTGAAAATGAGATTTGCCAAAAGGATTTCTAATGGAATTAATGTCTGGCATTTATGAACTGCCAGGTCTTTTGGCAGGATTACTATATCTCTTATTTAAAATAAACAACATTAGGCAGTGACCTTGTGATCCTATTCCTTTCTAGTGTCCACACATAGAGAATTCAGGGAGCAGGGCTAAAGTATTATAGAGAAACCCTAAACAAACTGATAGTGCTTCAGTTAAAGCATGAGGTCTTTTAAAATTTGCTGATTATTCCTGAGAATCTGCTGTCTTACTGAAAGTGTTTCAAAAGTACAGTGTAAAGTCCTATCCAACAGCTTGACTGCTTGGCTGAGAGGAATTCTTGTGTTTGTCTTACAGCTGTGCCACTGATGAGTTTCTACAACTCTGAAAAGTGAAAGTGCTTTAATTTCCATTACATTAACATTCACATTATTCAAGTATCTTGAAATGTAAAATGCTCTATATGAAAACTTCCTGAAAGAAGTCAAGGATGTTTTTTATTTTAAGTGCTATGTTGCAATATTTGGTACAATGCAGGGCAATTGAATGCATTCATTCTGAAGCCAAGATGGCAAATTACTTAAAATCTGAGAATTTTTTTATTTACCTTTTAAAGCCATTTGTGTTCTTTTTTTTTTTCTTTTGTTTTTTCTTTATTTTTAAGATGGTCATCAGGGCTACTAGATTGAGAATCACATTTTCAAGGTACTCTGGCAAAATTAATATGAAACTTTAGATTTCTCAGTTAAAAAAAATGTTGATGGTCTTTTTTCTGCTGGTGAAATCAAGTGGCAATGGAAGAACCTGCAATAAACTAATCTGTCTGATATTCAGAAATTTGTTGCAGTAGAAGATAGATTCTCAGTAGAACTGTTCCACATAGCATAAATTAATGCTACAGTATCTTGATGAAAGGCTTTGTTAAAGTTGCAATTTTGAAAGGAGAAGGAACAGGTCATTAGGTGAGCATGGGTGGGCATTCCAGATATTCTGAACCATTGTGGAAAAAAGAGAAGAAAAACAGGAGGAAGATGTGATGAAGATCAATTAAAGGACTTTTAAACAAGTTTCAAGAATTGAGTAAGAGAGGGACAGAAGTAAGTGTCATAAAAGCAAAACTGGAAAATATTCAAGATGCTATTGTACAAGTCTGAAAGTGAGTACAAGGTTCTTAAGTTTTATGTGAGAAAAAAGGAAGGAATAAGTGAAGTTTAGAAGAGGAGTGCAGCCACACTTTCCCAAATAGAAGATGCTCTCAGTCATGTCAAATAGGATGTGAAAATTTTTCTACTGACATGTTCTGTTGACTGCATGTGCAAAACTTTCTGGAAACTTAACCATTTCTTAGTAGTTGTAAAAATAGTTCTTCCTAGTGAAGAATTTACTTCCAGGCTGATAGCAGACTTTACTATAACTCAATCTGTAAAGAATGTAATGTTCTGTAACTCCCCTCCAGGATTTGGACACAGAAGAGCAGAAATCATCTAATAGTCTGAATTGCTTTTCTGCTACTGAGCAAGTAAGTTCTACTGAAGAAGAAGAGTCTCCAAATATAAGAAAGAAGACTAAAATGGACACAAAACCACAAAACAGTCTAACAGCCAAAGAATCAATTTCTACAGACAGTATAAATTCACATTCACACAAAAGTACACCTGATACTGCAGCATATACAGATGACAGTAGAACAGCAGACACAGAGAGTGAGCCAGAAGAAGGTGAAATTACAGATTCTGAGTGCGAAGCCTACAGCAGTGAGGAAGAAGTAACAAGTGAAGAAACTTCTGATTCAGAAGACTCGGAAATCGAAGGTGAATTATTGTGGCTTTTATGTATCGTATTACTGTGTTTTTCCAGGAGCCCATTAAGAAAAAACTGCAAGAAAACAGTCTGGATAATTGGGAAAAAAAACCCAAAACAACCACTTTGAATTAAAAAGTGTTATATGTTACCAGTATTTATTTTCTTCTCTTTACTTGCACAGTAGCCAGAAGTAGTGGTGTTTTTGTAAAAGCCGTTTATGGGTATAACATCCTGTGCTTGTGTAGAAACCTCAGTGGTAGGAGTAAGGTTTTTTTAGATTAGGATACTGACAGGAGAAAAGAAAGTCTAATTGCTAAAATAGAGGTTTTAGTACAGAGCTCACAGCAATTCTGTGTATTAACTCTCTTCAACTAATGTATAATATTTCTGATACTGTTCATAACAATCGTGTAATTCAACGTAATATGAGTCTGCTGTGGTGAAAAGGGTGAACGTGGAATACTCAGTACTCTTTGAAATCCTGTTTTGTACGTATTCCAGTGGCAGCATGTAGGAAATGGGTATAGAGAGGAAACCTGTATACTGTTTTGTACCAAAGAACCTAGGTCCTTAAGACCTTCTCAAGAGTTGAATTGTCTCTTGGGGGCTGGGGGGGGGGAGGGGAGGGAGTAACCTGTGAAAAGCTTAACGGAACCAATTGGAACTATGTATGCAAAGGATATTCCAAATCACAGAATGTAATACAGCCTATAGAAGTCTACACTGCAGCCTGTGCCCTGCTCGCAGTTAAAGAGTCAGTTTTTCTTCTGTAGTCATTACTGTACATACTCAGCTACTCAGATTCTGAGTGATTAATGCCATTCAAAATGTGCTTGCTACCATCAGGCTTTCAGATTAAATTTCCTTCTCTTACTATTTTCCTATAATCAGTTCTGCAGTAATGCAGGAGTAATAAAAAACAGAGACAGTTTCTCTCCTCCTAGTACCTTTTGAGCTAGTGTCTTCCCATCTTACTATGTTTATTCCTAGCTGAGATCCTTGGAGACTCTTTCTGCAAAAGCACATCTAAGAACAGAATTCATACAGCTGTTAGAATTACTGTTATGGACCATTAGTCATAATAGACTAATAGCTGTTATAATTACTTCACAAATACTGAGGCAAAAAAGCATGTGCATCTGTAGGCTCATCTATTATTTTTTCTTACCTGTATTGGTGCATAGTGCTAATAAGAGTAAAAACTTGTAAAAATACATTTGATGTAGAAATCGTCAAATAGAAAGTTCTATATGCATTAGGTTTATGATGTGAACAGAAGGGTGCTGCCTTTTCGCAAAGTAAAATTGTAGTCTAGTCTATTATGACTAATAGTCCATAAATTTATAATATGCTAGTAAATTCTGTGAATGTGTTTACATTTTATTGCTGTAACTAAACAGTTATGCACATGTAAGTAACCAGAATTTGGAAAACATGAATACTTTAGTGTGCAGTCAGAAAGCCTTTGAAACAGTAGTCTCATCAAAGTTTTCTCTCAGATGTGCTTATACGTTTATTTTTCTGAAAGTTGCATGGGATTCAACTAGATGATGGCTGAATGTATATCAGTTGTTTGAAAGCTATGTACTATAGGGTAAAACTGTCATTTGTTGGTATTAACAGTATTTATTTTCTTTTATAATTACAGATGAAGAAAAGATCTGGCCTCCTTGTATCAGAGTGATTGTAATAAGATCACCAGTTCTACAAACTGGATCACTTTATATTATCACAGCTGTGAAACCTGCTACAATTGGAAGGTAAAACTGAATGGAATTTGTTATATATATCTGAAACTGTACCTCGCTTTCAGAGATGTAGAAGCCACTCAGGATTGCTTGTCCCTACTCTTCATGCTTGTCTTCCTAGCATGCAGCAGTTGTGAGGTACTCTGAGTTAGGTTAGCACACAGTAAGAAATTTAAGTCATGTCATGTAATGTCATGCTTGCTGTGATAACAGTATACGCAGTTAATGTAGCTCAATAGTCGTGAAAATTTGTTAGTGATAACTTGATCTTGTGTCCGAGTTCTAGTGGCAGCACAGCTGCAAATCATTCTTTGAAAACTGCTGTTTTCTAGAAAGTTAGTAAGCTTCTTTTCTAAGCCACTAAGGCAACTTTTTCAGAAATGGAAGAACACATTTCAGAAATTCAGGGTTACAAGGAAGCATAGTCTGGACTTCCTGATGTATTCAAATTCCAGTAGGGTTGGTTCATTGTTTTTAAATAAGTTGGGTTTTGTGGTAGCCTGTACGCATTCGTCCAGTTCTAATATTAAAAAAAAAATAATAATCTCGTTTGTTCATTGTGGATGATGAATTTAATGATGAATTAGTGCTTTCTTCCATGCTTACTGAAAACCTCACCCCTTTACAGCTGCTTTTATCTAATGCTGATAGATGTGTCTTGATTTGCTCTTATAGCTGCAGTTTTCTGGATACATTTATATGAAGATTAACATGACAATTCTGCCTGTAACTTGCATATAGGTCCTTTGCTAGCTGCATTGCTTCTTCCTTCCCCAGTATAAGAAACTCATACACAAATACCTTTCTCCTACTGCAGTGTTTTTGACGCCCCTCCAAAAATTCTACACAGATTACTCTTTCATTGCTTGTATTACCTGCCTAATGCTACCAAGATTTCAACTTCAGCATTGAAGACTGATGCCAAGATGCACTGAAGAGCCTGAACGATGCAGAGTTTGAACTATTATTTACAGGCCTTGTATGAGTATAAAAGTTCAGATAGAAATGTCAGGTTTATAGATAAAAATTTAATGGTACAGCTTTATTGTATATTCATTGCCTACTGTGTATAGTTTATAGATGGAAGAAGGGACCTGAACCAAGTCTTTACATTGTGTATGTAGCAACACAGTGTTTTACATCTGTAAAGCTCCCTAATAGCTCAGAAGAGAAACATGGTATTGAAGTTCAGCTGAAATGCACCTTTTGTAAGCCACTTATTAGACCTGTTTCTACTTTGTTGTGATTTATATATCAACTTGCCTTTCCAGAGAAAAAGATGTTGGACACACACTTCAGATTCCTGAAGTTGGAGTCAGTAAGGTAACTCTTGTTTCTGTCTGCTGAAAAGTAGATGAATGAAGCTTTAGATTTTATGGCTTTCAATTTTGCAAAATCTGATGTTCAATTTTTAAAAGAACTTTACGAAGGAGATGAGGGTTTAGCCACATTTGAAGTTAGAAAAAGGAAAACATACAGTATTTTATTGAATGGGAATTTAAAATGAACAGCAGTGTGATTTCAAAGTCTAGAAAAGCTAAGTGTTTTTTTAAATTGGAGTTTTACTAACCCACAGTGTAATGCACAGTAAAAAAATTATACTTTGAGTCTTGAATTTCTTGGTTATTGAACTTGAAGAAAACTTACTGCTCTAAGTACTAATGGTATACAAAATATTGATGTCAGCTAGTTAGAACTTTGTCATAAAGTAATCCAATCCTTGCAGTTCAGCTTAGAGTAACAGGTTTTATTTTATTTTTCTTCACTGTAACTGATGTACAGGGAGCTTGAAAATTTAACAGAATTTCTTTCAGTGGCAGATTGTAATGGAAAATTTTTCTCCTGGTTAAGAAAGATTAAAGATAAATTACGTGCTCTGTTTTGCTAACTACTTTAACACGTATCATAAATACAGCACTCATAATAAAAGAAAAGTAGATTGACAAAAATGTCATACAAACAAAACAAAAATTGGTTAAAACATCTGCAAATGCAAGTATCTGAAATATACTTTACTATGTCTGTTCCAGATGATAGTTCTGATTAATTGGCCATGTACCTTATTTCATACTAAACAATTTCCAGAGCAAATCTTTCCCTGCTATTAATGACTTTTTCAGGCATGCATCGAGTACATAAAGAAGCCAAAAGGCTTTTATTTTTCTGTAATGTTACCATTTTATACTTCATGAGTACCTACCTGTTTATGTTAAGAAGTTATTTTGCTTTGCAGGTAAGGAGTCAAAGGCAGGAAGATAAATGACATATCTATAGGAACAAAAAGTTAATTACCAGTTTGTTTTCCTCACTATTCATAGTTAATAGCTGTGGACCACTTTGGCATTTGCTTTACTTGAGTGTAAAGTGAGATATAAAAAAATGCTACACCCTGCAGATTTAGCATCTTTAGAAGTAAAGTTTGGGTTTATCCTATTCAATGAAACAGGTAGAAACTAAATTATCTATTGAATGGGCTAGTGAGTCTCCATTATGGGAGTATTGCTGTTGTAAATACTAGCCAATCTACAAAATACTATTTTGGTACTTTTTATTACTGAATAGAGCTACTGCTGTTGTTCAAAGATAAGAGATTTGGTTTTACATGAACAGTTTCTTCCCAGTTTGAGTCTTGTTTTTTTCCTCCACTATAGCAAAATGGATCTTTGCTTGTCAAATTTGAAACTGTCACATTTTTTGACTTCTGATTTTTACTGGGAGTCTTAGTAGGCTGCAGAAGTTGGTATTTTGGTTTGCTCAGTGGCCATTTTTGGAGGTAGTATGTATCTTTGAGTTTGGCTAGGAGTTGTATATTCTCTGTTCCATGTGGGCGTAGAGCAATACCTATATAGAATTGCAACAACAAAACAAACAAAAAAATTAGACTGTTAGTCTCAATTTCAGAAAGGATATAAAAGGAACAGCAAAGGATGGCTCGTCATTGTGTACTGGGCATTAAGATGCAGGTGAAGGTGAATTACGTGAAATTTACAAAAGCATGGCATTTAGGGAGCCATTTCAGATATGAAAGACCAAATAACCTGAAGCTGTAGAATGAGATCAGATTTCTTTTTAATTGAAAGAGAAAAAATTGAGTATTGTAACATACCTTAAAGGAAAAAAGTCTTTTATTTGTAAGAACAGTTTAAAATGCTGTATTACCGAATCTTGCAGTCCTTTAAGTAAAGCATACTTGCCACATTGGAAGTATATGCTTTTTCAGTACTGAATCAGTTTATGGTCAAAATAGTTATATTATTAATAGTATACTTTTAGCTCCTGCTGCTGTGGCACATTCATTTAGATGTCACATTGATGAAATCATAAGGTGTGGAACACTATTAACTTAGAGTACCAGAGCCACTCATTTAAAAGGCCTCAAAAGATACTCTGAAATCCGATTTTAAAATAGCATATAAATTGTGACGTATTTGCTTAATAACATCATTTCACTTAGACTTCTGTTTATCAGTTCCATGCAGAAGTGTATTTTGACCATGATTTGCAAAATTATGTTCTCGTGGATCAAGGCAGTCAGAACGGAACAGTTGTTAATGGAAATCAGATTCTCCAGGTGAGTACCTGTTGTTACAAAGCTGTGTACGTTGCAGAAAACTGTAGTCATGTGATCATTTTAAATATGTTATGGCAAATCGCTAACAACATAATTATACGGCTTCTTTCATACATAGTCTCTTCCTTGGTTCCCTTCTGGTTTTAGTGTGACTTACAATACTTCATGTTTGGTTTATACTAGGAAAAATCCACTATGGTTGCAGTTGCTGGAGTGAAATACCCAGTTATTTCCTTGCCTGCATTTGTGTGACCAAACTGAATTACTAGATTATGAGCAGTATTCATGAAATAGAATTCATGCCCTTCATTAGTAAATAATTAACATGGCTGCCAAACCTTTGTTTTGCTGTAGCCTAAAACAAAATGTGATCCCTACATCTTGGAGCACGGAGATGAAGTAAAGATTGGTGAAACTGTACTTTCTTTTCATATACATCCTGGCAGCGATACTTGTGATGGATGTGAACCAGGACAAGTCAGAGCACATCTTCGCCTGGACAGGAAAAAGGAATCTTCTGGTTAGTCATGTTATCACGGGATATGTTTTTTATTATGTTTTTTTACTTTATAAACATAATAATTACTTAAGTATTCTTACAATTTTCTTGTCAACTGAGAAGAGTTCTACAATACGTGATAATGTATTTTCTTCTTGGTAAGCATGTCTATGTGTAATAATGTTAGAACAAAAATTCTCACAGTTGTCTTATGTTTCTAAACATTGTTACATGATTCATTAGAAATTCAATCCTGTGTTCTTCCTTTTAGTTTGCCCAGCACTTAGCAAAGAAGAGAGAGAGTTAGTCAGAAGAAAAGCATTAAAACAAATACGGGTAAAATATGGTTTACAGGTGAGTTTACAGTAGAAGATGATTAAGTGTTTGAAGTCTACTTTGTGATTCCTATTTTTAAGCCATAGACTTCAGTGAATAAGGAAGGTTCTCAAATGCACTCAAACTTGAGCCTGGTAGTTTAACTCAACGTTGTCTTTTGTACACTAAATAATTATTTACAAACCTTTACAAAGAGAGATGATGGTAACAGGACATGAAAGTTCTGTTAAAAGTTTAGGAAAAGAAGATCCGTTCCAATGTGTACACAATTCCTCATCTTTTTTAGGTTAAGATTTCTTAAGACATTTTTATTTCTGCAAGTTAAGTTTGCACTAAATTGCAGTGGTGTCTTTTACTTGGAAAGGAAAAATAATGAGCAACTGAAAAAATGATGGAAGGAAGAGGGAAATTTTTAAAGTTTTTATTTTAAGCCTTCTTTGCCATAGAAGAATGCCAACATGAATGTGCAGGCAATATAGTATGCAAGTATTCAAGTTACTTCTGTTTTAGAGATTATTTTAACTATGTGGTTACATGTAGCACTTGTAGTAAGTATTCGTGTAGAAAACAGAATACTATAATTTCTCTCAAATTCCTCAACTATGAAAACAGTATCAATACAGAATCTATACACATGCTTATTTATGTGATGTACTCTGAAGAAATAGTTCCTGAGGAACAGGCTAAATGTTTCAACAAAATGCCAGTGGCATGTCCATGTGGTTTTCTGCTTAATATGGAGAGATTGATTCTTCATACCAAGAGAAGATTCAAGAGAATCTGTTTGTTTATTTACAGCCTTTGTAAATATTACATTATTATTTACAATATTATTTACAGCCTCTGGCAATATTATATTATTATGTGATGATGGCAATAACATACCTTACAAGGTATGGCTTTAAGGTAAGAAAGTACTAAATGAGACGTATAATTTTTTGGTTAAAATATTTAGAATTAATGAAATAGGCTGAAGCTGCCTTCCTTTTGGAGGGAAGCCGTGAAGTTACCAAAAATAAAGAATTTAAAGCCTGCTTTCTTTGTCTCGATGGAATTTAATATGCTTATAAAGAACACAGAGTATGAAGACAACAAAGCAGTGAAGAATCCAAAGTACAAAGATAGAGCAGGAAGACGCAGAGAGACCATTGGAAGTGAAGGAACCTTCCAGAGAGATGATAGTCCAGCTTCTGTTCATATGTGAGTTTGTTGTGGGGTGGGGAATCCTCCATGTCCTTCTCTAGTGAATCTTAAAAAATGATGATAAAGTAAGTATCAATTAGTTACTAGGATACAGTTTTGTTAGATTATGAATTACCTGTATATAATGTGTTAGGAGAGCTAGAAAATAGTAAGCTGTTCTCACTTCCCAGTTCACATGGTTTTTATTAACTCCTCATCTTCCATACAGAATTCAAGTTGGCAGTAAAGATGCCTGGATCACTCCTTACCAACTCAAATCAAGGAACTCCCCAGCTGCACTATTACACCTTCAACAGTGTCTGTTTTCACATGTCTCAATTTCTATTCTTCCTTTCCAGTCCCAGCAGTAGTACACATGCAAATTTTTCACCTACAGTTTCTTTCATTGTCAATATCCAGCCTATCATGGGACATTCATTTATATACCTCTTAAATGACACTTTAATCTCCCTCTTTAATTATTCCTTTGCTCCTGTAGCTGTAATTGGGGTGGGCTTTTTAAGAAACATGAACTTGTAGATGCTTCTAAGTTAGTAAAAGGAAGTGTGAGACAATGAAATAATGTGCGTTAGGATGATTTGGTGGTGAGGTAGTGATACTGCCTTTTCCCTAGTGCAGTCAATTCCCTCCCACCCACCCATGCTGTATCTTTTAACTCCTAAAGCAAGCAAGTAGTTCAGAAGGAGTTTTAAGAAAGCTGGTATTGACCAGAGGCTTGGAATAGCTTTGGTAACTGAAGATATTCATGGAAGAACTCACAAAAGGTAGCACTAGGGTCTTCTGGATAGCTGTTGATAGAAATAGGAACAGCACAGTAGTTCAGTCCTGGTTTCTAGAGCAGCATGTACATGCACATTTCTGTCCTTCAGTATTTGTGTAGAAATTATACTCTTTGTTTAACTCTTGCTTACCAGTTATCTTAAACTTTCTTTGAAGTGAAATCAGCAACAGCAACAAAGGACATAAAATGTTGGAGAAGATGGGGTGGAAGAAAGGGGAAGGCCTGGGCAAGGATGGTGGTGGTATGAAGGATCCAGTAGGTCTTTCTGGTTTTTACTTGGAGCAAAAAGGAATATAAATGTATTTGCAGTGAAAAATATCTACCTGTAAGCCACTATTCACTTCAAACATTTCAAAGTCCTGGTGAGGAAGGAATAATCACAGTAGGACTAATCTCAAATTATTCTTTTACTTGATTAATGAAGTATTTTGAAGTTTTTCAATTATTTTGTCCCTTCAGTAGAAAATGCCAGTAATGTCTGCGTTAGGAAGCAAAGGGAGGACAACAGCTTCTAGGCACTGAATTAATGATCTTGTATTTGAACACAAAGTCTGGAGGAAGATTTAAATAATTAAGTGTTGTGAATTCAAGATGGGCGTATGTTGGAATTCCTCACTTTCGCTGAGGCTGATGCAGCACAAAAATCAAGCTAGATGATGGCCTATGAGAGAGGAAAAGCTGGATGAAGTCACTCTAGCCACTGAGTTCTGGGCCTCTGTGGCAGCTGTGTTAGCCCCATTTTTATCACCAGAGATGTGTTGTCTTTTGGCACTAGTGCTGCTCAGAGCCACCCTATACCTTTTGCTGTCAAAATATGCAGCACAGGGATCATACGCTCTTCACTCAGTGAGGAGTACTTCACAGTAATTTTAGTGGCTTTTAACATCATTCAGCACTCTAGATCATAGTTCTAGAGGTGGTGATTTGACCCATCATTTTAACAGTACTTTAAATGTCCGTGTATGATCTAAGTATCTCAGAGTCTTAAAGAGAAGCACTTGGGAAAGGGGGGTGGAACTAGTATTATAAAGTACGATTGAAAGTAATTAGAATACCTAACTTGCAGTTACAACAGTATTTAATGTATTTGACAGATCCACCTTCAGTTACATAAAACACATGCAGGTTTGGGTACCAGTAGACCAGCCTCAGTTGAAGATGTTCAGATAATCCAGAGCAAGAATAAAAAGAACTGGGATAAAGCAAGAGAAAGGTTTGCTGAAAACTTCCAAGAACCTAAATCACAAAGGGATATGCCTAAGACTACACCTTGGATTAGAGGGACTGTAGAGTAAAGTATCTGATCCCACAGCAGGGTAATTCCTGTGTGTAAATACTTGGAAGAGAATTTATTTTTATTCTTTTTTCTTTTGCTAAAGCAGAAGTTTTGTGATATGTAAAATAAAGTTGTGGAAAAAAATTATACAAGATTAACACTATTATGTTAATTGGTTTTCTGTAGTCTTCATGCTTTTATAAAAACACATTTTTAATAAGAAATTAATGGAATATAGAAGGGGATATTAAAATTTAAGTACTTGAAAGTGATTCTCATCATGAGCAGAAGTTTCTTCAATTGTGTTTTTAACACAGTTCTTCATGGAAAGTCAAACAAAACATCTGTTTTAAATATCATACCTTTAACATTTGAACAGTGGTTTAAAAGCAAGCTGAAAAAAAACGGAAAAAAGAAAATCCTGTGGACCCCTACTACCAGAGTATCATATTGTCATTTCCTCTCTTGTATGTTTGTTCACGTTTGCCATGAAATGCTCGGCAAGCATACACCACTCCTGAATTCATACAGTTCAGTACTAATTACATGTCTCAGCTTACCTTAAGGGTGAAAAAACCTTTTTAAATGATTCATCAGTACTGTTCAAAAATAAATACTGTACTCCATGAAATAAACTACCAGCATTGGTGAAGAAAACAATGTTCAGAGGTGGCCTGTAGCAAAATTTTCTTCTGTGAAGAACTTGCTTGTGATTTGTTTAGTAAATCTGTATCATGCCTTTTAAAGAGGAGGTATGTTTAGAAAACTGCTGTCTGTGTGTATTATTTATTAACTTCTTGTTCTGATACATCCATTGCTGGCAATGGAGTTTATGCCAGAAAAAAAAACCCCAACCAACTGATTTTTGGTGGGGAAGGATTGCCAAACTAAAGCTAAAAGCTTGGTGTTTATTGAATGTCCCTGAACACAATAAATAACTGTCAATTTAAGCAGTGTGCTTCTTGATACTACCTTCTGCATATGCCAACTAGGACTGCTCTTCTAAAATGAGAAAAACTTAATGCTAATTTAGTCAAGTTAAAAGTTCCAAACTTGTGTAAGTAAAGGAAACTTGGTAGTCTCACCATCCTATCGGATCATGCAAGCAACTGTCAAGCACTCCTGAGAAAAAAACAGGACAAGTTGCTAGCTATTTATCTTAATGTATCTTTAGATGCTGCAGTAGGTTGACCCTGGCTGGATACCAGCTGCCCACCTGTCCAGGTTTCAGCTGGGATAGAGTTACTTTTCCTTCTAGTAGCTGGTACAGTGTTATGGTTTGGATTTAGTATGAGAAAACTGTTGGTAACACTGATCACTGATGTTTTCAGTTAGTGCTAAGTAGTGTTTAAGTCAAGGATTTTTCAGCTGCTCATGCCCAGCGAACAAGAAGGTTGGAGGGGCACAAGAAGTTGGCAGGGAACGCAGCCAGGACAGATCACCCAAACTGGCCAAAGGGATATACCATGCCATGTGACATCATGTCCAATATATAAACTGGTGGGAGTTGGCCTGGGTGGCAGATTGCTGCTTGGGAACTAACTGGGCGTTGTTTGGTGAATGGTGAACAATTGCATTGTGCATCACTTGTTTTGTATATTCCAGTTCTTTTATTATTGTCATTATTATTTTCTTCCTTTCTGTTCTATTAAACTGTTCTTATCTCAATCCACGAGTTTTACTTTTTCTTCACAATTCTCTCCCCCATCCCACTGGCTGGGGTGGAAGTTAGTGAGCAGCTGCGTGGTGCTTAGTTGCTGGCTGCGGTTAAACCATGACACCACCAAAGTTGCTCTCACTCCCCCTCCTCAGCTGCACAGGGGAGAGAAAATATAATGAAAGGCTTGCAGGTTGAGATAAGGACAGGGTGATCACTCACCAATTACTGTCATGTGCAAAACAGACTTGACTTGGGGAAACTAATTTACTACCAATTAAATCAGAGTAGAGTAATGAGAAATAAAAACCAAATCTTAAAACACCTTGCCCCCACCCCTCCCTTCTTCTCAGGCTTAATTTTACTCCTGATTTTTCTCTACCTTCTCCCCCTGAGCAGCACAGGGGGATGGGGAAAGGGGGTTGCAGTCAGTTCGTCACACATTGTCTCTGCTGCTCCTTCCTCCTCAGGGGCAGGACTCCTCACACTCTCCCCCTGCTCCAGCGTGGGGTCCCTCCCATGGGACACAGTCTTCCACAAACTTCTCCAACGCAAGTCCTTCCCACGGGCTGCAGTTCTTCATGAACTGCTCCAGCATGGGTCCCTTCCGTGGGCTGCAGTCCTTCACGCACTGATTGCTCCAGCATGGGTCCCTCACAGGTCACAAGTCCTGCCAGAAAACCTGCTCCAGTGTGGACTCCTCTCTCCCTGGGTCCACAGGTCCTGCCAGGAGCCTGCTCCAGCGTGGGCTTCCTATGGCGTCACAGCCTCCTTCGGGCATCAACCTACTCCGGTGTGGGGTCCTCCACGGGCTGCAGGTGGATATCTGCTCCACCGTGGACCTCCCTGGGCTGCAGGGGGACAGCCTGCCTCACCATGGCCTTCACCACAGGCTGCAGGGGAATTTCTGCTCTAGCGCCTGGAGCACTTCTTCCCCCTCCTTCACCAACCTGGGTGTCTGCAGGGTTATTTCTCTCACATATTCTCACTCCTCTCTTCAGCTGCAGTAATACAGGTTTTCTTCCCCTTAAAATACGTTATCCCAGAGGCCCTACCACCCTCACTGGTGGGCTCAGCCTTGGCCAGCAGTGGGTCCATCTTGGAGCCAGCTGGCATTGGCTCTGTTGGACATGGGGGAAGCTTCTAGCAGCTTCTCACAGAAGCCACCCCTGTAGCGTCCCTGCTACCAAAACCTTGCCACACAAACCCAATACAGATGCATATAATATAAAGCAAAATATTCAATCTATGTTACTTAAATCATTAAAGCACACAAGTTTAACAACCTGAAGCACACCTTACTACAGCAGTATAGAGTTGAAGATACAGTTGTGAGCACTCTGAATGCCTGCAGCAGTATTGCTTAATTCAATTAAAATCAGTTCACTGTTTGCCTTTGTAAGCAGTAATTTTTCTACTGTTTTAGTGATAGTTATGAATTATTGGCTTACCTTGCTGTTGCATTCTTTTATATTGACAACTTCACGTTTTCAGAGGCTACCTATTTCTAGCTGTGAACAAAAAAATTGTTCTCTATGAAACAGCTACATGTCAAGTTTTAGTTCACCAGTTATCTAAAAAGGCATTTCTGCTACTACGAGGAAAAAAATCCACTATGCTAAAAGAAGGTTTTTGCCTTTTTTTTCTTTTTTTTCTTAAGTTGACCCCTGTGGTCTTCATAGTAAATCAAACTAAAAATCTTAATCTGAAGGGAGAGCAAGACATCTTGTACATACCTGAGTTAGGAACCTTAGCTTTCCCTCCTCAATTATTCAAGTAACATCTCTAAGAAAAGTCAAACACTGGTTTATTGTTGCCTTGGAGAAGACACTTGAAAGGATTTAACAGAGTGAAACAGTTTAACTAAGTTTGCATTTCATAAAGTTTTTGAAGTAAGACATCATTTGCCTCCTGTGGGAGGCATGGTCTCATGCAGTCAAGCACTGACTGCTTTCAGTATTGCAGCTTCCTTTTTCAACAAACAGTTCCATCCATATAAAGGGTTGAAGCTTAGTCTCGGTTTAGTGTCGGCATGACAAATCCCATTGTCTCTTGAAGCTGCCTAGAATGTGGAAAAAGTGGTGCCATTAATACACACAGCATTGTTAACAAAACAACTGAAAATAAGGTCTGACTAATCCTCATCAAGCAACTGTGTGCCTTTATTTGAGTAGGAAGACTTGTACTTAGCTAAACAAGGCTTTTCATCCCCTACCTTAGTGACCTCTTAGAAAGTTTAAGTACAAATGAGTTAGGTGAAAGGCACCAATGGTGTGCAAGCCTTATGTGCAAATGCAGTACTGCCTTCCCTCATGTCAGGAGGGGAACAGGAGTTGCCATTGCACTATTATAATTTTGGAGGCTACAACCAGTAAGATACAGCATAAAGTTTAACTGTCTTACCTTCTCAGTCCTCCAACCTTCCTGTTGTCTTTTCCAACTTATGATTCTTAATATGATCACTTAGATAAAGTTGCTTTTCTATACATCCAAAGCCAAAAGTTCTGGCAGTTTACTGTGTGTATATATAAATATTGCTGGTGAATATATATAATCTTAGGGCTGTTGAGAATAACATTACATTCATCAGTTCATATAAACAAACTATTTTCTGTGGTCCTAATAGTGAATTTTGCAAAGCACCAACTTGCCAAACTTATTTCTGAAACTTACACTAAGAAAAGTAGGTACATTCATTTCTTCAGTGCTGAACAATGCAGCTGGCAAGCAAAAAACAGGGAGCGCATTCATCATTGTGTGAAAGCCACTGGATTGAACACCTACACGAAGAGGGGCACTGAACTATTGTATACATACGAAATATTTTTACAAAACATACCATAGATGAAAGTGGAGTTTCTGTTCTAGAAAAACTAGAGCCTTTGCTGCTGCAACTGGTTGTATGAAGCATATCTGACAGGAGCTTTCACCCAGTTGATAACAAATCCGCAGCTGCAGGAAGAGATGTCAAACATAGCATCCTGTTATGAAGAAGATGTATTTAAATGGGCATACCAACAGACTTTTGTTCTGTCTGGACTTTTTGTAAGTGCTGCATATCTTTGTGACCACTGAACGTGGGATTTTTTTCTCATCCAGTTGCTGCCTTACAAATGTTTTTCATCTGTCTCTTCTTTCGATCCGGCAATACCTCTCTGTTGATGAACATACCTGCGTGCCGGTTTCTGCGGCCCAGGCAGCACTGATCGTGGTACAGCCCTACACGGTAGCAGGGCACCATCCGCTCTCATCCGTCTCCAGCGAGGCGTCTCGGTGTTACTTCAGCACTGCCAACAGGGCACACGCTGCCTCTCCTCCTGCTCCTCAAGCTGCTTGGTTAAGGCGGGAGGAAAAACGAGGGTTACGGCCTGGCCGCTCCGCCGGCGGGGCCCTTCCTGCGCGCACACGCGGCTCCGCGCCGGGGAGGCCGGGCAGCGGGTCGGGCCCAGCAACACTTCCCCGCCGCCCCGAGCCAGCCGCCCGCCTTAAGTCCCCGCTTCGGAGGCCGGCCCCGGCCCCGGCCCCGGCCCCGCCCGCCACGGGCCGCCTCTACCTCCCCAGCGGGCCCGCCGCCATCTTGTTTCGGCTCGTCCCGTCCCGTCCCGTTCCGTCCGGCCAGCGGCCGCGGCGCGGCGCCCTCCCCGAGGGAGGAGAGCAGCCCGCCCAGCCCGGACCCGCCGCCGCCGCCGCCGCCGAGCGGGGACTGCGCCTCGCGTTTGAGCTTGAAACTCTTCCTCCTCCTCCTCCTCCACTTCCCCGCCTGCCTGCCTGCCTGCCGCCGCGGCGGCTGCGCGGCCTTGCCGCGGGCTCGGGAGTTCCGAGAAAGGGAGAGAATTGGGGTGTTCCCCGGAGGAGGTGGCAGCTGATGCGTGGTACCCTGCAGCACGGGAGGAGCGGGAGGAGGAGGGGGTCCATCACAGGAGGACAACATGACCAGAGGCCAAACAGCCACAAAAGGAAACGAGATCCACAGATACTAGCTTAAAAATACATCTGCACGACTTTTTTGGACATTTAGGATCAGAAGTGATCCCAAGAATGAATGAGCGGAGTCTCAGGAGTGACCCTGAGAAAGAAATGCTGGGAGGAGCCAGCGCAACCCACCAAGGGAGGTGGCGTAGCAGTAGCCTCAGCCAGTTCGTGGGCCGGAGCACCTCATCCCCCCAAGAGCTGACTCTTGATCTGCCGTGCCCTGCCCTTCTGTTGTAAATGCCTTACAGCGCCTGCTCCTCGGCCTCCCTCTGCTCTCTCTTTGTCTTCCCTCCCTTTTCTAACCAAGGACAACGGTGGACTGGCCTTATCTCAGCAGTCTTAGGTCAAGCCAGGTTGCTGCTGCAGACAGTATGCTTTGGCCAAACCTCAGCTGTTGGGCTTGGTGAGTCTAAAAACTCTGCACAGGTGGTCAGGCTAGATTTTGTAGCGCCTTGAGTTTTGCGCTAACATCTGTTCATCTTCAGCATTTTCCCCCTTCAGGCCTTCCTCCTTTTTGTTTCCCCTGGCTAATTTTTTTCTTTAGTTCACCAGTTTTTTTCATTTAGCTACTTTTTACCCATGGGAAAAAAAAATAAAATCAAAGTGCTGATTAAATAAAACTGCAATACTTGAGTTACCACCATCACACTGCTCACTGGATTTGTTTTTTCAGCCTTTTATCTTCTTTATTCAGCCTGTACCACCACCCGGCAGGAACAGTCTCTAAATTTTTAAGTAAGGCTTAGTGTGAATCAAAATTATAGTTGCAGTTCCTTAACTTCCTCGGCAAACCCCTAATCCTTCTGTTTGATTCTTTATCTGCACAATGGGAATAATAATACTTGTTTTCGCTCTGTCTTTAGAGATACGCAAAAAACTGTCTAGACACAGTCCTGGGCAACCTGCTCTACGTGGGCCTGCCTGAAGCAGGGGATTGGACAAGATGACCCCCAGAGGTCCCTTCCAACCTCAGCCACTCTGTAGTTCTGTGATTATCACAGAAGGTGCAGTGAAGAATTGATTGGCAGTTGGATACTACAGGGACGGAGGCCATAGACATACCTAGGCAGGCACAAAGAAGTTTTGAACTAACGGTAGCAAGAAAACCAAC
Source organism: Astur gentilis (assembly GCF_929443795.1). Classification (NCBI taxonomy): domain Eukaryota; kingdom Metazoa; phylum Chordata; class Aves; order Accipitriformes; family Accipitridae; genus Astur; species Astur gentilis. The sequence goes on from NC_064919.1 coordinate 61,832,704, forward strand.
AAAAAGCCCAAGGAGAGTGGGCAGTTTTAGACTTAAAGGCAAGAAACAATCTTTGAGGTCAGGTTTCATGACCCAGAAGAGGTTAAACTGCAAGAAGAACAGCAAGCACATGATGAGTCCGAATGGTAAATATTAAACAGGAGTTTTGGAAAGTACAGAAGTGACCGTTCTTTAGTGTAAATGCCAGCCTACAGAGTGGAAAGGCTGGAACAAAACTCCATCAAACCTTGCCTGAAGCAGTTGGTATTGCCATGGTGGCAGGTGCCATAGGCCAACACCCTCCTCCAGCCGGGCAAGTCCAGCATTTCTCTATGCAGCATAACAGAGAAACACTAGGTTAAAAAAAAAAAAAGTGATACAATGCACAAGTAAGCAGCACAGCACTGGACCATTTCAGCTTTTTGAAACGTCGTCACATGCTTTATAAAGAGCGATTCTCCCTTGTGTGACATTGTCCAAAGTCCTGGTGTTCCTGAACTTTTTCTCAGAGGCAGGTCTGGATAGGACCGTCTGTCCTTTTGTAGACAATTGCTCAGTGTGATGTAGGTGCACTGATCCACCACAAAGGCAGTGGCAGGGAAAGAGCCACTGAGGTGTTTCTAAGGTATGTTTTCTGTTTGGAGATTTTTCTGAGAGATTTTCTGTGTCAACCAAGAGATTGGGGTTTTGGGGTTGTGATTGCTGTGGGAAAGCAGAGCTTCTGCCTGGGTGTGTTATTTGACCATGAGCAGTTATTAAGCTTTCTACCAAGGAGGTCAGTGTGATGTGGAAATAATAACCAGGAAGCACTAGAGATGGGCTTCTTGTGTTTGTTCTGGTTGAGCACAAGTAATTGGGTAGACAAGGCCCCCATCCAGCTTTTTAGAGCTTGTTTAAAGCACCCTACAAGAAGGAGAGTGTAGTTGGGATGTTCTTGAAAAGTATGGGGGTTTTGCGACAGTAGTTCCACTTTACCGTATAAATGCTTCATTTTAGACATGTATCTTTATACAACAAAGACTTGACTTGGAAATTGCTCCAGGAGGAAAATCACAAGTTCTTTAAAATAGCTTTACCCACTATGTGTCTTCAGTGTCAGAAGTATCTAAAGAAGGATAGCTCTTCTGGTGAATTTGCAATGTTTGGGGTTTATTATGGATTTAATTATTCTGTGTATGTTTTGACTTGATGGAGAAATACATGTGAAGGATGACCATGAGTTTCAGCTTTATCTGCTTTCCCACATGTCTGTACACATGGCTCCCTGCAGAGAACCTGCCACTGAGCTGATAGTTGAAATCTGCACCTTGCTTCCTCAAATGCCCATTTACGTTGAATTTTGCCACAGCCAGAGTTGGATGAGAACTGAATGTGGTTTTAAGTTTGTAGTCATTCTCACTTTGGGTAGCTACTGCTTGTTCTTCCTCAGACCTTCTGCAAAAACCAAGGTTACCTAGTTCTTCCAAGGTTCTATGTTTGAAGTTATTCAAGGGATGGTGGAACACTGCAAAAATGTTTAAACAACTGTCTACAAAATGTGACGTGAGCCTCACCTGTATCCTCACTGTCCTGTGACCTGCATTCAGGAAAGTATTTCCTGTCCCCTAGACACTGCTGACACCTGGCTATAGTAATATTCCAATTCCCAGTACTTACCATTAAAACTAATGAACTGTTGAAGCCTAGATAAATCACTTTAGTCGTTACAAATAAAGATTAAGAAGGCTTAACTGAGTGTAAGGCTCATTTTTTAAATGCTGCAGCGGATGCATTGTCAGGAGACCTTTAAGTTGAGATCTCAGTACACTTGAAGAGGCCTCCTGTAGCAGCTGGCAGGATTATTAATAGCTGCCACAACTGATTTAGGTAAAGAATGTGTTTTCTTGGGGGATTTTAACTAACGAGTCATGTCATTTTGTTCACCTTAGTTTTTATTTGTTTTGCTTTGAAAGGAAAAAGTTTTTGTTAGACGGTATGCCTGTTTTTGAAATCTTGAAAGAGCAGCCTACAAATTCTGGAATATAAGGGCAGGAGTCTCAGCTGGGATGTCACTGTGTCTTCAGTGAGTTCATGCTAAACTCCAGCCACTGATGATCTGGTCCCAGATGCTCATAGGCCAGTGTTAATGAGCAGATAATGGTTTGGGTGTTGGTAGGGAAGTCTACACATATATACACATGGCCTAACTCTGCAAGCTGGAGGAGAAATTAAAATGTTTGTCAGACATCCGAGAAACAACATGACCCCAAACTGAGAAATGCGTTCCTCTTTCACAGCACCATCCTCCTGCCAAACTGTGTGTGTGGCACCACAGCAATTAGCCAAGGAAAATCTTTCTATTGTCATTCATTTAGGAGCCCTGGTATGTTTGCTCACCTAAATGAATCATTTACCCCCTGCTTGTATTCAGCATTTTGGGTGACAGCTGCACTAATAGTTGGCATAATCATAGTGCCAGCCAAATTGCAGCAATATTACAGGTGTCAGGATGCTCACTTATTTTCAAAACACTGCACATTTCAGATTGTGCATTTCTCATTTGAATAATTACATGGTTTATATTCTTTTTACATGCCATTAAAAATAGTCTAGAGCCTTAAAAAACATAACTCTTGACAGCTGCAGTGGCACAATTTTTTACTGGCTTCAGTTGGAGTGACTCAATCATCTGACAATTAGCAATGATTTTACAAAGCATATTTTGGAATCTACAAGGCTCATTTAGAGTAAAAAATCATTTTCTGCAAAGTGAAGATAGCAGTCTTCACTTTAGGCTTTCACAGTGGTATTTTTGCCAGCTACTCACCAGTTAAAGTTTCTGCTGATTATGTAAGAATAGGACGTCATTTCATTGATGCTTGCATCTGTTTTTTGTTGGGTTTTTTGTTTTGTTTTTTTTTTATGACAGTGCCTCTTTGGGTTCAATGCAGTTACTTGGAATTCATGCTAGTATTAATAAGAAAAGTATAGGTCCTCAACCCTAGATCCTCAGAATGGGAAGTAGTAACTAAAACGTGGCTGAGCACACTGATATATCACACACAAAAGCAACATGAAGAGTTATGTTGTTAGCATTGTAGTCAGGTCTTCAAGCGTCTACAGTTGCCTGAACATTTTTCAGAATTTCCAGCTGTTGAATGCTCAGCTGCATGATGCCAACAGTGTTGTTTCAATGCAGTTTTCTTGCTTCATGATTTAATGTACAATTATATTCTCACACCCTCTTTACTTCTGAGGTCCCTCTACAGCTTTTATTGTGCAGGAAGGAATGTGCTTAGTTAACAAGCAGCTGGATCAGATTTTTTTCTCTTTTTCTCTTTCTCTACTCATGACTCCTCATCTTCTGGCCTGCACTGAAAATCCCATGCTCTTCCTTGGACCATCCCTTCTTTTCATCATTAGGATTCCCATGCTGCCTGCACTGCAGCATCTGTGCTACAGCAGTGCAGTTACAGCTAGTGCATGAACATGCAGCTGAAGAAGCTGCAGCAAGTGCTGCCAACAGCTGAATAAAATCGTCTTTCATGATTTCAAATATAAGTACGTCAGTCACCTACTATTTTCAAGTCACAGAATCATAGTCATAGCATGGATTGGGTTGAAAGGGACTTTAAATATTATCTAGTTCCAACCCTCCTGCCATGAGCAAGGACACCTTCCACTAGACCAGGTTGCTCAAAGCCCCATCCAGCCTGGCCTTGAACACTTCCAGGGATGGGGCATCCACAACTCCTCTGGGCAACCTGTTCCAGTGTCTCACCACCCTCACAGTAAAGAATTTCTTCTTAATATCTAATCCAAATCTACCCTCTTTCAGTTTAAAACTGTTACCCCTTGTCCTATCACTACACTCCCTGACAAAGAGTCCCTCCCCATCTTTTGTGTAGGTGCCCTTTAAGTACTGGAAAGCCGCTATAAAGTCCCCCTGGAGCCTTCTGTTCTCTAGGCTAAACAACCTCAAGTCTCTCAGCCTTTCCTCATAGGGGAGGTGCTCCACCCCTCTGATCATCTTCATGGCTCTCCTCTGGACCAGCTCGAGCATGTCCATCTCTTTCTTATGCTGGGGGCCCCAGAGCTGAACATAGTACTCCAACTGGGGTCTCATGAGAGCAGAGCAGAAAGTCAGAATCACCTCCCTCAACCTCCTGTCCGCGCTTCTTTTGATGCAGCACAGGACACGATTGGTTTTCTGGCCCGCAAGCGCACATTGCTAGCTCATATTCAGCTTTTCATCCACCAACACCCCCACGTCCTTCTCTGCAGGGCTAGTCTCAATCCACTCATCACCCAGCCTGTATTCATGTATGGGATTGCCCCAACTCAGGGGCACTTCATCTTGTTGAACTTCACAAAGGTCCACACGGGCCTACCTCTCAAGCCTGTCCAGGTCCCTCTGGATGGCATTCCTTCCCTCCAGAGTATCAACCACATCACTCAGCTTGGTGTATCTGCAGACTTGCTGAGGATGCATTCAATCCCCCTGTCCATGTCCCCAGTAAAGATGTTAAATAATACTGGTCCCAGTACAGACCTCTGAGGTATACCACTCATCACTGGTCTCCACCCAGACATCAAGCCATTGACCGCAACTCTTTCAGTATGACCAGCCAGCCAGTTCCTTATCCACTGAGTGGTCTGTCACATCCATGCCTCTCTGTTTTAGAGACAAGGACATGGTGTGGGACAGTGTCAAATGCTTTGCACAAGTCCAGGTGGATGATGTCAGTTGCTCTTCCCTTATCCACCAACGCTGTAACTGTGTCATAGGAGGCCACCAAATTTGTGAGGTGTGGTTTGCCCTTAGTGAACCTTTGTTGGCTCTCCTGTTGGTTATTCATGTATTTAAAGTCAATCAACATGCTTTAGTGCTTTGATGTCCAAAACCAATCTTTGAAGGCTCAACAGTACATGGCCAGTGTCTTACTGTGCTGTATTCTTCCAGAAGAAGTGAAAATCCAAGATCTTAACTTCTTTGGGCTGCTAAAGTTTCCGTAAGGTTTTTAGCACACATGGAAGTCTTTTGACCAAATTCCAACCTTGAGAATCACAACTCAAGAATAAATTTTCCCTGCACTAAATTTTCTCTCTGCTTTTCATTGGTGCTTCTGGTCAGAAATGGTCATGCAGTAGCTATGCACTGGCATACCATTTCCTCTTTCCTGTTGGGCAGCAACACTATTAGCAGGAGTGCAAAAAGGGGAGACCACTTTATTTCCAGCATGGCCACATCAGTGGGGATCACAATCAGAGCAATGGCACAGAGGAGTGCACCTGCATATCTCCCAGGTGCAGAAGAGATTTCTGCACTGGGCTGACATGTACTGTTAAGGGGAGCTGAGGCAGAAACAGACCAAAGGTGTGCAGAGAGTCTGGTCTCACCAATCTGGTGGCTTCAACACCCTTTATAATTGCAATCACAGCTGAAAATGCAGCTGCTTGTCTGGCTGATGATCAAGGGGACAAGAGACCTGGGTTTCCTTGGGTTGGAAGAATGACATACATCTCTGCCCTCACGCTTCTGCAGAACCAAAGCCCTCGGTCTGCATGTAGGAAGAGTGCTAGAAATTCTGCAACGGCTGATTTCACCAAGTGAATGACAGTGGGTTTCCCAATTATTTACAGCTTCATCTAAACAGCCAGCACATTCATCTGCCTTCAGAAACCTCTTTTTCTGTGCAGCCCCACCACCCATCTTGTATTGTGCCAGAAGTTGGAAGTAGTCTGGAGGACCATAGGAAGAATGACTAGAGGACTGGAAAACGTGGTTGGGAGACTGAGCTGAAGAGCTGAAGAATTTGCTTTGTTTGTCCTAAAAAAAAAAAAAAAAAAAAAAAGAAGAGTGAGTAGACATGGACAAAGACTTTGGAGGCATGGTGTTGAAGAGGATGGTAACCAGTTATCTGCCACATATGTGAGGGAAGGGCAAGTATGTATGAGCCTAATATCCAGCAAAAGATGACTGGGTTTGGAAAACTTTCCCCTTCCATGGGCCAATGTAATGAAATCTCCAGGCACAGTGCACATTTATAACACCAAGTTGGACAGCTGTCTCCAGTGGCTCCTCATCTTGTACCAGGTCCTGCCTCCAAGAAGGCAGCCAGGGTAGATCTCCTGGAGCTTTTTTCAGCCCTATTCTCCCTGCTGTTGTGTGCTGCAGGGAACATGTACAGGAGCAACTTAGCAATGTTGTTGGATCACTCAGCTAGCTATCAGCTTGTGGGTCAGGTAGGTGACAGATCAGTTCATTTCTTGAAGAGCTCTCTGCCCTCAACTGTAAATTTCAAAACACTTGGGGTTTTTTTTAACTCTGCACTTCATCTTGTTGTTGGTACATCTTTCAGGGTTAGCCGTTACAGCTATTTGCAAAAGCAACAGAAACTTTTATTTTTCTGAAGGTTTTTTCGGAGTTAAATGAATTCATATGATTTCACTGGCTTCCATACTGTGCAACCTTTGCATCTTGATGGAGTCAGACTCCCTGTTTTGCATTTCATTTCAGTGCGTTCTGTGAGACTAACTAGAACTTACTAGGAAATTCAGTTTTTCTAAATGATTTTTCTAATTTATCTCCCTTTATCATGTTTTCCATTTCTTCTCTGATTTCACATCTCTCCATGTTCTTGGTCTTAGTTTTTCCTGCTGAGAACTGCTGACTGCTGTGCAGCATACGTTTTTCCTGTAGAAACAGAGCTAGAATGGTAAATATTTCTCTTCAGTCTCCTCTTTGCATTAAGGAGAAAAAAAAAAAAAAAGCTCTGTCTTCATATCAATCAGGAGAGAATGTGTCCCAGCAGCCTGTCTTCAATCTGAGCCTGATGTGGAAGTTGATATAACAACTTGCAGTACTGATTTAAGTGCCACATCTGTTACTGACAAACAAAAACCTAGTAAGTGAGCATCCCTCCATGAAATGTTAATCCTTTTGTAAAGACCTATTTACACATCAAAAAACGTAAAGGCACTTTTAGCTGATGTAAGTCAGCATAGGCCCAGCTATGAGGTTTTACACCACCTATTCTGTTTTACACCAAACCCTCTCCTTCATATTAGCAATCTTGCCTCTGGCTATATAGAACTATAATCCATAGATCTGTGGATTGGCACTTCTGGACCTGGCCAAGGAATCCTTGGCAGGTCAAAAGCTCTGGAGCAAGATTTTCTTTTTAAGCAGGCCTCCTCCTCCAGACCTACCATTTAACATTGCTTAGTTTTGATGATTAACCTCAGATTGCTCAAGGTGAACAAATTGAACAAATTTATCTTCTAATAAAGCTGCCGGGACTCGTGTTGCTCGGGTCATCCAAGAAACTCATGCCCCTTCAGACTGTTTACAGAAAATGGGCAGGAAGTGAATTGCAAGCAGGGATTTTGCACCTATGGTAGCCTGAAGTCCATCACCTCTACAAGACCTGGGAGCAGGTCCTGTCTGCACATCACTGAGGTGGTTTGGTTAGAGTACTGTAAGCCTATGTGCAGACCTTACTTAGGGCTGTATGGCACATTTCAGCATAAGCCTGTGTTTGTTGGACCTAAACCTAACGAAAATAAGCTGGGTTTAAACTAAGGGAGGATTGATTTTTGCTGGCTTTTGCACTAAATCAGCTACATCAGGTTTTAAATCACACTTTCAAAGAAGACCCTACAACTCTGCATGCAGGCAAGCCTTTAAGCTTCAATTTGTTTGCGAGATGTACAGACCAGAGAGTACAAAGGGCATCGTTGTTCTCCCCTCAGCTCTGATCCACACATCTCTTTCTTTCTTCACTTGTTATTTTCTGCCAGACCCATGAGGTCATCTCAGTTTGTCTGTTCATTTGTGACTGCAATAATAATTTTTTAGAAGATGTCATATGTGGTGAAAATACCTGCCCTAATACTGTTAACAGCATGGTGAAAGATAGGCTGATCTTCACCTGGCCAGGGCTGGAAGCAGATTCTGGAAGTGCTGTTTTCCTTATCTGGACTGATTTCAGTCTCAAGTCTATTTGCCAGTGTGACATGCCATCAGATTTCCAAAATACTCAGAGGAAGGATTTGCACTTACAGCTGCACACTGATGAGTGCCCCCTCTGATTCCCCTCCCCCAGCTCATTAACATGCATGTCTTCCCTTATTAGTGTTTGTCATTATGTGAACAGCTGGTAACTGTTCTGTTTTCCTTCTCCTCAAAAAGAGGGCTTCACAGCCATGAGGAAAATTAGTATTAGGTACAAGCAATTTTTAATACTGACTCCAGGTCCATTAATTTTTTTCATTATCATTATCATCATCATCATGGTAAGGGTGGGCAGGTAGGCTGTGGGCCTGATTCTCATCTTATTTAGAGGAGTATAAAGGGAGAGAAACTGTTCTGAAGGCAGTAGGAATACATCAATGCAAACCAGGGTAAGTGTGGATCAGGGTCTGACACTCATTACATTTTTTTCATGGCTGCCTTTAAAATATGAGTGGTTTCTCTTCCAAATCCATTTTAACTGTAATTAACTGTAATGAAGATTTTTTTTTCTGCTTGTATTTCTCAAATACATGCTCCACCACAGATTTTAAATGACCCCTCTGGCTGCACATCTTATGATCAAGGTAGAAATTATTTCTCTCACTATTTCACTATGGCAAAGTCTCCAGGAGTAATGTCTGGTGGACCTAGAAATGTTAAGTATAGGAGATTTCCACAGGAAATAAGAGACCTTACACTATGTTGTATGAATGATTTTTTTTTTTTTTTTACAGTAAAAATACTTCATAATTGTACCACCATGGTCTTAGCAGCATACACTTCTTTTGTGTTGAACCTAACTGACAACAGTCCAAAAGTCAAAAAAAAAATTGTGGAAAAGAGGAGACATGAAGCATATTCTGTGCATATATAAAATTAAGTTTAAAATTCTCCCCAAAAATATTGAACTATGAAGCTGTGATGTGTGATCACTGCATGATTAGACCAGTCTCCACTCCTTTTCCAGGTTGAATACAAGTGCAAAATAGTGAATAACCTTGTCTCCAAACCAAACAAGTTCTGTATGTATCTGCAGTTAAGTTAAAATATACCTTGGTGCCACAGGGACTGGAAACGAGTTGGATTGACTTCTGTTCCCTCCATGTCTTCCCTCTGTATTGATATACTGGCTTATTATTTTTCATTTTACTCTAATCTCCCATTCCAAAGAAGATTACTTTAAAACAAATCGGTAGAATACTTTTAAATGAACAGAAGATTTTAACCAGTTGGATGACATGAAAATTAAGGAAATGTTGGGAACGCAATACCGGGAGATAAATAACAAAATTGTTTTTGAATGTTGAGTTCCCTGTCTTCCAAATGGAAACACACATACAGTGATTAATTGCCTGAACAAAGTCAACGAGACGCTACATCTGCTTATTTTTCCCCTGTGGAAGTATCTCTGGAGCTGTTTATTCTCAACTGTACCACTAGAGGGAGCTCAGATAGCAGTATTACTGGGACTTTATAAATCATCTCTTCTAGGATTTTTGGCTTTTATGCAGCTAGGTGTGGGTTTAATTCTCACCTTCTTACTTACTCTGCCTGGTTTGTTTGTTTGCTTGTTTGTTTTCCCTCTGTCTCTTTATTTAGAGCTTCTACAGGCTGGGAGACTTGCTGAATGAGTTAGTTCATCATCTTGATGCTATTTTAATGGCATTCGTCAGCACAGCACAAATAGTCTCACTGCGTTGCTCCTCACATCATGGCCATACATGACTTACCACACCACAAACATGACACCAGCATTAAACAACAGCTTCCAAGTGATTAAAATAGATGTGGTAGAATCGGGGAATCCAGGACCATTGCAGGGTAAGCAAACCTGTAGTACTTTGTTCACTCTCTCCTCTACCCTCTCCCAAAATTAAGCATATTTGTCTTCTCTGGACTTACCAACTTCCATTCCCCATGCAAGGAGACATTCCACAAGCTAAAATTACTCACTTTTGTCACCCATACTAAAAACCCTAAGTAAATACATAGTACTTGCATAAGCCTCATGCTCGATGAGTGTTGCAACTCCCAGGACGTACATTTCACTGTGCTATGTAATATCACCATCCTGTGTTAAAAAAACGTCCACCAGGTGGGAGTCTTTGTAGTGACTCTAAAAACTTTGCATGTAGACTGTTTATAAACTCTCCAGGGAGAAGGAGAGGAAATTTTCTGTAATCAGGAGAGCTGAATAGCTAGCAACCAGCCTTGTGGCCAAAGCAGGCTTTAGCAGTAATTCAGTAATCTGTGGAACAACACATACCTACACAGTACCAACAAAACCCAAACAATGTTATATATTTCCATTTCTGCTCCAGTCTACAAGATAGGTCGAGACATTGTAAAGAACAATTATTTAATTAAAGGTATGCTTGGGAGATTATAGCTGGAAAAAAACAAGCCCACCTTCTAGGGAATTCCTGGGATTAATGGATTGGAAGGAAAGAGCACCAGATGGAGAAGAAGAAAAGCATGTGTGACTGTAGGCCATTCACAACATTCAGAGATGGGTGAGAAAAAGGAGGTAAAGTCTCTGTAAAGAAAGAGGTCAGAAAAAGTTCCTGACTACCCTGTGGGTACAGAACTGAGTGCCTTTGCTGTATACAGCTCTGCAGGCATATTGTGGATGAAATTGCTCCAGCGTAAGCCAGAGCTTTTACTTACTTGTGGTAAGAATGTAATCTTTCAGGGACAAAGACAAGGAGTTTTCTTAGAGTTTCAGTGAGGTCACTCCCTTTGATGCCATATTTTATCTCTGATTCTTTTCTTCATTGCCTCTCTTTAGAACAGGGTATCTTATTTCTTTGGGGAGTTTTTGTTGACCTTCTGCTGAAGCAAATGTATTCGTATGATGGTGGTCTTATTAACTACTAGCTGATGCTAAACCACTCCTTGTACAAAGAATGATAAGGCAATCCATCTGCCTTCAGTATTTCCTATCAGTCTCATTTCAGAGCTATGTGACTAAAAGAGCAGGAGTAGCTATAGATGATGACCTTCTCACAGTGGACAGGGGTATCATATGAATGCTACTAGATGAATTTCGGTTTGTTCATCCTGCTACTCTTGGCCATGAGATAGGATGAGCACATGACGACAGTCACAGCTAGGAAGAGGCAGAACTGCTTTAGGATAGTTTTTCCCACTTGGTTGTATTTGATCATTCCTTGTTTCCAGTTGATCTTTCCTGTATGTAGAATCATACTTCTGGTCGTGCTCAGGTGACTGAGCAATCCCAATTGCCCTGTGAGTGAATGGTCACTGTCGCTATTTACTCTTCGAGCAGGGAGGGACACAGATAGGTGGAGAACATCATCGGCCTTTAAAAGAACAACTTGATGAAATAGAGGGAAAGCATAAGACAGAGACCTGATTTAAGGGGTCATCACTTAATTAGAGGAAAATTAAGTTGATAAAGCAAACAGGATAGTCCATTGTCTTGGAGGTGAGAGAAGGATGATGAGAGAAGGCAGTAGTTTGAAAACCAGTTATTGCTGAGGAAAAGGTTTTTTTGGAATGGAAAACCAAGGTGTATCCCTGTAGGCAGGTAGGGGGAAAGGGAAAAGACTGTGAGAGAGAAACTACTTAGAGAGAGAAGAAGAAAATGATACAAGGGAGGGAGAAGTAATGGGATGAATCTGGAAGTTTGAAGGGAAACTGAGGCAGGGTACCCTCTGCAAAATCACATCTCTTTTTAAATGAAAATTAACTAGTTCTGTCATAAGTCTAAGGCAGTGTGATTTTTTTCCTGGAGTTTGTTTCCTTCTTTAGCTGAAGTTGTGGTATTTGTTATTATCTGAAATTACCTACTATGGAAAAATAATCACTCTCATACAATGCGCTGAGAAACCCATTATGTCATTTTAAAGGTCAGATTTTAAAATGGATTTGAACTTGGTTTATTGATATGAGCCTGGAAACATTGTACACAGTGATTTCTGTCTGCAAATAAAGAATATTTTACCTACCTGACTTGTGGGTGAAAATGGTCTGGGTCAGCAAACAAGTTGCAAATAGCTATATATTGTTGCAAATGGTCTTGCACTCTAGATTACAGTGGAGAATGAAAAAGCCTTTTTCTTTCACATTTGGAGTTCATTACATTTTCTAGAAGGTGTTTTCCAGAAGTCAGTAGGACTGCCATCTGACCTGCAATTTCATGTGCTCATTCTGTTACCAAAAATGAGTTGAGGGGGAGTCATGGCTTTTGTACCCTTTGTCCTTACATTGGAAGCCTTCACTCAACTGAGTAGTGGCTTTGCCTTTGTTCGTGACTTTTGTCAGGAGTGCTTTGCTTTGGAGATCTCACAGTCTGTGCGGTATGACTAGCACATAACCTTTCCAACCTAAGGGGCCCGTGAGGAGATGGGCCAGTCTGCCTCTCCTAAAGGAGGACATGCAGCTGCTGTAACCACAGCAGCCAATAGATCCCAGGGTCTTCTGCTGTGTTCCCGGGTAGGAAGCAGAGACATACCTCTACTACACAGCCATGAAGAGCACATGCAGCAACCCAGCACAATGGCAAAGAAGGAAGCAAGGTAGGTAGGAGCTGGTTACCACCACTCCAGCAATTCATCCACACCTCTGTGGAGTCTGCAGGCTGGATGAGCTGCAGGCTGCAACCAGACTGGGAGCCCTTGGCTTGGTGGATATCTCGTTGCTCCTTCGTGAGTAAAACTGTTGGTATGCAGCCATTCATTGATCAGCAGCCCCCAGGTTTATGAATTTCAGGCTGCCTTCAGGACAGAAGGACCAAAGTGCCGTGCGTGGGATGACCGCGCCTCTTTGTTGCTGCACTTCCAGCATTGTGCCTTGAACCCACCGCAGTCTTTTATACTCTCATTTGCCCTGTGTGACAGACTGATGTGCCCTTTGTGCAGATACAATTTTAACACCCCTACTACCACAGCTGGGAAGAGAGACTAAGCTGTAGTGAAGACTCTTGGATGCTTCTTGGACAGCAACACAAGTCATCATTGCTTGTGGAAATGAGCAGATTGCAGCTGTTGTGCCTCAGACAGGACTGTGCAGCTCAGAGAAAAATGTGTAGTTCTGCCACCATATCCCTTCACAAACTGGTATGTTTTATGATTTTATTTTTAAAGTGTTGCTGCTTTTATATTCCTGCTCTGGAAGTGGTTTTTCTCCAAGCCTTCTGTAACTACAGCTAACTTTGTAGATACCATGAGACAAGCATAGGTATTAGAATAAAGGATATACAATTTTATTGTAACACGAAGTAGAATGGTTCAGTGATTTATTTTTTTTTTTTTCTGTCAACTGCTGGATCTAGCAGATCTTCACTACAAGGTTTTCTAAAATTAAATTACTCTAGTCACTCCTAGAGTAATGTAATGTTATTCTTTCTTGTACGTGCTTAAACTAATTCATCCATGTGTATAATAGAAAGCAAAAGGGCCAAGAAAAGGGTTGAACTTTCCAAACTGAGCCTGTTTGTAGATAGCTGTGACTTGCAGATCTGAATACCAGTATTTTGATGCAATGGCTCTGGGTTAGACACTATGGCATGCAAAGAAAAGGATTTTTCTTCTGCATCTGTCTCCTTAGTTGTTCAGGAGTGATTGTGTTTGTGCAGGTTCATTACATTATAGCAAAAAAAAAAAAAAAAAAAAAAATCAAATTATTTCTATACGATGAGCTGGGTAGTGGTTTCTCAAAGCTATAACACTAGAGAGGTTTCAAATGCACCTGCTAAAGTATTTGTTTTCTAGCAGGTGCAGAAGCATTCATTTGTAAACATCATATTAACACGTGCTTTACACAGGCATATTGTCTTTTGTCCCATAAACCCAATGAGTTCTACAGATGTTAATGACTTGTGTGAAGTCTGCATTCATCATAGCTGCCTCGGCATGAGCCCTGTGCCTGTCCATCCATGCATGGGTGTCGCACAAGTACTCAGTCTGTGATGTAATCATCATCTTTGACAAAGGATTGCTTACAACATAGTCCTACTGTGGAGTGGTCTAAAATAGTGGAATTCATGTTTGTGTGTTTGAAGTGTTACCCTGAGAGTTTACAGACACAAAATTATTCATGTCACTTCCTTCTTTTGTGCTCTGGCCAAGTAACATGGTTCTGCCAACTAGTGTAGTTTTTGAAAGCCATGCTCCTGTCTTTCCAGGAGGAAAGATATCTTCTGCAAGTACACAGCCTGCCAAAATGAGTAGAAGAGGAATTTCCCTGCAATGGCTAAGATGAATACTGCTAATATGATTTTATAGCAAAATTTATGTCAATGAGTACTCAAGAGCAAATCCCCAATGCTATTAGTTAGCGTTTGTTTGTGGGAGACAGTAAAAAGGGTAGAGAACTTTGCTTGAGCTAGAGAAGATTTTTATTTCACACTACTTTTAATACGAGTTTGCTCTGCAATGACTTATTTTTTGAAGACACAGCAGTACAAGTCAGGAATTACTGAGTTCCTTAAAACTTTTCTAATTAGAGAATGCCTCCTTCATCTGATTTTATTAGTGGCACAGTTTATTCCAGAGTCAGGAGAGGACCATATGATCCACCAAAGCCTTGTGTTGCCTAGTGATGAGAGAACAAGACAATGTCTTCATGTGAACATCACTGAGAGAAGGGCCTGCCCTTAGGTGTGCTAAATATACTCAAGGGAGAGAAAATCTCATCTGAAATATGTGGTGAAGTGTATGTTCTGTCTTTTAGATACAAATGGCTCAGTGCTGCTTAATACTGCTAGACTGGCTCCTCGGGTTGCATGTTTCAGTATCTTTAGTTCTTCACAGCGTGGCATAGTGTTCTCTTCTGGTTTTCAGTAAGTCTAGAGAGAAGTGATATCCCTCATGAGTGTTTTCTTTGTGTGATGTTTGTGGCTTTCTGGCCTGTAGTTTACAAATTTTCCTATGCTATTTTTGTACAATTTTATAGTTCATTACTTTTTATTCACTTCATAAGAACACGAAAGTGTACAATCAGATTACCAGTTGAGGGCACATTTAACAATAAATTAATTGTCTACCAGCCAAATTAACCACTCCAAGGCAAGACAAGAAGCTACTGTACACATCAACTGATGTAATTTATAGCATCAGCTGATATGTACTTAAGATATCATGCCATTGACTGCATACAAAGATTACACCATAAAAGATTAACTAGGGCAAATTAAATAATTGATATACTCTGAAGCCTATAGATAACAACAGCATTAATGAAGGATCCTGCAGCCTTTTACTCATGCTAGCAGTCCCAGCAAAGTCAAAGGCTATCAAGGACTATCTGAAGCCTGCTGGGAACTCTTTGAATGGAGAGTTCACTCACTCTCACTCTCAAGTGACCAGTGACCATTTCATGCCACCCCCTTGTTTCTGCAGGCCAGGCTTAAGAAGTGGGAGTGGGAATGACTCAACTCTTTTGTGCCTTTCTTTTTTTCATCAAAAAGTCCATGGAGGTGTGTGGTAGTGTGGGACAGAATTAGCCCTTCATTTCCCCTGAAGGCTTTTCAGACAGCATCAAGCAGGGAAAGAGCCTGGAACTAAAACGCGTATCCAAGAACCAGGCACCTAAAATGTGGCATAAAGCCCACAGCTCTATCGGCTTTATCTATTATGTAAAATGGCAGTGAATTGTTCAGGAATGCAAATCTATTACTATTGTTGTTGTTATTATTATTTATTATCATTATTATTATTACCATTATTGAATGACATTTCCTCTCTGAATAATGGCTCTTTCTTAGTCAGTGACAAAAGCAATGCTTTTTTGAGCACATCACATGACAAATCTCCGTCAGGCAGTATCCTATTCACCCAGCTGTGCTCTGCCAGAGAGCATTGTTAGATATCTATTTGCCTCAGCTTCTAACATCAACCTTTAATGATTTTTTTTGTTTGTCCTTGTGATGACCTGAAAACCTGAGAAGAGCTTAAACCCAAGCTAGTGTATAAGGACTAGATAAAAAAAAAACAAAAAAAAAAAAACAAACAAAAAAAAAAAACCATGCTCTGTGCTCCAATTTGGCTTGCAGTCTGGCAAATCATGGCCTCTTCAGGATTAATATCCTAACCTATATATAGGTTATGTACGTTAAGAGATAAAAACTGTGCATTTTAAGCACAGCTAATTTTAGATTATTTCTTATCTATTGAGATCTAGCAGCATTTTCTATGCTGGCCAATTATAAATAAAAAAGAAAAACCTTCTTGTCTAAGTGGCAAAGACATCCTACTCCTGTGTACCGTGAGATCAGAGGAGGAAATTCTGATGGCAAAGAAATGAGTGAGGATGCCATTCATGGGACTGGGTCCATCTGCAAGACTGGGAATGTTTTATCAAGTGTTTTGCTAATGCCAAACAAATGGCCAAGTGCAAACTTAATCTGAGCTCTGGAGTCTGCCTGAGCCTACGAGGACAAAGCTCTGGTCCTTGCAGCTGGGAGGGAGTGTCTGGGCAAGCATTCCTCAGCCTGACCACTAGCAGGTACCTAGAGCTTGTCTCTTCGTAAACTACATGTGGATGCTTCGAGCTGAAGCTACAGCCAGGCTGCAGCCAGCTAAGGAGGCACAAATGGGTTATGGACCTTGCTGTACCTAGACCTACTGGTCTGCTGCTGGAGTTTGTCATCTGCTTCCATAGACTGGGGAATTCACCCAGCAAATGCGGTATCCTGGGTCTTATCTGTGACGTGCCTTGGATACCTCTTTCAAAAGTCCCAGAATCCATGGAGTGGGCATTTTGTTTGCATAAGAAACATGAACTCTACAGCCTTCACAGTACAAATCAGGCACAGATGATGTACTCAGGGAAGTCCACTCAGGGGGATACACAACCACCCACTTTCTTACTATTTTTTTGATTGCAATAGTGTCTCAGGAACAGGCTCCTCACAAACAGATTTGTGGATGAGAGGAACTTCAATGGCAGATTTATGCATCACAAAGAAAATCACAAAGGCCAAATGTTCAGAACCTAAGTGGCTGTGCGCAAGAAAGAGCAAAGTGAACAGCACAGGAAAGAAACAAGAGACTTACAGAGTGATAAATATGTTGAAAATTACCTCCTTGACACTAACAGAAGAAAGACCCAAGAAATTAGCGTGAAAATGCAACCTGAAGGAGAGTTGAAGTCCGTATACATTACCCACTAGGAGGCACAATGTTTGCATACTAGAATTTAAAGGTGTTATACAGGACGCTGGAGTGTACTTACAATATTCTCAGAACACAGCAGAAGCAAATTAAGAGTGATGAAATATATTAATAAAAAAAGGAATAAAAAAGCCATAAAGTTCAAATGAAGGGCCTAATTCTATCCCTATTAAAATATAAAGAGCCACATTCCCATTAAGTTCAGTGGGAGTAGTATACCGAGCCTGAAGTGGGGTCCTTAGTGCATGCTAAAACCTACATGCATGCAAAATGTACTAAAAAAAGCAGACAATTTACTTTTTATTTTACTTCTACATCTAAAAGAAAAGTAGGCAGAATAATCCCCTACATTTGGGCTGTTTCCCCAGAAACAAAGACTGAGTTAATTTTTATCTTCTAAAGCGCTGCAGTTAGTGTCAGCAGCCCGGTCCCAAGTCACAGGTGAATAAAAAGTGAGTGGACCTGTGCCTGTGCTGTTTACTCAGGGAAAGACTTGCTGAGAGCATGGTCGCTGCAGGATGGCGTCCTCCTTTTGGAGTGCAGGCAAAATGCCGTTTGTTTGCCACATACTGAGTGTTGTCGTTAGTGATGGGACTGAGCCTTCTGTATTTCCCATGTCAGCTTCTCAGTGCTTGCAAAGAATTGATGTTCTGGCTGGTCTCAGCATTCCTCCAGTGAGTCTTCAAAAGCCACGTCAGCTCGAAGGGGACGGTGCAAGGAGAAATGCAGGGAAAGGCCTGTGTGGGAACCGCAAAAAGTCTGTGTGGCTGTCTCGAGTGCTGTGGGCACTTCTGAGCCCTTGTGTCCAGATTGAGCACCTTGCCCTGATCGTGATGCCATGTCTGGGTGAGATCCTTCCTGCTTCTCCTGAGCCTTTGTTGGGAAGGCAGCCCAGAATGGCAGGAGTAAGAGGCATGCTTTGTTTAGTCCCTAATTTGTCCACCTGGGGAAGTCAGGGTCCCAGGGCAGGCTGTGATGCCTGCTTGTCTGACAATCCTTTGAAACAATGGGGGAAAGCCGATTATAAGTTTTGCAGTTGGCTGGTTGACACCTGGCACTTGTGCAGAGGTGCTGAAGAGGAAAGGTTAATATGTCCTCTGAGACCACACCAGGGCTGCAGTCCCAGGTATCCAAGAACGAGGCTGCGTGCCGCTAATGCTGTAGCAAAACTCTCATCCACCTCATCCATGCAGGACCAGGACCTTTGAGAGAGTGCCAAGGGCAGGAGCTCCTAGACAACAGCTCTTGCACATATATGGCCACAAAAGGGGGGATATTCTGACCTGCTGTTGAGGACATTTCAATATGTGCGCTGTTTAGGGTTTCTGGGGAGCTCAAGGAGGATTGTGTTTGCTGACTGTATGTCTTCTCCCCTGGAAGTAGGGCAGCCCTTCACAGTCCCTAGCCTCAATCTGACATAACTTGCTGACCCATGCTGGTTGTGCTTCTCCTCTCCAGAACTGGTTTGCTGCACAGGTTCAGTGCGTTGGGTTTATTTTGTGTTGCGGTCTGTGGTTTTGTGGGTTTTTGGCTAGGCAGCCGCTGTGACTTGACCACTACTTGTCTCACAGCTCCCAGTCATCTTTAAAGTTGCTCTACTTTTGTGACACTCGTATGCTCTCCACTGTCTTATGCAAGCCTTTGACTTTTTTTGGGTAGAGGTTGTTTTTTCTTGTGTTTGCTGAGTATCTTGTACAGCTCCCTCATTGAGGCCTTATGTGCCACTACAGAGCAATGATAGTATTGAAAATATTCAGGAACTCCCAAGAAATAGCAATACTCCAAAAGGAAAAACAGCAATAAGCTGTTCTTAAAGCATGAAGGAGAGAGCAACAATGTGAGACAGTCAAGTACAGTCAAGCCCAAAGATGTCATTCCCAAGATGATGCATTCCACCTACCTGGTCCTTGCTGCAAACTAGAACATCTCAAAGGTAGGCTGTTTGAAATATGTTTCTGGTACCACCGCTGGCGGTTGAGATTTGCTCCCGATCAGGGCCGTGCTTGCCTTTCTCAGCCCCAGGCAGTTTGTCTCCCCTCTCCCTCAACTGCGAGGCAGGATTTTACCCGAGGATCCTGAAAAGCACCAGCAACGAGCTATCTATCACCTGCTCCGTGGCTGGATTTACCACTCTCTCCAGGGGGGTGTAAGGGTTTGCCTTTTTCCGAAGGCTGTGTAACCACCAGTGTACCGAACCAAGCCAGGCTCAGAGCACGTGCAGCACCTTGCTTTCCCCCAGCCGTTTTCCCCATTATTAAACGTTCCCGATCAGGGCAGAAAATCATCTGTAGGGGGCACAGGACGGCGGGGGGGGGGGGGGGGGGGGCCGGGCGGGGCGGGACAACTCGGGGAAGCCCGTTGGCCCTCCTTCCCCAGCGGAGCGCCGGAGGCAAAACTCATTTTCCTGGAGCGCTCCAGCCCGGCGGGGCAGCTCCGGGGGGCGGGCCGGCCCCGGGGGAGGTGCCGGCGGCCGGCGGCGGCGGCGACGGCGATGGCGGGAGCGGGTTCCCGCCCCGCTCACCTGGGCAGCTGCACCGGAGCGCCGGTCCCGCTCCCTGCCACTCCTCGGAGGATGAACGAGCCGGCGAGGACGGTAAGGAGAGGCCGGGCGGGTCGGCGGGCAGCGGGGCGATCCCGAGGGGCTCGCCCCGTCCCGCCCCGCTGCGGGGTGCCCGGTGCCGGGCACAGCGGCGCGGGGTGCAGACAGTGTCCGGGTGATCTCCCTCTCCGGGCGGCACCCCGGGGGCTGGCGGGGACGCGTCCGGCCGCCGGTGCGGCCACGCCGTCTGCCCGAGCCCGCTCCGTGGCCGGGCTCCGCGGCCGGCGGCTGCGTGCAGCGGTGCCCGGCGCGCAGAGCCGGAGGCTTCCCGCGAATGCCGTGGCCACCCGAGAGGGATTTGCTGTGCCGGTACTCAAGTAGTCCCGCAGAAGAATAAATCAAGGGAGCAGGGGGGTGCTGTTAAGGTCATAACGAGCAAAGAACAAGCGTTTTGTGAGGAAGCGACCACCGAAGTCTTTCTTGGTGGGGGGGGCTTTTCAGTGCCTGATAGGAGAACCACAGTCGCTTTTCTTTCAGTGCCGTGAAGTACTTTGGTTCGGTCCTCCTCAAAGGCAAACCGAAGGGTTTGGTGGGGAGCAGAAGTCTCAGCCTTTTTAATGGGATGTGATCGCTGTTGTGCCAGAAAATTTGCTTATAGCTAGAAGTATCTGGCCACTGTCCTGCCAAAAGTTGAGCTCCTCAAGGGGGATAATGCGAACACGTAATACTACTGCTGCTCACTGAAGCCTGTAGTTACTATGTATTTTCATACATTACTCTTCCTCTTCAAAGCGGAGTAGTAAAAGGTTGCTGTGTCTCTCAAGAATATGCTGATACAAAGGACAGTGCCCAGTTGGCCCATCCTAGGGAAAACGACTGCAGGTGTCTGTCCCCAGGAGGCAATCTGCATCCCTGGGGCAGCTCATCACCTGCCAGCAGTCAGGAGCAAAATCCCAGGACTGCATCTTCTCCTGCCCCTGGGGAGACAGAGAAACAGCTGCAGACAGAGGAGGGCAGGAACCGCAGCTCTTCCTTTGCTCCCACACAAAAGGGTGGAGAAGGTAGAAAGTGGAGGAAGGTCGCTGCCCCTCCATGCACTCTCAGCACAGTTCGTGCCTCGCGGCATTCACAGCGGCGCGGACTGCCAGCGGGAAGGGAACCGGACTGAGTTCCCTCTTCAGCTCTGCTCCCTTAAGTGAGCTTGGAAACAGGCTTCTCCGTGACTCAGTTTCCCCACTTGCAAAATACCCATAGTGCAAAGTATTTCATGAACTTCTGGGGAAAACTGAGACAGCTGGCATTGTCCAAGCCAGTCAAAATCTGACTGTAAAAGAAGGCCAAAGTCAGGTTTCACGGTATGATTAGCAAGCAATCCCAGCAAACCCATTCTGCCTGAGCAATACCTACCTGAGGGTATCTTATTTTTAGGGTGTTGCTATTGGGAGATTGTTATTCACAGCACTCACAGAATTTAGTATGCAAACACAGTATAACAAACCCATCGTAAATTAAACCACAGTTTTGCCACAACGAATGATTTTTCCAAGTTATGAAATGAAGGGAGTTGGGGGGGGGGGGGGTGGAAATAGGACTTGATTTTGCTCTTGGTTGAGTTGGAGAAAGATCATTGCTTTCAGTGAAGTTACTCTTGATTACATTGGTGAGAGAGTCGTTGAATTTGTGGACTGAAAAATACATTCTGCTCTTCCTCAGGCAAAAGAAATAACCTTCACCTCTTGTATTTTATATCTTTCTGTTTTCCAAGCACCATCACGTCTTGTATTGTTGATAAGTAAAAGCACGAGGTTAGCATTTAATAATCTAGTATAGATTATCAAATTACTATAGAGGTGGGGGGTTTTAACAAAATAAAGGTACACAGAGAAGAGTTCTATTCTAGCTCTCATGATTATTATTTTCCTTGTATCTATTTTAAGTCAAAAACACAGCATGTAGTCTGGATAGTTTAAATAATTTTTAGGTATTTACTTTGCTCTAATCTGAGTATGCAGCATGTTAGTTTTTACTGTACTTTAGAAATCTGTTGGACCAATATGAAAGGACTGAGAAACTGTTGAGCCTCCTAAGAGCCTAGTAATTTTTTTTTTTTTTTTTTTTTTTTTTTTTTTGTACAGGCTTATTTATACATTCTTAAACTGGTTTTACAGTAAATGAACCATGAATAGAGGTAACTGTCTTCAGTAGCTGGTTGTCAAGTACCAGATTTTTAAGCCTCTGTAAAATGTGACCTCTGAAGTAGTATATTCTTACGGCAGTGAACTGGGATTTACAGATGTTACTTCCAATAATGCCAACATAAACTTACCAATCTACTTGTAGCATAGAGTCTCAATATTGAGGTCAGAGTGAAGCCTGTGACTGGCTTTGAAAGAGATATAAAGTTTGAAGGAGTATATTTTCCTCATTGTGGAGGGATTTGCAGGTGTAAACACCATAGAGGATGTATATACACTGCTTTTTACTGGAAAAAAAAGATGAGATGCTTCAGGGTTCCACTGATGTCTTCCAGAATCACTCATATCCTTAAATTAATCATGCTGAAATTAGTCGTGTGTAAGAAATTGGTTTCCTGTGCGCATAAAATTTGTTAGGATTTTGTACAGTTGCATCGAAAGCCAGTGAAGCCTCTTTGGTAGTGGAAAAACTGGTGCATGTGAATATCTTCCAGTGGTCGGATGCACTGGCTTAATTCTGGTGCCATACTAAATATGTGTTTCTGAGGGCAGAGTCTGCTTCAGCACATTAACTGTCCCTCCTGTAAGTCCCTGGTTGAATTAGTATGTGCTGCTCACAGTAAAGCCTTCTGCTTTAGTGGACATCAGTCAGGGCAGACTGCAGCAAGATAGCTGCAGGATCATGACTTGACCATGCCTTGTGATGCAAGTGTGCATGAAAGTATTTGAAACACTCCCTCTTCCCCCCGTCCCGTAAATCCATGGTTGTCTTCTCACAGGCAAGTTGCAGGAAGAGTACTGATGTTAGGAAAAGGAATCTTTAACTTTCCATTTCTTCACTTCCTATTTTAGCAGCAGACAGTCATCCTTCTCCTCTGCACCCACCCACTCTGCCCCACTCCAGCCTCTGCTCATGCTAATCATCACTTGCTTGTTCCATCTCTCTAAGTTCCTTCTGAGCACTGTGCATATGAGGAGACACTGAGAGAGCTGGGACTGTTCAGTCTGGAGAAGAGAAGGCTTAGGGGGGATCTCATCAATGTGTATAAATACCTGAAGGGAGGGTGCAAAGAGGATGGAGCCAGGCTCTTTCCAGCGGTGCCCAGTGACAGGTCATGGGGCAATGGGCACAAACTGAAACACAGAATGTTCCCTCTGAACATTGGGAAGGAACTGTGAGGCTGGTGGAGTCTCCATCCTTGGAGATATTAGAAAACGATCCTGATATGCCCACCCTGAGCAATTGGCTCTAGGTGTCCCTTCCTGAGCAGGGGGGTTGGACCAGATGGCCCTTCCAACTTCAACCATCCTACAATTCTCTGATTCTGCTGTCAGGCAAAGCATAGAGTTACTCTCCCCATTTTTCTGTTGCTTTTCAGCAGTCCACATAGCTCCCCATCCTGCAGCCTTCACTCCTCTCAAGCACTCTGGCACTTTGCACAGGCAGACTCATCCTCTTCAGTGGTGAACCTTCCCCATTACCCCAAAATCAACAGCACAGGGAGAGTTACTCGAGAGCTGCATTTAGCAAAGATTCTCCAGAGCTATGACTTCTTATTCCTACAACTTATTCTCTGACATCAACTCAAATGTTATACCTAAGCAAAGGAATTCCATGTGAGAATGGGCAGGTGTCTGCAATGCTGTCTGAAATCAATAGCAAAGTTGTCACAGAATTCAGTAGGAAGAGGGCAGAAACCCGAGTATTGGGATGTTAAGGAAACCTAGGTATTGACTGACTTATGAAGTAACTTATCACTGATATTGATTCAGAAAAACGGACTGTGAATACCTAGCAATACAGTTTAGGGTGTGCCATGACTTTTTTACCAACCTCAGTCTGAAATGTCAAAATATGGTTTACGTTCACGTCCTTTATTAAAATCCTGTATGCTGTTGACACCTGAGTTGGGTGAATTCCTATGAACAAAGTCTCAAACTAGATAGTCAACAACTTTTGAGGTCTTTTGGGGCAACATCATTTACACCAATGTATGGGTTCTGAGTGGCATTCCTGAGCTCCTGGCTCTGCTGCAAATCTCAGGTGTGGCCTAGGGCAGGTAACTCAAATCCCCGACTTTAGTTTTCCAACCGTTAACAGAAATGAAGAGGGAATTGAAAATATTGCAAGGAATGCATACAACTGGTAGCTCTTTTGTCATTAAATGCAGTTTTAGGACACATTCATCTACAACTAAGTGCATTATGCTCTGGGAGACTGGAGGGTCTCATCCAGAACTGCAGCCTAGGCAGCAAGAAAGGCTGTATGGTTGGCTGATGAACTGTAGTCTGCTTCATTTGCTTCTACTGAGCCTGTCTTCAAGGTGGTCTTCAAAGACAGCCAGCAGCAGAGCAGCAGGCAAACATGCAGCATATGCAGAACATGAGCCTCAACTTGGTTTGTGAACATTGACAATTAGTGGGGAAAATAATTACCTAGATAAATTTGATTATTAGGGCAGACACAGGCTCACTGTGGTAACTGGAAAACCATAGTTTGTCAAACGGGTCGGTGGTCTCAGCCCAGTTCTTGATGGATGACTGAATGCCCATATTGCCATAATTACAATGACGCAGGTACTGGATGAGCAGAGACAGAGGCTAAAGGCTCCAATAGTCTAAACTGAGGCATTTTAGCTGTGAAGCCATCACTTCTGAATAAACTGGTCATTAATCCATGAAAGTGCTTCAGGAGTATGAGGAGCCAAAATAACATGTTCGGAGCACTTTGTCATGCAGCATCACAATCCTTGCACCAATGGTGCTTCGCATTTCTAGTATTTTTACACCACTCACTAAGAACTAGGTAGAGAAACAGCTATCAAACATCAGGCGACAGTCCAAGGAGAAGAAAAGGTGTATACACAAGTGTTTGCTGGTAACTGGGTGTCAGACAAATGCTTTATTAGGCAGGCAGCATACTGCTTGGATGACATTACCAATTCTTGAAGGATTTATAATGTGCTGTTGAAAACAGAGATTTAAACTAAAATCTTGCAAAGACTTAAAAACCGCATGTTTAGCTTTACACCTCATAGGTAGTTTAACTGAGGTCAATGAAACTATTCACTGTGGAATGCTAAGAAGGTGTGTAAATCTCTGCAGCATTAAACATTTTGCTTGGTTATCTCCCCAGGGACTGGAAACGGGGATTGGCAGCTGTCAGACACATAGGCTAAACCAGCAGTTTGTGTCTTTGAATATTGGCCTAATGGAAAAACAGCATTAAAACCTGTGGAATAATCCTGACCTTTTTTTTCCCAACTTGCAGCGGGTGCCGTCCGGCTCCGAACTCCTCCCTGCAGTTCCCCCCGAACAATTGAGATTTGCTCACCCGTGGCTCAGAAAAGTGGGCTCGTTTTGACTGTCAGAATAAGTTTTTAAACTGCTTTTTAGAAGGGGGGGGGGGAAGAATTTGGCACAGCTGTGGGGTGTCGTATGCGCGCAGAAGGCTGGAGAGCGGACCCTCTGCCCGGCTCGGGAGGGGGCTGCACCGCCGATGATGCTGCTGCCGCTTCTCCTCCTCCTTCTCCTCCTCCCCGCCGGCTGAAGGAGCCGGTGGCCGCAGGCACCTCGTAAGACGCTGCCGAGGAGGGGAAGGGGCTTAACGGGTCCGGGGTCCCTGGAGGCGGCGCGGGGGGATGGGCGGGGGTGCCGGGGAGGCGCCGCATGGGCGGGAGCGGCCGGGGCAGCGCCACCGGCGGGGGGTGGTGCCGGTGCCGGTGCCGGTGCCGGAGCCGGAGCCGGAGCCGCCGCGGGGTGCGCGGCGCAGGGGCGGCGGCCCCGCAGCCCGGGCGGGCGGCAGGTGGGAGCGGAGCGGGCCGGCCCGCCGGCGGTGTAGCGGGGTGGGGAAGGGAAGGGATGGGCTGCGCCCCCAGCATCCACGTCTCGCAGAGCGGCGTGATTTACTGCCGGGACTCGGACGAGTCCAATTCCCCCCACCAGACCACCACCATCTCGCAGGGCACCGCCACCCTGCACGGCCTCTTCATCAAGACAGACGCGGCCGACTCCATCCCCTCCGTCCTCGCCTACCAGAGCCGGCAGCAGCCGCCGCCCTCCGCCGGCCCCCGCCGCAAGGAGCGCAGGGAGCCCGGAGCCTCCGCCCGGGCCAGGGCGACCCGCTGCTGCGGCGTCGAGGCGGAGACCCAGACCCAGACCAGCAACGCCAGCGTCCAGGTAAACCGCGGCCGCTGCGGAGCGGCTCCCCGGAGGGGCTGGTGTGGGTTCCCCGCCGGCCGCGGCCGAGGGAGGACGGAGCCAGAGCGTTGTCGTCCCCGTCCCCGTCCCCCCCCCCGCCGCCTACCGCGGGGGAGGGAGATGATGCTTCGGCAGGCGGGATGCAGCTGCGAGGAGCGGTTGCCCTGGTGCCCACTGACTCACCGCAGCTGCGGCGGCCGGGCCGGACTGGCACTGCTGCGGGGGGGCCGCCTCGCCTGCAGCACACCCCCCCCCCCCCCCCCCCCGCCGGGGGCGGCCGCCGGGCCCCCCGGGGTCCCTCCGGGGTCCCTCCGGGGTCCCTCCGCCCCGCGCCCGCAGCCCTGGGGTGGCTCCGGCGTGCCCCTGCGCTGAGATCGCTCCTGGAGTCACAGCTGCGGGGGGAAAGGGTTTGCCCCGAGCTGCGTGGCTGAGGGCAGGGAGCGGGCGCCTAGGAGAGGCGTTGATACGCCGGGGTAACATCTCCCCCCCCCCCCCCCCCCCCCCATCAATTCTCAACAGCAAAAAGCCCGTACTTGCTGTTGGGTCTTCTTCACCCCTTTTTCTCCCGCCCGCCCCCCGTATCTGGTTAATATGAACTGCCGCGGCTAGGCGTGGATGTTCAGCCGAGAACCGGACCGCTGTGGTTCGCACACGTAGGCAAACACACCTTGCCGGTGTAGGGCTAGGGGATACCCCCGGGAGGGGCGGGCCGGGCCGGGGCTGTGCCTGTAGGGTCATCTCACTCCAAATCTGGAGGCTTGGGTCCTCCTCGCAGTGGCTAAGGCAGGCACTGCTGCACCCTGCTCGTCAACACCTTCCCTTAAAGTTTAGCGGCTGAGAGAGAGATGGTCGCGCTGGGTTTCTCTCTCTCTCTCTCTTTTTAGTATCAGAGTAGATTGTTCATTGATTTCCCGGAAAGTTTTCCAAGAATTAAATTTTGCTTTGTTGCCTCATTCCAAAGTTTATTATCAAAACAAACGGTGTCATGAACCCAGCTGCACCCTAAGTCACCTTTCTGCTGTACTACTGAAGGAGGGTATCATGTCATAAAGTAATTCCGTGGGCTTAAATAGATCCTGGTATTTTGTTAGACTATAATTAAGAAAATAAAAGATCATATGATGATCTTCTATAATTTAAAAAAATCCAGAAATCTTATAAGGTAGACATAAGTGAGAGAGATCACACAGAAAAAAAGCCCCACCACTACAACCCATAGCCAGTTTGTTTGTTCAAATGCTGAGAAACTTGCAGAATTGTCTGTGATTACATCAGCTGTTTTACTCACTTGGAAGCAGAACCTGCATAATCAGCGATAGGGACAAAGTGAGCAGGACTGGAGTAAAAAAATTACTACATTTCTTGGATTTGAGGATTCTTTTTTACATTTCAGAGTGGAATACTTAAGACGAAATACAATTAATTTTTTTTTTAATGTAGAAGAGAGCAAAATAGAAATTCTTGCATGATTCTTTGAGATTTGAAAAAAAGATCATTTTTTTCAAAGTGGTAGTGCCCTTTTCTGTTCTTTTGAATTGTTTATTATTTGTTATTACATCATGTGCTCTTATAAACAAATATATTTGTCAACTTCTTGCTTATTAAAAGTCAATGTATTTCAGATGGTTTTGAATTTTATAATTGACACTGTAATATTATTTTTGGATAGTTTCTGTTCTTTTGACAGCTTTAGAGTCACAAGCACCTAAGGAAAATGATGGGGGAAGTTTATTGAACAACTGCTTCAGTGATATAGTGGAAATGTTTCCATTCTTAGAAGAATTAAGATCTGTAAAATATTTTATATCATTTTTAAACTTAGTTAGAGCCTCCATTCTTGCTGCTACTTGGGTCATGATTTCCTACAGGTTAATATCATACTTGAGTATTTGTCTGACCAAAGCAAGGTTGGAATATTACAGAACTATCATAAAGGCAAAATAGTACTTGGTACCTAATAAGCTATAAGAAGTGGAAAAGTATGGAAAGATGGTTCTCCAATAGTACATGATAACAACATTTATTTCCACAGAAGTTCAACAATGAAGAAAAATATTAGTTATTTTGATACCGAAAAAGTGTCTAGTAGTACCACCTGGTTTTAACTGCTGTAGTGCTTGGTTGCACGTATTAGCTGTGTTGAAACCTCATCTAACTGTATTTAGGGGATAAAACAAATACACAGGTCAAATGGCTGTTAGCACTATTTTATATTAATATAATATTCCAGTTGTGTAACTGCTCAACCAACTTATACCATGCTTCTTTGTTTGTCTTCATTTTCTGTTCTAAACTGTTCTTTAGTCCTTTACACAATCAAGTATTTCATTATTTACATCTGACCCTATCTTTATACAATGTTTTAAAACTCATCCATACCATAATATTAAACTGGCATTAAAAGAAATCAACCTGTAATGATTTCAACCTGACACAATTCAAACAAAAGAACAAAAATGATCCCATGTCACTTAAAATATATGGCTTACCTAAACCTTACTTTTTAAGTCCATCTAATCTGTATTCATTAGGGTGAGGTCAGTGTTACAAAGACAATTTTTTTGTTTCCTTTTCTTGTCCTTTCCTTAAGAAAAAGTTCTGACTTGTTCAGGGCATTGAGATGTGTTGTTCGCATCCTGCTCACACTGGTTATGAGTAATCATTCAGCAGTTCTAGTGTGTGTGTGTTTCTTTGTGGATCTCAAAAGCTTGGTAACAAATATCTACAGGTTACCTGACAAAGATCTTAAGTGGACTTGTCAAGTATTAGAAGATGCGTCTGCGCCCTCATTTGGAATAGGACCCACAATTTCTAGTGCCCAGCCATATGCTGTGTTACTAAGGTACTTGGGCAGAAACGGTCAAGTAAAAACCAGACATTTCTGGCCCACATTCCCTCCTTAATAAAACCAAACAGTATCACAACAGCAGACAGTATTAATATCTCAAATTCTACATCAGCTCTACATAAAGATACAAGGCATTTAGCTTACATCACTGAAACATAACATTGAACATGAGATGATACTGAGTGTGTAACAGCTGCTTGAACCACTGCTCAACTATTGCTAGTTCTGAAGTGCAACAGTACCAGCTATTTAGCAAGAAGTAAAAAGCTTCTTGAACACTTCCTTGGAGACTTGAAAAAATAATAAAAGTTTAACTTATTTATGATTACAAATACATCATTTAATTATGGCCAAATACAAATCTTGAGCAAAAGTGCATGCGTAGATACACTGTTCTTGAACATCTTCATACTTAAACATTAGCCAAACTTAAAGATTACAAGAACAAAGAAGTTTTAAGGCTCCTGTTGCTCACATATAGCCTAGTGGGGAGAAAAAAAAAAAAAAAGCCCTCTGCAGTATTCTATTGATTATCTTATTTTTCTTCTTGAAATGACAAGAACAGCAGGTGTAATGGTTTGGTTCTTCTTATGCTGTGTTCTTTATGAAAGAGAAAAACCTGTTTATGAACCTTTCTTCAAAGTCGGTCACACTAGGAACATGTTTTGGCAGTTTTCAGGCTTTTCTATAGCAAAATAATTATTAGAAGCAAAGCTCAGAAATAAGAAGAAATACAACTGGACAGTATCTCTTACCACTGTTGGACTGTGTTAAATTCTGAAGTGGGAGCACTAAGGAGAAGGATGCACCCCGATATGTCAAGCACCTAGCTTTTAGGGTTTTTTTTGTTTTTTTTTTTTATCTGGAGGAATAGGAAAAAGAATGCAGCTGCCAAATAAAAACACAAAGTGCTATGGAGAGCATTGAGAAATCCAGGTACTGAGAGAGTTGCATCATGTCTACGGGTCCTGGAGAAATGCAACCATAAGCGTTGCCTTGATTTCAAATACAATTCTTCTCTTTAAAGCAGTACAATGTATAAGAAAAGCCACTGTACTTCTGGCACTTCTAGTTTTGTTTGAAGTGTGCTGCTGTTTAACTGGCTGCTAATACGTTCTGTAGAACATGGAATGTACCATATGTAGAGTAAACTTGGAAAATAAACCTCCCAACTCTGTAACTTAGTGTGATGAAGGTCCATTTCACAACTCCATAGGACAGCTAAGACATCAGAGTCCTCTTGAACATACTCTGAGGCTACAAAGCTGACAGAAAAACATTAGGGCAGGCCAAAAAGTGTTGAACTGTGTTACAGTGCAGAGTCTTTTTAATTTAGGCTAGCTGTTCTCTGAGAGGTACTGACCTGAATAACTCTTACCATAAAGAAAATTGCTAGTATAGAAGTGCTTTGCTTGGACTAAGCCCAGACTTCCTAAATGAAGACACTAAAAGAACTTTTGCAAAGATTTGCTGCTCCATATCTGACCTTTCTGTTCCTCCTTCAAATGGTACAGGTAAACTTCAACAAGCACTCCAGTTGTGCTTTTAAGCAATGCTAGCCAGGGGAAGTGTGACAGAATGGAGAAAACCATTTCTTCAGAATATAATAAACCACTTGACAAAGGAAACGGAGCAGCCAGGTAGATTAAACTTACTTGGTATTGAGTCACACAACATTCTGAACATCCAAAACTGTTCTGGGTGATAGGCGTTTATATCATTAAATGTAAAATGCATCCTTCCTCCACCACCACAACCACCCCACACACCCCTGCCTTAGTTTCTATAGGAAAAGAGAAGAGTTGGGAGTTGGAAGCTTGTAAAAGAACAATGAGCCTCAACCATTTAGGCACCGAGAGTCAACAAGAGTCTCAAGACCCCTGCACCCCTCTAAGTCCTCCAGTAAAAAGTTATTTTGGAACATTTGCTTTCAGTGCCCAAAATACCAGTTTTAGGTAAACTGAGCATTAGTAGCATCTGTTTTCTACTTTGTACTATTTGCTATGCACAAAATGAGACTCTGAGGTTTTACCTTCTAAGGAGCTTAATGTGGATCTTTTGACAATTTGTAATACTCCATGATTGTGCTGAATGCAGAGCAGAGGGATTTCAAATAAAACTGGCCACACAGCTGAAAGACATAATGCAAGCTGAGAAGTTGTGCCATATACCCTGGAGAATAGTGCATGCTCTTGGGATGCACAGACAGGTTTGAATTCCTGCAGCTGAGAATGCTCAATGATCACTAGGGTGTGATACAGAAAATGGGCACACAGTTTCCCATTCCTTTCCTTCAGGTGAGGAATAATCTAGTCATCTATCATACTTGATGTAGTGGTGTAGACAGCAGAGTAACTGAGCCGGTTTAGGTTGAGAAACTAAACATCACACCTGCTCTGCGGGTAGCCTGAGAGAGAGGCAAGGCTACCAAACATCTCTTGAAGACATTTCCTTTCAGCTGGCTTGAGTGCCCCCTCTGCACCTTGGACACCTATCACATTGAGATGATGGGGTTGCTCTATTTGCTGTAATGAGCATTTAAGCACCTGACTCAGAAAAATGTTTCCTGTTCCTGGTGGGGGGGTCCTTCAGCTTCTCTGGGAGTTTGTTATTTTAGCCAGGTTGCTGTACCTCTTCTATGTCCGTGAGCTCCTAGATAAGGTAGTTGTGCCAGGGTGGATCATACAGCATAGGCATTCCTGAAGTAAGGAGTAACGGAAGTGCGTATTTTCAATAACTTGGGAATGTTCTGTGAAGTAGTCCTGAATTTTGTGTAATGATATGTGAAGCCTGTAGAAGTTAAAAGGACTGTTGTTTCTAGATCCTAGTGATTTCTGAAATGCTGTGTGCTCATGGGTAAGCTTGTCAGATTAATGCAACCAGAGATGGAGACATTCATAAGCCCTAGTCCTATATGCAAAAAAAAAAAAGAAGGAAAGTTGGGAGTTTCATTTGTTGTTTTGTTTTGGTTTTTTTAATAAAAATCTTCACAGTACGAGGCAGAGGGGCTATTTGCGTGACTACTCTATTCTCATTTTGAATTATCTGTGTGTTCCCTCAAAAGTGTTGTTGCTTGAAAATTCAAGTCCAGGAGAGTAAGATTTGCTGAAAGTGTAAGTAGTGGTGTGAAGGGAAACCAGAGATGGAAAAGAAACCATGCTTTGGGTTAAATTTTCCTCTTGCACCAGCTGCATTTCTGACAGATCTCAG
This sequence comes from Astur gentilis, assembly GCF_929443795.1. Lineage (NCBI taxonomy): Eukaryota > Metazoa > Chordata > Aves > Accipitriformes > Accipitridae > Astur > Astur gentilis. The sequence continues at coordinate 61,864,808 of NC_064919.1, forward strand.
GGTACTTTACTTACCATGTAGAACATTCCCTGACTGTATTTCCTGTCTGCATGTTGGTCACTCCTCTTAATTTTTTGAAAGATTCAAGTCTGTCTCAGTTACAGGGTTTTTCAGTGTAGCCCAAAGTGAAAGATGCATGGTGTATATGAAATTTGTAGAATTATCTTTAATGTACATGTAACTTTTCTAAAATCGTCTTTACCAAAGGCTGTACGTACCTGTGTGGTTGGTAGGAAATAGCATGTGAACTGTGATGATGTAGCAGGGTTTAACTCTTTAGGGGGAGTGTTGTCATGGTAACCAAACAGTATTTTCTGGACTTCAAGGTAAGTCAATGGTAGCAGGAATATGGCTTGAGAAAATCATCAGCCACCTTTACCAATGTAAAGGTTGTGGAATGCAGCATGTGTGTTTGAAATGTATCATTTTGTGGTTGAGGGCAGGAGCTTACAGTAACATCTGCCACCTGATGATCTCAAGTGTAGTACCGTCTCCCTCTGGCCCAGTTTAGTAGGTGCATTTCTAGCCCAGTAAGTCACCAGCCTTGCAGGGCAGCAACAGCTGAGTGTCCCCTTGCTTCTCTGAGAGCATCGTCTTTGGGGCAATTCTCACAGGCAATGAAGTATGATGAGCTCATTCTGTGGGAGCTCCCACGACTCCCCCAAAACACTGGTGCTTTTGGCTTCTGAAAGTTGAGTTACCCTTCCTTTTGTGTGAGGAAGAGGTGCTGTCCGGAGATAGATTATTAATTCTGAGTAAGATGGCATGCTGCACAGCCTTCTGCAGATAACTTTCTTCACTTGAAAGGACCATTGGTCCATTTGCTCATGAGCTTTATTTCTCCCTTGCAGGTCAACCATTTGTGCCAACCACTGCCCCAGCCTTCAGCTTCCAATTATTTATAAATGTCTTTCTCACCTGTATTGTCAGCTATAAAAGAACAAAATGTATTAGAGACATTCTGTTCCTTTAAACTGACTCTGTGAATAGATAGTTACTCTGGAGAATTGTTAAAAAAAAATCCCTGTACATCTCTACCCACTGATTTGGCCAGCCAGTGCCAAATATTTCATATCTTGAATACAAAAAGGGTAGAGCTTAGATTTATTAGTCTCAATATTAAGCTTTTAATACTGTGAGTTACTCACTTTGAAAATACAGAACTAATTTTGATGTAGATTTACAATTTGTTGATCTCTTGCCCTAGATTCATACTGCATCTGAAGATGCACTTTGCTTTCTAAGAGGATGGGAAAACTGGGCTCATGTCAGCTGGTTTCATAGCGTGGAAGAGTGGAGCCGGAGTTGCAAAGATCTGGGCCGCCTCGACTCCAGCATACAGAATTCACAGAAAATGCAGTCAAGTGTGAGCATGTGTATAGATGCTATGAAATTGTGCTTAAATAAGAAATCCAGAGAAACAACAGTTAGCTGAGAGACTCTGCATTAGTAGGGTCAGTAATGTCCACTGCAAGGTAAGGCAATTAGCTGAAATGGGCAGAATGGAGTTTTGAAGCAATGTAGCTATTGGAAAACAAGCTATTCAACAGCTATTTATAAGCCTAGGATAACCTTTGCTCACAGCCAGTTTGCATGTAGTGCTATAACTTGTTAGATTTAATTACAATTTACTTGTCTATATTTGAAGGGGCGGAGTCTGTTTCCTTTCTCACTTTATGCATGTTTTAATCAAAATAGTGATATACTTACCAGCGGCATACATTTTAGTGCTATAAAAAAAAAAAAAAGAGCTTAATCAAAAGTGGAATTGGGCACGAGGTCTCTGAAGTTAACTTTGGAGCTGCTTCAAGCACTCCATTTTCCCTTTGCTCTTACGTCAGCCATTTTCCCACAGGGACAGCAAAATGGGCTTTATTTTTGCCCCTTTGCAGATTTGGAAGGCTGTCTGAAGGCACTGTGAACTTGAATGTTGTCAATGATCGTCATTTTCCTGCAGTTATGTTTAATAATCATTGTGTCCATTTATGAAAAGCAACTTATGAAGCCATTGTGCTAGCCAGAAAACCAAGAAATCTCTTTTAGAAAAGGAGGGGGGAAATGAGGCTTTAACTTTTGTGTGTGTTCATTTCCAAAGTGAATCAAATTTCTTTTGAAACTCAGAGACCCTAGGGTAGGTGGTAATGTGGTGGCTAGGGTGTTTCCTGGGGAGCAGACACCCAAGTTCAATTCCCTGTTTTGAAAGAGTCTGAAGAGGTTCTTCCACGTGAGTTCACTGCCTCCTGTCTCCTGGACTGTTGGCTATTGTGGTTTTCTCTTCCTTTTGGCTCTGAGACCACTTCCCTGAAATCCATCCATTCCAAAGAGTCCCACCCTGATGAATCGCTACTTCCTCCTGTTGCAAAGAAAGCCATTTCCTAAACAGATGTTTAATTATATTGGGAAATAACACAAGTTGTCAGGAAAAGGTGGTATGTTCCATTTCAGAATAAAACCATTCACATGTATTAAATGGTTCAAGCTGTGCTTCTGTGCCAGGCAGTGTTGTGACTCGTGGAGGAGGTAACTGCCATGTCAAACACCTTGCTGCGGCTTCATTTCAAGCTGCTTCCCTTTTTCTTAGATTGCAAAGTGAGGGAAGCCAGGATAGCAAGACATCTCAAAAGCTGTGATTTCTTATGTTCTCGTGGACATGGTCAGTGGGTCGTGGACATGGTGCAATGGGCTGCAGCTGCTGGACAGCGCTTCTGTCCCCATGGAGATCTGGACAGCTGCCACAGTGCACTGGTGGAAACCTGGGAAATCTTTGGCTACCTTTGTTCTGGAGGTTTTTGCAGACATAAAAAAGGTCAATTAGAGTACCATGAGGGTGCAGTAGATGGTTAGAGAAGAGATGGATGAAGTGAAGAGCTGAGATGGGCTAAGCAGAGTGAGACATCATAGTTCAACTGAAAAGAAAGTAAACAATCTAGCCTAAGTTGGGGTTGTTGTGGAAGGAGCATCTGTTATGGGCTGGAGGAGGGCAGGACAGAAACTTAAGCCAAAGGGAGTGGGGCTGAAGGGGCATGTGGGTAGAGAGGTGTTTTGGGGAAAAAAAAGATTTGTCTTGGTGGCACAGGATGCCGATGACCCTTGGAAGTCTTGAGGAGATGTGAAGTCTGAACCTAGTGATTTCTGTCCAGATCTTATAGTTACATGACAAAAATGTAGCTTGCAACTCAGTGCTAAAAAATTTTGTGGATTGTAGCAATCATCTTGAACATGCTATTTCTGGAGTTTATTTGTGGTAATCTTAATGAGCTTCTAAAACAATTCAATCATACATTGGTTTCACTGCAACAGGAAATGAATAGACGGTGTTCTGTGTTCCAAAGTTGTAGTAATGTATCCATTGCTGCCTAAAGTCACCTAATAGTCTTTGCTTTTCTGTGGTTTTATTTCCCAACTGTCATGGGTTAACCCCAGCCAGTAACTAAGCACCATGCAGCCGCTTACTCACTCACTCCCCCCCAGTGGGATGGGGGAGAGAGCTGGGGTAAAAAAAGTAAAACCTGTGGGTTGAGATAAGAACAGTATAATACAACAAAAATGAAGAATCTAATAATGATAGTAACAACAATAATAAAATGACAATAATAAAAGCATTGGAAATTACAAAACAAGTGATGCACAATGCAATTACTCACCACCCACCGACTGGTGCCCAGTTAGTTCCTGACCCACCCCCCCAGGCCGACTCCCCCCCAGTTCATATACTAGGCATGACATCACGTGGTATGGAATACCCCTTTGGGCAGTTTGGGTCAGCTGCCCTGGCTGTGTCCCCTCCCAACTTCTTGTGCCACTCCAGCCTTCTTTCTGGCTGGGCATGAAAAGCTGAAAAAATCCTTGACTTAGTCTAAACATTACTTGGTAACAACTGAAATCAGTGTTAACAACATTCTTCTCATACTGAACCCAAAACGTAACACCATACCAGCTATTAGAAAGAAAATTAACTCTATCCCAGATGAAACCAGGACACCAAACCATCACAACAGCAGAGGACTCCTTCTAAATGTCTGTAATTTAATATTTGAGAGCAAGAGAGAAGTATCTAATGTTTGTCTAGACAAATTGAAGACTACTAACCAGTCTGTTTGCCAGTGCAAGCTCTATACTCTTGAAAGGAGAAAAATTCTTAGCCTCACACATTTTTTCTCCTTGTCTGGAGTACTGCTTCAGTCAAACCATGCTGGTTTGTGTGGTTTCATGATAGTTGGGGAAGAAGTCTGGTAGCTAAATCTGTGCTTTTACTACAAGTCAGGTAAAGGAGCTTGCTGGGAGGGTCTTGTCCTGAAGAGAGCTTTGACAAAAGGGGGGAAAAGAACTGACCCCCCCCCACCAAACAGACCAAAACCACCCCCAAACAAAAAAAAAAAATCCATGAAAACAAAACCCTGCCAAAACAAAGCAACAGCAACAAAAACCCCCAAACCACCAAGCAGGGCATAACAATCACAATAGTTGTAATATGGAGATAATTCTGGTACAACTTTGTGAAATGACAGCATACGCTCTTATATTCCAGGCCCAGATAGGATTTTGCGAGGAGAGGACTCACACAGTGAATTAGCTCTGTGGGTCTGGTGCATGGGAGTAAATTTAATCTTAATGGAAGTTTTTTTCTTTCAAAAGTGACTTTGTATAAATGTTGTCACTTTATTTGGTGCAACAGTGCATTCTAGCATTCTTCCTTGTTTCAATGTGACAGAGCTACTACTCTGGTCCTTCAGATGGGCTTGGAATGAGCAACAGAACTTGTTTGTTTCTCACACCATTAATAGACTGAAAACCATATGTTTGATAGATATTACTAAAGACTCAAGCTCAAGACAAGAGTGGTGCCAGTCTTTAAAATATATATATTTAAAATTTCATCATTTTAAGTTAGATTCTGTGCATCCTCGTGTTAGAGATATCAGACTTTTTCTTTCAGGTATGAAGCCAGCTGTTTAAGAAAGTGAAATATCATAAAATTATCAATAACATAAAAACTAGTGGGACTGATCAGTGTTACACTCAGCCGAAAATGTGAGTATATTATATGACCTCTGGTAAGATCCTGCAGTGAATTAGATCTATGATTCTCTGGGGGATTTGGGCCCTCAAATGTAAGCGGAACAAAATCTTGTATTTCAGTGTGTTGCTGGGTTTCATCCTAATACTTACCATTTTGCCCCAACACATGCTTCCAGAGTTCAGGAAGAAAAACTAGCAGGTGGTGAGAAACTCTCTTAAAAAATAGTTCAGACCAATAGTTTTAGACTTTGGGCTTACATTTGTTTGTTTCTTTCCTGCCCTATCAACTTGGAAGATTCCTTTGTTGTCTGTTTGCAGATATGCATTAACTAGAACAGCCGATGCACATACAGATCTTTTTTGGCCCTCTGGCATTTCAGTGACTTAGGGACCATCCATACAGTTCAAAGAGTTCAGTAATGAATCATCTTCAAAGAAGGGAATCGTTTTCATGGGTTCCACCAGATTTATACAAGAGGTTATTTTTAGATCAAGGATTTTTTTTTTTCCCCTTAGAGCTGTAAGACATCTGTGGCCTTGCCTTAGATTTGAAAGATTTTTCTGCTGTGCTGAAAGTAACTCCTTTAGGGCCATGCTTTCATGTTCACTTTATTGTTATTTTTCATTTGATTGCAAATAGTCTGGAGATAGCTTACAGTCAAAAAGGGCTCTGTACTTCTGTAGCTCACATGTAGTCTTATCAGAGAACGCTGTTTCCTTCATGGTTAATGCAGACGGTTGCCTGTGAAATGATGACCCTTAATTACCATGCCCATGCTTATTCTCTGGTATCAATACGTAATGCAGTTTACCTATCCAAGTCTGAGGTATGTGTATGTTTACAAATTGGTATTTTATGATACACATATGTCTTTGGCGTAGAGCATGTTAAACAGCAGTTGAGTAGAGAATGTCTTCAACATACCCTTGTTTTATATGGGAACTCATGTAGTATAGTTGCACAGGGTCCACTGGAACAAAATGAAGGAAAATGGAGGCAACTTACTCACAGTAGCAAGGTGTTTCAGTTTGTGTTATTGATGTTGTAAAATGGGTACTAGACATACATGCAACATATATGTACTGTTTTGCACTTCCAGCCCCAGTGCAGAAATGTGCAATTCGTACATGTAGTCTGGTAAAAATGGCCAAATTCAGAAGTCACCATATGTTAGGGTGAAAATCTTGCTCCTGGAAAGACATCAGTAAGAAGATTTGGCCTTTTTCAGATAGGAAGACAGCAATGGGCAAAAGACTATTCAAATTTTCTGAAAATTTCCCCATGTTTTATTCTTAATTCAATAGAAATGAATGATTGGGGCCTGAAATCTCTTCTGGTTAATGGGCTGTCGGGGACTAAAACAGCTGGCAGCATATCTCCCACACAGGCCTTAGCTATTTTAGCTGTAGCTAGTAGTTGGGCTGGGCAGTACTGGTTCTTCAAATGCCTCATTCCTAACTTATCAGGGTAAGTGTTCAACATTCCTTGATGAGTGAAGGAGGTAGTGGGATGGCATCGGTGCAACATACCAGATTTGCATCACTTGGAGATGTTGGCAGTGCTTCTTGCCGCCACTCCCTTTTGTTGATCTGCCACTTTCTCTCTCACAGGATTTTTATTTTTCACTCATTCTTTCAGCACAGAATCACTGAAGGGTATAGTCTACCTTCTTTGGATGATGGGCGATCCTTTTGTATTTTTGTATGCAGACTTGGTGTATGCTTGTCTGCAGATTAGGTGAGCCATCTTCTGGTATCTCCCCTCCAGTTTTGGTTGTTGGTTGGTTGGTTTTTTTTCCCATTTGACCGGTTGCAGAGTTGTTGCCATTGCTGAGAATGGGATCAAAGCAGGATACATTTAAATGTGTGGACTTCTTGGTTCTTTTTGGTCACAGTTCACATCCTGTGTCTACCAGCTGCCAAGCCTCTTTCTTTATTCTTTGATGATCAGTTACGTTCTTACTCACTCTGGAGGAGAGCAGTTCTATCTGCCTATTCCAAGCGTTGTCAACACTGATGAGTATCTGGCAACAGCAGGCATATCTTCTGCTACCATGTATGCCATGGACAGAAAAAAATCATGGCACAGTTGTGTGACTTAAAACAGTACTTTCATTGCTTCCTGTCACAGGATTAAGCATAAAACAGGAAGAATAGTCTTCTCTGCATCCTCTCTAAACTCCTTCCAAACTTTTGCCGCTTCTCTGCTCAGACATTTGCTTGGCAACTGACTTGTATGCTGATGGGAAGTTAGTGGGAATTGGATTTCCTGCTGATTTGGAAATGTCACTTCAACAAGAGAAATATTTCAAAGATATAATTCTGGAAAAAATGTTTCAAGTCAATCAGAACTTACTATAGTCTACCTCAGATTCTGTTTGTATTTTGATAAAAATGTCCACCTGATTTACTGCTTCTTCAAAAGGCTTTACTTCTAATAAATGAAAATTTTCTGGTGGCTGGGAAGATCCAGCTGGAAAATATCTAACTGTCTGGCAATGCTAACTTCGATAACTTCATTTCATGCTGCAGTTGGGAGGTCTAAAGATACGTTACCATGGAGATACCCACAGTAGTTTTAAAACAACTTTAAATTACTATAGCTTGAGGGCTAATGATTACAGCAACATCAGCTGTAAAACACACGCTTGGAGGGCCGGATACATGCTTCAGCAGCTGGCTGCACTGACTACATGTAACTACAGCCCAACGATGTATGCTTTTGAGATTGGAAGCGTAGGACCAAGATCTCATAGTTCCTGCCGAGACACAACCAGCCTTGTACTAAGGGACCAGATCAGACACCTAAACACCACAGTTGTGACACTATTGCAAACGACAAGTAGGTAGCCTTGGACAACTGAATCAGATCTACAAAGGCCCAGGGACTCCACAAATGGGATTGCAGTGCTTGCTGCTGCTCTTCCTCCTCATTTGCTAACTGACTTGATTTTTTTTTTTTTTTTTTGCAGTGATGTTTTTTGCACCTTTGGTAGAGTTTGCACTGTTAGGTCAAAATTCAGGGTGAAAAAATAAAATGAGTGATTGTTGACTCTTCTCACCATCAGCCATAACATGATTTGTGTTGTTACAGATTTGGCTTCACTGTCTCTGTTGAATGCTTGCAGATGTGTTTAGTAGGCACATATGGAAATGGAAAATCGTTCCTTTTGAAGGAAAAGATGAAGTGGAGCACTAAGGTGAAGAATTTAGCAAGCTATCTTTACATAAATATGGTTTCAGTCTTAGTTTGCATCTGAGTCCAAATCAGTCAAAAGAAGCCAAGCAAGGTTTTAAATTGGACTAGTAGGCTGTTACTTGATCTGTTGTCATTATGTTTCTTTTCATGGAGAACCTAGTCATATGAGGAAGCATATGAATGAAATGCTTACCTGATATTACTGTCAGCAACAGAAAGGTAAAGTGAATGGCAGTCAATCGTGTGTGTTCTGCTGTACATAAAAATTCATGGAGACTTCTGTACTGCTTCATGCTGTACATATTTCAGTGATAAGTAATAATCTCAGATGGAAATGTCTGCAGTCTACCTTTCAACAGCAGCATAGACAGTATTAAACCAAGCCATCTTAAATAAGATAGACGCTCTTGCAGCTGTTTCATTTTCTCTGAATTAACCTTTTCACTAGAGCTCATTTATAAATCCTTGCCAAGTAGTGTGTATTTATTCTATTTCTGTACACAGTTGCAGCATCTTCACTAGTCTTCCAAGGATAATAAAACAATTTTTGGTGGGTACCAGTGAAATTACTGTGTTCATAGTATAATCTAGTTACTTCAACCTGAGTAAAATTTCATTGCAATTTATAGCAAGTCTCTTATGCAACACAGAAAAACTCACTTAAAGTAATTGGCATGCATGAGAAATGGAGGAATAGTTCTTGTTTCCTGTGAACATAGGTTAAGTTTTCTATTCTAACATATTTTCACTTTCTTAATCTGATAAAAAGATCAATAACCACAAAATAGTAAGTTTTATTACATGTAGAAATTGGGTAAACATTTTTTCTGATCTGATATAGGCAAAGTCAGTTTCAGACTTATTTGTCCCAAGTTCTGAGATGGCCTGATGTCTTTAATGCTGTGGCTTTTGCCTTCCCTGAGATGGCTGGCTGCAGAGAGAGTTCCTGCTTTGCGATCAGGATTCCTGCACCACCACAGATGTCCCAGGGTCACCAAGTGGGAGCAAGCTCCTAGCTGACTCGTCCATGGCTGGAAGGATAGTTCCCAATCCAGAGATGAAGATGCCACTCTGGAGAAAAATGGGAACTGTGCATAGGGTTGCTTTTAGTTATCCTCTGAAAAACTCCAAATATATATTCCTTAGCTGACTTCATGGTAAGTGTTTTGAGGCCACCATATTTTAAATGTGGTAAGAGTGACTGAATAATTTAAAAGTATTTCTGCATACATCATGATTGAAATTAAAATATTAGGGAATTACTTTTTTTAATTTTTATTTTTAATGTCAAAGGATATTTGAGCTGTTTCATAAAGTAAAATATAAAAATGCCAGTTAACGCAAATGTATTTTATTAGAACTTTTACAGGAAAAACTGTATGTGCAAATATATATACCTCTCTACTGGAAGCTGCAAGAGGAATTAAAACACAAGAAAATTCTAAAACATGAAATATTAAGCATAACCCAGCACTCAGACTTTTAGGGGGGAATGGCAATTTTTCAGTATTTTATATGTTTTCATTGCACATTTTTTTGAAAATTGATGCTGAAATGGGTCAACAACGCACACTTCTATAAACTCCCTACAGTTTGCATCACTAACAAAATTACTTCTCACCTGCTTTCTCATCTTACTGCTAACTTTTTGGGGGGCTCCTTTCCTAAGGTCTTCCTAAAACCAAATTATCCTAATTTGGACCTGAGAAGCAGCATCCTCAGTTTCTGTAGGGAAAAAAAATCATTGGACAGGATGCACGTAGGTGGTATATCAAGGCCAATTTTCTTTTAGAGTACATGAGGCAAACTCCCATTTCAGAACATATCTCTCTGCAAGATGAGTTCACCATGCTGACTGTTAAATTGCCTTAAAGGCTATCAGAGCTGTTGTCTCAGACCTACTGTAGATTCAGGGATATGTTGATTCACACTAACTTTGAAAATAGGACTTTATCTACTTTGAGGACTTAAAAATGGCTTTGCTTTATTTTTAATGAAAGTTTTCTGAGTAATCTGTACCTGATATTCGGCAGCTTCTGTGAAAAACATAATGACTGCAAATTACAGAATGTGTCAGACTGTGCCTTGCTTTACAGCTATATATACAAAAAGGAGGTAGTGTTCCATGGAGCATGTAACATGAGTTCACCAGGACACTGAAAAAATAAGTGAAAGAGAGATCTCTTGAGAATTAATAAATCAAAAATGATGTCTGCGTTTTTCTGGAAATCGCTGAGGCCTGTTGTGGGGAGTGGATGCAGTCAGTATCATACATGCTTGCCCTGGTCTTGTATGTGTTATCCAGTGTGGACCATTCTCAAGAGACATGATGTTAGTTTGGTGGCTTGATCTGACCCAGTGCACCTGTTGTTATGTGTTTGCAATCCTGGCCTCCATTGAAGCCTGACTTAGCAAAATATTTAAGTGCACGAGTAGAACCATCCAGCTTGACTGGAAAAACCACAGCACCAGTCTGACTTCACATTTCCACAGGGTCATTGCACTCAGAAGAAGTCTAAAACAGCCTTGGGGTGGTTATAACCTGTGTCTGGCAGCTAATTATAGAACAGTTGGTTCGCTCTGTGTCGCTACAAGGGTCTAAAAAGGAAAAGTGGTATTTCCCCAAGAAGAACTGCATATGTGAAAATTTCTTGTTCCCATAATGTTAGGTGGGTCTGAAGACTGGGGGCCTAAATTCTGTAAGGAGGAGTACTAATGTATTTGCAGTGCCATAACTGGATCAGTGATGCTCCTGTTTTGCTCAGTGCAGAGGCTCCAGCTATCTGTACTGTGTTATCGCTTCATCACAAGGTTTCTGCAGATGGGACCAGTTAGCTAGTCAGACTGTTTTATGTGTGCCCAGTAATGGGCTTTTCATGTTCAACAACTGTAACAATTACAGACATTTCATTACAGATGTATTTTGTTAGGAGGCCTCCTAGCCAGACGTCTCTCATTTACTTTTGGAGGAGCATTTAAACTTTAATGGTAACTTGCTATGTAAAGTAAAATGCAATTTCTGGAGAGGACTCTTGGGTCAGAGAGCTGGCCCCTGCAATGACAAGAAGCCACCTTCTATAACTCCTTTAATTTCATCAAAGCCTTGAAAAAGTTTGCTTCTGGTCCTCTCTGACTTTACTGACAGGAGTCCTAAGCTGTCATCTCTGCTTTTTCTGTTGTATTCAGCTAAGAAGCTTCTAACATATAGCAACATGTATAACTACACAGTGTGGTACTTCATATTGTTTGAATTTCATCCCATTTCTCTGACTCCTGCCCTCAAGGTTCTCTGCTACCCTATCTACCTTGCAGCTCTTTTATTCACCCCATTTTCTGCAGCTTTTTTAACAGCTTTGCCTGTGGCATCCCAACAAATGCCTTTCAGCAGCCTTGAACAAGATAGGTTTATTAAATTTCCTTTCTCTAGAAGATCACTTCCATTGTTTTATACTTTTTTATCAGTGGTCATATTAGGGTGACCCAGTAAGTTTGGTATATTGAATTACTTCTTCTGTTCAATATAACTTGATATTGTTATTCTGTCCATATTCTTCCAACTCTGACACAGATTTTTAACATGAGTGCGAATATGATGGGCCTATGATTGCCCAGATCACTTTTCCTGCTTTCTTGGCAGCTCCTTTCCCCCAGCATACGTCAATCAAGTATTTCTCAACTTCTTTGAAAACTGAATGTTACTCAGCAAGAAATTTATAGAAGTTACTGTTTTCTATATTGTGACATGCACTTGTGAAAAAATACGATATTAAGAGGAAATATAACATATTTCTCTGCAGAGCCCATCCAAAGACAGTTGTAAAGTAAAGAGCTATGTAAGAGAGGTATATAACAGAGAACTCTGGCAATATATTTTTCTGTTGTAATTGCATGGACTGTAGTGTTAGATTGTGAATAATTTATGCATAAGTGTGGAGCTGTATGTGATACTGAGTCTAATCCACTAAAATGAAGAAATCATGCCTTATAAAATCTTTGTTGTGAGAATTTTGTCAGTGAATTGGAACTAAAATCTTTTAAGACTTTCAGGGGCAGGATTTCTAGACAAAGGTGGTTGGAAAGTGTCAGTGTCCACTGACTTGGTTGGAAAGTGTCAGTGTTGAACTGTCCATGGGACCTCTTGGAGAGGAGATTAATATTCTCCTACAGTTTATGATATGTATATAGCTCCTGTTGCTTAATAGTTGTTTAATTCTTTAAAATGTTGAGCATTTGGGCTGTGGTAGCTTTAACTGTACAAGAAGCCCTTTTTGCCTCCAGTGATATTGCTCATAGAATAAAATTAAACAGAATGCTGAGCAGAGGCAGTGGTACACAGAATTTAGCTTCTGCAATACAAGGTGCATTGAAAGTAGGCAGCTGTAACTATTCTTTGGGGAGAGAAGGTGCGGCAGTTAACTGCATTCAGAGGCCAGAACTTCTGCTTTTAATTCTTCGGTGTGGAAGTTCATACTGTGCACGTGCAGAAGCCATGGGAGATTGGTTGTGGAGACATTTGCAGGAGAGTTGTGTTTCACTATCTGTGGAGAATGTAACTGTAATTTTTTTATCGTCTCAGTATTGTGTTAGTAGTGAGTTGCATAATACATCCTAATGAAGGACGATCTTAATGGTGGACTAAAATTACTACATTGTCTTCAAATAGATGTCAGTACATAAAAACTGGAGTAGCAGTAAGAGCTCTCTGTAGAGCATTGGCATGACTCTTGTAATGCTGGGTCTGGAAAGTAGCACTTAAATTTGGTGGTGCTTCTCCTTGTTAAGACTGGAATCAAATATCCAAAAAAGAGTCTTTTTTCCAGAAAGCTTTTAATGATTTCCCTCCACACTGTGGAAATAGTGATGAGTAATACCAGAATGATTATTGCTTATTGCGTAAGTAATAATTTGCTCCGGTGCAGCAGGCCAGCTGAAGGACTATGCAATGCCTTCTTTCCATACTTTTGCAGAGCTTATTTGGATTGCAGCTGTATGCAAAAGTTAAACCCTAACATAAGATGCTGATCCTACCAGCATTTACATGAGTGAAGTAAGGGCAGTGAAATTAACATGGCTGCATTCAAGTTTGTAAGACTGGGTAATGAAGTTTCCAGGGGCAATTCTTATTTTGTGAGGTATGAATACTTCAGGTACATCTACCACCCACTACTCTGTCTGGGTCAGAGCTTCTCCTTCCTCTGACTATTTCATGTGTGCCACTATTCCACCTTGTATAAATACTACTTCTACTCTTCATCTGTATTTGGGTAGGTCTTACAGGATCAGTCAGCCCTTATGCCCTATTATACCAGGTACTATAAAAGGGAGAGGTGGTCTTTGCCTCTGAGATTTATAACCTAAATAGATGAGGCAAGCTTCTTAAACACTTCAGTCTTGAATGACAAAATATAGACGGTCAAAATGCTGGGTTTGGGTAATATCCAAGTGGCTCAGTTAGTGACTCACCAGTGGGCAAGGCACTGTGCATGTCCCAGAAGGTGATATCCAGGTGTCAATATTAGAGTCTTAGATTCACACACTACTGCTGCTGTCTGGATTATCTGCAGTGACTTTGTCAAAAGTAAAATAGAAACTTAAACTGAATTATATGTGATCAAGAATTGTTCAGTCAGCATGAGAGACTCTGAGTTGTTTATTTTGATGAGAATTTGGGTTTGATTTTTGTTGTCTGCACAATTTTTAGTGTGAAACATGGCACAGACTTCCACATTGATAATTTGTAGCTGCACAATAACAGGTGGTGTTGAGCTGGAGGCTTTGTTACCGGAGGCAGCATCACTCCTGATACCTGAGATGGTAGGGTCTGTTCTGGGAATAATTCTTTTATCTGTGGGTTTCTGATAAAAAGATCAACAGCAAAATAGTTAATTTTGACATATTTAAATGTTATTTTTTGATTTTAGAGTCAATGTTAGATTATAATGGAAAAAGTGCATGTATGTATCTGTTATCGTGAAAACTTGTGAGGATTTAATTCTTGTTTTATTGGTGGTCGTACTGTGTATTTGCAATTTGGAGTAGTTGTTAGGTTTTGGTTGGGGTTTTTGGGTTGTTTTCTTAATGGAGTTTCTAGGTATAATTCTAAGACACATCTTGTGGGTGCTAAAATTTTAATTAAAAAGCCAAACTAGTTGGCTTCAGCTGCCTGTCCCCAGACTCGAACAATCAAGACAGAAGAACTACAAAGCAAACACTGTCAGACAGTGTGAAGGAGCCCAGGAGAGAGAATATTGTCTTCGAAGAAAGTAAGGAATACCCTATTCTTTACTAGAGCTTATTTTGGTATTTTTGTAAAATGTAGATCAAAGTTCACACCTGAGCTTTTTCTAAGTACAAGACAATTCAGAAAACTTCAATAAGTAATCAGCACTCATCAGAACATCTTTGTTTTGTTTTGTTTTGTTTTGTTTTGTTTTTCTGTGTTCAGCAAGAGGAATACAGTGTTGGTTTTAGGCTGAGAGAGTATGTGGGTGCCTTACAGTAGCTGGAAGAGGAGATATAAGCAGACCTTGTTGAACCAGGAAGAAATTCTTTCCAGCTATGCCTAACTGGGATAAGAAATAAGAAGAGGTGATACTAAGCCAAAGCTCTGATCATGGCATCCAACATGCGTCTCTGAAGAAGAAGCCTGCTAACCACTCCAGCATAAGGTTGATATTGATAGCTAGTAGTATCTGCTTTGAGTAATGTTGGAAAAATAGGACACTAAAAACATAGTGCATGCCTTGGGTCAAAAAGTTGTCTTCCCTTTAACCCTTGGAGTAGAGTCCGTAATGCCTACGTGTGCACTTGCAAACCGGTATTTGAGGTGCTCCTTCCAACTGCTCTTGGACTATTGAGTGTCATAATCTTAGTGGTTTTGAAGGGAAGAGAGAACTTGTGAGTTCAGCTCAATCTTAATTTGTTCACTTTCAGTAAAACGCTGTATCGTTTATGTCAGATAAACTGTGGAAGCCAAGACAACTAAATTTTTTTCCTTCAGTAAGAAACCGGGTAGGTCATCTACTACTGCAACAGCAGTGTTAAATTAATTGAGAACACACTCTTTCTTGTCAAAATCTCCCTGAACTAAAATAGTCCTCCAACAAGCAGCAGCCAAAGCCAGTAATACATTGAATGAAGAGTAGGGAGACAGATTCCCCTTTTCTAGTAAAATTAGACTTGTGGAAAACTCCTGAATAGTCAAGTATTAAAATATTTAACTTCTTCCCTTGCTAATTTCCAGGAGGAATTTCAAATATGATAAATGTCTTCCAGCAAACTCTTACTGATGTCACAGAGCCCTGGAAGTATGCCCCCCCACAACCCAACACAGAAGTTGGACTTGAAATTTGTTTTGGCAGTACCTTCCGTGTGAGGTGGAGGGAACTGAACAGTCTCTAGAGCAAATGCTGAGCTGGCAGCCCCTCAGGTGTATGCAGACAACCTCCAGATGTTTTTTCTTAGTCAGTCTTTGGAAGGCAAAGTTAATTTTACATTTTAAAATGATTGTTTGATTGCAGACTAACAGTATGCTTCGTAAGTTATGAGTATTTAGCTAGACCAAGAGCTGATGGAAGAAGATCAGGATTATTTAGCTAACCACTTGCTGCAAATTAATGTTCTAGCTGTTTCCATTCATACTTACAGGAACATATTACCTGAATATTCGAGTACTGAAAATCACTTCATATCTTTTTGTATCAATATTAATAGCCATGCCCAAGAAATGATCTGCTGTATTGAACCATAGGTCTACAAGCCCATTATCTTGTCTTGGGCAAGAGCAAAGAGCCTTACGCAACAGACAGAAAAAAGAGCAGAAGGAGCGGGATGTCTCCCTGGGCCTCTCTCAGCCTACAACTACGGGGCTTCTGAGTTCAGGTTATGCTACTACTGATGTGTTTCACAGCAACACAGGGGCCTATCTTTAGTAAATTTTGTTCAACTACTTTTTAAAAGGCACTCCCTCCAGTTGCCTGATAATTTAAGTGAAAGCATCATATTTCTTGTATTGTGAAGACAATTGATGAGTCATTCTTCATTCATCTCTACACCGTTCATTATTTCATAGATGCCTATTCTATTCCTCAGACACCTCTCTTCCTGGCAGAAGCAGTCTTTTTAGTTCTCTGAAGATGTCTTGGAACATCTATGATTATTCTTGTTGCTTTCTCTTTATTTTTCTAGTTTTGGTTAACTTGTCTCAAGGAAAACAAAAGATGATGTACAGCATTGAAGGTGTGAGTTCATCATAAATTTACATGGCAGCATAAAGTTGTTTTGTTTGGCTCTTTGTTCCTATCCTCACACTGGTTGCTTTTTTGACTAGCTGAACATACTAAGATAAAAATAAGATTAATTTTTAAATCTTTCTGTGTCTACAGTTTTGGATTTTGCTGTCTCCTAAACACCAGTGCATGTATTTCTGAAACAGTTCAGGTCTAGCTGCTGTGCTTTCCCTAAGATTGATGTAAAGGAGATTTGACTGGATTCTCCAGTAATGTGTGTGACTCGTGCTCTTACAAAGCTGAGAATGGACAGTAATGACACATGGATTTACAGAAAAAGGTCTCCCGATGCCAAGATCCACAAGTCTTGGGCAGATTCTGCTTACTTTGACAGATGTTTGGAAAAGGCTGTTTTCCCTATGCCTCTTTACACTGCAAGGACATTAACATAACTTACCTGCCATGCGTATTTAGTGAAGGGAAATGTGTGCACTAACAAAATAAATAAACTTTCAGAGAAACTTCTGTTGACAAAGTCAATATTCAAAATAAACCTGATGTCACTGGAGGCTGCATTCTATAGTTGGTTTTCTTTCCACAAGTCTAAAAATGTTGCTGTTTGTGACACGAGTCTGTCTCTTTACTATCTGTGTGCTGCTGGATTAAAATGTGGACGCGTACCTTTCTTAAGTAAGTCATCATTTTTGAACTTGCCACAATAGTTATACTGAGTTACTGAAGTTTCACATCTTTGGAGGAGTCCATGGGGTCTGTTCAATGTTCACTTTTAAAAGTATTTCAAAGTAAAATTTGTTTGCCTGTTTTCAAAAAAAAAGTGCCAATTTAGTCTGAATTTGCTCAATGTTACAATTAGGAGAAGGGAGTGAAGTAAAACAGGGCTACTTTATGATAACAGGTACTTCTCTTACACAGTAGTTCAGAAGTTAAAGAACTTGACCAGTCTATGGATTTTAATTCCTTTCTTGTCAGTACAGGCTGGGAGGATATTTCCTGAGCAGCAACCATGCTGAAAAGGGGTAGGAAAAGGCATGGTTGACCTGATCTAGCATTGCGATAGCACCACTTGGACGGACTAGACCACCTTCAGGGGTCCTTTCAAACCAACAGTTTTGTGATTCTTTACTCATTGGTGTTTCACTGAGCATCTCTAGACGTTAGTCAGGGCCTTCTTCCTATTCAGGTTCTGAGTACCTGGGGGAGAGGGAGGAAGTTTTCTACTACTGTAGACCCTGAGGCACTGTAGATAGTGGAGAAAGGTATGCTCTTAATTTATGTCTCATGCTGCTTCATGAGCAGGAATACCTAGTAAAAATACTACTGAAAATTGATGCATTAGATTTTTGCCATGATTTAACCCCCTAATTAGGAAAAAATGCTGCAGGGTTTTTTTTGCTTTTTGGATGTTTTGTAGATTTCTTCCCTTTTTGAACAAATTAACAGCATCTGTGGATAAGGAGCTGTTGTCTTGAAAAGATACGTTGTCACAGTCTATTTGGTTTCTCAAATTTTTTATTCCTATGGTATAGAAATCCAGCCAATTCTAAGCAAATGTACCTCTAAACTACATAAACACAAGAATAAGGAACCTGCAATACCTAAGAGTAGCTTAATTTAAAAAGGAATAAATGGTTACATTTAGCTTTCTCATGAAAACGTAGGAAATAAGCTAACTATGCTGTATTTTTCTTGTTTCTGTAGACTTGCATGTAAAACTTTAAGCAGAAAACCCATTAAGGAATTATTTTTTTCCTTAAAATCAATACTGAATTCAGAGTGAGAAAGATAGGATGCGTCAAAGATAGAATTTCTTGAAAGGAAAATGTTTGTTATCAGACTGTGATGCAGCATTTTGTAATTTGATGTCTTCCTGGGGTATATTTTACTTATTAAAATTAATTTATAACATTATTGTTATTCTTAAATTTTTTTATGTCATTGGCATAAAAGCTTCACTGACAGTGAGTACACCGATAATGATAACTGTATCATTTCAGACCGTGCCTTTCTTAAGCAATGTGAATAGCTGACAAGTCATCTGAGCCATGTCTTTGGGCATTGTGCTCTTGAACAAGAGACACTTGTGGTAGTAGATCTGGGGATGTGGGCCATTTATTGGTCTGCTGTAGAGAGGAAGTAAAGGAGAAGGAAAGATTGCTAGGACCCAGTAGGCATATTGATCCAGGAGTTCATAAGAAACATAAATCTGAAATTGCTGAACTACTAACTAAGGTGTGTCACCTGTTCTTTAAACTGATCTCAGTTTCAGAGGAGTGAAAATAAGGTAATGACACGTTAGTCTTCCTTAGAGGGTACCAAAGATCATCTAGGAACTACATTCTGTTTCCATACTGGGTAAGGCACTATGTCGAGAGATAAAACAGAGCACAAGTAGATGTGGTAGGTAATTGGATAATATGACGTGCTGGAGAAGAATTAACATAGCTTTTTCTGTAAGGAAAGCATAAGCTGAGATGAGCTATCAGCATTGATCTTAGGTGGTATAAGGGACAGTGTCCCCCTGTGCTTGCCCTGTTTTTGCATTTTTCAGTTTGTCGTCTGCTTTTGGCCACTTCTGGAGACAGGGTGTTGGGCCAAGATTGCTTGGTCTGACCAAATTTTAATTGTTCTTCACAGAACATCTAAAAAGGACATGAGAGCGCATTTAGAAATCTCTCCAGATATTTGTGGGGTTTTACTGAGGGACATCCTAATCAACTGTGTTCAACCAACTGTAACTTGGACACAAATCTATTTTGTGCTAACATCAAGAACCAGAATCATAGTACTGGTCTTAGTAGGATCAATGTGCAGATCATAAGCCTTGAATCCACTTAAGAAAAATGGGGGGGGGGGGGGAGAAATTGTGTGTACAAACCTGCAGGATTGCTTCCAGATTCTGTTGGAAGCCTTAATCTGTGAATTATAGGAATAAAAGGGAAGTGATCTACTTTTCATGGATTGTGGGCTTTTTGTGGCCTATCTTCCCTTGACAAGTCTCAGAGGAGCTGCTGCTATGAGCAGAATTGAGGACTGATTGACAATGGTAGTTTGTATGCCAAATTTAACAAAATAATGGCCAAACTAATGTCTTTTCTACTTGATTTTTCTACTTCCTATTATGATAATGTATTCATAAGGAAGCTGCTACCAAAATGTGAATAGAATGTAAAAAGTCCTAATATAATATTCTGTCTTCAGTTATCATTTTGTATCAGGCACACATTTATTATATTAGAGCTCATAGAATTATTTTACAAGTGTCAGCTTGCTTGTTCAAGAGGTTGCCTGAAATTGCTAGCCACTTGAGATGGGTACATTTTGTCTTTCTCAATTCTTTTTTTCTTAAGGATGATCCAACTTTTGTGACCTGTTTGTGCTAGCTTCCCTTTGTTCCCCACTCTGTTCCCCATGACTTTCAGAGGTTTACCTGCATCCCATTGGTTTGTTTTTCTTCCCTTACCACTGATTTTAGATTGAAACAGCAAGATTATGCTATCACTACTGTCTGTAATTGCTTAAAAATAGAGAATTATGTTGCAGGGGGGAAAAGAGTGAGAAATAGAGAAAAACCAAATATGTGTTTTTGAACACTTACTTTTCTAATTTCTAATTTGAAACACAAGCCAAGAAACCATGTAGAGTGGAATGAGGATGAAGGAAGAAAGATAGAAATCTTAACATCAGTTCCTGAAGCTTACTTTGATCAGACAGATCTTTGCAGCTTTGCACAGAAGCAGTTGTAGGAGCAGACTCTGAGAACCAAACTCAAAAAATAAACATCCAACATATTACTAACGGTGTAATTCACAGAAATTCGACTTTAGCCATTTGGTCATTAGATTTTGAAGTGTTTTTGAGGACTTCTGCTGATCTCCAGAACTGCTGCCAGTGTTAGCTTTACTACAATATGTGGTCTTGGCACACACGTCACACTGAAGAATATGTGGAGTTCACAGCCAGAGACACTACTATGGCAGGTCTCCTGAAGGACCCAGTCAGGCTGGTATTCTCAGAGCACATGGGAAATGCAGAGACAACACTGGGCTGGTGCATCCAGTATATGATAGTCCATGCCCAGCCAAGCTTGGTTTCAAATGCTTCTCTCCCAGGTAAGTGCTCCCCCAGCAGCTGAAAGCAAGGTTGATGGGGAAGGGGGAGGTGGGAAAGGAAGTCAGACAGTGCTTAAAGCTCCTTTTCGGGCACAGGTTACTGCAAAAAGGAGTGCAAGGGTCATGGGTGAGGGAGAGAGTATGCAACAGGAGCCTGACTTCATCACCCAGAGGTGAGCATGGTCATGGAAGGGAAGGCTCTTCTTCCCCTTGACTTTCTCCCTCTCCCTAACAAATTTTCAATTCCCCTGTGTGCAGTGACATAGCTTTAACTGGAGGCATTGAGAGGGTCTCATCCCAAGCCTGCTTGCTTTTGGGAAGCAGAAGAACCAGTTGCAGGTCTGTGAACTCTACCCTTGAGCTAGGTGCATGAAAGTACAGCAGAGCCTGCCAAACCTACATGTCTTTGTGAATTTGGGTCCAGTTTATTGCCTCTGTGTGTAGTGTTTTCATGCTACGTGCCTGAAGGTGTGTTGTCCTGAGCTGAGGATCTGGCCTAGTTGAGTAGTTGTATGTTTGATAGCTACACAAGTAGAAGACTTTTTTTTTTCCCTAAGGGAATTTTGAAGTTTATTGCTTGTCAACAAAATCGCATATAGTATCTGGAAGAGAAGAACGCATTATGATCATGAATTTTGCTTATACATGTGGGAAGAATACACTCAAAACTACACAATAAAATTTTCCTGACATATAGATAAGCTTTAAGTGATTAAATCATTAGATTGGGGAAATGCTACACTGCATGAGTTAAAACTAAGATGCAAATATATTGCAGACCTCCTAAATGAGTGCTAAATTAATATATTAAGGAAAAAAAACTATGCTTATCTTAGAGTTTCATAGTGAAACTGTTTAAAACTCTTCTTATGGAGTATGCTTTAAAAATGGTTTTGATTTGGGGTTTCTTATAGCATTAACTTATTCAAGGTGCCACATTTTAAATAACACTTTCTTAAAAACAAAAAGCATTCTGAAGTTAAACTGAAAGTTTTGCAAAACAAAAAGACCTAAATTCCAAACAGTCAGATCACACTTGCTTCAATCTGGAGTTGTACAAATATGAAGAGAAGATTGTTTTCAAAACATTCCAAATTCCTTTAAGAAGAGCTTGGCTCTAATTGTATTTTCTACAGTAATAAGAGCTGGACTGATTCCTAAAAATGTGGGAAAATACCACTTATTTGCGAGGTTTATAAAAATTTAGGACTGTACATTTAGTATATCAATATTCTGAAAAAATTTGCTTGTACTTCCCATCCTATCTTAAAAAAATTTGTAATCTAATGCTTTAGGCAAAGTGTGTATAGATGTTAGTTTTGTTCCTCTTTTTGCTTTTATTTAAGGTAGAAATTTCATTATGGTTTTTTTCTGCCCAAGGAAATGTTAAAGTGAGATAATAATTCTTAGTCAAGAATCCAAATAAGCAGATACCATTTGAAATGATAAACCTATAAAATAATAAAAAGTACTAGCTTTTTTTGAATATGCTGGCCCTGGGTGTGTTTGCTTTTCAACAAGGCACAAAAACCAGATCCATGACTATTGTTTAAAAGACCAGGACACCACTGTGGAAGGGCTGCCTTAGAGCAGCCTGTAGCTGTTAATGGAGTATTAACAGGGACACAGATGAGAGGAGTAAGAGTATTGTAAGAGTGACACCGTCATATCCACAAACCATCTAAACACTTGAGGGCATGGCTTTTGGGATTACTTTTTGTTGTTGTTTGTCAGCATTGCAAAAATGCAGGGATCTTGAAAACTTGGAAACCTGAAATCTCAGCTGCACAGCCTGACATTCCAGACAAAGGGAGTGGAGATAATTCACATAGGGGTAAGAAATAGGTTGAGAAGAGAGAAGGCGGGTTTGTTTACAGCCCTTTTATTTTGTTTTCTCTTTTGCTTTCATCTGCAGAGAAGATTTTGTCTGTGCCTTCTTCATCCTTCTGCAAGTTGAATGTAAACTTGGCAAGTTTTCCTACATCACAGCTAAAGAGAAGGATGCTGTAATAATTTGCAGGCAAGATAAGAGAACTGGATGAAAAGACTGCAGTTGGTTGCGAAGGAAAGGTCACATTTTATAGATAACGTAGAAGAAGCAAGATTTAGAAAGAGCCAGGGTTGGAGGACTTAAGAGAAACTCAAGTGGATGATGACTTACAGATTGTGGGTGTGAGCAGAAGTAGGTTGGTGGCAGTACTCCCAGTGACTGAGAGAAAGTTGCAGATAAAGGTTGATGGGGCAGACACTGATCTGGAAGGGAGGTTTACCTGAAATGACAGCTAGACACATGCATAGAGAAAAGCTGAGATTTCTGTTGCTGAAAGTGGAAAGAGGTCTGGAGTATAGAGGTATAGATGTAAGTCCTTAGTGCAGCTGTGTTTCTGGAGCAAATAATTTGTTTCTTGTGTTCAAGAAAAGAACAGAAGGAAATCTGGGTTTCCTATTCCAGGTAAATGGAATAGGAAAGGTTGGTATTTCTAAGTCAGTGATACATGTGGAAGGAAAAGCAACACAAGATCTTTGCCAAAGTTAGAGGATGTTCTATGGAGGACCTTCTGAAGGGGTTAAGAGAGAAGTAGACAAGGTCTTAGGGTGGAGAAAATTTCTGAAAGCCAGAGTCAGACTAGATTTCAAACCATAAAGTGTCAGTGGTATGAAAGGCAGCTGGTGGCGGCATGGAAGAGGACTGTGGAGTACTGCTGAGCTTTGACTCTAAAGAGAGACATTTAGAGACTTCTATTTGACTGGAGTGCAAAGCAAATGTGAATTCAAAATAGTTAAGGAAGGAAAGGCATGAGACTCATCTCAGGCTGAAACTGAAGCCTGGTTACTTTTGTGGTCTTCACAGTAGATGGCACACAGCTGGTTTTTTCCATGTTGTTACCACAAGTGGAAGCCTGTGTAAAGGTTATTGATGCATTGAGGGTCTGCATTGGTCCTAGTTTCTTGGTTCCAAACACCCCAGCTGCTGGTTTTGAAAATATTTGTGATTTATACAAAGCTTATGTCACACGTCATGAATAGGCTAGCTCTTCAAAATGCATATCCATCTTTTTTTACCAGTTCGTATGTATCTGATGGGTCAGGCTTCTTTTATGGATGCTTGCAGAGTTTGCAGTGGCTAAGTCAACAACCACGAAGCCTTATTTCTTCTAAATGGTATGTGTGTTCAACCATTATTTTCAGTTAATAAAACAGCATGACCTTACATTAACCTTAGACTTGAGCTATCCAACTCTTTCAGGCTCCCCTGGGCTCCCTGGGAAGGTTGCAGCTGGCTGGCGTGAGGGGAGCAGCTTGTGGAGCAGAGCGAGTTGGCAGCCCTCTGCTGGGAGCCAGGGAAATGCAGGGCATGAGCAGCTGGGACAGCAGCAGCACAGGTCAACTGGAAGGCAGAGCAAGGGGAGAATAAAAAAAAAAAAAACAGAACCTGACAGCAGAGGTGGCAGAGAGTGGTGCTCCCTGAAAGGGAGTTGGGAGAGTAGCTGTACTGGTGGATGGAGAGGATGAAGAGAGGCAGCCGGCCAAATGAATGAATCAAGGAAGGATGGTGTCTGGAAAAGCCATGAAGGTGAGGCCAAAAGCTATCTAGCTCAGGACCAAGTCTCCAGCAGGAGCAATGTGTAATGATCTATCACATTTATCCTCCCAGCCTTTGCCAGCTTGTCATTTAGGGGCTTCTTGAGCCAGAGGTGGCATCTTTGTGAAAAGAGCTCTTCATTTTTCTCCTGTAAATTTGTCCCTTCTTTAATGCACACAAATTGCTGGACAGGTCAAGTGATATTCCCTGTAATGGTTGAAGCTGGCAAAGCAGCATGGGGAGGCTCCAAACAGAGAGAGAGCGGCCAAGTGTTAAACTGTAGAAAAATGCCCGTGGATGGGAGTTGAATGGATCAGAAGTGTTAAAAGAGTAAAAGAGAAGGAGAAAGACTGGGATAGAGTTCTGCTAAGAAAGGCAAAACAAAGAAAAGAAGGGGAAGAAGAAAGGGACAAAATGTTGCTGAACAGTGGAAGAGGAGCTGGACACCCTGGTCAGGTGTGTTGTAGCATGAAGAGGAGCAGGACAACTCCAGGACAGGGATGGTGGAGAACAGCTGTGGGCCTTGCGTCTCATAAGGGAGTTTAAGCAGGGCTAAGACCAGTGTTGAGGTCACACATGGTAATCCTTTTCAGGACCGCAGTTTGGCCAGGAAAAAAAGGGAAGGGATTTGAGGTTGAAAATAGTGGTATAATTGAATATGGAAATGGTACTAGGCAAATGACGGGCTGAGGTATCAACCCTCACCAGCGCTGTAGATGGGGAAAGCTGCACTGGAAAGAAATTAAAATGAGCCCTAGCAAAGATGGGGAGATGGAGCCAGGGCAGCAGAGGTGCAGTGAATGCTGGGTCAAAAAGACAGTACTGTTACCCACTTACAAAATAAAAGGGACAGAGGTCTGAAAACTTACTACAAAGGTGAGGGAAGG
Source organism: Astur gentilis (assembly GCF_929443795.1). NCBI lineage: Eukaryota > Metazoa > Chordata > Aves > Accipitriformes > Accipitridae > Astur > Astur gentilis. The sequence goes on from NC_064919.1 coordinate 61,889,854, forward strand.
GAAGCATCATTGTGGGAGTGACTAAAGTGGAAAGAAGATATAGCGGGTAGGGAGAAGGAGCCTTTAGAGCAAAAAGGTGTCCTTAGAGACCTTGGCGTCTGTGCAATGCTTCTCAACTGGCACATCTATCCTGAGCCTTTCTAGGAGGCTGAACTCACCAACGCCTTTGCTTCACTGCTTAGTTGGCTCTAGTTGCTGCTGTTGTTCTGGAGCAATGAAGAATTATTAAAGAAGATTTTGCTGTACTAATTAGTCATTATTTTTACAGCAGTTGTGTTACTAATTATTGATGATACACACATTGCAGGGGCTGTAAGTCTGCAGGCATATGGGAGGGTGAAGATTTTTGTATTGGTGATTTAAAAGGGTGGAAATTAATGAAGTGTTAAGTACATTTTGCTTAATGGTAGTGCTATGATAGTGAGGTAATTGATGATCACTGATTTACATAAAAACATACAGTTTAAGAAAGTACCACTGACTGTCTTTAATTCTTCAATTACTGTCTGATTCCTGTGGAGATTGCCTAGGAGGTTAGAATGATACTGGAAATAATACTCAAATGTTTAAAATGTTAAAACATTTCTTCACTGTTTTTAAGCTTTTGCTATTCCCAGATGGTTAGTTTATTTATGATTCCTTTGCTTCCAACCCTGTGTCTGTTCCTCTGCTCACTGAAATCAGGGATTTTCTCACTGACCTTTTTGGAACCAGGCTTGTCTCCACATGTCCAGAAAAGTTTGTCATAAGCTACTATATTAATTGATTTAGGTTTCAGATCTATTAGCGGTCCTTCCTGAACACTTAATCAAGTAATGAGAGATTTATTTAAATTGGAAATCATCAGCAATCAGGTCATAGAATCGTTTAAGTTGGGAAAGACCTTTAATATCATTGAGTCCAACCATCATCCCAACACCACCATGCCCACTAAACCATGTCCTGAGGTGCCACATCTATGTGTTTTTTGAACACCTCTGGGGACAGTGACTCCACCACTTCCCTGGGCAGCCTGTTCCAATGCCTGACAACCCCTTCAGTAAAGAATTTTTTTCTAATATCCAACCTAATCCTTCCCTGCTGCAGCTTGAGGCCATTTCCTCTTATCCTATCAAGATACTCACTTAAGCCAGGAAATGAACAGAGGTATTGGTTGTGGTATCACTAATATGCAATGTCCACATGGTCATATTCTTCTGGGAGTTAGGAAGATGTTGAATTAGTTCCTTCAGGCCAAGAAGAGATCTGTCAGACATCTGTGAAGATCAGGCACTCTTGCTGCCTCCTCGAGCTGTGTTTTGAAAGGGAGAAGTGAGACAGTCACTTGTACCCAGAGGAATTTGGGCATATGAATCCAAGGGACTGATTCAGCTTGTAAAACAAAACTCAGAACTCCAAGTCCGGAAAGGAACATTTCAGACATACTTTTTGCTGTATCTGATGAGATTGTTTATTAATCATTCCTATGCTCAGGTTCATTATCAGACTTAATTTGAGGGTCCCATCTGTTTTTGTGCATTTGTATGAGTAATGAAGTTGAGCAGCTTAGGGACTTAAAGGTTATACATGGCAATGTTTCAGATATAGCAGCACCTTTTCTGCATCCCTGTATGGTTCTGACCCTATTGTGTCTGCATAGAGCAGGATAGGGACAAGTTCACCTACACCAGGGCTCTTGCTTCTTCTAATCCTCATGAAGCTTTCCTACTATTAGCAGAGGCAGGAACACCCTGAAACTGGGGCGGGGCGGGGGGGGCCTGATTTATAGGTCCTTCTATTCAGGTCTTTTCTGTTCCTGAGGCTAACACAGAAGCAGCGGGGTCACAGTTGTGTGGATTTGTTGTTGCTGTTTTTTAAATACCCAGGCTAAGAGAAGTGGCTACCCTGTAAGGGAATCCCTGTAAAGGGAGTGATAGACTTACCTGCATCGATCTATGTCTTAGACACAGTTATTCCATCTTGGACAAAACAGCATAATTAAAGCTCGATGTCCTCTGAAGTGGTAGAAAAGTGGAAGGCATTCATTTACAATGTCAGTTTCTTAGTAGCATTAATAAATGGATAATAAAATAAATATCTCTGTCCTAACTGTCTTTTGTGAAGAATCCCAGTCTCTTGATCAATACGTTGTGGGACAGTCGGAGCTGTGCATTGTAAAAAAAGAAGCTTGTGCACTGATACTGACCCAAGTCTGTGTTTGTTTTCTTACAGATTTATCTAATGAGACTACTTTAAATTTTTTTTTTTTAAAATCAAAGGGAATAATGATAAAAAATATATTTAAGATTTTCCTATATAATACTATTGTAGTGTGAATGTGCTGGTTTTCTTCTTTGGTGAGGGGGAAAAGAGGCTGGGAGCTTTCAGAGGACTGTTTCTCTAACTTTACTCATAAGTCATGGTTGACGATGGGTACTAACTTTCATTTCTATTCTGATACACTTACTGGCATTGTTAAATTCTGCCATGGCAGGAGCTCAAGTGGGAAGTGAAGCTTTTGTGTGAGAAAAGGAGAGGTTAACTGCACTTACATTGGGGGCAGTTTTTGCTTTGGAAAACAGTGGCAGGCTTTGTAGTTTAATCTTTTGGAGTACTGCCTGTTACCACCTTCTGACGTACATTGTTGGGCTGAGAAGAATCGATGCTCAGTGGTGCATGAAAGTCCAACATGTCAGTTGTAGCTATACATAATACCACTGTCTCTCATGCAGGCAAGGCTGTTAATACTTAACACAGTATTGTGTTCTCTAAGGAAAAAAGCTGAATATCGGTAACTTAATCCATTTTGAATGTTTATACACATTTCTTTGAAAAATACTAAATTTAAGAACAAGGTAATACCTGGACAAAAGGCTCAAACTAATGAGCACCGCAGAGCAAAATGCTGCAGAAGTAGGGCACCAGGATTTCTGGAGGTGTGTCGGGGAACAGTCCTGGGAATCTGCCTACATTAGGGTTTTGTTCAAATTACGAGTCTTGCAGGGCAATTGCTTTAACTTGCCTACGCCAGGCACCTGGGATAACTGGTAGCAGGAAAGCAGAGAATCTGCCCTTTTGGAGATGCTAACTTGCAAATAATCCTCCATACGCATGAGGGGAACAATATTTTAAGGGTTCAAAGACGCTTTTCCTTAAGTACATGCATCTGTGGGAGGACATGTGTTTGTATTCATTCAACAGTTCAGTTGCTTAACAACCTTCTGTGGCTAATGGTCTGAAGTGAAACAAATCAGTAGTGTGCAAAAGTGTATTGAAATGTATCAAGACACAGAAAGTATTAAGATAGTCCAACTCCTAGGAAATAGGGCAACAAAGCAGCCACAGCCAACGTCTGCTGGGTTTCTTGCAGTAGCTTTAAATTATGATGTGCTCTCATGTCTTCTGAAAATGTCATGGCTCACATGGTAGCAATGTGTTTTTCTTGAAAACTAAAGGCTATGGGTTCTGGAAAACAATTTTAAATCTGCAATCCAAACAAGTTCCCTTGTCTAAAAAGTCACTTTTTTCCTAACCAAACCCATTAAAATATTATTATTGAATATATGTCACAAGACCTTTAATACAAGTTCTGTATTACATTCAAACGAATAAGGAAATTTTTCGCCAGAAAAAATAGCTTTCTGTAGTCTTAAGCAAAACACAAGTCCTTCCATGTAACCAAGGTACTCTGCTGGGGAAAAAGGGGAAAGGAAGTGGTGTTTCTTGTTTCCTTATTTAAAACCCTACAATTTTTAGCTTACAGGCAAATAAAACAAAATTAGGAGTTTGGTAAAATATGTTCATAAATGAAACACTTCAAAGCAACTAAATTAAGGCTGCTAGTCATATGCCTGCCTGCCTTTGAGAGTCTTTCATGGTTCTTTTTGATCTTTCATTCTTGCATGTAAAATGCTATCTTGTTAAGAACCAGACTGGAAAAAATATCTGTGTTACTCTTCTTTAGCAGGCTTCAACTACAGAAGTACAAATTGGGCCCATGAGACTGACACAAGATCCAATTCAGGTAAGATGCTCCTTCAGTTTCTTGATACAGTCAAGTCAGTGTTAATGGGTGAATAAATTAAGGTTCAACCCCTATAGTTAAGTATAATGTTTTCATTTTACTTGTGCAAGGACTGTGAGATGCGTAATTGGTGTTTTGGTTTATCTGATTGCTTGAGAAGAGATCTACAAGTAAATTAACTCGGTGAACAAGGTGTTTAGATTTCCATTAACATCAAATCATTCCTTTTATGTGTCCTGTCAATAGGAGTGTGTGTGTATGTGCATTAGCAGGGGAAAGAGCTGCCCCTCTGGATGTTAAAAACTGTTCAGTTCTGATATACCAAAGTTTTGCTGGGTTTTGCACAACAGGACAGATACTTGTGCTCTTACAGGTCACCAGTCCAAGAAACCACACCACTTCCAACAAGACAGGTTGAACTTCAGCCTAACGAGCAACAGCTCAGACACGTACTTGCTTCTGTTTCTGTACATTTTGTTCCTGTGCCAGTAAACAGATGCCAAGTGTTATTTTTTTAACTTATGGTAGGTGTTAGAGCTCTCAGATGATAGCAGATTAAATAGTCTTAACATTGCTCTAGTGATACAGCATTCATTTGAATTAACTTTTTGGGTCATTTAACTCTGTAAAATACATAGACATTTAGTCACCAGTCACCTTTTCTGTTTTGCCTGGGGGTTTTTTTGCCCCTATGTGGCTATGAGAGGGAAAACCTACATATGGAAGAAATGCTGTTCTCAAGGAAAATAAATCATGTGTATATGCATCATAAAGCTTTACATTTTTATTTCTGTATTAAGCTTTCAGTCTTAATGATGACTTGATCTGATAAAACTATTTGTTTATATTATAATAAGACTGTGGAACAGTGGCTTCAATGTAGACCGGTCTTCAGTTTTGTAAGGAATTTCAACATAAAATTGTGGAACTCTTCACAGAAAAATGTTGTTTAGACTATGATCATCTTCAGAAAGGTGGTCCAGCAAATACTTAACAAATAAAAGTACTGTCAGTGCTTATGTCAGGATTTTACTTTGTAGAAATTGGATTTGCCAAAATATCATAGTACCAGTGTTAGCTGTTATAAGTGAAGATTTTTCATATAAGAGGGGAAAGTGGGTTTTTTTATTGTTTTTTAAAGTGTTTAACATTCTTGGTATCTTGTCAGGTGTGACTGTTATTTTGTCCCTACATTACACAAGTGAGAATCTATAGCGCTACCACAGAAGACCTTAAGTAAAGCAAAAAGCAGACCTTAAGTAAAACTATTAACTGAAGAGTTTTCCATTAAGACATTGCCATACACTAACTTATTTACAGGGAAGTCACATTACCTCAGCTAATTTGGCAAGTATTGCACACATCCACACATTTAAAAAACTTGTGTTAATCTTTTATTCCACCTCAACAATGGAGTTACGTGTTTCTCTGTGTGGTGCAAACAGCTACTGAATATCATATTTTAAATGTCTACTTGTGGCTGCTTAATCATGTTCACAAATGTCTGATAAGTCAATTCAGTTTGTTAAAACAATTGCCACTGGGGATTTTCTTAGTGATGTTAATTTTATTCTGGTGTGTGTTTTATGCTGTCATGGGACACCTGTGCCAACCTCAAAATGGCCCATATTTTTTGTCTGAGAGGTGACCTTACTTGTGACTGTGACCTGCCATAAGCCATTTAATAGATTCCTCACTGTACTTTGTGACTGTCTGTGTTGGTAGACAAATTTGGTTTGTTTTCTACTAGATCATGACCCAGGTGCTGCTGCCGTTAAGGGGCAAGGGGAAGAGTCCCAAGCAAACCTACCAGCTCCAGCCCTCCAAACACCCTCCACATACGCAGCTTGCACATCTGCCCCAATTTTGTACCAAGGCTTGCAAATAAGCATGGTTTGGTTCTGAGACCTTAGAATTGACCATGATAAATGTGCTTTCTCCAGAAGACACAGAAGAAAGGTGTTTTTTATAAATGTTTAGTGCACATTGAAAAGCTGTCTCATCCTTTTGTGGGAGTGTTTACCAGGGCTGATAAAATTTTGGATGCGTCTCCTGTTCAAATATTACATTTTCTCACCTCTTAGGACATTCACTGGCCGTCATCTCTTTCATAGCATTGACATCAAACTTCATTTCTGTTCTGATGATGGTGATCTACTCTGTTGAGCTGCAAACAAAGCATGATGATGCACAGCATTTTACTCTTCCCCCATGCCAATTTGTGGTGTAACAAGAGCTCCTTTCCAACTTAATTCAGAGCCACTATGTGTTTCCACCTTAAAACTCTTTTGCAGGGATACAATAACATAAAAATAATTAAGTAACTTTATTTTTACTTCTGAAGTTGCTGTTTGCAATTTTCTCAGTTTCGTTGTGGTACCCTATGTGTCTGTACTCAGCTGGTGTCTCTTGTTTTATTTTGAGCTCTTTAAAGCAAATCTCTGTCCATTTTCTGTATTTGTATGACAAACTGGGAACAAGACATGCAATAGTTGTACAAAGCAAATACTTAGAAAGATGGTAAAAATTCCAATACATCACTAAAAAGATGTAAAGGTCTCCACAGGAGAAGCCCACAGTACTCCTAAACTAGGGCAGCAGTCAGTAAAATGATCTTTTTTACAGTAACAGTGACAAATTACACACCAAAAAATAGATACATGGGGGTTTTACCAGGAAACACAGGTTGAATTCAAGCTTTTCCTTGACGGTGTTGTTTATATGAATTGTTATATTTTTATCTTGACTTTGAGAGCGTATCTTACAATATACTTCTAGTTACATTATGTTTTGATGGATTATAGTAAGCTTCATACAAATGTTAATGAAAAAGCATGGTAGTAATACTTTTAAAAAAACCTTTTAAAGTTAATATTCTCAGAAGGATTCATACACTGGTAATTAGCTACCAGTGGGAGATGGGGTGGTTTAATTAAGCTTCATTATTTTACAGCTAGTAAATGATTGCATTTTGCAATCCTTTATTTCCAAACTGGGAATCTTGTGAAAAGATATCAAAAATGTGCCACAAAAAAAACAGTTTTCTGAGCCATATTGTACTGATCAAACTAGGAATGAAATAAAACTAATAGCAGCTGGAACCAAACAGAAGATTGTATCAGAGTAGCGACTTTACCTGAGTATCCACAGACAAAGTCTGCAGCTCAGTCATGTCAAAGCTTTCCAACACTTCTATGGCTGGAAAAAAATCAGGGATTAGGTAGAGTGACAACAGTTACCTTGGATGTTAAGTGTCAGTAACCCAAATCTGCTTATTGTTAACTGCAATAAAAATACTCTAATAAATTTAAACTTAAGCTATTTCTTAATATTTATGGAACTTCTGAGCATATAATTTTCTTCCGCTGTTTAATGAAACTTCAGCTGGTTATCCTGCCACAGTCACATTAATTGATTTTTTCATTGTTTGGAATTCTACGATCCAGACAGCTCAATGTAAGAGAAAATTTATGGTCATCTTTTCTAGCTTCCAGACTGATGGTGTTGAATTTCACATGGTGACAGCACAGCTGCATAGAGGAGCACAGATGAAAGGTCATTGACCTTTTTTTATGGGCATTTGGGGCAAAACTTTGCATATTTTGCTCAGACATGTTGTTTCAGTGAAGTCAGATTACTTTTATTCGTGAAATGAACAGGATTTTGCTTTATACATAGGTCATTCTCTGACTGCTGCCTTTCTGTGCAATTTGAATAGCTGTGGATAAACTTTTGACTTTCTGAGGCCTTCCTTTTTCACAGCATAGTTGCACTAAATTAACCTTTTTCTTCATCTGTCACAAAGGGTGGCATAGTTAGTGATCAGTTGCTATGGTAAATATGTCCAAATTGTGAAGGGGATTTTCTACATGACTTGTGTTCCTAGCTGTGTAATTCGTATGCTGGTAATAATAATGTATTATAGGGCAAGGATGAAAAATTTGCTCTCTCCTAAAAGCACTCTTTCTTTCACACAAGAAGCACAAAAATACAGCTCTTTTCAGCCTGTATTCTGTGTGTCAGTTAGCAAACAGACTTCCTACAGCATCAATTTGATTTTCAGAACAGCACCTCAGAACACATTCTACCTGATCTTGTGTGAGCGGTTCCTTAAGTGTTCAGTTGAAATTGTCAAAACTACCTCATATATTTACATAATTAGGGACAATTTATTGGGTAAAAATTGTGATGTTTGAATCGGGTTTTTTTCCTCTACCCAGCCCCATCCATACCTCCTTGTCTGTTGTTCTTTTCAGTTTTGAAAGAATATGGGTTAACTCAATTTTGTTTTATGCCAAAGGAGAAATAATGAATAAAACTCTGTTATGTTAATTGTTTGTCCCTGAAGAGCAATAATTGAGGCAGTTGCATTTCAGACGGTTCATTACAATTAAAAGTGTGTGTAGCTGGGGTGGCCTGATGAGAGTGGCAGTGATATTTGAACACCTACCCACCAGCTCTGGGTGGCTGCTGATTCAATTTGAAAATGAGTTAGAAGAGACTCATCATCTGGCAGCTGGTTTTGTCCTAAATATCAGTCATAGACAGTTAACTATTGGTTATCTATTGATAATCACTCAATCTATTAAGAAAGTTGTGCTACTGCATCAGCGGTTTTACAGTCTGTAGTTCGATCTTCCCACTTTCAAAGTAGACTCAATCTTTCATACAGCAGAATTCTTTGTTACAATTTGCACCATGCAGAGAACTATTTTATATGTTTAATGTGATGCCGCTGTTTTGCATGCTTTGCAGGTTTTGCTGATCTTTGCGAAAGAAGACAACCAAAGTGATGGTTTCTGGTGGGCTTGTGACAGAGCTGGATACAGGTGCAATATTGCCCGGACTCCAGAGTCAGCACTTGAATGTTTTCTTGATAAGCACCAGGAAATAATTGTTATAGATCACAGGAACTCCAGATATTTTGATGCGGAAGATATCTGCAGGTAACCTAAAGAACCTTATGCTTCTTTTGAACTTCAGAATATATTGTACAAAAGCAAACCTCCTAATTAAAACAAAAACAAAAACAAAAAAAACCCAACAACCAACCCAAAAATGAACCACCAAAACTATAGTAAAATGGAAGTTTGGGGATTGAGGCCAGGAGGTTTGCCTACATCTGCAAAGGGAGAACAATATGAAGAATACACTTTTGGTGAAGCTGAATCATAGAATTGTCTCTTTAGGTCATGGGCTTCTACCAGAGCATAAGCCAGAGCTGTTGTGAAACTATTCCCTGCTGTCTGTGCCTGCTTCTTTCCTGGGTTACTGCTGCAGCCAAGTCTGAAGGTGCAGGGCTTCAAAGGAATGTGTGTGCTTGTCCACTGGGTCAGGCACTGACAGCTCTTCACAGAAGTTCACGTCACTCTTCTGGTTCTGTCTTAGCATCTTTAAGGTTGCAAGCACTTAGTATTGGGATTTTTTGCTAAAATACAGTGTTTCAGCTGAAGCATACATTTTGTACCATTCACCATGCCGTGCTTCTCAGTCCATCATGAGCTGGAATTTGCCATGTTTATGACAACGAGCATTTTAAAGCCTAAATACTTGTGCTGATGGAAGTTCTTCTAAAAGGCCGAACAAATAAATAAATAAAGACTGTTTATTCAGGACTGTGTGACATGATTGAAAAAAGTTACCTTTAGCTAGTAAAAGGTGAACAGAGTGTTCTTTCGATAGTTGGTCATGGTTTTTTCAGTTTCTCAATAATATGTAAAGTGGTAAAATTTTGTTTATTCAGCATTTCATAAATTATAGTGGATCATATAAATTTGCTATACCCTTTGTTCTTAATTGCGTGCCCCAAAAGCACTTCCCACCCTCTAAAGAAAATTTTACAATATCTAGTAGGACAATGGTAAATATGGGAGAAGGTAGTGGAGATTCTTGTTTAAATTAGCAAATGGGTATTGAAAATGCATTGTATAGACTGACCTTTCTCAATCCATGCATTCAGGGCAGTCTGCTCCACATAAGCTAACAGGGAAAACTTTTGCTAGGTTATAAGAGTGGATGTGAAGAGTTGCTGTTCATGCCCTGTGTTTTTGGAGCTCTTGCTTCTTCACTGTGTTGAGCAAGATCTGAGGAATCTGGTAGCAAAATGGAAATGGATTTTCTAAGTGCGGATAGGTAGATTTTGGCAGTGTGATATCCTATTTCCTAGCCTCAATTGCGTCTTTCAATCCTTGTTTTCTTTTATATTTTCTGTGAAGTTACTCAGAGTAACATTGAGAAAGCATGTGGTGTAACTGAGACAATTTTTTTCCTCAGGTCTATTCGTGCCACAAAACCATCAGAGCACACTGTAATACTTGCTGTGGTTCCACGAGCGTAAGTATTACTGTTTTGTGAAACATTTTTATTTTATTTTATAAGAATGTTATGTATAATAGTTATCTAAAACCAGAAAGTTTCTTACTAGCAAACCTTACAGAGTAAGTTTAATATTACTTTATCTGAAAAGGGTTAGTCATGTGTTATGTGGCCTGTTTAAGTATTTGATAACTTTCCATTTATGTAGGCTAGTACTATCCCTATCACCCTCAGAGGATCATAATATAATGGCTTCTATACTAAAATAAAATAGAAAGCTATGTGTTGGTTTCTAAAAGAAAAAAATAGAAATCTGTCCATTACTTTCTAAGTGAAATAACTAGATCAAATAACACACTGTCGTTATTAGGAAACTGGGTAATGGAGTAAACTTCAATCCTGTTGATACTAAACTCACCAGAATGTTGTCCTGAAATCCTTATTCAATAATTCATACCACATATATTGAGGTAAAATTCTTATTGGCTTAAATACATTTTTATCAATTACCTTCAAAAAAGAGACCTTTCTTGTCTTTGTTAAAACTCCTGCACACTACTGAATCCACTCCAATTTTATTAATTTCCTAGCTGAATTAAAATATTAGGAAATAAAGCAGCAGGAGAAGAACTATTGCTGTCAAGATTAGAAAATAGACTGTTTGCTGCTGAGCAAGACTTTACAACTTGCTCCACCTTTTACTTAGTAACATTTTTTTAGATTCTTTCTCATAGAGTTCCACAGGATGTCTTTTATATTCTTCATGCTTTCAGTTTGGAATGTCCTTGTGTGTCTGTGAAGAGACACAGGACTTCTGTAGAGTATCTGTCAGGTTTGCTGTAGGAATAACTATGAGGATGCAGTAATAGCTGCAAATACCTATAAAAGAAAACTATAGCATCAACTTCTGTACTAGTATAATTTTATGTATATATTTTATGCAAGAGTGTTCTCACTGCATTCATTATGTTTAGGTAACTATGTGAAATTGGTACCACCTAATTCTTAAATGTTGTGTGACCATACAACACACCAATTTTGTTTAATATCTTTATCAGTGATCTGGGCAAGGGGATCGAGTGCACCCTCAGTGAGTTTGCAGATGACACCAAGTTGGGAGGGAGGGTTGATCTGCTCGAGGGTAGGAGGGCTCTACAGAGGGATCTGGACAGGCTGGACAGATGGGCTGAGGCCAGCTGTATGAGATTCAACAAGGCCAAGTGCCAGGTCCTGCATTTGGGTCACAACAACCCCGGGCAGTGCTACAGGCGTGGGGAGGAGTGTCTGGAAAGCTGCCTGGTGGAAAAAGACCTGGGGGTGCTGGCTGACAGCCGGCTGAATGTGAGCCAGCAGTGTGCCCAGGTGGCCAAGAAGGCCAAAGGCATCCTGGCCTGTATCAGAAATAGTGTGGCCAGCAGGAGCAGGGAGGTGATCGTCCCCCTGTACTCGGCACTGGTGAGGCCGCACCTCAAGTACTGTGTCCAGTTTTGGGCCCCGCATGACAGGAAAGATGTTGAGTTGCTGGAGCAACTCAGAGAAGGGCAACCAAGTTGGTGAGGGGCCTGGAGCACAAGTCTTATGAGGAGCAGCTGAGGGAACTGCGGTCGTTTAGTCTGGAGAAAAGGAGGCTGAGGGGAGACCTTATCGCTCTCTACAACTGCCTGAAAGGAGGTTGTAGCGAGGTGGGTGTTGGTCTCTTCTCCCAAGTAACAAGCAGTAGGATGAGAGGAAACGGCCTCAAGTTGCGGCAGAGGAGGTTCAGATTGGCTATTCGGAAGAATTTCTTCACCAAAAGGGTTGTCAATCATTGGAACAGACTGCCCAGGGAAGTGGTTGTGTCACTGTCCCTGGAGGTATTTAAAAGATGTGTAAATGTGGCGCTTAGGGACATGGTTTAGCAGTAGACTTGGCAGTGTTAGGTTAATGGTTGGACTTGATGATCTTAAGGGTCTTTTCCAGCCTAAACGATTCTATGATTCTATGATTTTGTTTTGTAGATCTGCTGACCAAGAAGAGACTTCTGTTCTTCCCCTTCTTAATGCAGGCTTTGATAGGGTATGTATAAATTACATATTTAATATAGTAACCATGATTGCTTCATAAATCACAGCCACTTCTACTTCCTCAAATTGAAAACTATACATTTGCTTCTGTCAAAAATTTATTGAGGAGAAACCAATGGCAGTTGGTTGGGTATTCTTTTCTTTTCAACAGTGTATCCAAGAAGCATATGAAGTAAGAGAATCTGTGATCTAGCTAATCCTTCCAGAATAAACAGGAATACTGAGATTAACTTCTTGCCACCTGGGTGGGTGGTGGGTGAGTGGGTTTTGTTTATGACTGCATTAAAAAAATTATTATGGGGGACCCTGATTAATGTATGCTGCATATTACAGCATGCTAACTAGTCACCCAGCCATCTCTGTGTGTCTCACACTGGTAGGATTCCTCTTCTAAGGGGACTACAAGCCTAGCCCATGTCCTCCTGATGCAAAGATTATTTTTTTTTCCCATGAGGTCTGTTGTGTTGGCTTGCATCTGTTCTTCTCAAGACAGCATTAGAGGCTCTCCTGTACAGGCAGCAGAAGGGAAGAGAATTGTTCATACTGTTTCTCAAAATAGCTTTGTAGAAGAGAGCAGAAATGCAGGGGTTCTCAGCTCTGAAAATCTAGGTTCAGTCGCTTATCCTCTTCCAGCCTTTATGTGAGTAGGTTTGGATGGATATTAATGTTACATTAATGTAATATAAATCAGCTGTAATATTGAAGTTAGCTGTTCAAAAGGAAGGTTTGTATAGAAGAGGTAGAAGATCAGTGGACACTGTAGTTAGGGAAAATGAACTAAATGTAGTTAGGACAATTAACTGTAGGAAGGAAAACCAGAGAAGGAAGGGAGTTAACCCAGGCAGAATCTCATGCTAATATGCTCATACTGAGTCTAGTGTCTGAGCTAGCTCATATTTAGCCTGAGTTTCTTTACAAAGCAGAACATGCATCAGAGTCACCATTTGTAGATCATCTCCAAAAAGAGGTAATAGATCTTGCTTCTCCAGCAAGGGTACTGTGGGAGCAAAAGCATTAAAGTCAAACACATTTCTGAAGCACTTAGATGCTCTGAAAATTGGAGAAGTTGAGACTAAAAGAAAGGTCAGCCCAATATTGCCAGTGCTTTCTTAGTGTAGTTTTCTCCATCTCTCTCTCTCTCTCAAAAAAAAAAAAAAAACCCGTTTAATATTTTTCAAAGAAATCTGTATTTCTTCTCAAGTCTGGTGTTTCATTTAAAAACAATGCAGGGCAATATGTTTTGTGGGGTAATTATAACTGTAGGTGTAGTACCGAGTAGAGACAGAGGAGACACTGTGCAGCTCTGAGACACATTTCAGTGGCACACTGTTTGCCTAGGAAAATAAAATCTCTTTGCACCTACCTGACAGCTGCTTTAACCATTCCCTCTAGCTGTCCCAAATTTATTATAGAGCTTTCATGATATAATAATACCCTACTGGAATTATTTTCAAGCCTTTAAAACACATCTGATGTCAAAGATCCTTTTTTCACAGTGGGGTGGACATAGGAATTACTTCTGCTTGGATGGGGTCAGTAGGGACTAAATCCATTAACAGAAAAAAAACACACACACACAAAGATTTCCAAATACCCTTCTTCAAACAGAGAGACAGTATTTGCAGGGAATCTCTTCCTCAGCAGCAAAATGAAGTTTATTTTTGGAAAATCCTATCTGTTCAAATTATAAGTTTCTCTTCACTGTTTTTATTTTTACAGTTCAGTCTTTCTGGTAGCTTTATTTTGCATTATCACTATTCATCATATCAGCATTTGTCCTGTTTTTGCTCATCATCTTCCTCCTCTTCCCTTGGCAAAACACTGAATGCAATCACTCTGTCTGGTGATGGCTGTCTTCTAAATGCATCTCTAACTTGATTAGTAAAGAGTCTGAGCTTCTAGCCAATTCATCTGTTACCTTTTTGTAGAGTTTTGTAGACAAAACCAGACTTTTTACATCAGGTTTGGATCTAAAGATTCCAAAGGACTCCTTTAATCCTTTTGGGGGGCCATACTCTTGCAAATAACCATAAATTTTTTTTGCGCAGTGAATAGCTGATTATTCTGCTTTAAAATAGTCTATTGCTTTCATGTGTATTTATGCTAGAGTAATATCTTTCTAAGTTTATGTGTGCCTATACTATATATTGTAAGTAGTCCTAAAGAAATCACTTTTCATTTCTTCTAATGAAATCAGTGCTGACTGATCACTATCCACATCTGGATCACTATGATCACTAAAAGATCTTATGAACAGAGAGATTTCAGGACTCTTTTCTGTTAATTCTATACATCCCTTTGGCATTTTTCTTTATGATGAGTTATTTCTGTTTTTTCTTCCTCCTTCTCAAAAAAGTCTGTTTTATTATATCTTCTTATTTTTTGCCCTGTATCATTAACAGCTTTTGTATTTGTGTATTAATGGTGTTGTTAATGCAGTACATTTATTATGCTGATTTTTTTTTCCCCTCAGCCTCGTGAATCTAATAGTGATGGCCTACTTAGGATGGACTAATTTAAATAAAAGATTTGGCTTCCTGACTGATTTTTAACTATGATTTAAATTAGACAACAGGGGACCTTAATGTTTGCAGTTACTCAATTACAATCTTGTCTTGCTTTTGAATTTTACTTCTTTTCCTAAACCAATGTTGATTCTCATTGACCAGTTACTATTAAAACTTTCTGGTTTGCAGCAACATAAATCTTTAATATTAAACCTAGTAATTCTTGCTAAGCAAGAAGAATGATGCATTCCTACTAGCTGATAACTCTTGTGGCTTGTGTCAAGTTCTGTACAGGATGACAGTGGAATCCAATTATAAAGAAGTAAAATGAATAAGAATATATGTTAGTTAAATAAAAGTGTACTGTATAAATACTAAACTTTTTTAAAAGAAAGTATTGTTATCTGCCTTCTAATATTTGGGAGTTAATAGATCTTTATCTTCTTGTGCCTCATTTAGATGCACAGATTAGAAAAAGGAAATGTTGCCTGCTTTTTTCAGTTCTCAATTGATTTCTCAGCTCTGAGTGGGCCAGTGAATGAATGGCATTAGTACTATGCTTAAATAAAGATATTCTGTGCATCTGCAGAAGACTATACAACAGTTAAGAGCAGGTTTAGCCCTTCAACAACCTGCAATTCTTGGTTCTTAGCCAAAGATTTGTGCTGAGATAGTAGTTGATTTTTGCCAGTAAACAGTAGTGGTTAAATTTTGTCAGTAAACAGCACTACTTTAAAACTCAGTTTATAAAGAGCTTTAGTATGTTCTAGTAAGTTCAATTTGTAAAATAGGTTGCCATCATTGCTAAATTGTATATTATTGATAGATTTGGGTTTATATTGGTTTAAATTTACCACAAGCATATTTGGATATTTAAAAGAGCACCCTAAAACTGAAAACCTAAATCTACAGTGCTGTAGAAGACAAGTTTGTTTGCAGACAGTTTGTTATGCAAAAACACAACATCACTTGCACCTTTGCTTCTGCCAACTTGATATTGTTTCTTCAGGTTTTCTATGCATTCACTTAGTGTGTGAAATAGGAGTTACAGAAATATTTTAAGATCTTAACATTAAGGAGTGGAGCAGACCCGTGTCAACAGTTATTTTTAATTTTACTTTTTTACATTTTGCTGGCAATTTAGGATTAAGCCATTGGTCCCCAAAACACAATTTTTCATGCAGTGGAGAGATGTAGATTTCTTAAAAGCTGTTCTTTGCTCCTCAGAGGTTTGAGTGCTGCCTCTGACTCTGCATGTGGCTGTGCTGTGAGAACTGATGACAACACAGGGTGTTTTCTGTAAAAACTAGAGTCAGTGCGTGTATTTCTAAAGGAGTGTTTTAGCTCTTCATAGCAGAAGTTTACTAATGAGCAGTAAACTTTAACTGAAGTCAGAGAATCTACTTCTTTTGTATCAACATAAAGTTTCTGATTTCAGCAGGACCAAGCACAAGACCTTTCAGCTTACTACCTTTGCCTAAAAAAGAGAGGACATTCTCTCTCACCTGGAGTATATAATAGTTTGGTTTCTGCACTTCTGAATTCACAGTGACAGCTCAGTGAGATTACTTGTGGAGCAAAGTTAATTCACCTTCTGAGCTTCAGCTGCAATATTTGCTTGAAAACAAATGAAATGCCAAATATCATTAATTATATTTTTTTTCTTTTTTTAGCATGAATGTTTTATGTCTCTGTGGTATTCCATTCCTATTCCGAATTAATGATAGATGTTCGAAATGAAACATCAAGACAATACTTCATGGTTTTATGTGAGACTGTGTTTGGGTTTTTTTAGATTATCTGTTTCTAACTGGGTTGCTAAAACCAAATGGGAAAATTCACAGTTGAGGTTTTAGCATATTTTCATACTTGCTTTGTATTTAGATAGCCATGTTTTCTTAAGAACTAGAAAATCATTCCTGGGGAAAAGATGGTTACTGAACACAAAAAGTACCACTACAGCTTTTTATTTCTACAGAATTACAGGATGGTTGAGGTTGGAAGGGACCTCTGGAGGTCATCTTGCCCAACCTCCCTGCTCAAGCAGGGCCACCTAGAGCAGGTTGCCCAGGAGCATGCCCACACAACTTTTGAAGATCTCCAAGGATGGAGACTCCACAATCCCTCTGTGCAACCTATGCCAGTGATCAGCCACCCTCACAGTAAAAGAAGTGTTTCCTGACGTTCAGAGGGAACCTGTTGTGCTTCCATTTGTGCCCATTGCCTCTGGGCCTGTCACTGGGCACCACTGGAAAGAGGCTGGCTCTGTCTTCTTACACTCTCTCTTCAGATATTTATATACCTTGGTGAGATCCCCTCTTGAGCCTTCTCTTCTCCAGGCTGAGCAGTCCCAGCTCTCTCAGCCTTTCCTCACAGGAAGGATGCTTAATCACCTTCATGGCCCTTTGCTGGACTCATGCCAGCTCTCTTTATAAGGTTAGAGTTTTAGGTGCAGGAACAGAAATAACAGTTTAAAACCATTCCAATCTATTTCATGCACTCTTGATTTGTCTTCCAGCAATTCATGGAGAATAGCAGCATAACTGCTTGTTACAATGAACTGGTTCAAATAGAACATGGGGAAGTGCGATCTCAGTTCAAATTACGGTATGTAGAAGTGTAAGAAACTGCAAACAACAACCACTTGGTCTACATAATTGTATCAGGTTACTTTCTGCTTCTTCCCAGCTACGCATATATGTGCTTTGCATCTGTACGTTAACTGATATACTCTACCCTTATTTCCTTCTTCTGTTATTTTGTAAAGGAGAAATTTAAGTGCCTTAGTCTGGTACCCTCAGAAAGCTTGGTCTGTGTATGTTTCATTCACTGGTGGTTTAAATGACTGCTTTCCTTAAAGCAAAATGCAGTACATGTCCTTTATTCTGATGCTTGCTTGTGTCCCATATGTCTTGAAGTGCCCATATTGAATTTGGCAGTGTTCTAGCAGCCATTACTACCAGCATTACAGTCAGGGCAAGATCCCTTAGCAGAAATATTGCAGAACGATGACTTCAGCTGCAAATTTACATGATGGTAAAACTTCACGAAGTCATTCTTGATCTCATGCGTGTGAGATTTCATATTTGATAGCTTGAGCTGAACACAATCTTGATCCAGCTCTTCATACCCTGAGTTTTCATTCTCTTGCCTGGGCAAGACTTGGCGGACCACGAGCACAGGTTTTTTTATCTTGGTGAGAAATTAAATTACTTTCATTCCCTTATCGCTTTTTCTTTAATGTGACTAATTTTGTATTTAATACAGGTGCTTATACATGCATGTAAATATGTTTGCAATACAACTATATGGAAAAAAAGCACTTGAAGTTGGGTGTCATGCAGAGAAATTGTAGTTCCCTGGGTGTCATAAATTAATTCCAATTCCATCTACAGAAAATACTATCACTTCTTTACAGGTTTCAGTGTCTCTGTAAGAAGTAGATTTTTCTAAGGTTTTCTTTGCAAACGGATTGCAAAACGACTTCATGTTCAAGTGACTATGTGTTTGTGCATGCAGAATGCAACCACAGTAAAATTTCCAGAGGAAAAAAAATAGAATTTGGGCTCGCACAATTTTTAATAGGTGTTTTCCAAAACTCAGCAGGAAAATAAAGCAGCTATGAAATTTTAGAAGTTAATTAGGTGTTACGGTAGTTCTGACTTGGTTTGTTGTTCAGTTATAAATGTAACATGACATGAGTGACTTCTGAATTAAGTCAGCATAGATCAGAAACATCAGTGTTATATAGAAAGATTAAACTGTCATTCATACACACAATGCTTGCAGCTTATGTTTCATTTCAAGAATAAAATGCAAATATAGTTTGAACACCTCTACATGAGTAGTATCAATTATGAATGCAGATAATTAAAACTCCAACACAGGGAGCATGATTCATATTGGCTACCACATTTTTCTGCAACTTTATTTATAGCCATCACCAAAAAAATCTTAGAATTCATTAAAATTGGAAGGAAACAATGTCAGTCCCCAGCAGCACTTCATCTACTGACAGTTCTTTCATCCCTATTGCTTATGGAAAAAGCAGTATACCACCCACTTGTAATTCTGCTTGCTTTTGCTCTCTTGAATGCAGTTACATAAACTGTGAGCCTACTTCCTTTTAATTTATGTAAATAATAACGTTATCTAAAATTTATCCTGTGTTATCATTTGTATATTTTTGTATATTGATAATACATATTATATATATTTATGTGTGTATATATATTCACATCACCTCTGAACATGACTGTTTCGGGAACTCTTGGCAGCATTGCAAAATACTATGAAAAAAAGGGTGGTATTCTGGGGTTTTCTATTGCCATTGCCAGGTGCAGTCCCAGAATATCTAAGTAGTTTAAAGAGTTTAATAGATGCAGGCCCAAGATAGTTACATAATTAAATACTCCTTGTCATGTAATAAACACACAGAGTGCTTATAAGCAACACTTAGTACTAACATCTGGGCGTATGAAGTAGCCTTTTAAAAGATAAACTTTCTGAAGAGGCATATTTGTAACTTGGAGAAGCTGATGTCTTGCAACAGAGGATTTCCCCCTACCTTTGCCTGATTAGGCAGGTGCTCTAAATGAATTTTCCATTAAAAACTGAACAGAACTAGTGTTTGGTAATGCTCTTTGGTTATAGTTTGTTTTCATCATGTGGTTTAATTAAGTGGGGAAAAAAGTGTTTCACTGTATGTCTATCCCACTGGGTCTCTGATCTTTTTGCTGTCTCAGTAGGTCTTCTTTACAGCTTTGTAAAAGTGAAAGGGAAGAGAGAATATTTTCAGAAAGTTAGTCAATGGAATTAAAACCAGGATATTTCAAGTGTTCAGATACAAGAGAAACATGGTGAAAAAGTAGGACCAGCCCAAGAAGGCAGTATATAAGGTCATGTCAGTGGTCAGAAGTGTCTTTCCATTCCAACCGGGTACTCCGCTTCTCCATGTACCTGCTTCTGGTTTGAAGCGTGGTTGGACATCTGTGGGAGGTGTGTATTAATCAAAAAGGATATGGGCCATTTAAGCTTGTAATCTTGCTGGCTTGGTTGCCAGATCAAATGAAAATACTAACGTTTGAATAGTGCAAACATAGCTGTGTGTTTTCTTGCAGAAAGTTTATGTAATGACATTTGTTAGCAGCTGGTGTACCAGACAGGCATCTATCACTGAGATAAATTAGCTGTTTCACACAGCACAAAATCACACTTTGGAGCTGGCTTGGACTGCTAGAAAATCACTTGTAAAATTACATTGGAAGCTCCTTTTATTGTACGAGCTGAAATACTGCTTTCGTCTTCTGCACACAAGACTTTCCCTACAAATCTAAATCCACTTGGCTGTGTGTCTATGTCTCTGTATATATCTCTTGGTGTATCCTATTTGATTTTGAGTTACTTCCATGATGAGCAGAACTAGCAATGTCCCGTACTTCTTAATTCTCTAGTCATCAATATTAATTCAAACCCCACTATGCAGGCTAGGAGCAAGATGTTCATTTTAGGTAATAACTGTATACAAGAATGTTCATGCATGGTGCATTTATGCTCCAATGAGAGGTACATAGAGGATAATTAGTTTGTATTTAGTCCCAATCAAAGATGAAGTACTGACATCTATCAAAGCAAGTATGCCTGAGTTGTTTCTTTTAGTATGTGCTCTATATATATATATATAAATTTTTTTTCTTTATAGTATTAGGAGCCTGCATTAATGTTAATCCCACCCTGTGTAAATCATAATTTAAGCAATTTAAACTTTGTAGCAAGAAGGTAAGGTTTTTGTTTTCCTACATTAGTTCAAGGACAGCCCTGAAAAAAATGGGAAACAAAGATCATTTTGGCTCTTAATAAAGATCTGAGTGTATGGAAATCAAGTCACTGCATTATTACTTGGAATCAGGAAAATTGATATTTTTCTGACTAGGAGTTTGAGAGGGCTTAAATTGTTTCCTTTAATTATGTTGTATTACAACTTCTTTCATAATGCCAATCTATTTGCTGTATTGAAAACTTTGTATATATCTGCTGTGGTGATTTTTGTGTTCCCTGCCTTTAATGATCACAAAACTTCCTATTCTGACGTAACAGCCATTTGTTATTTTTACTGCTAATTATTAGTTCCTGCTGTCTAGAGCATGTTTGGAGAAGGAAATATACTATTAAGGTGCTACAATACCCATGAGCAATTTTACAATGTGATCTGCAGTAAAAACACGTTAACAGGGATGTCTGAAGCTGAATACCCTGAAAGAAGTAATAATGGACATAATTACATAGTTTAGTCAAAACAACATGCTACTTTGTGATTCATCTACCGACAAGTACAATATAATAATGTATTTTTAGTGAGCAAACTGTTCTAACAATAAAACTAATGTGAATCATTTACTAATTTCAGGGCTTGTAATGCAGTCTTCACGGCATTAGACCATTGTCAGGAAGCTATAGAAATAACCAGTGAAGATCATGTCATTCAGGTAGGGGTGGGGAGGGGAAGTTAACTATCTTGTAGTGCTTGGAGAGAGGAACTCCAAGGAGATCTTTGCTCAGTAGTTTCTGTTCTATTTCAGTATTTTAGTTTTCAGTGAAGTAATGTTGCTTTTGGTAAAACCAGCATGAAATCTGTAGCAGAACTATATAACTTGTACAGTAAAGAGGTTTGCTCTCCTTCTGTTCCTTCTGATAACAGTTTACATACCACCTTCTGGGTTCAGCTTCTTACTTGAATAAAATGTTTCACCATTACATAGTATTTTTATATATGAAAAACACTGAATGGTAGAGATGTGTGGTTATGACTTTAGACGTATAACTTGTAACACTTTGACAGTTGTATGTGAGTAATTATCCTTTAAGTATGTTCTTTTTCATATTATCCTAAAGTACTTTTGTTTTGGCAGTATGTTAATCCAGCCTTTGAACAGATGATGGGGTATCACAAGGGAGAGCTTATTGGCAAGGAACTTACTGAACTACCAAAAAGTGATAAAAACTGTGCAGACCTTTTAGACACCATCAACACATTTATTAAAAAAGGAAAGGTAAGCAAATAAAATAAACTCTTGCAAAATTGCTTCAGATTTCTATTCTGCTTTATTTTTAATGCTCTAGGTTTAAGAACACAATGTGTGGTTTTCGTAAGTGCACATATAATACCAGAATTCTGCTCCTCAGATGTCTTAAGAGCACAACAGCCCATGCCTCAGACAAGTGACTACAGATTTCTTTAGCTTTGCTTTTAGGATCTGACTGAACTCCTCTACCGATCCGTTGGCTTAAGATCAATATAAGAACGTTTTCTGTGTTTCTGTTTTGCTTAGAGACCATGGAGCTTTTGTTAGTTGGAACATAACAATTTGTCCCTCAGACAGTCTCTCAGGTGGCTGCATCATCCAACCAAAAGGTTTAACTGTTCTTGTCATAACTGCAGAGCCTTTTTGACTGCATGCTTTAAGCACCAAAATATATCAGCACCTGGTGGGATTTGTTTTTCTAACTATAGTTAGAATATCTGCAGTGCACCGTGAACTCCTGTCATGGTGGTGACAGGCCACAAAAGCACTACATGTTCCTGGCGATGTGTTCCCCTAATACATGCAACAGTCTCTTATCCCATCTCCTGTGGGTCACAGAAGTACCTCTCACCCTTCCCTGGTCTCACCCTCTGCTTCATGAATTTTGGGGAAGGTTCTTGAACCTTTGAATAATTTCCAGAAATTATCTGAGCTCTGGGGGTCACTGTCTGGAGTTGTTTGCAGGTTCACCTTGGTTCATTAGCAGTGCCTGCAGGTCACTTTTGCTTTGCTCCTCCTGATTTATATAGGCTGCCCAGCTGCTAGCACTGCATGGTCAAAGACCCTGTGTGTCTTCTGCATCCATCTGTCTTTGTCTGTGACAGAGACAGTGTCTTCCACTCATTTTCCAGCTTCGTCCTACCCTGCTGCCATATAGTTCCCTCCTTAAAATCTCTCTTCTTTGAGGTGGTAAGGAAAGAGAAGCCTTCTGCTTTACCTTCCTTTCTTCTCCAATCCATACTGAAGGATATCTTTTATCTCTGCATCAGTGGACTGCTTAAGCATGGTGCATATATGGCTCTTGGTTAGCCTGCAGTCCTCTCGATGCTTTCTTGTAGCAGTGGGGTCAGAGCAAAATTTAGTGGCTGGTCAGAGAAATACGCATTTGCATGGGAGAACAGGATAAAAGATGCCATGAAGAAATTATTTCTTCCTTTTGCTGATCTAGAGTGTCTCAGATATCCAAGGTCATGCAAAAACAGTCATGGAGTGAGAATAGGCTGTTGATTACTTGAGGTTAGTTGAAGGACATCCTTAGGTCAAGGGCTTCTGAAATTTAGCATATATATATATATATATACTGCTTAATGACTGACAACTTCAAAGCTGAATGGTGCTCAGCACAGAGTTTTGTTCTGCTGTTCCCAAGGGAGATATTCTCTGGATATGTTGCAGCCACCACTACTTATGATGGTACCTAGCAAGAATGTTTTTAACCCCTCAAAGTAGATGATTCCTAAAGTTCTTTGGAAAAATTGTATACTCTCTCAAAAGCAAAATATATTACACTCTCCTTACATTTGCAAATGCCTGTTAAATATGCTACTCCGTATTAATAAATTTTACACTATTTAAAAAACCACAACCATGAAATAATATGTAATTATTTGCTATCTAAGGACTATGTAATAATGAATGAATATTTGACTGCAAGCTATGTATTCTTAGATGCTGTCTCTGTTGTGTGTGTTTGTGTGTTTGCTTAGGAATGGCAAGGAGTTTACTACGCAAGAAGAAAATCAGGAGACAGTATCCAGCAGCATGTGAAGATAACACCTGTGATCGGTCAAGGAGGGTAACTAACTTGTCCAGAACATAATTACTTTCTGGTTTTTAGGGCCTTCTCTCTGCTTTCCCCATCTATAAGTTTGACATGAACCTCCATGTATTTAGTAGCAAGGTGTTGATGTAACTGCAGACTTCAAGCAATGTGGAAAGAATAAGCAAAGTTGAGAAGGTCATGTTCTTTGCTGATGTTTGTCCATTTTGGTCCAGTCATATGCTGGCTAAAAGAACTGTAAACTCATAACCATTAATAGTGTTACTGTTACACCTGCAATTTGACATTTAGGTTCATGTTACCATGCATTTCTTTATGAAGCTATTCTACAGAATCCAAACTGTTACCTGCTCAGCTGGAAGGATTAGCAGCTGGGTGATACCCTTGTTTCTGTGCATGCTTGTATGTGCTTGCACCTTTGCAGTGTAGTATGGGCACGTTGCCAGATTCTGCTCCCAGATGTGCAGATGATTTCCTGCAGGAGCAAAAGGATCAGGTGTCCTGGAACAAAAACATAGCTGGAACGCTGAAGGAGCGCGTCGTCTGTTTGGCGTTGGGTTTGGTATCTTGTTTCCTGAGGGCATGGAGACCTCTGCTTTAGAAAACAGCAGTGTATCACTTTGCTTTTGTCTTTACCATTTGATATGGTAACAAGTTATTATTTCTGTTGCTAGGAAAATAAGACACGTTGTGTCCCTCAAAAGGCTGCATGATGCCAATGAAAACAACAAACAGGTATCGTATGTCTTTCATGCCATAATTTTCATAGCTTTTAGTAAGCTGATATTTTTTGGTTTAGAAATCGGTATTTTTCCAAGAAGATGTGATCTGTATTGTCGATGAGATTCTCATTGATTGTTGGAACAAACAAGAAAACTTCAGCATTTGCACAGGCTAATCTCCTTTTGTAGGACTACTGAGCAGAGAAAGAAAGGCTTTAATTTTCTGGACCATGGATGTGACAGTTAAGTCCATGATACTGCGGAGCAACACAGACCATACTCCAAAGGGAGTTCAGGGGCTTTTTTATAGAGCTGCCCTTGCCAGTCTGATCCGTTATACTTATGTCTAGTAATGATTTATGGTCAGCTGTCACAAGGTTTGTCAATGTGAGGTACTTGAATGAACTGTAGGCTTCATGCAGGGCCTGAGACATTGCATGCACCTCAGAACATGTGTTGTGGAAGGGTGTAAATCCAAGCCATCACCCAAGTAAACCAGCAGTAGCAGTTGACCCCGGTCTCTGCATTCCAGACACATGGCCACCCAAGCAGGTCCTGCAACAAAGCTCTTTGCTGTCAGCTGCTCCTGGTCCCCTCCCTTTGGAAGTGCCTGAAGCAAAAGATCGTATCCCATGCTTTGCCTCAAAAATACTCTAGTACATAGCCTGCAGAGTAAAGAAGTTTGGACTTTTGTGAACAAAGGAGTGAAATCTATCTTTAGCCTGTAGGGGTGAGATAGAAAGTGGGAAGTATAGGAAGTAGCTGGCAACATTTTAGACTGGGGATGTGCTTGGGAAACATGGTATGTTTCCATGTTCTTTAGGGGACGGGGTTATGTGTCTTATTTAATGTATTTAATTTATTTATTAAATAAATAAAAATTATTTAATTTATTATTTCATTTAATTTAAATTTAACATTTAATTTTAATGTGCTTTTATCCATGATGTGGGTAAAGACACTTCAAAAGGTATTCTAAAAGGTATTTAGAAGGTCACTACTATTTCTAGTTTCCACTTCTTCAGTATAACAATACTGAATATTAACACATTATTGGAAAACCTCTACTATTGGAAGAAATTCATAGCTGGTATTCTGTAAAATTTAACTGTTGAAACCATCCCCCTTGCAGTAGTGTTTTTGGGGGCGGGTAGTAACAGGTCAAGGGAGAAACCACCACAACTTTTGGAAGAACTTTGAAGGTTTATCACTGAAAAACAAGGCTAAAAATGTTCTAAACTGACCTCATCTTTGAACTAAAACATGGATTTTAGTATTAGCAACAAAGTATCTTTTACAATAGCAGGATGTTTTGAACTGCTTGTGCTAGAGTGCAAAAGAGTTTTGTAACAGAAGCAGTGCTAAACTTACATGTATTTCTTTTTAATTCATTATTTAAACCTCGTTATTGTTTCATTTATAGCTGCTTTTATGTTGATTTGAAAGTGATACACAATCTGATGTTTTTTCTATAATACACACACAACTGAAAGACTGGTACAGGGAAGTGTAGGTATGATACTTAGTGCAAGATAATGAGTACAAAACAATTACAAACCTGCAGCCATCTCTAAAAAGCAGCTGTAGGAATATGGATCAAAGTCCTTTTCTGTTTTTCTTTGCCCCGTTCATTGGGCTGTCTAAGCCAGTAAGCTTAAGAAACAAATTTTAGTTAGGGACTTGTGTCCAAGGCCACATTCATATTCTCTGTACTACTGTACACTGTTGGAAAGCATCAATTCACATTTTTTAGTATTGGTTCGTGAGTGGTTATTGGTAAATAAACCACTAGTGCGACATGCCATAGGTCTGGGGAGCTTTATGCATCTGATGAGCCCAGGGAATATGGCCTTTGAAGGGTTCTCCACAGATACAGAAATCTACCACAAAGGTTAAAGACCACAGCCTAACAGAAAGCACAGTCTGTGGAGATTTAAGGTCCATGGGGGAAAAAGCAAGGTGTGTCCAACAGAACTAGGTAATTACCTTGTTCCACTTCTGTGGTGGAAATATCTCCTGCCTGTAGCACTAGGTGCTCTGGTATTGCATGAAAAATTCAAACGGTGCCTTGGAATTTTGGGGGTTTGTGTGTGGTTTTGTTTTGGGGTTGGCTTTTTCATTGAAGGTGGGCAGTGATAGTGACATATAGGAATATCTGTATTATATTCATAAGACTTTTTAGAGTTATTTTCGTAGCAATACTAATGTGATGGTATCAATCCTGATCAACATTTGGACACTGCAGTTTTCCTAAAACCCATGCCTGAATACTTGCAGCAGTAGAACTTTTCTCTACTCTAAAAAAAAAAATCAGGTTTCTTTCCAAGCCACAGATAATTCTTTATGGAAGGATAAAAGGAAATCAAACAAACTATTTATTCAGTTACAGAGCAGTAAAAGCTGTCCTGATTCAAATTTTGATGTCAATATCTAATGTTTCACTGTATCAACATAATTATAAATGGCTTGAACTCAGCATTCAGACACCGTATCCAGAGTTAGAAACTTCCTTACATTGTTATGCATTGTTTCACCTTAAAAAATGTAGATGTGTTCTTTGTCATTACCAGCTGCCTCCATAAGGGATACCACAGTATGATTAGAGATCACTGTGCAGGAACCTTCATGGATTTCTGTGCCAGATTTATCACACACAAAAATTAAGCATGTTAGATTTATGCACTGAAAAAAAAAAAATACATTTAAGAGTGCATTAAGTATTCTTACAGTGAAGATTTACGAATGGGGGTTGACTTTCATGTGACTATTCCCGTGTACTGAAGCCTACCTAGGTAATGATTAATGCTACCTTTGTCAATTTGAGACCTGGCAGGATGGAGTCCAGTGTTTGCACATTCATAGATTTACAGCAGAGGTGGTGTTTCTCCTCTTAGGAATGTATTGGCCCAAGATTAACTGTGTTAACTGCCCTCATAACTTACATCTCATGGCTCTTTCAGGTCATGCCTGCAGAAAGCCTGAGAGGAGTATTCAGAACTGAAATGTGGTTTCTTTTATTTTTTTAGTAAAGCATTTAGAGGACTGTGACAAAGTTTTCTGCCAGTGTGCAGTAGACAGAGCTATATCCATGGGCCCTGAGAGAAGCTCCAGTTTGGGACCAGAATGAGCAGTTCAGATGCTTTGTGTCACTGTACCATATCTGATGAGCTTCCTTGATCTTACTCTGTTGGAATGATATGATTTCTCTGAGAGTACCTGCATGATTACAAAAGAGGTGTTCAAGCTTTTAAAACTGGTTTTCTGGAGGAAGAGTTGTTCCTTACACTCCTTTGAACAAGATTTATATGGATATGAGTGGAGGATTCCCCCCCCCTTTTTTTCTTTTTCTTCTTCCTTTTCATCACAGAAAGCCACTCCTGAATTTTGGGGGTTTTACCTTTCCTTTCCATTCTCTTCTCTTTCCCTTTCACTGTCTTCCCCTCCTCCCCTCAATAGCAAAAAAAAAAAAGAAAAGAAGATGGAAGGTGTGCAAGAATGATGGAAAAGAGAATTTGTATCATTCCTTTCCTTTCTTTCCTAAATAATCCCTGTGAGGACCCTGCAGTGTGCACTGTCACAAACTGATACAGATGCTAAGAGCACAAAAGTGCAACCTTGCTGTGCTCTCCTTTTAACTCACAGGTTGTAACCATGGATTTCATACTTCCATGCGATCTAGTGCTTTGCTATAGGCAGGTGATGGTTTTAGTCAGAGGAACCAATCACCACAGATTAGATGACAGTACTGGACTCCCTAAATGTGATGTGTAACGAATTTGTCGAAGCGCAGTGTCAAGCACTGAAGTTTATTCATCTGAAGTAGAGGGTATGTATATCTTCTCCAGTGACTACAGTAAAAAAAGTAGTGCATTATTTTTATCCCTTTTCAATGTCTCTGTTAGCTATATGTAATACATCATGTACTAATTTTAGAGGGAAGACTTGAGGAACTGAAAGTTCTACTCAGTTTCCCTATGAACAGCAAAATACTTTCTTGTAACCATGTAACAAAGGAACTGGGTGAAGTGATTAGCAGATATTAAACTGTCAGGTATTGGACAGACTGTGCTTTCGTTTCTGAGCAGGATGGAAAAGCAGAGGAGCATTTAATCTGTGTTATTGTAGACCAAGCAATAGCTGTAAA
The DNA here is from genome assembly GCF_929443795.1 of Astur gentilis. Lineage (NCBI taxonomy): Eukaryota > Metazoa > Chordata > Aves > Accipitriformes > Accipitridae > Astur > Astur gentilis. Next base: position 61,918,470 of record NC_064919.1, read on the forward strand.
CTTTTAAGATGATGGAAAAAATCATATTTAAATTCTGAGAAAGTTTGAAATATCTATTGGTGGAGCTACCCAAGATGTTTCAGAAGCACAAATAATTAAGATCTTGTGTTTAACTTTTTTCCTTCATGAGAATGATTAAAAATTACTTGGAAATAAAGTTCTGATGGATGACACCTACCTCTACCCTTCAGTTCCTGGAGACTTGTTTTTGTAACTGAGTTTTTTGAAGTCTGGTTTATCAGCGACCCATGAAAGAAGGCATGCACAATTAGATTAGATAGTACTAAGAAAATGGTTTTAAATTACCATATAGAAGGCAAAAATGAATATTTTAGGATTATTTTTTTTTCTTCTTGTGTTTTATTCCTGGAATCTTTCAGATTCATATGCAATTTGCACTTAAAATACTATCTAAAAATGAATGTCAGTTCTCTGGCAGACACAGGCATTAAGCAGGAACTTAATACCTAAAAGCACTATTGTATGTGTAATTTTCTGCATTGCATATCTGTTTACTTTCATATTATTTCTCTACATCTAATTACACCTAAAAAAGAGTCTTTGCCAAACACTTTTTAAATAACTGAACAGAAAATGCTGGATAAGGACAGTGTTGAATGTAGTGCTTTTAAAATCTTTTTCTATTATTTTTCCTTACATATGTATCTTACTTTTGGTGCATCTTCGGTTCTACAAGAGTTACCATGATGAGAAGTACACAGGAGACAATTACCAGTCAGGTAAGAATACTTTCATTTACCTTTATATACCACTGTGCTTGAAGTCATGGCTGGATTTTTTGCTGGTATGAAATGTTGTCTCTTCCCTCTGTTGAGTCTGTGGTCAGAGCAGATGGCCAATGATAGATGCCAGCTGCTCTGATGTCGCACCACGAATTGGATTTGTAGCCTTCATTAATAATTCAATCTCCTGTGCAGAGCTCCCGCCGAGCATTCAGAGTTAAGATGCATTGCTCTTCGTTGTACTAAAACACCATGTCTGATCCTGAAGCTGGTGTGCCTTGGCACCCCTTTGTGTTTGAAATTAATGTGGAACTGCTCTGATTTTTGCCAGCAGATCTGCCCTAGGGTTTTCAAGTTCAGGACCTGTCAGCAGGCCGTTGGTTTGGCCACAGCACAGGGCTAAGACAGTTGTCTGTAGTGTCCAGGCTACAGTTAATCATGTCCTGTCAGGGCTGGGCTGTTGAAGCGTGGCTGCACAGCCTTTGCCCTGTGTCTCAGCCAGGTTTGCTTACTTGCACACAGCACGTTCAAGCTCTCAGTAACTTCTGCAGATAGCTTTTGACTAACAGTGTGGAATATAAGGGGATAACCTCTTCTTCCAATGCTGTGTAATATTGGAGTAACAATTTTCCCTTAGGAAGGACGCACTAAAGGCCAGTTTTAAACTAGTGATTCTAGTGATCTGAGCCAGATGCAGCACTGCTGTCCTATTCGGAGTGAACAGGTTCTTGTGCTCTGTTATCTTCTGGTACCTGAGGCTCTTCCCACTATGAAACACTGGACAACATTGCTGCACAATGTCAAGCAGCTTCTGATTTTCACATGGGAGGAGTATTTAACATACCAAGAGCATGGGAAATGACTGCTTGATGTGCCCTACATTTTCTGCTCTCGTTACCATTGCTGCCATCAGAACCGATCCATGGTGTGCTAAACTGCTTGCTTCTCTGACCCTGTAATAAACACAGTTTTTCTTTCTCACTGTTTCTTTCCTGCAAACAGGAAGGTGAGAACACACATGAATTAAGCTGAAGAACACTTCTTACTAGTTAACACGTTGTTACTAGTTCACTAATGTGTTTTACAGATTATGTGGGGCATTTAGGTTTGCTCATTATTGTGACAGATTTCAGCAAGCCTGGGAAGCCACATCCCACGAAGCCATGTTGATGACGGTGGTGCAGTGAGAGCAGGCAACCTTAGAGTCACATGTACGTGATGTAGGTTCCTTCTCTGCAGTCCATGGTTGTGGTACAAGAATAAATTCCCAGAGCCATCGACGTATACCAGTATGTGACGAATGTAGAAAAACAATCCATGTGTATTGTGCTGTTTGCAATGATGTAATTTGTAACAAATCTGGATGGGGAGACATTCCATTCAACAGGTGAAGGAAATTTTTTTATTTAGGCATTTAAATATTTTCAGCTGAAATTGTAGTGTGGCATAGTAGCTTTTAAGCACCTGTAACTCTCTAGGTGGTACTAGCAAAGTTTCCAGCTTGCTAGTTGGTATTTAACACAAGAAGAGTTGTCCTGTCAGCTACTGCCACTCGCAGCTATGTTTATGTGTAGATATTCGATCCCATTGAAGTGCCTTATGTTAAACTCCTCCAAATGTTAATGCAAGAAAGGGTTTTGAAAGAGGAGTCCTATCAAATAAATAAATAAAATAATTTAACATGCATTAGTTATGCCCCACTCTTAGGTGTCAACAGAGGAAAATGCTTTCAATTTCTCCAGTCCAGACTACAACAAAATAAGAAGACCCAAGTTGTCTTGTAAACACAAGCTATGGTAAAGAAAAGAATTAAGACAGAAACTGTATTTCAGTAGTTTTTAAGATGGATATATTTTTAATTCTGGAGAATTGTATATTAACATTTTATTTTTGCTAAGGACAGGCTGCATATACCCTGTCTTGTAACACCATTATGCAAATTGGTCCTTATGTTGGGAATATCAGTTTTCTGATATTTCTGATTCTTCACATGGTGATTATCTCCTTGTGAAAGCTTGCTAGGGTCTCTGATCTTTGAGTGGAATTTCAGATACTCTGGGAATAGGTACTATAGAGACTCTTGCAAGAAGCTGGATAGACACATTGGTGCTGTTTTTAAACATAAGGCAGAGTGCAAACTGTAATGTTTTGGAGGGAAATGAAACTTCACCAGATTTTTTTTTTTTTTTTTTTGAGGCTCTTTCCGGGCATTTTACCCAGCTTTTGCATTTGTCTGGGTGTAACAATTTCTTTTGCTTTAGCAAATGGCAGTTTCAAGAATGGCAGCTTGGTGCATTGTTCATTTTCACAACAACTTGATTGATTGTTTATAATAATTCTCAGTGTGTTGGATTCTTCTTAAACACAGGGTACAAAAAATTATTGCAATTAAAAGCAAAAGCTGTCTGAGTCTGAATTGTGCTTGGACTGGAAGAGTGTAGACTAAGATGGTATTTTTCTCACTTGGCTAAACTTCTAGGCAGTTAAACTTAGGCTTGTTCAGTGGTTGGTGGAGAGCAAAAGGGACTTGCAGGAGGGGTTCAACCTGCCTGCTTGAGACATCTCTCTTAAAGCATGAACTTTAGATCTGTCTTAGAGAAAGACAGCCTGAAAGACTGCTGCTTTTAGGGAGCTAAAGTTAGGTGAAGCAAGTCCTCTGTTTCATAAGGTATCTTGACTTCCTTGCAAAACAGCTTTCCAGGTGACTTTAGACAAGTTGCTGTAAACTGACAGACACCAGGTACCTTGTTCTGATGTGCACAGATTACAATATTTCCCCCACTTATGTGGTATTGTTAAGATCATTTAATTAAATGTCCAGAATTTTACATGGAGGCAACTCTGTAGAGGTCTTACTTGATGCATTTTAAAGGTTTTTGGTTTGTATTTACAGAATCCCATTCCTTCAAATGCAAGAATAGACGGAAAGACTCAATTGATGTTAAGTCAATAACATCTCAAAGTAGTGATGGTAAGAAAGTAAATTGTCAAGAATGATGTTGTAAATAAAGAACAGACTTGCCTTAGGCAATAAAAATGGAGAATGAAAGAGGAACCAGACAGATTCGCAGCTGATTAAATTCCAGTTTTTTACAACTGCTATAAAATTTCTTTATTCTGATTTGCAAAACAGTGCCTCAGCATCACTATACAATGCATAGCAGTGCGCAGTGCCTTCACAGAGAGGAGGAGTGGCTCTGCTATAGGATGGGGGCAGCCTGCTAAAAGAGTGCATGGTGAAGGGTTAGTTCCACCTCTCTTGGAAAGCTGCAGCTTGTGCTGAAGGGATCTACTGCTGCTGGTTACTTGAAAGCAGTACTTCTGCTCCTGATCCCATTTGTGACTGCTTGCTGGGGCTGGGATGGTGGTGGTAGAGATTTCTTTCTGCCCCAGTAGGTAGTGAGAGAAGCACACAGCTTATGGGGACGAGGAACAGGTTCCATCAGAGCAGATGTATCACTGAGACAAGGGACACAGACACACACACACATACTCTCACAGGAGGAGCTGTGTCTGACAGAGATCCATTGCAAACAAAGGGACGGTGGCAGGTACTGGGCATGAAGTATAATATAGCTTAAGTATAGCTCCACTTCAGTATAGCTGAAGTGAAGGATGGACAGAAAAACTGACAGCAGAAGTGAGGGGTAGCTGCAAAGGAGCTAGTGAACAGTGCAAGAAATGAAGCAGTAAAACAAGAACTTGCAGGAGGGGAGACACAGGAGAAATAGGGGATGAGGCTGGATTCTGTCGTGCTGTTTCCCAGTGACAGCATTCTGCACTCTTTAAATGCTGTCATTTGATTTCCACTCTGTGGCATGTAAACAGTGCTATCTCTAACGGCAGCTCCAGGTTTACAGACCCGACGGTACTCTTCCATGGCAAGGATCCACTCGATGACAATAGAAGCTCCTATCACAAAGGTGAGTCCTGAGTGCCGCCTTTTCCACAATCTCAGAGTTTGGAGTTGCTCTCATAGGGAAGTTTGTGGCAGGATATCCAGGGGTTTCCTGCACCTTGTATTTAACAGAATAATTTTTTTTTTTTCTTACCACTTACTGCATCTCATTGTGTCATCCTAAATCCTAGTCTTAAGGAAGAATATTAAAAAGGGGAAAAGATGTCCTTGCCAGATGCACTGCTTGTGGCAGGAAGGGGACCCTGGTCTGTTGAGCCATGCATTTGTAGGAGGACATGTTCTTCCCATCTCACCTTTGCTTTTACCATTGATATTTGTAAGATAGCATGCAGGGAGGGGAGCACCTGCCCCATATTCTGTCCCCCACTTGCCTGCAGTCTTTTCTTCACTATCTGTGTTATACACTCTGCTCTTGCAAACCAGCTGCACAATCGCTTGTCTCGCAAACTAGGGTGCCTGCCATCTCCCACCCTCAAACGGTTTTTTCTTCTCTCTTCCTGTCATTAAGGTCTTGACTTCCTAGCACCACCATGGCTGTTAGAGCAGCTGACTCCTCCCCTTTTCCTTCTCCCCAGGCATACCCGCAGGGAGGCCTGTAGTGCCCTCGCTTCTGGTTGCTAGAGGAGACAGCACTGGGGCTTTCTCCCTCTCAGTCCTGGCACTGTTGCTGCATTCCCAGATTGCAGCTGTGGCACAAGGTGGGAGGCAAAGAAGAGCCATACTCTTCTCCTTTAACCATGGCCCACCTGTTTCTGCTCTCTGCCTTTCATTTTCACATCGAGAAAACTAAGGCTTTGCATCCAATATCAGGATATCTGAGTCACATCCAGGAGTTTGTCCATTTGGTTTTTTCCCTCTCGGGACTGAATGATTGCTTCTGAGCAGCCTGGCTATGCTGAAGGACTGGGACATGGCTAGTTTTTGGTCTACCCACCTGCAACTATTTCAGATATTTCAGACCCTTCTGCTTTCACTTCCCAGGAGTTTGCCAGTTATAAATAGCAGATGGATACCAGGGAATCTGAGCACAAATTTACATTTTCAGAGTTGCACTTCAAGGGTTGGGGGGAATTACATGGCATTTGCTAAATGGAAAGTAGCATAATCAAGCCAAGAATAAAGATTTTGTAATAAAAAAAAAAGACAAAAGTGCCATTCACTCTTTCTCTTCTGTCTCCTTAACCTGCTTTCAGGTTATTAACATCATTAATGCTGCCCAGGAAAACAGCCCCATCACAGTAGCAGAAGCCTTGGACAGAGTTCTGGAAATTCTGCGGACAACAGAACTTTACTCCCCTCAGCTAGGTACCAAAGATGAAGATCCTCACACAAATGATCTTGTTGGAGGTCTTATGACTGTGAGTAAAATTAGTAAAGATGAAACTACTGTTACCAATGTCCTACATCACAGTTCAGGGCTCTGCTGTGCTGAATTTTCACAAGCAATGGGAAGGGGACTCATAATTCATGACCACTTCACTTAAGTATTTTGGCCTCTCTACCAACAGCAGGCACCAAGATGTAGTAAGATATGGCCACATCTCAGTACATTGGGTGCATTAATCCTCATATATAAGTGAACATGGTTGCCACTAGAAACTATATCATCCAATCTGATTTGTCTCAAAGAGATACTTTGTAGAAACCCTAGAATCTTAGATGGGATTAGAGGGATTGTTCTACAGATGGTCCAGTGTAAGAGCGAAGTTACTTTAATCAGATTCTGACTTTGGTCCTGTAACAGCAGTAACACTGTCTGCCAGAGACAGACCACCCAGATTTCATCATGGTTTACCTCGTTTTTTAACACACACTGACCTAATCCTTGTCAAAATAATATTAAAAAAAAGAAAGAAAAATAAAAGATAGTGGTTAATTTGAATGGTGAAATCCTACAGCTGCCAATGAAAGGGTCAAGAAGGGGAAAACACTTTATAGTTAATAACATCCCTTCTGGAGATCTCATACTAGTCGTTGGATTCCTTGGATCCTTTCATGTCTGTTTTGAAAGACCTTAAAACAAGGATGGTGCTTATAATGCTACAATAGGAGCAGAGCTTTTAGTAGACAGGAATAGTATCTAATGAGAAAGTGCATGCAGTGTTTTTGCAATTAATGATGCATGGTTACTCTGCCTAAAACTTAGGATAAACTTGCTTTTTCAGGATGGCTTGAGAAGACTGTCAGGAAACGAGTATGTGTTTTCTAAGAGTAAGCCACCATTTTAAACTTCCCTTTGCACGTGTGACTTCTTTTGTAGATGCTAATGACACAGAGCTCCAAGCTAAGTTGCAGTGGGATGTATGTCTTTGGAAATGGTTGTCTAAGTGACTGCAGAACAAGTGGTAGACTGCCTCCATTTTGGAGTTGAAGCAGGTTCTAATAATTAAAATAATGCATTTCAAAATGTAGAAAAACAGACTAGGAAAATACTAAATTGTCACTCAAAGAAATGTTCACTGGTCTTTTTGGTTTATGTCCAAATAATCTGTAATAACATAAACCATACACATTATAGGCTTTTACAGACTTTTTCATGTAAATAAAAGAGTTGTTTTTCTTGAAAAAGAGTTGTTTTCTAAATGGAGTTCTGCGGGAGGGGGGAGATAATCCAGGAATGTTGTAACTCCCAAATTCCATTTCAACAGATATGAACCTGAGCCATAGTCACCTTTCAGTGCCAAACACCATCAACGATGTTCCACCCTGTATTGCACAGCTGCTAGATAATGAGGAAAGCTGGGACTTCAATATTTTTGAGTTGGAAGCTGTTACAAATAAAAGGTACTGGCCTCCTTTCCCTGGATGCCCGCAGAAAGGTTTTTGAGGAACTGTAACAGAAAGCAGTTTGCTCTGGATAGACTGAAGCAAGACACAGCAAATCTGTGAGAGCTGTCTTCTTGTGTGTGTGTGTTTTCGATACCACTTGTCCCATTCAACAAGCCAGGTACACACCTTGGTCAAGATGTGTGCACAGACCATGGGGAGCCCTGTACAGACTGTTGTCTTCCCTGACAGCATCTGCAGCCCTCCAGGACTGTCTTCTGTTCAACTTTTACCTTGCTTGACTCCCATCCACTCTGTCCAGGTGACACTGTTTGGCACAGCCTCGTGGTGTTACATGCTGGATGTCCCACAGATGCCGCATTTTCCTGCTCATGTGCAAATGGTCATGCTGGAAAAAGCAAGCCTCTCCCCTCCCTCACCTAACCACCCTATGATTTAGGAAGCTCCGAGGCAGCTGTGGCTTTTGATTATAGGGATAAAAACACTGGGCTGGAGGATAAACCAGTGATAGGATCAAAAGCCTGAGATTTTAAAGCTAATAATGAAAGAAGATGCCAGTAGTTTTGAGGTCAGGCAGACCACAAAACTAAACATGACATCCACTGAGAAAAGTGATTTTCATTCCAAGATGCAAAGAATTGGAGAGACTACCAGGTTTCTTGTACTCTGTTTGAAGAAAATGGCCCTTTTGGGAATTCATATTTGCCTGATTTTAATTTGCACGTGTTGGCTTTGGTTATACCTTTCTCAGCTCAGGAGCCTTGTAGATCATCTTGCAGGGGTGAAAAATGTAACTGATAGGTTGGACTCTGTCACAGGCAACACAGAGTAAATGACAAGCCAGAGTGGATTTGGATTTAAGAACCAACAAGATTAGAGATTTTACTCTATTTACTGTTTCACACACAGGCGCATCGCTGTACTCTCCAGCATTACACTCACCAGACTTCAGATTCCCTCTCCAGCCAGGAGACACACACAAACAGAGTTATCTGCTGCCTGGGTTGAAATTTATGGCAGGGGAGGTGGGGTGGTTACCGATGGCAGGCTCCTGCCTCAGCTCTAGAAAGTGATCCTGCCCTCCTAAAGCTAGAAGAGTTCACATGCAGGAACCTGATACAAAGAGCTGCTCTGAGAAGCATCAATATACTTTGCCTATTGCCAACTTCAAATAGTCAGGAAGCAGAAATCTGGAGCCCCTGAAGTCACCGGTTTATTTGAAACAGTAAACATTTGACCTTTTTTGTCTTAGGGCTTTTTAGCCTTTGGGATGTGCCCATGTCATGTTCAAAGTCTGCTTTTTGTCGTTGGGAAAAAAGTGTATTTTTTATTGACTGACAGATACAAAACCACAAAAGACCTGGGCTTTTAAGAATTTTTTTCTGAAGACACAAGAATTGGTGAAACTCTAGTGGAACTGCTCCATTTCTACAAAACATATCAAAAGAATGTCTGAAAGGATGTAATAATTTGTAACCTTGGCCAGGCTTTTGAGAGGTTATAGATGTGCAATACAAAAATGTTTAACATTTCCCCCCACCTTTTATTCTTAAGGTCTTATTGGTTTCTTTGTCAAAACTATCACTCTTTAGAACATCAGAAGTTCCTATGTTACAATGGTGCTTTTTTTCTTTTATTGTTTTTCAGGCCATTAGTGCATTTGGGCTTAAAGGTTTTTGCCCGATTTGGGGTTTCTGAGTTTTTAAACTGTTCGGAAGCAACACTGCGAGCATGGCTGCAGGTCATTGAAGCCAATTACCACTCCTCCAACTCATACCACAACTCCACGCACGCAGCGGATGTCCTGCATGCTACCGCCTTCTTTCTTGGGAAGGAGAGAGTTAAGGTATAACCATCACCTAAGGAGTACTTTGGGCTAGGATTTTGGTGTGTTTACCATTACTTAAGTAATGGTTCTGGCTTCATAAAGTCTCTCTGCCCTTTAAGTTTTCCTGTGATGCCTGCAGGCCCACAGAGTTTCTTTTTACATGAGTAAGGAATTTACATTTTTAAGTAGCAATAACAGGGGGGAAACCTGGCTGTTTTCTATCCCTTGGTAACTGGCTTTTTACTCAGTAACAGCTCTTAATAAAGCTTTGCAAAAGCTTTGGAGAGGGAGGTGCTGATCTCTTCTCCCTGGGATCCCCTGTCAGGATGTGTGGGAATGGTTCAAAACTGCGCCAGGGGAGGTTTAGACTGGAAGCTGGGAAGCATTTCTTTACCAAGAGGGTGGTCAAACACAGGAACAGGCTTCCTGGAGAGGTGGTCGATGCCCCAGGCCTGTCAGTGTTTAAGAGGCATTTGGACAATGCCCTTAACACCTTAATTTCTCATCAGCCCGGAATTGGTCAGGCAGTTGGACTAGGTGATCATTGTAGGTCCCTTCTGACTGAAATATCTTATCCTATCCTATCCTATCCTAAAACACACAAGCTGTGTAGGATCAGAATCAGGACAGAGGCATTCGGGCAAGCACACAAAGTGGAATGACACCACTAGAGGATCCATCCACCATTAGATGATTTAATGCAAAGATATTGCTTAGGTGACAGCATAGTAAAAAGCTTCATTAAGGAAGGAGGGTTTGGGTAAGGGTGGGAGGGGGATTTTTGGAGTAGGTAACCTGTGGGCTCAGTGAGTGGAAAATGATTCCAAGGAGGTAGGATCACTGCACTCAAGCTTACACTTGCATATTTGTAGGTAGCTGGAAATGGTCAGAAATTATTTACTGGAATTTTTGTGCAACGTCATAATTTTTCTCTCTTCTTGTAGGGAAGTCTTGACCATTTAGATGAGGTGGCTGCATTAATAGCTGCTACCATTCATGACGTAGACCACCCTGGACGGACCAACTCTTTCCTGTGCAATGCAGGCAGTGAATTAGCTGTCCTTTACAATGACACAGCTGTATTAGAGAGTCATCACACAGCACTGGCATTTCAGCTTACAACTAAAGACAGCAAATGCAACATTTTCAAGAATATTGATAGGTGGGTCTGCTGAAGAAGGGCAGTGTGCACGTGTGGGTTGCTTGTTTGGTGATTTTAGTTCGGGGCAGACTGAGAGCTTACCTTCTAAACCAGAAAATATAGTTTAAATAGGCACATTAATATTTAACCTCTTCCAGAATCCTATGTAGACATGATTTTTTTAAAAGGCTTTAATTTCCACCCCCCTCCCGCCCTTCCCCCATCCTCCAATTTGTATTTTTTGGAAGCTTATAGAGATGTTTGATAATCTTTTATGGATTATATTGGCATGGTCCAGCTGGCAGCCTCAAGGCTGCATCTTGACCCACTGCCTTTTCATTGCAGGAGCCTGGAAACAACGGTTTTGGGCCATGTGTTTCCACCCAAGCAGCCAGATGCTGCATGCTATGTCTGCGCATGGGCCCATGTTTGCTGGCACTGCTGCATTCGCATGGCAGAGAAAGGGGTGGTGGTGGTGAAGGAAGCTAAAGCTCTGGGAGAGTTGGAGGCACGCTGCTGCTGGGCATCCACATAGCCTGGGAGTTCCCATTGCATCAGCCTAGCTTTTGCAGGGACGGGGTGGGAGAGAAAGGGATCTGAAAGGGAAAGGGCCTGACCCCAAACAGGTAATGAATTTGTTTAGCCCCCATAACACTGTTGTTTTTTGAAAAACTTGAGATTTGTGTTCCAAGCTAACATACAGTGAGCTGGAAATATGTTGGTACCATTCCTGGAGAAGTTGTCTTAGTGTTACAGCATTATGAAATTGAATTGTAAATTTATATTGACTTCAGGGGATTGGTTTTCATTAGGTAAAAATAACATTAAAAAGGCAATACAGGAATTCAGAGCTGGAGGAACCTCAAGAGGCATGATCTAGTCCATTCCTCCAACCCTAGACCATTCATAACTCTGAATGTGCCAGCTGATGTGGGTGAGCTACTAAGCAGTGTTTTGCAGCACTGTCTCGGCAGGGACGAGGAAAGGGTGGAGCTCTGTCTGGCAGGCTGCTGAGCAGGAACTATTCTTCTTTCCTAGAAATCACTACCGGACATTGCGCCAGGCCATTATCGATATGGTTTTGGCAACGGAGATGACGAAGCACTTTGAGCATGTGAACAAATTTGTGAACAGCATTAACAAGCCAATGGCATCTGAGGAGACCAGCTCACATGTAAGTGTTTGCAGGACTTAGGCCTTTAGGCATTTCAGTGAAGTTCTTCCATGACAACTTTAAGTATCATTTTCATTCACATTGTATTAATTTGCACTGTGGCAATGCCCAAAAGACACAATTGGATTTGTGGCCTGACACCTCAAAGTGTGAAACAATACTTTTATTTTCTTGTTTTCTATGTCTGGCCCTGCTCTTAGCTCATTTAAACACTTCATTTTAAAAGCCTTGCCTTCAAAGCCATCTTGTGTTCAGAAAACATGCGGGTGGGTGTTTTTGTACATGCAAATTCTGTGCATAGAGCCAGGTCAGCAGTTGTGCCTTCGGTCCTGCCTCCAGACAGTGGGATTTGCCTAAGCCTGGGGTTGTAAGTGAGGAACCTGCCCTGGCAGTTTTGCGTCTATATAATCTGGAGACTTCAAGCCATGAGGAATAACTCCATTGCTTCCTGAGACATCTCCACCCCATCCCCATTTCTGACTATACCAAGAGATGTCCAGGCCTTTATTCCTATCAGTTATATACCCCAATGCTTCATCACCAGCCAGGGTATATTCCATAAGATGCCTCCAAGTTTCCCAGGCCGGGCCCCTCTTTGACTTCGCTTGTTGCCTCTCGAGGCTGAGCACTCAGTGCCTGACAGGGTTCTCCAGGGCAGTGTTACTCACCTAAGCAAAGATCATCTTACCACAGCTCAGTGAAAACAGTGCTTTATTAGAAACATAGAAAAAAAAATGAGACCAAACTGAAGGTTAGTGATATTAAAAATAAATAAATGTAGCTTCTGTCTGTTCTCCATAACTGGACTTTTTGCACTGTAGACTGTCCTTGGTGCAGAGACCAGTCAGGACCAGTGGAGTTTACAGCTTCAGCGACAGCTTTATGTTGGTTGAACTGACCTGCTTCTAGGGATCACTGAGCTCTGTTCTCCCAACAGTTTGAGCTGGAAATCACAAATGCTGCTAAACTTCACTGGCTCTGTGGATGCTTTGCACTGTCGTCCCCAGCACTTCCACGCTCTGGAGGGCCCACTGGTTGTGGCACTGGGTCTGAATTAGCCTGATCATCTTCAGTGTCAGAAGTCCCACAGCACGGGGGGATGTGTTTTGGGCTCCGCCAGGGGCCCCTATCACTGTTTCTGCACTGTGGTCCCAACACATCACCTGAGGCTGCGTTTCATGGCTTTCCCCTCCTGGCACGGGCTAAGCCAGGACAGTGGGGATCCCACTTTAGATGAAAGCTCAGAGGAAAGGAAGGTCCACAAAAGTGGGTGGCATGGAATTACCCGCTCTCAGGTTTCTCGGTACTTAACATGTGGACCAGATAGCACCTTGCTCCCCCAATTTCTAGAAAAGCCCTCTGAGGCGTCACTGGGAAATGTGGCTTCTCACAGTGCTTCCTTTCTCCCTCTGACAGCTTAAGTGTTTTTCTGAAATGTTTCCTCCATCTCCACCCTTTTAAAATCTCTTTAGTTTTCTGCCATTCCCACGTTGGTCTGTAGCGCTTAGATTCACAAGCCTGTCTGAAACCACAGTGTTTCCATCCTCTGAACACGTTTCTGGGAAATCTTCCTTTTATCTCATGAATGCATTTGTTCCAGCACTTCCTAAAGAGCTTTTAAATGCTCTCCATACATTCTACTGCAATCAGCTTTTTTAACCTATAGAAAACCCTTTCTTTGACTCACTTTCCTTTATCTTACCAGTTTATAGCAGAGGCTATTTTAAAATGTACAAGAGATGGAGAGCAATAAAAGCGGAGCACAGAACTACTTCTATTACAGACTGGTTTTTTTCTCCAGTATTAGGTTGTTCTGTTCCTTATTGTTAACAGTGGCTTTTCCTATTTTTGATCTTGAACAGCAGTTAAGGAGCAGGGTTAATCTGGCAGCACTTTGCTGGACTACCCATGCTGAAAAAAAAATTAACTGCTAAACATAAAGTTAGAAGATTAATGCCTGAATTGGCAACTGTCACTGCAAAATATCTCCCCCTAAACCACAAAGACATTAATTTAGCCGTGGTGGTAAAAAGTATTTATGTTCAGTTTTTGACTCAAGAGCTGAATTTAGCAGTGAAGGGAGGCCATAATTACACAAATATATTATTTTGAGAACAGTGTTAATGCCATAGTGAGCTGAAGTGGAGGCTTTTTATTACTCAGTAAGGAACATAATATACCTGTGCCTTTCTAAATTGTTCAAGACCCAGAAGATGATGCCACAGCAGACTTCTAACAACCACTCTGTCCCCTCCACCTGCTCTCCAGAGCAGTCAATAAGCAGTTTGGTATTTTACGGCCTAGCAAGCAGAGACTTTCTGCAGTCAGTCTGCTACTCCTGCATTTTCATAGTGTTAATCTCATAGATTAGCTGAGACTTCATCCTAGCTAGTAACTAAGACCAAATAGTATTCCAGGCCGAGGGCTCAGAATCCAGTACAAAGGCAGCAGTCTTATTTGCAAACATACTAGAACTGAACAGCACAGACCGGCTTTTCTGCCTGTAAAAGGAACAGTTGTGCAAGTCAGTTCACCCCTCTGTGCCTGCCTCAGTTTTCCCATCTAGGAATGAAAACCAAACTCCAGAAACTCCCCTAAATAAAGCAGCTCCCTACCATCACTGCCCCCACATTTAAAAACTCAGCAGTGAGTATGGTTTATCAGCTTGCAGCTGGCAGCTGCGTCCCCTGTCCTGGTCCTGTTCCAAGAGGGCAAAGCTGGGACATGGGAAAGGGTAACTCACCCTACCTGATGAAGAGCCTGTGACTCCTTTATTTCACAAACCTTGCTATTAATTCTGAGAATCTTCCACAATTGTCATATGTAATGGGGCTATCATTAGCAAGGCTGCATTTCTCAGACATCACTTTCTCCTCCAAGTTCCTGGTGCTCTGCATGAAATTGGAAGGCGTCAGGCTGGGTGCCCGCTTACTGCCTAAGTGCAAGAGCTGATAATGATGCCCTCGCTCCTGCTAGCAGGGATGCTGGCCACTGGTCCCTGTAACCACTTCTCTTTTACAGAGCGAAGGCAGCAACTGCGACTGTACAGCCAATATAAAGAATTTTCCAGATAACCAGACACTGATCAAGCGCATGATGATTAAATGTGCGGATGTAGCAAATCCATGTCGCCCCCTAGAGCTATGTATCGAATGGGCAGGGAGGATTTCAGAGGAGTATTTTGCACAGGTACGTATATTTTTATAATTTGACTATTATGTTAGGTGACAAAGTGCACATCAGCTGGTCTGCTGTTCCACACGGGGTCTGCCTGGCATCACAATGGAGTCCAGATATATGCTTTTTGTCCCCAGCCAGAACTGGCCCCTCGGAATTCACTCTAGTTTGCTTACCATGAAGTTTGCAGTACAGAGTGGTGGAAAGGAGGTTTTACACTTTCAGCTTTCTCCATCTGGCCAAAACAAAATTATTTGATTAGCCTTAGTCAATTTGATTAGCCTTAGTCAATTTAATTTGCTGAAATTCAAGAGCGTCACCATTCTAGCTTCTAGTCCCAATACCTTCCCTGAAAAGAGCATGATCGATGCCTGATGAAGCCCTCAACTGAATCATCAGGCTGGCCCTTTCTCTTCTAAGATGGCACCTGAACTATTGTCACGGTAGGCAGATGATGTAGTAGGCCAGTACTGCAGGCATGTGGCCAGTGTAAATGCTTACCACATGGGATTGCTCCAGACAGAACTGGAAGCTCAACTTCCTTTCTTAATATTCAGCTTTTCTAACACAAATGCACCAGCTTCCTGAAAGTGGAACATTCTTCTCGTTCTTTATTTGAACACCTGCTAGATTCTTAGCTTTCATTTGCCACTAATGGTGCAGAAATCAGCAGCTACGACCAGAGAGACAGAAAAGTGGGCGTGCCTACCATCCAAATTCAGATCATACATGTGATAGTTACTACTGAAGAAAATTGTAGGTAATGCCTGGGACGTGTGAACTTCATTTTAATGACAGTGAATAAATTTGATCACTTCCTAAGTAAGATCAAGGATCACTTAGGCTGTATCTCCCTAGCAGTCAAGGTATCGTGAGCTAGCTTTAAACTGCCAATCTTAGGCACTAGCCTACTAGTAATGTAAAGTGCTGAGAACTGCTCTGCTCTTCATTTGCTTTTTCTGGTAATTTTGGGGACTGCTCTGCTGCCAATTCCAGCATTAGGTGCTGCCTACACTACTCAAAATGGTTTTTTTGTAATTAAATTCCAAGACTGTTGAGGTGATTGGCTCCTCCACTATACCAAGTGCAACAAAACCAGCCCGCTTCCAGTTGCGGACACAGAGTCAAAGGGTATACCCTTACTTCTATTCATCTTATAACCCACACACACAGAGAAAGTAGCGACAGCAACATCCCTCTTACCTGAAGGACAAATGGTTTGAAACAGCCACTAGAGATGTGGAAAAAAGGAGAGCTCAGACTTGTCGTCTGCTAAAGGACTCTTCAACCCCATTTTCCTTTTTTAGCTGGTGCGCCCTAATCACCAGATTAGAGCGTTCTGTCTCGCCAGAGTTAAGAGCAATCGCAGCACTACAGTAATAAAGTACTTGTGAAAGGGAAGCAATGTTGATTTCAGTCCCCATTCCAGATGGAAAAAAACACATGAAACTAAGGCAATTTGCCTCTGGGGTTCTAAAGTTTGTCTCAAATCTCCTACTGCAATTCATCTAATCCCCTGGCCTTTGCTACACTAGCATGAAAGCCAGCAAAGCTCTAAGGGCTAACTCGAGTTTTGTTTTCTTAGACTGATGAAGAGAAGAGACAGGGTCTGCCTGTTGTAATGCCAGTATTTGATAGAAACACCTGCAGCATCCCCAAGTCTCAAATTTCCTTCATTGATTATTTTATAACAGATATGTTCGATGCATGGGATGGTAAGTACTTCTGCTTTTTTCTTCCTTTCTCTAAGGCAGAGGTTTCTACAGAGTAAAACGAATAATCTCAAGCTGGCCTTGAGTCCAATTTTTTTCCAAGGGCAGTACCTGCATAGCATCTAAGCAGCGATGCTGCTGAAGCCCATTTCACTGCACACACCACCAGCTTTATGAAAGTTGAGCATTTACCAGACAATCTCTGTAAAGAAGGAAGGAGTAATGGTTCAGAACTAAGCTTTTTTTCATCTAGGTCTTTTTTCCTTTAGCAATGTATTTCTGAGGAGCAGAAACTGAGACCACAGTGGTAGCATGCTAGCATAATTTAATAAAGTCACTGTAATTATGAAAGGGACTTGCTTGAAAGAGTAACAGGCTGAAAAAAAAAAAAATCTGTCCTCTTTTAGCATTAGCTTACAGCTGAAGGAACAGAAAAGTAGGAGAATTTCAGATGAGGTTGGGCTGTTCTTCTGCCCAGTCTGTATACATAGTACAATTCTTTCTCCTGTACATTTCAGCATTTGCACATCTGCCTGTTTTGATGCAACATTTGGCTAATAACTACAAACACTGGAAAACACTGGATGAGTTAAAGTGCAAGAGTCTCAGGCTCCCATCGGAAAACAACAACTAACACTAAGGCAAGAAAAACAGACCTCTTGATCTACCAGTTTCACTGTGAATCGCTTACTGACTTGGCTACAAGAGGGATGGTGTTTCCTTTCCAGTGAAATTCAGACTGCGTGGCAAGAAGGAAATATTTTATTCATCACTTTTAAGCTTCTTTGAATCCTACAGAAAAATGTTTTTGAAAAGGCTACATAATCCACAGGTTAATAAGTGCTCTTTGGAAATAACATTTTGTGGCAGAAAATGTACTTCTGAAACTAATTTCTAATACTGAATATGTGTTTGTCAAATCTTGTAATTGATAGAACTGTATTCATTAACACTTCACACATCTGTTTCTGAGACAGGAGGCTAATCTAGTCACCAGTAGAGTAAGAATAGGTTGACAAATAAGCATAAAAACTTCCCACTTATCTAGCATAAATTTGCTCCAATTCCATCAATGTTCTTCAGCTCTCTGAATCATAATTCTAAAGAGAACATGCACAGTAGAACAAGTAAACCTCAATAAATTGGATACGGTAAAGAACAAACCGTGCATAAGTTAAAACAACCTTCTTCTCACAGAGACCGTCTCCGAGCACTGCCTGTTCTCTCTTCTTTCTTTTCCATATAAAATTGTGGTAGGAATCAAATTCCCTTAAAATTGGCCATATAATAGAGGAAAATAAGCATGTTCTGTATAACTGGTGCCATCCACATGTTCCTCTGCCATCTTAGGAGATGTTATGATGCAATGTTTCATCAAATTTTACACAAAAAACATTGTGGCACTTGATCAACATCCTTTTTTATAAAGTGGTGTTTGTACACATGGTCATCAATTTTCTTAAACCAATCTAAATTTTATGAGAAGTCCATATATTGTGCTACTTAGTTCTAGGATAAACCTGTTGCTTTTTAAAAAAAGTTTCCAGGTTACAATTTGTAACAGCATTGTAATTTGTACCGCTTTTTCCCTCGTAATAAAATGCTGGTTTGTTTTGTGATGTAAAAAGTATTTCAAAAGATGTAAATAAGTTAAAATCAAACAAAGTTTTTCATTAGTTTTAAGATACAAAATTTATGCTAAAGCTTCCACAGCACAAAGGCATATTTTTGTACATCTCATTTTAAGCACATGCAGAACACGAACATGAGTTCAAATTTTAGACTATTGTCAGACTATTCAGTTAATAAATACTAGCAGAACTGCTGATTTTTAACACTGTGCACTCCACACTGCAACACAAAAGCATCAAAGCCACAGCTGCAGTTGAAGCAGTCCACTCCTCTTTAAAAGGAAACTTCTCAACTGACACATACTCTTTACCTCCCCTATGCTTTACCAAGAACTGAACCCAGTAAACAGAAAAAAAACCCAACAAAATTAAGTTTAGATTGCTGTGGAAGAAAAGTGACAATGATTGTGGTTTACTGCAGGTACCTTACATAATGTGCCAACCTTTTTTGTATGTTTTGTACCAAGTTCTGAAACAAAAGGAAACATTCATAAAATGTATGTGCAGAGAAATGTATATAAGCTATATTTTTGTTAGAATTGTAATAGAACCTTACTTCTGTCATAGCTAAGGCAGGTTGCTGTGTATTAAAATGCTGCATTGTGTATATTTGAAGAATGGTGTTTCTGGTGAAGTATGTTTATTCATTCTTTCTTATTATCTATCGCAACACTCTTCAATGGATTTTTATTCAGATAAGTCAAACCTCTGCTTTTTTTTATACTGTAAACTGTTTGCTTTTACCATTCCTTTATTTAGAACTAGTGCTATCAGTGGTTGTATCTTAACTGTTCTGATGACTGAACACTCACTGTAGCTTGCATTAGAGAAAAAAATTTCACACGACTCAAAGCTTTGTCATCTTAATTTAATTTGTTAAATACAGCAACACTGTAAGACCACATCCATGTAAAACATTTCAATTCATTATTTTTGTCACACTTCTGTCACAAGGAAGAAAATGTGAATGGTGGAAGGAACCTAAGAAATAAAGTTCAGCCTCAGTTCTGGTTCACGAGTTAAGGTGTTAATGTGGAATCAGTATATTTGTTGCAAGATCCTG
This sequence comes from Astur gentilis, assembly GCF_929443795.1. Taxonomy (NCBI): domain Eukaryota; kingdom Metazoa; phylum Chordata; class Aves; order Accipitriformes; family Accipitridae; genus Astur; species Astur gentilis. The sequence goes on from NC_064919.1 coordinate 61,937,645, forward strand.
TGTTTCTTCCCACAGTCAGAGACGAAGCAAAAAAAGTAATTTGTGTAAAGATATGTCCTCTTTAATCATCATCTGCCAGCTGTCTCAGATCTCCTAAACTCTAACCTGTCCAGTTAACTAACAGCTGCTTGTTTCATGCTATTGCCAGTGCACACATATGTAAAACAGCCACCTCAGAATGATACAAGTAATAAGGGTAGATCTGATAAAGATATTTACTTTCATGATGTGAACATACAGAATTCTGCACTACTGTGAGGTGGAAAAAGCAATTTAAAAGGACATAAGGTAGAAGTAAAAATTCTCATCTGGTCACCCTAATTCTGCTCACTGCATTTCCCAGCAGCAAGTGACAAACTCTTAATTATTAGGAGTAGGCTAGTATAGCCTTACCGTGTTCACTGTTATGCTTAAAAGTTCATTTGTAAAACAAAGAACTCGATTTAAAGCTTTCAACTCAACCATCTTTGAAGGAAGAGACCCTTGGGAGATCTATTACCAAGGGAGTGTATCTGAGAACCATGCCACTTCTGATAGAAATATTTATACATGCATGTAGGACTTTTTAAGGCTGAATTACATCCCTGTAAAATGCACAGGGAGTTTTGTGACTAGAACTGTTCATTTAAACAGGTCTGTTTCTCTACCAGGTATTCACTTAAAAGCAGTCACATAAAAATGAAATAGTCATTCTCATGGTATAGGAAGAAGAGATAATAAAAAGATAATGGTCCTTCTCTCTAGTTGTAACTGATGGTAGCAGTAGCCTCTCCAAAACAACTAAGTTTTATAAGCTTTTGCTGTAAAGTTTTAGTAACAATGTGTAAACACACACTTTATACACAGCTAAACAGTTATTTCTCAATTGAAACAAGGGAAACGGAGCCAAAGAGAACCTGATCTCCCCAGCTTCTACTGGGGTAGCCAAAAATGCAACACTTGCTGATGAAGACAGGCTGAAACAGTGCAGACTGACAGGCAGAAAGGCTTAACATGCCTTCCTCCTCCAAGTTCAATACCATACACCCAAAGGTAAGTTATCATTAGCTGCAATGCAAACACTTTTCCTATGCTGGTCTATTGAATAGCTACACAGAGCAAAGAACATGCAGCTCAAGATTTAACACTGACTTAACCTTCCTGGATTGAAGGGAGAGGGTAATTTAACAACTCTCCATCTCTTCTGTGTTTTTCAAAGATGGCATTTTGAGCTCTACAATCAAATAAGATTAGTTGTATAAGTTGACTGAAGTGGGGAAAAAAATATAACTCAAAATTTTACTGTTCCTCTGCCCTGCCTTCCAGGGAAGATTATGGTCAGACTCAAGAGGCAAAGCTTGGCTTCTGTGTGGTAGGGGCAAGGCAAGTGCCCACAGGGGCTGGGGGAAGCAAGTCTAAAAGGCTCCTTGGTTTTTTCTAGGAAGCCTGGGCTTCCTCCTTTTGCTTCTGCTCTTGTCAGGATCTGTTTAGTCCTTTGTTTTAATAGCACTTAACTGGAGCCACTGGTTCTTAAATCTGGAATTACAGCCCTGTAGTACCCTGCACTGGAAACAGTTCTCTGATTCAAAGGGACTAGATGGCACTGAAAAGTTGCATGACACTTACTCCTAACTAAGTAATGGACTTTCTGAGTAGACCTGAGGACAGCAGCACCAGCTTCTATATGGCTTTATGACCACTAAGTTCCCAAACTCCCCGCTTTCCTAGCTCTCCTCTGTTGGAATGGTAACTTAGCACCCATTATCTTATCTTCCCTCCCACTTTCTTTGTATCAGTTCTGGGCTTAACATTGCCTTTTTTTTTTCCTTTTGGGTTTTTGTTGCTTTGGTTTGCAGTTTTTGTTTCAGTTTGGGGTTACTTTCCTACTCCTGTTTAGCTTGCAGATTACTGCTGCTATCTGCAGCTTGAAAAAGGCATTGTGTACTTAGAGGCTTCTTACTTTTAAACTCTAAAATACTATTTATCCTTACGAACTTGTGGCAGATTCCTCTGCAGTCAAACTTCAGCTAATAATTTAGTACTCATCTGACAGAAGTGTTTTGCTAGTATTGAAGACATGAACTGCTCCTGCTTAAGAAAGTATTTTACATCCTGAAAATCCATGGTAAGGCCAGTGCTTTTTATTAGATACAAATTAATTTGATGAATGCATTATGGAAAAGACTAAGCTAAACCAATCACACTTCATGCTAGACATGGTAATGGTGCTGTATAAACTCCAGTAGTGTAGGTTAACCCACAGTAAAACTGCAACTACTGCAAGCAAGGAGTATCTATATAACTTGTTTTGCCAAAAATTAAAACCTGACAGATCGGTGTTGCCTACTTTTCTTTCTTGCTCTTACCCTTAGTGCAGGATAGAATTTTTGCATTTGAAGTTACTATTTGAGAACTGTTTCTTTTGGGGTTTTTCGTAGATACATAAATCTGAGCCATCAGCAACTACGGTTTAGCTTCAAGAAACAAGTTACATAAAGCAGGAAGCCTCAGGGGTTTTTTCTGTGCCTTGTTTCTGCACGTAACACTGTGGAATGCCCCCAACTGCTTTAGTTATGATCTGTCTAAGGATTTTCACAGATCTTGATTTTGACATCCACCCATGATATTTTTAAACATTAGGAATAACATTAGAAACTATTTAATGAGTCAATCATTATCTTCAGCCTTTCAAGAGAACACCACTTCTGCTGACAAAGTAAGCCAAGTAAGTTTCAACGAGCAAAATTCTCTTTTGAGAAGAGTAGTAGCAACTAATAAAAAATCCAATATAATACATGACATTAAGCGTAAACCTTACTGGTTGTCCCATTCCCAGTAGCTCAGACTTTCCTTTACACTCACATTTAATACACATCCAGGTTACACATATGTAGCCTGTATGTGAGCAATTTAAAATTTGACCTGCAAATCACCATTTTGCGCCAATTTTTGAAACAGTGTTAAACTGCGGAGTCTAGATTCTCGTTCACCATCCTTCCACAAGATAACGAGGTGGTCAGCAGAGCATGTAGCCAGTCCCAGTTCACCAAAGTACAGGAACATCTGCAATGAAACAATTACTATTACCATGATGCTCACATGAGATTGTCAGCTTGCTTAAATATTCAGTGTACAGCTGGACTAAACAAATACATGTGTCTGAAATGGTTCTGCTTGAACATAGGTATGCAAAATTACAATGTATACCTTCTAGATGTATGAGATGTCATAAAATCCCTACATGAAAAGAACTCTTTAAAACAGCACTTCACACAGGAAGATCTCAGTTTAGAAAGAGCAGTAAAGCCTTACAGATAGGGAATCTAAGGTACAGAATATATTGAAGAAACTTGTTCTAAGTCAGCAGTAGAAGAGTGAGTGACTTGTGTGAACTCTGATCTCCTGATTTCTTAGGAACAGAAGCCACTGTTCTGTTCACTTGGGTACACTGTCCCCTTCCCACACAGCACCACAGGCTACCATCACCAGGCCTGGAAGGATCAAAGAGTAATCAGCATGTGCCTGGTCACACATAGGAAGCCAAATCAGCTAGAACTGCAACAAAGAAGAAAAGTACAGCAGCACTGAAGGGCTTATGCAAGAGCAATGGAGCTGACAAGCCATGTAGTCATTCCTGACTTCAGAGGCCTCCACAAGGCTGCCTAAAACTAGCCACTAATTGCAGTTCAACACAACAGCCAGTGGAAGCAGGTCACATGATGCCACTATGGCATGCTTGCAGTGTCCTGACTCTTCACCTTTTTGAAGGGATCTGCCCAGGGGAAGCATTCAGGCCAAAGACTGTGCTACAGCCAACCTGCTCTGCGAACAGCCACTTACTAGCTATGTGGGTCTGGCCAAGCCCACATCTTTGACCATCACATTTCATCACTACTCAATATTTCCAGCCTCAACTGCTCCAGTCTGCCCAGAGATTAAAAATCTAATTTTCCATACATAGAACATTGCCAGAAATCACATCCACCATCATCTCAGTTACTCCTTGGCTCTGCAGCATCCCAACGAAGCCCCTGCATATGCATCTCACCTTCTTTCCTGCGTCTCTTGCTGAATTACACACTATGTCCTCTTTCTCAGAGAGCAAATCTCCCTATGATAATAGGACCTCTTTCAACAGTTGTTCAGAAAGAAAGATAGTAGAGAGGGGCAGAAAGCCTTGCAGAAATCCCTGTAGCAGAAAGGTTCACCTTAGCTACTAGTGAAAAGCTTTCAGCTTTTGGCAGTAGCAGTTCTGAAATCCAGTCAGTCTCATGAATACCTGTGAGCAGAACTACTGCAGAACTATACCACTCCTCTCTACCTGCCCTTCCCCCTGCTCCTGTACCTGTGAGCAGAACTACTGCAGAACCATACCGCTCCCCTCTACCTGCCCTTCCCCCTGCTCCTGCCAAGAATGTGTATAAAGTCCACTGTAAGAAAGTGATTTGTTACTCCAACAGGTTTGTCAAATGCAAAAAGGTATGGAGGGAAAATGCCATTTAAAACAAAAACATATGCTATTAGGCCGACAGAAGCATGGAATGGTACCTGATTGTCGTGGTTTAACCCCATCCAGCAACTAAGCACCACGCAGCCACTCACTTATTCCCTCCCATCCAGTGGGATGGGGGAGAGAGTCGGGGAAAAAAAAAGGAGAACTCGTGGGTTGAGATAAGAACAGTTTTATAGAACAGAAAGGAAGAAACTAATAATGATAATAACAATAACCCCTCCCAACTTCTTATGCCCCTCCAGCCTTCTTGCTGGCTGGGCATGAGAAGCTGAAAATTCCTTGACTTAGTTAAACATTACTTAGCAACAACTGAAAACATCAGTTTTCATACTGAACCCAAAACACAGCACTATACCAGCTACTAGGAAGACAATTAACTCTATTCTAGCTGAAACCAGGACACTGATCTAAAATTAAGAGACCTCCTTAAGGCCCACAGCACAGGTGGCTAAGAAATTCCTGAATGTGTTGTTTTATATGAGCCCTTGTTTAGATTGTAAACTTAAGATGAAATCTGGAACAAACAGGTAGTTCCCAGCTCTGTTTTCAGTCTATAAGGAAACCCAATACCCCACCAGATTATCTGTAGCATGTATGTATATACATAAACACACAATCCTCCAGCATCAGTGAGTGTTTGAGTTCTTTAGAATATCAAGTCAGTATGTATTGTTGTTTTCACGCTGCACAAAATATATCACACAATCAGTACGTTCCCAGCCTCCAGAGCCAGACAGTCAAAAGTTACAACGGTTTAAGAAACACTGCCAAAATTACATTACTAAGTGAAATTCACTTTTTTCTTATTCTTACTAAAGCTGACCTACCTGCACAGCTGATGAATGACCAATCAAATCACCAACCAGCTCCAAGAAATACACAGGTGTATTCTCCTGCATCTTCTTTGCAGCTTGGTTTGCCTGCTTGTTTGCCCTTCCAAATCCCCACATGTTGAAAAACCCTGGAAAAAAAAAATAAATCTTTTATTTTGGCAAAAATCACAAACACAATTTATTTCCTCTAGCTAAAGAGAGAACTACAGGAGTGACTTGAAATCTAAAAGCAGGACAGTCTGCATGAAAAATGACAGAAGCATTGTACTGCACAGTATTTCTACATCTAGATTATTCATCCTGAGGGGAAGGAAACATAGCTACTTTCTCTTTTATCCTTACTAGAGGTAATTTAGCAAACATGTTGAATTACTCACCTGGATGAGACAATACACAGATTTAGCAAGAAATCCAAGGACTGCCTAAATGAACTATGAACAAATGTAGATGCAGCACAGTGATGTTTACCTTTGCTCTGTCCTCCTAAACTGTTACTTGTGCAAAGAGGAGAGAAATGAGGTGCCAGTCCCTGTGTGTCCCGCACTAAGGCATTAGAGTGCTGGCATACAGGTAACAAGCAAGTTTCTGAAGCTGAATTGCCTGGTTTTATACTGCCCACTGGCTTTCTCCTTCAGATTTAAAACTATCAGCCAAACTGGAGCATAAACATATTACTCCACGTGTTCCATTTAGATTGCAAGAAAATACATATCTGTGCCACAGCCTCCAGAAGAACTGTGTAATAATAGTGACAGAAGTAAGAAAGTGTGGTTCTGTACACAATGCAGTTCAGACTTTCTTCCTGACCTTTCCCTCAGCCTTGTCAGCACACAAAACAAGAATTATGCTAGACCATAGCCCTGGTGCAAGGGAGATAACTGGAGAGATGAACACCTACTCAGGGGATTCCTCAGAATAAAAACAGAGCAAGTCAGCAGCAGTCCACCTATCTCACTGTTGCATATGGTTTCTTTCAAATGTCCCCCATCATAGAAATTATAAATTTCCAATGTGAAACCAAATACTACTTGTCACAATAAGAAGCAGAACTGTGTAAATCAGCTGTCACTAGCAACACTGAAGACAGAACACTCCTGAAAAAAAGTGTTTCTAAATCAACCCAGCCTGCTTGCTGGTAGGGTGGTATGAGAAGCAGAAAAGGTCTTGACTCTTGTGTAAGCACTGCTTAGCAATAACTAAGACATCCCTGAATTATCAACACTGTTTCCAGCACAAATGCAAAACATAGCCCCATGCTAGCTACTATGAAGAAAATTAACTCTATCCCAGCCAAAACCAGCACACATCCAGAGGAAGCATGTAAGTGAGGTTAGATACAGCCTCAAAGTGAGTACCAATGTCATTCCAAGTTCAAGGAGGACATGTGGAAAACACATTTTTTGTGCCAGATGCTCATCTGCAAGCTTCTCTTTAGCTTTCTTCACAAGGTCCTGCAACTATTTACTCTTGCATGGTAGAGGATCCAGCACTATTCAGTACAAGAAGTGGATCAAGGTTTGTCAGGAGAGGTCGTAATTTTTGTTAAACCAGCTGACACAACTGTAAACTTTAAATAAGCTTTATGGCACAGAACCGCTTCAGCTGGACCTTCTAACTTCCCATATCAGATCTTGGAGGGCTCATATATCCATGTCTTCAATTTCCCTCCCACACCTGTTATCAGCTGGTTGAACACAAGACATTATCTCTTCTTACAAAGCCTGTAAACCTCTCTATCCCTATATAGTGAATACGGGGTTTCCCGTTATCCTTTTTAAATGTTCTTTTCACCCCCCAGTAATAGCAAACCTGTCGGAACTGGTTCAGCTGGCAGCTGCTGCTTTTCTCGCAGCTCCCAAATGCGCACACTGCCATCTTCTGAACAGGAGATCAGCTGCCTGTAAAAACATTGATAAGCAACGCTAGCATGGATATTTATCTGCACAAGTTACCTTGTGTTGCTTCCATAAAAGAGACAGCAAGTGCCTCAGGTTCTGCACGAGTTTGCTAGAACTCTCAAATGTAGCAGGAAATCCAGATGTTCCATGCAAAACAAGGTATATTTGTAGCAGGACAAACTGTAACAGACTTACAAGATAGGTGGGAAAAAACCCCATATTTTCAATCCCATTTTAAAAGCATACCACTCCATAAACACAAAAAATAGACTTTGCAAACACTGTTCCATTAACTGGCTTCTGTAAGCTTACTTTCATTAAGGAAAAACATATTTATGAAAAACATATATTTTCTTATGAAAAAAAGAAAGATACTCCTTTTCATTACATGTTTAGAACCGTACATGCACTTACAAGATCAAGGCCCTAATTTTTACCTTCTGACAGACTTTTGCTCTATTGAACAAGAGTATAAAGGGATCTAACAACACAACTATTAGATATATATATATGTAGCAAATTGTCCAACTTGGCTGTCAAAATAAGTTCCAGCTAGAAATTTAGCACTACTGAACAAGACTGGAAGTTACTATTTTTTGTTAAGACAGTTCAACAGTTACCAAAAATTTAGTGAAATATTTTCTGAATATGCCATAGGCCTTTGCTTTATAGAAGTAAAATGTCATTAAGTTATATTTTCACAACATAAACAAAAGTGCTTTATCAAGTCTGATTTTGAAAATAACCAAGATATTTTACTCTGAGCCTGTGCATCAAGCATACCAGATTACAGTTTCTTCACACTGAGTTACAATGATGCATTTTCAAAAACCAGATCAACAAGCTCTATCTAATAAAAGCAGATCAAACTAAAGATCAAGTCCCTGCCCTAGAAATTAGATGTAGCTTTGCAGACTGTCTCTAGCCACCCTTCAAGTTCTGCATTTCTTTACTGCGTTAACAAAATGTACCATGACTTGTACCTGTTTGGAAGCTTCTCAATGTGTAGTACAGAGGATTCGTGAGCGGTTCTCTGGCAGGCAATCACACGCTTCATTTGAAGATTATATACATATATGCCTTTCCCAACAGCAGCAAACACACACTGGAAAGAAAATTCAATGGAACAACTTACAGGAACAGATACTGAAGGATCACCCTGCATGGATTTCCAGCAGTACTATGATGTCATCTACCCCATATTATCTAGCTTGTTTCTGTTCTCATGTTACTGTTTTATCCCAAATATCTGGAATCAGCAAGTTACTAAAAAAATATGGATTTTTTTGGAGGAAATGAGAGATATCCTCCAATACTCTAAGCAGTTGTTTCATTTCTGTATTTTCATCCTGTACCTTACAGTCTAAGCAGAAACCAAGCATACCAACAATCAACACATTTCTGCAATTAAACATTTATGTTCTTACTCTAAAATAACATTCTGTGTTTTGACAAACTCTTGTTTTATCAAGAAAGACTGACAATACAGGAAGTTCTTTTGCATTTTTGCCTTTTTTTTTTAAATTTAACTGAAAGTGCGCAAAGGGGTCTCGCCCAAGAAATTGGGCTCTACTGAGTGTAGAAAAGGAACTCTCTCACAGAAAGGTATTACACAATACTGCAAAGGTGTGGAACCAATTTTGCATTCAGTGCTCTTCAGAAGATTGCAGGGATTCTGTCTCATAACCATCATGGCCCTAAGCAGCCACAAGCAGTTTAAAAATCATTGGACCTGGACCCTTTCATCACTTGTAATGATTTTAGAGAGGACAAACACACAATCGTGTGTACATACACACGATAAATATTTGGTACCTGAGAAGTGTAAAATGCTTCCATTCAGTACATATTTGGGTTTTTGAACATACCTTGTTTTGGTGATGGTATGCTGGATCTTCTCCCTGAATGGCCTGCTTCCATCTACACAGCCCAAACATTAATGTCTCATAAGCAGTTCACACTACACACTTTGTCAGCATTTTGTAAAACTGATAACCCAGCATCTTTGACTAAGATTTCCTATCTATATTCAACGGTGTTTTGACACTGTTCAAAACTTTGTCCAGGTTTTTGTCGGGTTTTGTTTCAGTTTTGGTTTGTTAGGCTTTTTCTTTTCTTATGCACACCTGTGATTGGAGTTCCCATAGCTCTGAAACTAAGCTCAGATAGCACTCTACCAAATCAAGGAAAAAACACTGAGCCCATTTTTATTATTTTCCTAGTTTTGTGCGAGGCTTAATCTGATGGCCTTCCACATCACTCTTCCACTCATGTATCTCAGCCTTTTCTCCCTTACAGTCTTCCACCCTGAGACAGGTCTTGAGTTTCATATAGTCTTACAGCTTTGCAGAAGATGCTTTTCACAGATCATACTTTCAAAAAAAAAAAACACCAAAAAAAAAAACAACAAAAAAACAAGCCCTGGCAAAACCCTGGTCATCTCAAACCATCCCAAAAATAACAAATGATGAAGCATAAAATTGTACACCTATCTTAACCAGCAAGTTAAAGACACACTCACACTTGTCAGGACAGCAGATGCACGCCTTAGCACTGTTTCCTAGTATTGCTGAACCTTTACCATCCCATTTGTTTCTGAATGACGTTTTGCCTACAAACTCGGTGTCAAACTAGACAACTGCATCTTCTCCAATTACCTAACTACCAAGCCTGTTGACAAAGTTTCTAACAGAGAAAACACCAATTATTTTTTTTTTTTTTTTTTTTTTTTTTTTAACATGAAGAACAGTGTTCTGCTTTTAGATAGCAGGTAACAAAGTAATTCATTAAAGGAATACATTTCTTTACCACTTTAAGTAGGAACTTTACAATACAGACAGCTCTGCCCTAAAAGCACCTCCTATTGCAGGACACACTGCTAGAACCACCTTTTCTTCCCACCATTCAGAAGTCTCACAACAAATAAAATTCTGCAACAATTCATTTAGTTCAATTCCATGAATGGAAGAAAGTCCTCAGCAGCCTCAGATTCAACATTCAGTGTTTTAACTACTTCTGAACTTCGCAGAATTCTTTTCCCCTCCCTTAAAACACATCTTGTATGGCTTTCAAGCAGGGAATCAAAATATTCTGAAGGCAAATTATAGAACTTCTCCTGAAGAGGACTAGCTTTTTGGTCCTTCTAGAACTAAGCAGCCGCAATAAAACCACTGGAAATCCTACCTTTCGGGACAACTACATTTCTTTCCCCCCACCCCAATGTTTCTCTCTCCAGTGTTTTAGGAATGCTCTTTTCAGAAACAGTAAAATGCATCAGGTGACTACCTGGCCCTCAGCCTACACTCAGGCTTCTCCACAGATTTTATTTTGTTATAGCTCATCTCTCTGAAACAATTTCCAGGAATACCTTTCTTAATCATTCCCCAGCAATGGGCCTACAGACCCCAGAACAAAAATCTCACTGTATCCCAACCATGAAACAAACATCTTTTCTTTTGCCACTAACAGTTGGTAACATTTCACAAAAGTAAGTAACAGCCTGAGGATTTTTAGTGTTTCCTGAACAATAACTGGGTTCTGTCTGAGTATTCCGACCAAGAACTCTCAGATTATCTCCAAAGCACAATTATACCAGACTGGATTTTGGACCTGTATATGTGCTCTTTACAATTGAGTATAGCCCATCTGTACAGAAGCAGCAATATTTATTTACTACTAAGCACAGACATATGTCTATTCTTTAATTCACTTCATAATACCCACAGCTATAACTGTTCAAGAGGCACATTATCGTGGAAACTGCATTTCCAGAACTAGGGAATATGAAAGACGTATGCCATCAAAACACACACCTCCTGTTTATTTTTCTCTAGTGGTACTGTAAACAACTAATAAATCTTTATAAGTCAAAAACAAATGCTGTTGTGACAGTCCATTATGTTAGTTCCCATACCTTCGGTCTATTACAACCTTCAGTTAGCTCAGTGACCAAAATTTTACATGAAAATTGTTGACTGTGTAACAGTAGCTGTGCAAATTTTCAAGCAGCCTCTCATATTAAAACAAGCTAACTGAAAACACAAAACACTTGGCCTTCTGTGAAAAGGTCATGCTAGCTCACTTTAAGTAGTTTACTCTGTTTAAAGCTTTTTACCTCCTCATCAGATGTTAAATGTTGAACTGAAGTTTCATTTGGGCTTTGGGATAACTTTATTTCCGGCTGTACATCTGGATGGACAGACGAATCCCAGAAGTTGCACTCAGATGCCTGCTTTGTCCAGTCAAGTGCATCCCAAACTATTAACTCACCCACATGAGAACCAGTCACAAAAGTCAAGTCTAGAGGGTGAAAAAAAAAAGACAACCAACCCCACACAGAAATCACATGATATAAAAAACCCACTTCACACAAAGTTACAGCCCTAGAAAGTTAGGAGATCCCATTTATGAGTGAAACTATGTAGAATGTGCAGTACATAACCAACTGCATAAAAACCTCTCCCTTTGAGTAAGTGCTCATTTGATTACCTAGCATAGGTCAGATGAGCAAAAGGAGATGAGCTCTCTCTTGTAAAATTAAAACTCGGAAGGAGAATGCTCACCAGCCACAGTGCACGGTACAGTATAGCAAAGGCAAGGAATACCACCAAAAGTATGTACAAGTATTTGGAGTTCATTTGTTGCCTACGTACAAAACTGTTCTATTCCCTGGACAAGTAGGTATATTAGCACCCCTCAGAGACAGCAAAGTATGTCTTTGCCATAAGCAGAAATACTGATCACAAATTAAATGGATGAGTTAATGGCAAGACTGAAGTAGCTGCTCATGCATTTGTTAATCACACGTGGAAAGGAACTGCTTCAACAATACTTAATACAGGTAGCATATTGTCTTTTTAAGCCAAATGTTGCTTCATCTTCATAATAAAAAAGGAGAAAAATAATGGCAACAGGAAGCCCCAGAAACAACTATCATAGAATCCAAGTTTTCTTCTTTCCAGCTTCTTGTTACCTCTGTACCATAACCCCTTTGCGTCAATCAGGCTGACGCAAATAAGCCCATGGACAAATACGCGCTCCCTATCACACCAGTAATAACTCGTCCTGGGCTCTGGGGATGCTCTATAAAGAGAGTCAGGGAAGAACAAAGTAGAAGGGGTTGATACCTGCAGCAGAGAAGACAGAATTTCAGGTAATAGCTCAGTATTGCCCTAATAAGCAGCAGAGATTGCATCATCTTCCAGAGCCTCTAAATAATGGGTCTACATGCAGGCCCACATCTGCACACCCAGAACCTGCAGTTACCTTGGGACTACAACTGCAAAGGATGTGGCACTGTATATTCCATTTTAAGAATCAGAAGGAACAAGAAAAAAATACCATTTTAAACTTTCCCAACACAAGGAAAATCCAGAGTTCCATCCCCATCAATGACATTGCCTCTTTTGTGCCTTTTGTATATCGTAACCTGCCTGGTTTCATTTCACTGTTAAATCAATAAATAAAGCCATTATATTTTCACATTTCACTCCCTTTCCAGCTACACAGGAAGGCACATCTACTAGTTATTAAGTTTCACTCCAGTTAGAAGTTTGATCCCAATAAAAACTCCATAGCTGAAATATCCCACTGGTAGCTAACAAAATTAGTAACATTATAAAATGACTCTTACCATTGACACTGACTAATGACAAAATGTTATCCTGGTGGTCAACAAGGCGTTTTACTTCAAGGACATTCCAACCTTCAGACCCATCATCAGAAGTAATCAACCTAAAAATTACTTCAAAGATAGAGACAGAAATTGTCTAAATAAACTTTATCATTCAGAATAAAATGTAGCTATGCTTAAGTAAAACATATCATTTTTGGAAAGACACAAACTAAAACATATTAAGTGAGACAGTACAAGATGTGCAAAGCCACTTATGACCAGTCATAACACCAAAAAAATGGGAATAAAACATTTCAGTGTTATTATTAAGGCCGCTTACTACAGCGGCTATAGGATAAAACATTCCAGCCTAGTAACTCTGAAATTGAGAGAATCAGTCAACATCAGAAGCTGCAAAAAGCCAAAGTGAAAAGTATTAGAGATCTTTGTGGATAAGTAAACTAAAAGCAAAACATCTTTCTTAAGGGCTCATCTGACTGAAAACTGTTATTCAAAAGGATGCAATATTCTCTAGTAAGGCAATCAAGATCACCAGGAATTAAGACTTTATTTTAATCAGTCTTGGATTTTTTTTTTATGATCTCTCAAGAGCACTACAAAAGAACTGTGGGAAGTTCAGATGGAAGTTTACATTGCACACCAATGTCTAAATCCGAGATGATTTTTAATTTGCTCCTGATTCTTTGATCAGAATATCAGATTGCTATTTTTCAGTTAAGTTTTTAATCATATTGAGCAAAGTCTGTTTTGCTGATTCAGTGTTCTACTTTTTCTCTTCAATTTTTTTCCATATTTTGAAATTTCAGTAATTTTATAAAACAGTCTTACTTAAGACTCTCCACCAGCAGCTAGCCAATGATTTACAGTTTGCATACATAGAAAACCCTGTGTCCAAGTGAGCAACAGCAACCATCACATTGTCTCTTTATAGCTTTGGACAGGATAACGAGATCAGCAATATCTCACACTGCTGATCTTGGGATAAGGAGGCTCTAGAGAAGCCTAGTATCTGACAGTTCAGATAATGAGTTCCAGATCTTCTCCAGAAGGACAAATTTAGATCACCACAATCAGATCTGGACAGGTGGCAATAACTGTAATAACAATAACAAAGAATACAGAAAAGTTTTGTCATGCAGATCTCAACAAAATTTCCTGAATGAGATTAGTATTGTCTGCCTCCTTGTCAAATAACGGAAAAAGGAAGAAGGTTACTAATCACACCCTAATACCATTTATTTTTCCTATACAATTCCAGCAGCATGCTCTTTACACATATCTCAGATAAGCAGCTGTTACAGAGGAACATCAACATTCAACAGAAATGCAACATACTTACTTAGCTCTTTACCGACAGCTGCTGCAACACAATTTTTAGGCAATTCAACCAAAGCACTGATACCTTTGAAAAAAATACAGAAGGTAAGGGAGAAAAGGATATTCATTGGCCACAAGAAAACACAGCAAACTCAATTCCTTTATTAATAAATTTCTTCATAATCTTCCTTCCACTTAAAAGTTATTATTAAAATAAAAGCATATTACCAGAACTGAAAGTTAAATGGCCTTGGAAGTGAACAGATTACCTCAGATGGAGGTAGAGTCAGGAGTTTTTGTCCTGAATCCAGCAGAATTATGAACATCAAACTTGAGGTGAAGCTGAGAGTCAGTAATCTTTTCATTTTAAATACAGTTAAGATGTTTCTGTCTTAATGCTGGCCAATATTACAGACACTGGGGTAATTACTGAGACTCTAAACATATGCAGTACCAAAGTTATTAGACACTGATACTACCACAGCACACATGATACTAGAATATTGTGCAGAGCCAGCTGAAGAGAACAGGGTACAAGATAAAATGTCCAGCTTCCTGTTACTCTGCCTTCCTCCTGCACAGAATTCCCCCAGTCTGTGCTGCCACACCATTAAAAGAAAATTCCCCAAGGAATAAGCAATCTGTCTCTTTCCCCACAAAGGAAGCAGGGGATTAGGAGGAAAGGGAGGGCCCATGCTGCACATCACATTGACCCCTAGTACAAAAATTTCAATAGCACCTCATGCTAAGCACTACACCACCACTTCCAACTAGCATTTGGCATGATATTTTGTACTGGACCAAAAGAAGTATTAATACCCTCAAAGATTCAGAAGGTTTTGCCTACCACTACTCCATTCTGTGACAAAAATAAGGAAAATATTGGTTCCAACTTTGAATCTGATTCACAGCTTTGTACGTATCTTTGTAAAGTATGGCAATAACGTCACAATTTTCTTCACATGGACAGATGATATATAAGCTTACTAATAGAAAACCATGACTGACATTAAGTTCTGATTACATTTACTGTATTTCTATCAAAACCTGCATTTTCTACATCAAAAGTACTGATAATAATAAAAAGAAATCTTTACTGCTCTACTACTACAAAGCTTTACTTAGGACTAATAAAACTCCTGCTTGTTCCCAGAGAAAGCCAGACAAAGGATCCACATTAGAACAAACACATATAAACCAGCATCCAAGGTCCAGCCCTGTAAGTCCAAGCTAATGTACAGGTACTGAGATTTCACATATTCCAAAATTCACACAGCACAGGAGATTAAAAGCAGTCTTAATTCTAAATAGATTCTGACATTAAAAAAAAAAAAAGTGTCTCTAATACATGATGTTATCATTGGAATTAAAGAGAATTTGCCAAGTTGGTTTTGCATCATTATACAGATCCATTTTACTGACACTTTAACAGTTATAATGAGTCATTTACATTTTTACCTGCATCAGTAAGATGACTGGTCTTACACAAGAGATCTAATTTTCGGTTCCAAACACATAGATCACTCCCTCCAGACAACCATACATCCAGTCTTTGAAGAACCGTCAAACACTGCAGAACAAAAATCAGATATATGTCCCCTGCAAAACTTCTACAGGGAATTTCTCAGTGAAATGATCATGAGCTTTAACTAAAGTTGTAAGTACTACAAAATACAGTATTAAGGTGTCACTACCCTGAGAAATATAGATTTAATTACACACTATATGTTACATTTTTCCATCAACAATGCAAAAAACTGATTTTTCAGTGATTTTTTTCTATTATTAACATTCAAGAACTAGTTTGACTGACGGTTGCCTTTTCCAACACAGTAACAAAACTAAGCCATAAAATTACCTTTGTTCTACATCCTTTCAAAAAAAAAAAAAAAAAAAAAACAAAAAAACAAAAAAAACCCAAAAAACTACCAAACCCTGAGATTTTGAGATTTTAAGAGTTCCAAGACCAAATTAAGATTGTGCCCACTTCTCAGCCACTCATTATGTACCTGTTCCTAAACCAAACACTGCTGTTCATTTTAACACACCTGCCCATATGGCCCATGAGCCATACATAATAGATTCTCATATACAACAAAACAACAGACATCCTTAGGGTTTCATCAGCTTACCTTTACAGTGGAATGGAAACATGACACTTTCTGAACTTGTCTGCCACTAGTGCAGTCCCAAACCTGACTTAATTCATTAAGGAAACTGAAAGGTTTTTATATATTATAAATGTAACTGCTGTGTTTGTAACTAAATGACAGATTGGGAAATAGGTATGCAGAGACTCAAGTCTTATTGGCCAAAAAGACTTATTAATAAAGGTCTGTTATGGATTCATTTTTGTAGCAAGGATTGCATCTACTTCTGAGCAACAACTAGCACAATCATAGTGTAATCCAATTATACCTACTGGATCAACCAATAAATTTAAACAACCTGCAGCCTTCTCAATGGTACCTTTAAAAGTAACAACCAACAAAAAGCCCATAGAAATTTGAATCCTTTCCAGAGCTAAGGATACAATAACTGTTCTATCAGCTGATGCTGTTAAAACCAAATGTTTTTTTTCTTCAGAAGCATCTGACGAAGAAAATGGTGCTATAGCTGTAATTTTGTGTGTGTGTCCGTGAAGTTCAAAAAGTTTTTCTCCAGTCTGAAAAATAAAAACATGGAAAACTTAAGGTAAAATTTGGAAAATGCCTACTATAGCATATGACATAGGTACCAAATTACTTTTGAAAGCAAGATTTTCTAAAAGTCTAAAAATCTCCCTTTCTAAAGTAATTTATGGATTTACTTCTTACTATCTTCAATACTGTTCAATACTCGGAATTAAATAACCTCTTAAGTGTAAAGTTGTAGTATATAATATAAATTACTCTAAGAGTAAAAAAAAAACAACTAACCTCTAAGAACCATTAAAAACTAAGTTCTCATTTCATTTTAATGCAAATATTGGCCATTCACCCTTTTTAACAGATACTACAGTAATTCAGATTTGTTGACAAACCCTCTCTTTAAAAAGTAATCTTTTTTATTTTAATTATTAGAAAAACTTGACCCATCTTTATGGCAAACACAGTACTGCCAATTTCCTGACAGCTTTATTTAGTATGTACATTATCAATAGCTTCAATGTGGTGGTTTAGGTAGGGCAGAAGCAGCTGCAGTTATTTAGTTAGATGGCAAAACCCTACAAACAAACATGCAGAACTGGCATTTTAAACATGCCATTAAAATATAGGGTGCTTATAACTAAGTTTCTTTACACTTGTGGCTTAAGTTTTTAAATTAAAACTACAAATTATTTGCTTTACAACACCATAATAAAAATCCTACAGAAGTAGAAAATGGAACTCAGTTCCTAAGCTGGGTATCTAAATGAGGTTCACATTCACGGACTGCTCAGAACACTGAGTATATACAGTCACATACATGGTTCTGAATATTCAAAACACCATTTCCTTTTCCAAATCATAGAATTATAAAAGGCCTTCAACAACAGCAAAGCACTAACTGGAACTGCTCAAAAGAGAGGAAAATTTTCCAGTTCCCCCTTCTGTCTTTTAAAATTACACCATCATAAGTATCACATCAATTTTTCAGAAGGTTTCTAAAAAGTTAAGAGTCTGAGATTTCTTTCTTCCTTAATTGGAATGTTTGATACTCACAGTTTAGACATCACAGTATGTGTCCCTTTTAGACTTCCTACTGAACAACCTAACTTGTATACTAGCCCTCCTTAACACAGGTCTAAAGTGCATCCCTCCTCTATAATTCTGTCAATGATATGGAGACAGACAGCAGAAGAGCAGAACAGTGGGTATCACACAGAACACTATTTCCATGATAAAACTAATGTCTTAGTAAGGTTTTCAAAAGTTATAAGATTTTTATCACAGCAAGCAATTAAGTGTTCCTGCACTGCATAACATGTTTAACTTCTGCTGACTCTGCTGTCTTTCCAATACAGTTTTGTGTTAGCTCTCCATTTAGTCTAACCAGTTATACCACAAAAAGATATTGCTAACAGAGCCACTGAAATGTACTTAAAACTTAAGTATATATATATACATCTTGGCAGGATTGGCACCTTGCTACATATTTGTTGAGTTACTAGTCAACACTTCAGTGTTTATAGCAAACGCTGAATGTATTTTAGAAGAAGAATTAAAGCCACACGTTCATATACACGTCTGCTTTTCACATTACCATTTCATCTCAAATCTGTCTAAAATCACTATGTTTTCCCAAAACATTCTAACTTTTAAAACTTACTGTTCTCTTGGGTTCATACAACTTTTACTTCCCTAGCTCTCCTTTGTAAACTAAGATTTGACAGACCCCCTCCACTTACGTATTTCCAAACAGTAGCTCTGCAACAATTCTTACTTACTTTGCTTTTTTGCTACTAGGCATTGCTAACTCCTCTCCCCAGCTTCTATCCTCTCCAGAGCACACAAGCTAGGTCCCCAAAAAAGAGCTAACCTGAGCATTCCACAGAAATATGATTCCATCATCTCCTGCAGATGCAAACCTGAAAAAAAAAAAAAAAAAAGAAAGAAAAAAGCTGTGAAAACTTCAATATAGCATAATGTAATGGAAAAGCAGTAAAAAGTAATGTAAGAACAATATTTACAAGATATATCAGACTCTGGCTTTAAAGAATAAACAGGTATTCATAAATCCCAATTACAGTTTATAAACTGAAGTCAGTACATTTAAATAGGTGTTTATCAACATATACTTAATATAAGAACAAGGCTTAAGAATTCCAATACAAGTTATTATAAATAGAATCCCACATTACAGAACCAATTCTCTTGTTTAAAAAATATGAGATCTTACACACCAAATAACAGCAAATTCTAAAACCAAATACTATTAGTCAGAGCCAACTGACTGCAAGACATCTAACAAGTTAGAAACCGCTCGTCTGAGTTCAGCCCAGGAGTAGAGGCACGCAGTACTTATCATGATACTTTACACTGTGGCTTAAAAGAACTCCCCAAGGGAGTGCATTTAAGGTAGTAAATTTGACTTCTAAAAATCCAGCTGGAAGGTATACCATATAAGGAAAACACAGGTTCATATTAGCATGTTAATCTCATATTAACAAAGTCTGACGTAAATTCAACCTTCTTCCCTATGCTATAGTGAATATCTAACCATCTGCCTACATTTGCACCTTATCACCACCAGAGCTACGGTGTAGCTGGAGCACACATCCCAGCTACCCCAGCAAAGGCATACTATGAGCTGAGAAAGCCTAGAACAGAAGCAAGACCTTCCATAGAAAATTGAATTCAGTTGTTATTTGCAAATATACTTGCCTTCTGATTTTTAACTGTTGTTTTAAGCCTTCACCAAGGGCTAAACAATTAATATTTAGAGAACTAAGATTTGTACTATGTGCAAGAAAGTCATGAAGAAGAGAGGTTACATCACTTCTGAACTTTTTTTTGTTACCAGCAGTGAATGGTTTCATTAACTATAGACATGTCCTTTCTTTTAGACTCCACAGTTACAATCTGTGAAACTTGCTAACAGAGTAAATTTTCAGGCATAAAGCCACAGGGGTTTTTCGCCACCCTCTTTCTTCCACATACCCTCCTGGTTCGTTCTATTATAGTGTAAAAAAAACCCTGTAAGCTGTACTTTCTTTATAGCTTTCATTATTTTATATCCAATTTAAAAAGATTAGAACAAGAAACAACCTTCCATGCATACCTCTGATAACATTAATTTCTTACCTTTTGTTGCCTTTTAGCTCTATTGTACCCTGTTTTGTCACAATGTCAAGAACTTAAAAGAGCAATACTCTCACAATTCAGCAATAACCCTTTAAATTCTAGTTTCTTTTTTGAGTAATACTGGAGCTGTGTGCCACTTGAACAAAATTCTGGGAAGAAAACTGGTGTTTGAAAGAAGGCATGAGAGTAATTCATCAACACAGAAGTTTCAATAGAGTGCTGCTTTGTGTATTTTACTCCTCATCTTCTAACTAGGATTTCTGTTTAAATATAAAGGTATATTGTAGAGTCAGTTACCCTACAGTTATGTTCTGTTCACCAAAGTGAAGATTCATGGGTCACCTGATTCTTTTCCAGTCATGATCACCATCATCTATAACCTTGTCTGTTTCCTGAAGGAGCAAGAAATGGTCAAATGAGCAACAAAAAAACCCTATTCTTAAAATGCGTTATGAACTCTGTTTAGTTTAATGTATCAAATGCTAGAGTATTACATGTAATTTTATCTCAGTCCATTTTTTGGAAGACTTTTGCTGTGCCTTAGCCTTCTTTAGTGATCTTCTAATCAATACGACCCTTACTTCATGTTCAAAAAGTACAAGAGAAAAGGAGGGGAAAAAAACAAAAAAAACAGCTTTCTGTTACATTTATACAGGATTTATTTAGTATCTTCAAAAACCAATCTGAGAAAATTTTCCACTCACTGGTTTTAGCTGAGCCACTGAGAAAACAAGAAAATCCTTCTGCAAAATTCTCAATAAGATGATATTATCTAAAGACCTGAAGCGTGAAACCTGGCTTACAATAGTTGACAAAAAGCACACAATGGAATAGCTACAGAAACTAAGTAAAAGCATTTCAGAAGCTGAGTAACAATACTAATTTTACTGAAAAGAATCAAGTGAAAAATATTACCAGCTGTTTAACAATCCAGAAACTACCATATTCTTGATAAATAAAACCTCTGAATTACTGTCCAGTGAAGCGACTCTATTAAACTCCTCAAACTCTCAGATTATTAACCAGCTATATAACTTACACCTTATCCAAATGCTATTTTATAACTTGTCTTCATGCGGTCATCCAGGCTTTAGTTTTACACTGATTACCATTAGTTTAGCTTCAATAATCTACCTGCCACCATACAATGAAGCCCCAAATGGTAAAAAATTTCTTTGTATGAGACAGTGCAAGCAATCTTAAGACTATTCTGGTATTTCTACAAAGACCAATTACATTTATTGAGTATGTGTTTTGGAAAATATGTACTCTGAGGAAAGGTTATTTTAATAACTTGTCTGGGGAAAAAAAGGACTGGAAAAAAGGCAGAAGATTCTTCTATTTTTATATGAATCTTCTGGTGGATTACTACAATGTAGAAAAATAAATTTTATGGTAATGCATGTAACTTTTTTGATATATATATTTATGACATTACGAATGAAAACTGGCAAGCTAAAAATTCTTCATGGAGTCTTCTGTGTAATTTATTTTTTTCTTTACACAAAATTATTAGAAAATAAGATTCTGCAGGCATCCAAATTTTGAAGATACCACCTGCCCAATCATGAGGAAGGACAGAACTTTCCTTCACAAAACACCTGCAAGGATATAAACCAAACTCTTACCCATGTTAACTACGTAGTGTTTTGATGAATATATTAGAAATCCCCTTCTGTGCCTAATCCATAAAAGATACAGATTACTACAGCTCCTTAACAGAGAGGCTCTTGCCTATTACTAACGTTCTTAGTTCTAAAGGTTTTCTATTTAATTGTCCACATCAGCCAAGAGTCACTACACTTATTATTGACTAAAGGCTTCAGAACCTTCCTTTTAAGGCAGATAAATATTTCCTCTCTTGCAGAATTAAGTTAAATTAGAGAACACAGCAAGGCTAATTTAGACAATGCTAGGACAGAAACCAGGTCATAATGTAAAACTAGTATAATTCATTCTCTCAGTCACACTTCCAAAGTGACAGTGGGAACTAAGAACAGAAAAGATAAAGATTATCAAGGAATATACAAAAAAAGTGCACAAAGTAAAAAATTGGACAAGAGAAACAAAGGAACTGTCAGGTTTCAAAGAAGTACAGCAAGTTGAACAAGATCAAATTGGAGGAGATACATAACACAGAGATTAGGCATATGTTGAATTTTACTAAGTAGTCATTCTGAATAAAGTGGTGAAAATTTCAAATTTTGAGAACTTCAGAAAAAAGTTCATTAACTGAAGCTCAAGTGAACTAAGCACTAAAAGTATCAGAAGAAAGTGTAACAAAAGATTGGAAAGAAAGGAACAGCAACATTCAATATTGTTAAGAATGTCATGTTCAGTTGCTACAGTGTATCTGTAGGAGTCTACTACATTCTTTTATAGAACCAAAAGGTGAAATAACAGCTGTCCTCAATTAAAAAACATAAAACATATACATTCACTCAGAACAGAAGCAGATACTACTGCATATTGTCCTGAGAGAAAGTGTGTGTTTGCATGCACAGAACATTCCACCCAGGAACAGCCTGAAAAAGAAGGGCTGAATTAGCTAAAGGCATTTCTTTCAAACAAATGAATCTGTACCAAGAAACATAACTCCACCACCATTATTTTCTCATGAAAGTATAACTTACATGAGAAGCCAAAAAATGTAGTAACATACAAAGAAAAGGGAGTGTTCACCCCTTGCCTTTTTTAACTCCAGGCTTTTCCTGCCCTCCCCCACCAAAAATAAAAAGACAGGATTAAAAATATTACTACATTTTCATAAATATTCTCTAAAGTACTGCCAAGGATGCTGTGAAACAATTTGAAATGCAATTTCATACCTGCAATCATCTATTTGCACTAGAAATCGTACTATATCCTGGTGACCTTTCAACACAAGGAGCTCTGTGTAAGGATTCTGTATTTGTTCTTCACCAATTGTCTGTACAGATGATTTCTAAAATTCATAAAAAAAGAATAAAATTTATATTGTACTGACATAATTATTTTCATCAGGTCTTTGCAATGTCTAACAATCTACATATAGACTCATGTGTGCATGTATAGTTGTACTTGAAGTTAAATTAAGTTTCTGAAATATTATTTTGCTTTAATGAAAATCATTACAAAAAAATCATTTCTTATTATTTCAAGTAAATATCTTTCTATAGCATTTACTTTATAATATAGCATTTTCTGTTTAACAAAAACACTTTGTACTGCTTTAATCACTGATACACCAAGATGAAAACCCACCAGTTTAGTCATGAGCCGCCATGTGGAGCCAGCTTCATGACTCAATTCACTATACATTCAGTTTTTCATTAAATTACACCTCTTCCAAGAGGTCTGAGAACCTCTCATATCTTTCATCTACCATTCAATTTTAAAATCCTATATAAAGATGACATATTTAAAATAAATAAGAATAAATGCTGTTCTGTTGCGTAATATATAAATCATCCATTGGGACTCACAAAAGCAAACCACTTAAAAAAACATAGAGAATGATTAATCATTTTATAGAACAGCATCTGCAATTACCCCCAACTAGACTATTAATTAAAAGAACAATCAATCACTCAGAGCAAGCTGATCACCAGGCAGGGTCAATAAAATATCATATAGGACTGCGGTATCATCAGTTTGCTTCAATAGAAGACAACTTTTTTTGTATACAAGGTCTTCCATATTCTGGAACAACTTGCTATTAGACATTATTAAAAAAAAAAAATCTAAATAGCTCAGTAGTAACGCAGTGACAGCACTCTCCTCCTTCTAGATTTATTTTACATGACAGTCAACATCATCTTACTTTCAGGACTATCTCTTCTTTGAGGACTTCAACAGAACCTACACTGTAAAATTGTAATTACTGAACACTGTACAACATGCAGTGCGCATGACAGGTAATCCTACGTGAAAGACAAACATATGATCCTCAGAAACTTCAACAGTTTCTTGCAGGAATAATAAATTATTTTCTATTACTTTGGTATTGGTACTATGATACTATTCTTCAGAAATTAAGAATGGCTAAGTTAATAAATAGGGAAAGAAATATGTGTTTATTTTTAAAATTAAGATGTTGTCAAAATGCTAGTTCTTGTGATTTTATCTTGGTTTCGTGCTATCTGATGCATTTCATGAAGCAACTGTTCCTCATTTTATGCAATTATGTGAGAATAGCAGTTCCCATTTAAAGTAACGCAAGCAGAGTCTGCATGGTTATAAAGAAAAGTTAGATAAACATGGAAACTTGGAGTTCAGCTATCAAAAGCTAATCAAAACATTCCTTTAAAAAAATTGAGTCTTCCAAAAATCCTAAGAAAATCTCAGCATCACTCGATGACATTAGCAATACTGTAATTCAGGAGATTTCCATTTTTATTTACCAATAGACACATACATTCACAAAACAATTGTAACACTGCTTTGAAAAAGTCAGAATCTGTAACATTAACATCCCAACTCTACATTCTGTTGTTGGCACCTATTCAGTACAAAATAGTGGTACTTCTTTTGAACAATGTGTCTTATCTTATTTTTTCTTAATTCTAAGAACACCTGTGAATATTGAAAGGTACAGTGCTGATGAAGTACTATAGATAACAACAAAATAATAGTTTTCCCCCCAGTACTGTCATACAACAAGCTATGCTATCTTGAGATCTTCATTAATATTTACCTAAGTGTTGAGTTACATGTGCATTCTTCCTCTGATGAAATACATTTTGATATAAGCTATTAATTGAACTCTCTTGTAAGAACACCACGGCTTTAGAAGAGAAAGTTAGACACTGATGCTAATGGAATCCACTCCCAACTTGCATGTCTTTATGCAGGACCTGTAAGCATCACTACAATAATCAGTGAAAACACCACAACATTCATCTCTGCTTCAGAACTTCCTGTGATTTGAATTTAAAAGTGGGATTTTCAAAAGCAATTCACCAAAATATGGATACAAGAGTATATAGACATACTTATGTATGTATCATGGTGCATGATAAATTAGTTTATATGGACCATGATGCTACTGCAGTTAGACTGCTCCCATTACCACAGCCAACCTGCTTATGACATACACTATGGCCACCAGTTGAAGAGATTCAGGAGCTTAAGTCTGAATGATTTTCAATTGCATAGTAAAAAAAGAAATGGGTAAGGAGAAATTTATATTTCATTACTTTAGGACAGCTTTGCCAGAGGCTTTCTCTATTCTCCCAGTGCAACGTCACTCTTAATACACTGGCCTCTTCGTGACTGGCTGAAGCCATAGCACATGAAACAAACGCTCTAAGTCCATAGCCCACACACTGCTATGCGCCTCCTTATCTATTTAAGATTACAGAGAGAATTAATGGTTATGAAGAAGATCTTTAAATGAAACAGTATTACATAATGTAGGGGGAAAAAAAGAACAAAAAGCATTTAGGCACTAACCCTTGTCAATATTTGTTATTCAGTTTTTCCACAGAGAAGCAAAATGATAGCCATCATTCAGCAAACCAGTGGTAGCAATGGGAACAGAAGTCCTGTGGACTGGGTTTAACCAAGCTACGAATGGCAGAATGGAAGAACTGGACCACACCTTGACTCATGCTCATGCTTAATTAAATCACAGCATAACTAAACCATAGCCAGAGTTTAAACTTTGGAGAGGGACACAACACCAACGTCATTTTCTAGCACACCTTAGAAAGCTGTTGCATACTTCCTGTCCTTCTTTTAAAAACAACTGCACACAAAGCTGCTAAATACGACTGCAATACAACCAACGCTTTGACTGATGACACAGGTCAGAGGCATTCCCAAACATCGTCATTCCAAATGGGTACAGACCCAAATTTCCAACAAAGTAACTACTGGCATTTGAAATCAACCATGATATTGTCATGACTTGCTCACGTACAGCAGCTGAGAAATAATTACTTCCTCATAGTTGCCTAGATTACAAAAGCACTAAGTGTAAGGAGCCCGGTAACAGTGTTAATTGACTCTTGTTAAGACCAGGCTGAGAACTTCAGCAGACTCTTAGGGACAAGAAAATCCCAATAAACTGTCCCTCAAATCCAGTAAAACTCGTTCTGAGCAAGGCAACAGGAAGGATGTCAGTGTTCAGTGCACTGCACAGGCCTGGTTTATTTTACGGATGAGAAACTAAGACGAAATGCTAGAAAACTACTACAAACTACAACTAGGCCACATTCACGACCTAAAATTTGCATTATCGACCGGGGAGTCCCGAGGGCAGGACTCCATACGCTTGCAAGCTATGCAACACAACCCCCACTTGCCCAGGACGCGCAGAGCAGGAGGAAGCCGGGACGCTCCTGACAGGGACGGGTCCCAAGCCCTTCAGCTCCTGGCCAACCTCAGCCTGGGGGTTTTGACGTTTGCTTTTACGTGTGGGGTTTTTTTTCACCTCTCCTCTTTCTCTTCAACGAAGCTTGTAACCCTTTCTAACAGCCGGAAAGTCTCACAGGCTGCCAGCTAGCCCTGCAGGCCCCTCGCTCCGGAGAGCCCAGCGGAGGGCCCAGTCGCGCTGCCAGGGGACAGCAGACCCGCCCCGCCCCGCCGGAAAGGCCTGGCCCAGCACCCCCCTTCCTCACAGCGCTCCCCCCCAGGACTACAGCTGCCCAGGTCCCTCCACCGGCGCCGTGCCCCCCCCCCCCCGCTCTCCTCCCCGGCCCGGCCCGGCCCGCCCGGCTGGCGGCTCCTGTCTGAGGGGACAACGCTCCCCTCCCCTCCTCCCCTGCCAACGGCCCGAGCGCTCCTCCTGGCCCCGCCTCCCGCCGCGAGCTGCTCTGCCCCCTGCCTCCCGCCGCGAGCTGCTCTGCCCCCTGCCTCCCGCCACGCCCGCCCGCCGCCTTACCTCCGCCAGGCCCTGCGGCTCCCGGCCGCCGCCGATCAGCCACCGCAGCATCGGGAGCGGCACCGGCCTCCCCACCGCCGAGCGGCTCGCTACAGCAGCGGGGCGGCTCGACGGGATGACTGTGGGCTGTGGCGGGCCTCCCGCTGGGGGGAAAGGCCTGCTTAATCGAGCGCCGCGCGGAGACCAGCCCTCCAGCGGGCGGGGCCGAGAGGGGCCTGAGCAATCGACCGCCGAGCGGGTGCCGCGCCGCCGCCGCCGCCGCCGGCGCCGCGCCCCGCTCTGAGGGTGGGGGGCGGTGTGGCGGGAACCGTGAGGCGGCGGCGGCGGCGGCGGCAGCTGCGGAGTGGTTCAGGCCGGCCTGTGGGAGAGTTCTGCGGTTTAACTGCCAAGCGTGCTAATTCCGTGTCACGGGCAAATAAAATACTTCCTAGCTTTGTACTCGGCGTCTTCCAGTTTCGGAGGAAATTTATGCTACGACAAAAGAATGATTACTGTTTTATTGTGACCGCCTTACCTGTTTCCTGAAGTAAGCGATCACCAAAATTTTCTGTATATAGCAGATTTCCCTCGGCTGTGTCTGTTTCCATTCTCCGTTGCTGAACCTCCTTTAGTTCTGCCATGTCCTTGTCAGGGTGGAGTAACATACAAACACACCGCCCTCCAAATGCGGCTGCACCAGCCTGCTCTTCAGCAGTCTCCCTAAATAATTTGATATCCTCTCCAAACTGGAAAGCGTTGACTCGTTTCATTGCATTTGATTTATTGGAAAGAAGGACTGCACAGCATAACACTTCTTGCAGTTGTATGACCTGTAATCCTCAAATAAAGTGTCCATAGTGATACCTCTGAAAAAGAAAAAGAGAGGGAAGACCACTTGCTACACCACATGCGGGGACAGGGAATGCTGCTTACTCAGGCTAGCAACCTGAGTAAGGATCCTATTTCTTTTTTAATGCGGTGAGGAAAATACACTGCTTGACTTTTGCTTCTCCTTTCCTGCCATACCTCCTTATTTTAACCTATTCTGCTGTATCAAAATTCACACATCTGGAAGAGACAGGATAGAAAATATACAGTGTGGTACTATACCAAACAGCATCTTTGTAGATAAATATAGAGCTTTGACCTTCGTGGCAGCATCCGGAGGCTGTAGGTGTTCTACTGTCTTTGCAAAGACTGTGCTAGAATGTTTTCTTCAAAACAGGAGCTGGAAATGCACCAAGTTCCCGCATGGTGAACATGGAGCCTTGCATGGCTTTGATGGTGTATTGGGTTTGCGTGGCAAGGTTTTAGTAGCACGAAAGCTACACGGGTGGCTTCTGTGAGAAGCTGCTAGAAGCTTCGCCCATGTCCAGCAGAGCCAGTGCCAGCCAGCTCCAAGATGGACCTGCTGCTGGCCAAGGCCGAGCCCATCAGTGGCAGTGATAGCACCTCTGGGATAACTTATGTAAGAAGGGGGAAAAAACCGGCACAAATGCCGCTGGAAGAGAGGAGTGAGAATATGTGAGAGAAACAGCCCTGCAGACACCCAGGTCAGTGAAGAAGGAGGGGGAGGAGATGCTCCAGGCGCTGGAGCAGATTCCCCTGCAGCCCGTGGGGAAGACCCTGGTGAGGCAGGCTGTACCCCTGCAGCCCATGGAGGTCCACGTTGGAGCAGATCTCCACCTGCAGCCTGTGCAGGACCCCACACCGGAGCAGGTGGGTGCCCGAAGGAGGCTGTGACACCAGGGGAAGCCCACGCTGGAGCAGGCTCCTGGCAGGACCTGTGGACCCATGGAGAGAGGAGTCCACATTGGAGCAGGTTTGCTGGCAGGACTTGTGAACCCATGGAAGGTACCCACACTGGAGCAGTTCATGAAGAGCTGCAGCCCTTGGGAAGGACCCACATTGGAGAAATTTGTGGAAGACTGTCTCCCGTGGGAGGGACCCCACACTGGAGCAGGGGAAAGGTGAGGAGTCCTCCCCCTGTCAAAGACAATGTGTGATGAACTGACTACAACCCCCATTCCCTGTCCCCCTGCGCTGCTGGGGGGGAATAGGTAGAGAAAATCAGGAGTGAAGCTGTGCCAGGGAGGAAGGGGGAAGTTGGGGGGGGAGGTGCTTTAAGATTTGGGGTTTATTTCTCATTACCCTACTCTGGTAATAAATTAAATTAATTTTCCCAAATCAAGTCTGTTTTGCCTGTGTCGGTAATTGGTGAGTGATCTCCCCATCCTTACCTCGACCCACGAGCCTTTCATTATATTTCTCTCCCCTGTCCAGCTGAGGAGGGGGAGTGATAAAGCGGCTTTGGTGGGCATCCAGCCAGGGTCAACCCATCACAGATGGACTTCAGTAGAGTGCCTTTTGTCTTGTTAATTAGACCTGACTTGTCAGAACTCTGCTTTTGACCATCTTTGAATTCCTTATTTAAACTACCAACGCAGTCTGCTTCCAGTTTTTTTACTCCATTTTCCATTTCTCTACCTTTTTATGTTGTATGAATTTCTGTATACTTCCTTTTTAAATCCTTCTTGTAATCTTAAAAAAACAGTTGTTGTTATTCCAAACATCTAATGTATTGTACACTTACCAGAAGCAGAAACAACTTCTCTATTTCCCAGTGTAGTTTGTACAGGTGCTGTGTTTTTCATCATGTCTAGCTAAAGAGTGCAATCCACCACAGCGTTCTAGTTGCCATGCTAAGATGCAGTGTCTTCTGCAAAGTAATAGCTTGTTGCTGTCAACCATTGGCCATTGGCAAAGGGTTGTGTTAAGGCTCCTAAACAACAAGGAAATGATGGGTCAGTTTGAGGGTAACTGTCACTGCACAGCACATGTTATAATTACACTTGCAAAAGGAGACTCTCTTCCACAAACGTGGCATTTCTTGTCCCCTGGCCTTTGTAGCTGAATGGAGGAATGCTTTTTTTTCTAGCTTATAGCACAATGGCTTCCATTTTAACTTGCCCCAATGAGATCCTGCCCTCAGCTGTAGTGATTACACATAGAAGCTGTCATTGGGTTATCTCTTCCTCTCTTAACTAACATTTCTAATATGTCGCATTAATTGTATACCTCTTGCCTGGCTTCTCTTGTTACATCAACCAAATACACTAACATAAACCTCTAAAAATCCTGAGTCTTCAGAAACAGTGATTTACAGTCACCTCGTTAGGTTGATAACAATAATGTTCCTGTGAGCTTTGCATAGTGAAAGTACTGTCCAGCAGTACCATGGGGTTTGAATACTTAGCATTTGTAACTCTCCTCCAAATGCTGTCACTCTTGTGTCACAGTCATAAATTGCATTTTCCTGTCATGTTATCCCTGAAGTAATCGTTAACAATAAGCTTTTCACACCATCATCTGCAGTCCTATAACTAAACTGCGTAATGCCTTAGTTTACTGTAGGCATCAAGACACTTAAACAAATAGACCAATTTGCTGCATGAACTTGCATGTATGTATGCGTAGGTATCTATATGTATGCACACACATACGAAACACAGGTACAGATATGTGTAGCTAACATATATGTACATCATAATTTAACTTTATGTAGGAGTGAGAAAAGCTGATTAATGCACTGACGTTGCTTCTCTGTTTACAAATTGCTGAAGCCTATTACAGTTTGCTCACCTTACACAATTCAAATTTTTCTATAGATTGTATTCATTGAATAGAGTAGCTAGGAACAAGTAAACAGTTTACAGTCAGTCTTAGTTTAAGAATTACTTGGAGAGATTTTTACAAAGAAGGTACCAGAAAAATGTTATTTTAAAGGTGACTTATCTAAATCAGGCTATATACCTTTGAGATGTGGTTAGTAGTGGTTCGGTTTCAAAATCCATGCCTCATCCAGACAGTATTTTCCCTTATATCTGATAAATATATCAGATGAATAGTGCCTGCATGGATTTCACACTCTGTCAGGATCAAATACAGTCCAAAACACTTTACATATTAAAGAAACAGAGTTAGAAGCAGAGTAGTCCAGCCAACAGATAACATTTCAATGGACAGCATACTTTATACTCCTCCCCGACCAGTATATGTACCTTAAAAATCCATTCAGCTGTTCCTTACATTCAATGGCGGTTAAATCCACCCCCTTGGAAAATGGCTAACCTTGCATTCCCGGGGTCAGGTGAGTGATACAAATGCTCAGACATCCATTGTTACTGCAGAGAAGTTACCCCTTTCAATCCATAGTCCCTCTTAGAGGTATGAGTGGCCCTAGGTGATGGGGGATAAAACAGCTAAGCGTCACTTGCATCATTCTGGTGCTTGAGGCCACACTGTATAACTAGCTCACTTGGTGACTGAAGGTGATTAAAAGTCCTGAGAAAAAAACAGACCCTGTGGCTCTCACCAGCTCCAGGTTGCTGTGGTAGACCTGCAATGTGCCACCAGGGCAACCTGGGGGCATTCCTTCAAGGATTTGATGCATTTTCTGACATCACCACCTATCTCACACGTAACCATCAGCATATAGAGGTTTAGGAGGGGGGCAGGAGATCATCCAGCAATACCACCTGAGCACATTGAGTTCCTCCTCCTGGCCTGAGTCCAGCATGCGCTAAACCTGGGATATTAGCTTGATTTAGGTCAGCCTGGATCTAAACTCCCCCAGGAACTTGCGAGGGAATGGAAGTTCAATCACGGGTGGTAATTAACTTGACTCTATGTATCCTGAGAGGGTCTCTGCAGCGCCACTCACAGTGTTGTCTCTGAGACCTGAAATGTTCCCCCCCTGAAGAAGGGGTCAGCTGCTTCCATCAAGAGTTGCTAGAGTTGCCCATGGGCCAAAGAAGTGCATGGATTCAGATTCATTAATGGAAATAAATAATTTTGTATTTTAACAGATTTTGGGGGCTACAAGAAAAGGCTTTCTCATCCCTACCAGTCAATGGCTTCAGCTACCCTTGAAGCCACGTTAGAAACTCATGTGTTACCCAGTTAGAGGGGATCACCTTTGCCCACTGTCTTCTTTCTCCATTGATCAAATGATCTGTGATGTGGGCAAATACACAACAACTCTGCCCCTTAGAGACAGACATCCTTCATGGTCCCCTCTGCCACAAAGACAGCCAACTTCCCACGTCTTTGGCCCTGGAGAAGCTCACTCAATGGAAGGATCCAACAGTAGGTACCTGAGTGCTTTAGGGTCTTATGAGTGTGATGCAGCTCATCATATAAGCTGAGATGGAGTCAGGTAGCGCAGAGTTCCCACCTGTCCCTTCCTGAAGAATTTCAAGAGACTGGGGAGAAGTGGAGAAGTGTATCGCAATGCTCCTGACTGAGGGAAAACTAAATGGTGACTAGGTAAAATTCTCAAGGAAATGGGATTACCTGTCTCTTCTTGGTTTTAGATTTACCACCTAAGTGTGCAAAGTGTCTATTAAGTTCTCCTGTCTGGTCTGAATCATAAAAGTTCACCAAAAGTGCAGATGAATACTAATAGCGGGGAGAGGTTACCCACATATTTCTAACAGCAAGAATTTGCATTTAATTGCAATTTCTGGCAAAGATTCAGGTCAGTTCTTACTTTTGTCACACTGGGTTCACAATCCTCTAATTTAAAGTCAAGGGAAGACTTACTTTTAATACTAATTTAATGGATTAGAAATATGGTCTGTATATTTCCATTTTTAATGCTTTGATTTGCTGCATTACACAGTTTATTTGTGCTTGAGTGATCACTTTTCTGACTCCATGAACTCTGTGGCCTTCTCTGTCATACGGCTGATGTAATCTAGTGGTTTTTACCGTATTTTGTGAATAAATATGCTTATTTTTGTGTATCTTGTGTTTGGTTTACATTTATTTGTGAAAAGAAGCACAGTATCCTACACAGAGCCGTAATGCTGTGTTTCCCCTTGCAAAGCAAATTGGTTTGCTTCTTCAGTGCCCTTTTCTTGTATTGTATTCTTGCTGAAGGACTAAGGAAGCAGGTGCCATAATATGGTATAACACCTTCATGAGTTCCGAAAAGTCTGACTGTACTTAGCGAAGAAAATGGAGCAAACATTTTTTTTTAATTTGGCAGTCAGATCGCAAGCTGCTCTGATCTTAAGTGAAGTGTGATGGCAATATAAGCCCCCAGGTGGCATTCTAACCTTGTTTTTCTAAATCATTTGTTTTCATAAGGAATGGATCTGAATCTTTTGTTTAAAAAGAAATTTTCTTCACTCGCATGGTAGATTTGAACAAAGAAATTAAAGCTGTACTCTGATCCTTTTCTTTTTTTTAAGTTTTCAATTTGTATACATTTTGTCAATTCAAATGCAGTAGCCTCAAACCCAGCTTGAAATCTCATAGACATTTAATGGAATCATGTAAATTATACTATATTCCAGATATTAAAGTCCATAAGATGATGGTGTCCTGCAACAGCTATTCAATAAAAGATACCATTCAAATTTTAAAGATCACAATTACAGTAAAATTAGTTACATTTCAACAACTTTATGAGAAATGTGTAAATCCAATTATGACTAATACGTTACACCACATGGGTATTAACTGATGCCGGGTCATAATGAAATCCAGGCAGAATTCAATATTATGGCTACATGAAACCAAAGTAATTCTGGTGGGATTTCTATTCCCTTCCAGGAGTAACAGGTAGACCTCTGCAAAGGACTTGCACCTCCTAACTTAGGCACCCAGGTCTCTCATTCACCAGAGGAGAGATGGTTTCCACAGAGATTGGCTCAGACTACTCAGGTAGCTCGTCATCTGAGTTGCTCCCTGCTGAAGCATTTCTTTTCCCATCAGCTTCATACTTCAAAGGTTAGGGTCTAGTGTTGCTCTTGTAGTTTTTTTTCCCTTTCAGCCATATCATGATCAGTTGTTACTTTGTTGGTGAATACCTATGTGTTTTCTCCCGTACTGTCTTGAATGTGTGGGAGGAATGCCCACAAAAAAACCTCACTGACCTCCCCTCCCACCCCACCCCCTTGAATCCCTTCTTCCAACTCTCCTTTGCAAGAAAACCCACAACTTCCTGAGGAACCACTGGGCTGATGTGCTGCAAGTTGTCCTTATGGCACTGACCAAAACTGTCACCTAATCACATGCATCATGGGCTGCCCCATCTGCATCTCCTTGCAATCTCTTTGCTTGTATTTGGATTAAAACCCCTTTGAAAGGTGGACCATTTTAGTCTGTATTTGTGCAGCACTCAGACAAATGGGATCTTTGTCCCTCTTTAGGATTCCAATGGGATACAGCAGTACAAATACACAGTAATCATATTTAATAAAGCAAATGGAGCTAATTTAAATTGCTGCTTAAAATACATTGGTATGCCATAAGTCATAAATAAAAACTGACCTACACAGTGCCCTGGATATCTTTCAGAGTGTACTTTAGGAGGAGTCACTAAGTTAAAGTATCATCAACCACACTTCCTAAAGCAACAAAACCCAAATTGCTGAGGCAGTGTAAGACTGTGGCTAGCCAGGAGACACAGAGAGAAAGTTTAAAGTTCAAACTTTCATCTGTCTTGTTGCGTTTCAGCCCTAAAACTCTCAACAGTACATCTGAGAAGCCATTTCACTATATTTTTAGGGACTAAGCTGATGGTACCTTTGTACCACTTGCAGGTGGGTATCACTGGGCTTTGGACTGGACAAATTAAAAACTTCTTTAAATTCAAATGGATTTTGAAACAAATCCATGTATGTTGGTGCACAAAGACTTACAAATAAACCTTTTCAGACTGTCTTGTACTGTGCATGTGGCATATTTCTGCTTAGTTATCTTCCTATGTGTTGATCATATTTTTTCATCCTGGGTTTTCTAGTGGCATTTACGTATGGTTATGGTTAAGTATTAGGCATAGGCTTACAATTTTAATAGCCTGTCCCCTTCACAGTAAGTGCAAGAAATAGTCACAGGGTGTTCTCTTCTTCTGTAATTCAGAAATGGTTGAGAGATTTCTTTGCCCTTACAAAAAATTCCTCTTGAGAAGTAAAGTATAGCCTGACAGCTGATCAAAGTAAAGTTTTGTGCACATAGCAAAGAGGTCCAAAATGGAAAAAGCCTCACTGCCTTAGCTGTAGTGAATACTCTGGTGGCTACAGCAGAAACTTTCAATACCTACAGCACATTGAGTCACCACAGTGAGGGGATAGGTCACTTCTTGGTGTCCTCTGGGGCCTTGTCAAAAAAGTTGTTGTTGAATGCCCTCTACTGTTAGTTGTTTCATTCCCTTGGGGTAACACTCAGTTCCTGGCCATACGAATACATTGGCAGTGTGACACCACTGTGCAACTAATCTGTGCAACTGCAGTGGTGAGATACTTCTAGTACAGATATGGGTTTATAAAGATGAACATACAGGTTGTTAGGAAGACATGACTCACTGTGTTATGTGCAAATCTGGTCCTCCAGTCAGAAAACATTCATTCACACCCCTATGTGAGCAAGGAGCAGTCACCATAAGCCCAAGGCTGATCACATCAGATGACACCAGAAATTCAGCTCAACCAAACACAAGTGGAAGGGAGAGAACAGCTCCACCTAGCGTATCATGGAGACTAAAAGAAGGCTGAGAACTGGGTTTCAATCAAAACCAAAATTCTGGTAGGAAAAGCTCCTAAGGGGCTATGCAATGGCACATGGACAGCCTCAGAAAGGGCCTGCGGGGACAGAGGTGGTGGCTGCCCTCAGAAATCCCTTCCTATGTCCTGTCCTGGTGCACTGGGCTGGCACAAGGCCACTAGGTACCCACTTCAGCCATACAATTAGATAAGAATAGAAGATTCATATACCTTGCTCTGATCTCTGAACTGAGGGTGAGCACAATGGGGAAATTTCACCATTTATTTGCCAAGGTCTAATCTGTAAAAGTATTTCCATCACATTTCCAATGTGCACTATCTGAATTGAGTCACCAAAACATTACAAGGCAAGTCTGTGTTTAGTTAAGTATGTCGCCCAAACACTATGTGGGCCACATGCTGATAACTAGATTTCATGTGCCATGTCTTTTCCCTTATTCAAGAGGAAATTTTCCTGCTCAGAACAGAGTAAAACCAAATCCTTGAAAAGATTTCATTATTTCATTCATTTGTTCCAGTCAAGTCCCTGGGAAGCAGGCAACTAAATATCTGAAGGAGTAAAGGCTCAGTCATAAAAGGTGATATCCGGCCTGACTGTGAAGTCCAGCACTCCAGTTAAGAAATACACTGGAGTGTAGGTTACATAAGCACCATATACTGAGGTTTTTTCTTTCACATTTCAGTCTGCACAGTTTGAAATAAAATGTCATTCAACTTTACATAATAAGTTCAAACAAAAATTATAATTGATGAGCCATAATGATTTAGAAGATTAGCTAGGGAACAGTTCGTTTCTATGCACACCATGGTTAAAAAATATTACTATGTTAATTCATACTATGTCATTAAATAAAATGATTTTCTAATTCTGACTCCCTTCTCTGTATAAAACTACTGAAATGCCACAAAAAGACAGCAGTATTAGGCCATATCCTTTACTCCCTTTTCATACGAATTCCCCCTTGAAGTAATGAGTAAGGTTAAGTCAGGAGAGGGCCCCATTTTCTTTGGCCTTGATCTCATAAATCCTTGCACAATGTACAGCTGGAAGCTTAAAAAGTGTTACTCTCAAGGCTAATTTTGTGGCAGAAGAGTCTGGATGGTGTAGTATAGAGTGTTTGAGTGCCAGCTGACTGGCTGTGTCATTTGTCCTGTCGCTGTGCTGGCTTTCCCAGCCTCCTCCCATATGAAACTCGGCTTGGTTGTTTTCCAGAGCAAGTAGAGGCAGATGTTGCATCTGGGCTGCAAGGAAAGTTAGGTGAGAGCTGCGATCTTCCACTTAGTGCACAAATTATTCCCAAGAGCCTGTTCTCTTATGCTGTTCTCTTCATGACAAGAAGGGCAAAAAAAGGGCACAAAACTAGTTAAGATGGGTGACCAGTGAGACCGGAAGCCTTGGTCAAAAGAGCAAAGCTGGTGTAAAACAACATGAATTTCAGGAGAATCAGTTTGTGTGACTAAACAGGGATCCTCAGAATCGTACTCCTCCTTCTCTCTTGCTTTCCTCTTAGAATAGGACAGGCTGTGTTGATACCAGCATCAGACCAGGTTATCTCTTCTTTCAATACTGCTTGCTTGAGTAGTGCACTGGTCTCCACAGTGTCCTAGCTTGAAGGACATTTTAGTAGGCTTTCAGTCCTTTCTAAATGTTTCCTCTTCTTTCCTCCCAGGCATTCTTCCTATCAAAGTCTGTCTATTCAGAAATAAATTTTAAGCCAGAAGGAGCTACTATGTTCAGTAACTCTTATCTTCCATGTAACACCAACCAGAAAACTCCACCCAACCATTTCTATAGCAAGCTTCCACACAAGCTGCAGCAAGCTCTCATAAAGGAAGCTGCTCTCCCTGTAGGGATCTTGCGTGATAGACTCTGCCATGTATGTGGTCAAGCTAGTCCAGGGCTTGATTCACCTCACTGTTTAAAAATGTTTTTAAAAGTGTTGAAATTTGTCTGGCTATAACATCCAACCACAAGGATCATGGTGTGTCTTTTTCCACCAGATTTCAATAGCTAATCCGTTCATTCCCAGTCAAGCCAGCAAAGTGAGCAACTAAGCGCTTTCCTGTACTTCCAATTTTTTTTTTTGTTCTTTCCCAGATACATTCCTGATCTCCACCTCAGCAGCTGGCCTCTCCTTCCTCACCTCTTTACTATACTAATGACGTAATGCTGAGCTTGCACACCTGTTTATATCTCCTCTTTTACCCACAGACATGTGAGGGCACAGTCTCACCTTGTCTCTCTACTCATCTTCAATTAAATAAGGAATCAGAGGATGGTGTACCAGACACCATGTGAAATTTTGTGAGAGAATTGGACTT
The DNA here is from genome assembly GCF_929443795.1 of Astur gentilis. Lineage (NCBI taxonomy): Eukaryota > Metazoa > Chordata > Aves > Accipitriformes > Accipitridae > Astur > Astur gentilis. The sequence goes on from NC_064919.1 coordinate 61,975,324, forward strand.
GAGGGAATCCCTGTAAGTAAAAACTTAACTTCTGAGATGACTGAAATGTAGGCTCTGAAGACTGCTGACAGCAGTTGATAAAGATTAAAGATCATATCTCAGCTGAACACAAGTTTCTAAAAACCAATGATCAGCTGCTTTGGTAGAACCTTACATATCCTGAATTCACCAGAAGATAATATGGCTCCTGTTTCAGCTGTGGGAACTCAGCCATAGTAAAGCATAACCCAGTTCAGATGATGAAACTTACATTAAAACCATCAAGAAACATTTGTGGGTGCTTCTGTTCTGAATCAGGTGGTTTTAGCATTTTGTCGCACAGCATGCAGCCAAAGAGACAAAAAGCCCAGTTATTGTGGTTTGCAGACATGAGCTGCTTCTTTACAAAGAGCCACCAGATAGGCAGCCTCAGCCTGACTGAAACAATTAGGGAACAAAAAAGACATGTTACTGCCCTGGGGCTAGCCACACCTCCCATCACTTGTTGTGAGGGAATGGGGAAATATCAGGCCCAAAGCTCCTGTCCCACCTCTAAAGGCCTTCAAAACTGATGGGGAAGGAGAGGTTCTCTTGAGCAGATCCAAATGAGGTGGTGTTGTGGCCAAGCAGCTTTGACGATGTTCGGCACCCTGGCAGGCTCAGGGGGAACCTCCTGGGCATGAGCTAGGGAAAGGATGGAGGTGAGAGAGAATTGGCAAGGACTCACTCAGTTAAGAACTTAAAGAGGGAAATCTTTGGTCAATCTCTTGCTCTTCTCTGCTAGAGACACATTCAGCAGTTAGACATGTTTCCCATCAAGAACTATGAAGGCCCTAACTACCAGTAGACCTTCCCAGAACAAAGCTCAGTAACTTCCATCTTAAATGAACACATTTTGGCATGTTTTGGTTTGGGGTGCCAGGCTTTAGGTCCTCTTTTAGAAGAGCTGATCACTGCCCACCAAAGGAGGGTTGCCCACAGCTGCCAGTGCTCAGTGCCTCTGGAAAATGCATCCCAAAGGGGTTATAAACAGCCAAAAATCAGGAACAGCTTTTGAAATGTGCAGGCTTCCAAAGCAGCTGAAGCAGCTCTGCCACTAACCAGCCAACTTGCTACACTGCCAGTCAGGCCTTCTCCAGCAACAGCATTTAAAATCAGAGTTGATTGTTGAACAATTTTATTCATTGTCATTTCTGCAAGTGCTACTTTGTGAATATGGGCTTGGAACTACCACCTCCTTTTTTGTTGTAGCAGTAGTTATCCCCGCATGATATCTTAGCGGGCTCAATTCTGGATCCAAGTGAGAATTCAAGAGAAGCAAAGGAAAAGGATGGGGGAAGTTCTTCTTTTTCCTTCATATACCAGCCAAAGAATGGCCAGGGTCCACCAACTGCACTTCCTAGATATCCACCTGGATTTCCATGGATATCCATCTGGATATGCATATGGAAATCCATCTTCGCATTATCTGCAGTTGATGGTGCAGGTTGGTTTTTTTTATTTTAGTGGAGCTAGAACTTCACTCAGATTTTTGACAGAGTCAAGAAAAATTGTGGATGCATCCTTGGGGGCAGAGGTTTGCCTCTTCGTGCAAGTTATAAGAATCCCCAAAACAGCCCAGCTGGGCAAAGACAAGGACTAGATAGTCTTTCCTGAGCAGCAGTGTGGTTTGGAGGCCGAAGGTCAGTCTGTGTTGGAGAGAAGACTGGCTCCTACGCACGGTCCTTGGCAGCAACAAGACACCCAGTTCAGCCTTCAGACCGTCCTGATGCATTGCTGCACTGGATACTGACGCTGCCACCACTTGCACTCTGCTCTCCTTGACAGCCTTTGAGTAAGATGTGGACGCACAGTTTACTGGATGACCTTTTTGCTTTCTCAGCTTTGGGTTAAGAGACAACCTTTTTGACTAAAACAGCTGTGAAGCAAAATGGAGTCACTGAATTTGTGACTTAAGCCCCCTCTTGTGTCACACTTTTTGATACTGACTCAGGCTGCTGTTTCTCTCTCCCTGTAGCTGCAGGCAATGGGGAGTGTTTTCCCTTCAGGCATCCAAAAAGTACCAACAGCTAAGCGAATGCAAAATGTCAAATCCATAAAGCTTGCAGCTCCATGTAGGCAGAAATCCCCACCTTTGCCAAACGGCTCAGCTCCTCTTGTCATCTCCCAAGTTAGACAAAGAGCCTGTCAAAGCCAAACAGATTGATACATTCAACAAAAGCCCCTCTGACCCACACTATTATCCCAAGAGGCTTCGGCTCCTCTCAGCTCTTACATCATTAGCACTCTCAGGGCAGGCAGGGGGTCATTTCTAATTTGTGAATGCCCTTGGACCACAAGCTGGGATTTTTAATTTGTTTACCTTGCATATTAAACAGTACTTTCAAAGGTACTGTCAATAAATCCTCTATGAATAGGGATCTTCATTCCAGACGTAGCTGTTACTTTAACTTTTTCGATTTGATTAGATGAGGTTAAAAAAAAATTCCTTAAGGGCAATCTCAGTAACCAAACACAGTGCCATCATTGAAATCCCCAGAAGGCTGAGGGCAAACCTCAGGCTTCGTGACATGAGGGAAGCACACTGCTTTGTGAAGGAGAAGTCAAACCAAGCTGCCACTTCGGACCCAGAAATGGGCACTCAGCTTACAGGTTTGTGGCAGTAAAGTGTGCCTCCCGGGAGAAGATCACGTACACCTTCTGTCCACCAAGAGAAATGGAGGGGGCTGTGTCACTCTGCGCAGGGTACCCTTGGGAATGCCTAGACCTTTGCTATCAATCCTCTAAGCGCCACACACAGGGAACCACAGCGAAATCACTAGTTCATCAGTTCAACCTTTCCTCAGAGTTCCATGCCATGTGGGCAAGTATAGCCCTCAACCCAGCTCTTTCTCCAGCAGGTTTGCATTCTCATGAAATCTTGTTTGTATACTTGTCTCTCTTGTTTCTTCTCCTGGAGAAAGTAGGAGGTTTTATCTACTTGTCAGCTTTTCATTTCCCAAAATACTTTTACTAAGCTTATAGGGCAAAAAGGGGAATGTTTCCATATGTTTGAACATAAATGCATGACAGTAGATCAGCAGCACTCGCACTCTCTCCCCCTCTCTGCCTCATATGTGGTGTTGCAGGGCTATTGAGCTGTAGAACTAGTGTCACATATAGAGCTATGTGGAATGTAGCAGCTTGGGTTCAGAGGGTTTGTGCTAGCCTTGCTCCCATTTCTAGCTTCTGGGAGGTTTGCTTACACATATAGAACAAGTCTGAGTTTCAGGACATCTAAAAAGTTGGACAAAACTTAGCTACTAAGTCATCTGTGCTCAATTTCTTATGGAAACTGTTGCAAATCCATCAAACATTTCATAATATGTTATCAAATGGTCATTTAAAAGAGGACCAGTCAAAACTGTCCCAGGTTTGCTGCTTTTCAGTCTCATATTAATTCAAAATGGTGTCCCATTTCTCAAGGGTGCGGGAACTAGAGCAAATACGTAAGGACCCAAGAGATCCCCAGTAAGCACAGGTGAGTTCATGATAAATTGCCTTCCTAGTCCTTCTACTCTGGTATGTGTCAGTAAATTTCACTAGCTGCTTCACAGGAAGCTGCAACGGGGGGGGGGGGGGGAAAGAAAAACAAACCAGAAACTACCTTGCATGCAGTTATGACTTGGCCTTCTCCAGGGTAAGCAGTAAGCTGCCTTTCAAATAACTGTGTTTAGAGGTTAACTTACATCCTGAAATGTCAAGGATTTTCTATATCACAGCATGGGGAAAGAAAAGTGTGTTGTCCAGCTAAACGCAAACTGAGCAAATGCTGTAAGCTGAGGGACAGCTCAAAAGGTAGTTTCCATTTTCAAGGAAGGATGAAACTTGCAGAGGCTGCTGTTACACTGGCAGCCCTAGCCGTGGAGATAAGCACCTCCTGGGCTTCCCCTCTGCCTTACCGTGAGCAACTGCTGCAGTGGTCTCAGCTCCCTCTCCCACCTGCCCTTGCCTTCGGTACCCTGGTCTTCCAGGTAGGGCTCTTCCACCATGGAGAAGAGATGGTTTCATCAAGCAGTCTGTCCAGTGAGGGTAGCAGGAGTGTGAACAGAAAAACAAAGCAAGAAAGAAACAAGAGAGGCAATGGCTAACCTTGGCCTGAGACCGCAAAGGGCCACCTCTATTTGCAGAATGTCTCGGCATTTATGTCCCCAGCTGGATCGTCTCTCCAACACTCCTCACCAGTGTTTCCTTTCTGGTGTTCAGGACCATAAGGCTGGGAGCAGGGGTCATGTCCTGTCTGTAGATTTTGTGCACATGCACTTCCATGACATGCAACACCACTGCCCCATGGAAAGTCAATGAGCGCAAACAACCCTTTATTGTGTGTCTAACACAGCAGCACAGGCAACTCTGTAGGGCCACTGTGAGCTGGGATGCAGAGCCACATGGGTGATGGGAGCAGCATCACAAGGGCTCTGCATGGGACCCTCCCGCAAAGTGGCGCACTGGGGTGGAGAGACTGTGGCCACACCGTCAGGGACAGTCAGCTTGACAGACTGGAGCCCCTGAAAAGGAGAGGGAGAAGCCAGAAGAGCCCCTTAGACAATGAATTATCCAAATCAGGCACTAAGATGCAGCACTGATTGAAAAGCTTGTTCAAATTGCTTTCACTGTGATTCATAAACTCTTCATGTAAATTCATACGTTAGGATGAGCACAAAAATTAGAAAGCTGGAATAAGATTGCTTTAATTTAAATAAGAGACATGGTTGTGAATATTAGGCTTTTACACTGTTAGCAGTAACCCATCAGATGTTAACAAAATCTGATATGCAACAGTTTTACATATCCCCTTGTGGGAGAAAGATCAACTTGCAAACCGCTTTATAAATCAGCCACACTGTTAGAGTTAGGCTACTGTATCTAAATGGCTTTTAGATATGCTTCCTGTTTTAAGCTACCATATTTACAAATGAAAGCTTTTTCAAACCACGTCTTTTAATATAATTTGCATATTTAGTAATACATTGATTAACATTAAACACGGATTATTGCAATTTATTTCAGAAACAGATGGGATGCATTAAGTGAAAAGCCAGAGCGTTTAAACAGAGCACACTCCTAGGCTGACTCCCAACGGATGATGAATACAAAAACTTTATTAACTAACAAGAAAAAGAAAAAGGAAAGGACACTTCATGCTGGCTCCTCTTCAAGCACCTCCCTCGCTTGAGAGTCTACGAAACTGCCATTAAGGATCATTTAAATCAAATAATGCCATTCCGAGATGCGCATGGTTTTACGGAAAGCTCTGGCACAGCGAGGACAAAAAATCCTCACCCTGGGTCTCGGCCGAAAGGAGGAAAAACCTGCCCCGGGAGCCGCAGGCTCGGCCCCCGCTTCGGGCTGGTCCCCGGGTGCCACCAGGTGGCAGCCGCCCACAACGCACGTTTTCCCGGCACGTTTTGGTGGAGGGGGGGGGGGTCCGCCATTCCGGGAAACTTCTCGGGCTGGGGGGAAACTCCGTCGGGTTCCCCTCTCTTCGCAGTGGTCTCACAGCAGTCGGTTTGCAAACACCCTGCCTTTAGTTGGCACCTGGTCGTCGGAACACCCTACGATAGGTTGTGGGGTTCTTGTGTGTGCGAGTATATAGATGATGCATATATAATTTTGACACAAACCCGAGATGTATGTAACCTGTATAAAACGATCTATGAATCAGCCATATGTACGTGGATGTGTATGGTTTTTTAATTGCAAAATGAGCATTTAGAGCAGCAATGTCATGTAAACATGCCATTCATGTTTACATATGTTCTCCTCTAAGATAAACCTTTCTTTCCCAAAAACACATTGGCAAGTCTTTCATCTTTATTTAGGAAAGTACAATGAAATAGTTTCAGGAAAGAAATAGGCAGTTTCATGAAAGGTAGGTCTGTTGACGGTTTTTAAACATGACAGTTCGAAATCTGGCTGAGCTGTGGAAGTACGGTACGGGAGGGATTACTTCTGTATGCGCCCTGCTTCTTCCACTCTTTTCTTCCAAAGAAAATGTATCCACTGCTGGGCACTGATTAACCTGTAGCCTGACCCAGTGCATTGGTTTGTATCTTATTTAAATTAGCTTTCTGTATAATTAATGACGCAGCCAATTAGTCTGACAAAGGCTGAAATACCATAGCTAAAATAAGCTTTGACACTTCAATAGATCTGTTCAAGTAGATTACATAAATGTTTTTTCTATACTACCCATTCAGAGCCTTTCCTTTTGTTTTACACATTTTACATTTCTAAGAGGAATGGTCCTCCCCAAAGCGGGAGGTGGAGATCTCCCAGGGGAAGCAGTTCTAGCTTCCTTCTTCTGGTCATTTTCTTTCCAAGGGGGCCTCATTCTCATCTCACGCAGTTGCACATGAGCTTTGCAATTTACGATAGCAAAGGAAGGGAAACCATCTTGCACTCCCACACACCCTGTATGCCAGACACACAGGCAGCATATTTGTTTTGGTGGTTTGGGGTTTTTTTTTTTGCTGCGGAACATAAGTTACTCTAGGGCTGGGGAAATAAAGACTCCGTCCATCAGAGCACATAGTTCATCCTGAGAGAATGGGAAGGACTCACCTTGAGCAAAGCCTGAGGGAAGAGACCTGGGAAAGCGAAGGCATTTTTCTCTGGAGTTCACTTAGAGAGTCTACTTCAAAATTTGTCCTAAGAGAAGGGACAACATCAGTGTAATGACGCTGGCGTATAGCTCCCTAATCCCCTAATTTCCCCAAGCTCTCTGTGAACACAGGGGGAAATTGCAGAAGGGCCCCAAACAGAAACCTGTGTGCTCAGGTCCACTGTGGGTCACCCTACCATCCCTGCGGTCAGGCATCCGTGGGAGGAAAGGAGACCCCAAGCTCCAGCCCCAAGGGCTAGGCAGGGAGATCGGCCGCTGGTGGCCACAGGGGAAGGAAGTATTTCTTTTTTCTCCTCCATCACTGTTCTTCCTTCTCTGTCCTCTTGACCCTGAGGACTCCTGTAGAGGGAAATGGTTTTCAACAACACTTTCTGTGGAGGAAAGATGGAGAGCTATGTATGACATGGGCACCTCCTGCACAGACCCCAGTGGGAAGATCAGCCCATACACATCTGTACCCGTGTGGGGGCTCGTACGCAGCACTGCCAGGCACCTAGTTCCCCTCCTGCAGCATGGCTGAGAGAAGGCACGTGGCTTGGCCTGTTCAGATCCTGCCCTTCGATCTCTCTTCATCTCCTTTCAACTCAGGCAGTAGACTACCTTGACTGCCCTACTTAAACCTCTTAATCTCCCATCCCTCTATTTTCCCCTCATTTAGCTTTGTGCTGCTATTACCGTATGCAACTGTGGACACTGCTTTGGGTTACAATTTTAGGAAAGATGCTGTGCACAGCTGTATCTTTACTTAAATTTCTTTCAGATTCATCAGCTGCTTAAGGATAATTGGGTAAGTTTCTTAGCGTTCAACAGAGAAAATTATTCTGAATTGGGAGCATTTATTTAGGGAAAAAACTGAATGTAGAGAATTAATTCATGAGCTTTTTAAAACATATGAGCTTTACCAGCACTGGGAGAGAAATTATTTGTTAACATTTTGGGTTGCTGTGGCACAGAGCCAACGTTTCAGTTAACTATAAAAAGCACCCAAAAATTACCAACACCTCCTTTCCCCATCTTCAAAGTTTTATTAAATACTCAAAAGTATTTAAAAGGTCAGTTACCCATTTCACTGCTATCAGGGGATTACTCTAACATGATGTGTTTGTCTCCTATTGTGAGTAGTGAAAATCCCCCTGTATCCAGCGTGTTTTGTTTGGATTGAGATGGCATGCAGCTGATGGCTGTGACCTTCATGGTGGCTTAGATCCCTGGCTGGCACTGATTTTTGATTTAGTGCCGATCTGCTGCGCTTGTCACAGGCTGCAAGGTGCTTTCCATGCACTAATGGAACAGCTCAAGGGCAGAGGGGCCCTGTAAATGTCTATCTTTCACCAACACTGTGCTAAATAGAGAGCTGAGTTTTCTACATGTGAATGACAGACCCTGAGATTATATACAGAAGTGAAGTAGGAGTTCTTTTGCCTGGGTTGATGCTCGACGGTAAATAAATGTCACTGTAAACTGGGAAGTTTTTATTATTATGAGTGATAATGAATATAAGTGTACAGTGTTAAACAAAATACTTAATATTACCTGTATATCCACATCTGATGGCAGGAACTAGCCATATACAGACCACATGCCTCATAAGAAGTTGTGTATTTCCTTTGAATCCTGGAAAATTTGCACCAGAGTTCACTTTGACTCTGTCTGCATTAATAAGTCATTAATAAATCCTGTTCCTTAGTGACATATTCAGCTGAAAATGAATTCACCCCAAGCTCTCCCTAGCAGGAAACCAGCACACCGGATTGCAAATGGCAAAGTATTCCAGGTTAATTCTTTGCTTATTCACCAATGTTAGGAACGAATGGAAGGCCAAGTCAACGGTGTCTACGTAGGGAAAATCTCCTGTTAGGCTCAATGAAAGTTTCTTCCACCTATGAGTGCAGGGAGAGGCCATTAGTTTTGCCTCAACATTGTAGGGAGTAACGCAATGCAGTTTAGTGTCATATTAATCTTATCACTCATTTTTAGCAAAACAGGTCTTTACAGGATAAACATAGTCCTTGCACTCAGAACATCATATTGAGCTGATTTGTAATTTCCATATATTAGAAGCAAGCTGGAATATTCAGATAACATAAACAAATGGGATAATAAATACATGCCCTCTTAAGTATGACGGACCAGATCATACCATCAGTTTCCGCACAGAACTCCTGAGCAAAATCAGAATGAAGAAGAGCTCTGCATGGGCTTGGAGAGGAATGAGGAATTCTGTTTACAAGTCAGAACTGTCTCTCTCTCAGCCCATTGTCTCACTCCTTATTGTTGGGAAATGATCTGTTTATTAACTACTTAACTACCTTTTTAAGTTGTTGGTTTAATGATTAAGGTTGCCATCACTAATTTCTAAGGCGGGAGAAGAAAGAGTCTGCTGCCTCCTCGTTCTGCCTCTTGGTAGCTAAGTGCGTTCTCAAGGCAACTCAAAAATGTGTTTTGCTGCCCATTGCCCCATGGAGAAGCAAGGGGTAACTGAAACCCAGGGGCGCTTTCACCATGGAGCGATGCTCGGGACCAGCTTTGCTGACTTCAGTCCACGTACTGAGTGAAGCTACACTAAGCCAGTTTTCCATCTAAAGGGACACAAACAAGCCATAGTAAAAGGAAATTATTCAACCCCTCTTTCAACCCATTTTTTCTCCTTATGGAAAAAAAAAAAAAAAAAAACACCAAACCCCTATGAAATTGAGTTAAGATCTTCTGAGTATACAATTTATGAAATCAATCAAGGAATTTTTATGGTGAAGGTAGAGGGAGTAACATCCACTATGGAATTTTGTAATACAGGGGTTTAGAGTAATTTTCCCCAAGTCCTTTTTTTTTCCAACAAATTTTGTCTATAGGAAAAGACCTATAGGAGAGGACCTGTAGTCCTGTCATTTGGCCCCTGAAAGTATTTTCACTGGTTTTGACAGACAGGATCATGCTATAAGCTACGGAGCCTCAGTTTCCTCATCTGTGACAGAGAAGTGTTTTTCCTAAGGGTCGTGTTGAGCTAATTAATTACCATTACCAGACTACAGCAAGAGTCTTACATGGGCGAGAGAGTGAGGGAGAGATCAATCCCCCCTGGGGCTCAGCTCTCTGCTGGGCTTCAGCCTGAGCCTTGGCTCAGAGGAAGATGATTTGGAGGGATGAGGGTGGCACAGTACAGCTTATGGCTGTGGGGGACTGGGGTTTCCCTCCAGCACCTGCCATTGCCTAGGGTTTATTTGAGCATTGTGGTTGTTTGGAAAACCTTGAAGAGGGACACCTGGAGCTGTCAAATCATACACCGCCCAGAGCTGCCAGGCTGGCACCTTGCCTACATCCAGTTTGCAGCTGGGCACTCAGCTCCCTCCACCACCCATAAAGCAGCCAGCATCTGGCAGCCCCATACCATAGAAAGTCTGAATTCCTCCTCTCTGCTTGAACTCAGACACCACAAGAAGTTCAACACCTCACAGTCTTGGCTACCATGATGAGAATGCTTAGTGGTTTTAGGATGTTGTTCAAGTACAGCAAAGGGTACTGTGCTGTGCCAAAGCCCCAACCTAGTTCCAGCATGCTTCAGGCTGAAAGATATAGGGCACCACGTCCTGGGGCTGTCACCATGGTCCTGGGACCCCTGGATATCCAAACTTCTGGCCATGCCTGTTTGAAAGGTGCTGAGAGAAGACTGGTCCTGGTGGTGAAACTGGGATCCTGGAAATAACTGCTGTGAGAAGAGCTTGGACATCAGTAGTCAAGACTTGGTGTGGAATATCACAGCAGCTGACGGGCTGCTGGGAGACTGCAGGCAGGCATTCTTATTGATGGTCATACTTAAAAGACAATATACCTTTTTCTCTGGTGTGAACATGATGCTTTTACACAAATCAGCGTCCCTGGATATTCTTATATATTCCATAGCATGGGACTAAATTAGGGGGGAACCATAAAATGACCCAGCTCACCTCTTAATTTCTTCTTATAATATAAGAAGAAATCAGATCTAAAGAGTAAATTTTATTTACCCCATCCACAATAAAACTATCATTGGAAATTCAAGACATATATGGACAGCACGCTAGAGCATGGATTTACCTAACACATAGATGAAATTGTTTGAGAACACTTCATCTTTACATTAACTTTTCCCCTGTAAAGCTGACAAGGTCAGTGAGACCTTGGTTCATCTGCTGCGTAAGTGCTGGTTGCTTAAGGCAGAGCTGCTGTGGGACAAGCATCTTGAAACATTCTTACCTCCCAAACTTGTGAATCAGTGGAGAACCTCACAGATGTCTGTCAGAGATCCTTTCCCAGCCCTCCTTATGCCCTACTGCCATTTAGGTTTTTGGACACAGCATGTTTTCACATGTTTCTCTGAACATACCTGCCCTCTGGGGTGAGAAAACAGAGCATTAGCTAAAAACTTGCTTTGCAAAACTTACTGGAAGTGTTCATCACACTTTTTCTTGTTCAACTGAAGAGCGAGACACACAGTACTTCCTGCATATGAACCATAAATCCCTGTGGCTGATCCACTCTGCAGAGGTGTCGACAGATGGATAATGCAGTTGTTGCATCCTATGAGAGACCTTTGGTATTTAAAATCTTTTTGCAGTTGTTTTTTCCAACTTTTTAACTGATGTTCACATACGTAAGACCGAATTCTGTGGGAGTCTCTGGGACCAGGGTCTGAGCTGGCTTTTTGCGTGCCTGAGGCCGAACACTCAGTCACTGAAATGGCTGGAGACTCCCAAAGTGAAGGATATTAAAACCTAATTTTCAGTCTTAATTTTAGAAAAAGCTGCTTCAGTGTTATGTGGTACAGAAATATCTCATTAGCTCTTACCAGATCCCTGCCTTTGGAGGGCTCTTTCACTGTGCTAATGGCACTTTGACATTTTGTGGATTACTCTTTCAGGTTCCATAATCAATTTAACATTAACATTCATGTAAACTATTAATGAAATAATATTAAAAAAGAAAAATGTTCCTACAATACTGCAACATTTTAATGCCTCATTAAAATCATTAGTAATGCTAATATTAAAGAACTTACTTCATCTTTCAGAGAACCCCAAAATAAATCATAATCAAATGTTTGGTAACGTACAGCCAGAGAAATAATTTATACATTGCTGGCATATAGGCATCACGTACACTAAAGATGACACGGTAAGGTCATATTATTAAGCACTCACATCTAGTTCTGGCTTTGGAAAACCATTGTACACAGTATTATTTTATAATTATCATTAAACATACTGAATATTGTTTGTGGTTTTTATTTATGAGAAAAATATATAGTGTGTCTCTCAGCCAGCCAGTGCTTTCATGGAATTCAAGTTACAAACAATGACATGCTTCACTGACCTCAATGACTTACAAAAGCCATTTATATTCAGTACTCTCATTTACGCTATCTTTAAAAATGAGTAAGAGACATATATTAATAGCAAGAAACTGGGAGAATGATTGCATCACTACCCGTTTCCAGACTTACTGCAACACTTCATTCTCCATCAGCTGAACTGGCATGGGAACGTTAAATGTTGTATATAATAGTTATATAAAATTTTACTACACATGTAAGGGGAGGTCTGTGGTCCCCTGTTTGCTGGCCAACTTTTGCACCCCAACCTGAAGAGCTGTAGCCACCAGAGTAGCCTTTACTCAGTGACTTGTAAGTGTGAATCCCAGAGTGGAGCCTCGATTTGGGGCACACCAGGGCTTTTGCCGTGTAACAGGGACTTCCTTAACCGTGGGCTGGAAGGAACGCTGGTGCCGGGTGTGTTCAGTACCGTTTCACACCAGCACCCACTCTCTGGGCAACGGTCTAGAGAAGCAACCAGACAGGTGCTAAAGCTGAGCTGGAAAGCTTTCCCGCATGGGTGTATCACTTGTTTTAAACCAGTGCGGACACCCACTTAACACTGACGTGCCACTCGCTGCCAGACCAGCAGTCCTGCAATATAAAGTGGCAAACAGGTGGGTAACTGCCCACCCAAATCCACAGCACGGGACCAGAGAGGAACCCTGCAGCCCTTCCCCAAACTCCCACCCTGCCAACCAGCTCAGTAGCCCAGGTGCCAGGATCCAGCCTTCTCGCCTTTCTCGGGGCAAGCCCCCAGGGGCACAAGCTGCGTCTCGCCCCGGGGAGCGATCCCTCCAGCACAGGCTGGGCTGGGCAGGGCTGCTTCAGGGTCCGACGCAGCTTTCCCTGCTGTAAGCTCAGCATAGCCAAGGTGACCACGTTAGGCTGGCGACAAGCTGAGTCCTGCCACGCTCCACTGAAAAGCGAGTTTGGCTGGGATGCTCCTTCCATTAAGACTCAGCGTTCGGTCCATCCCTCAATCTGGAGCAAAACGTACGCGATTTTAAGAATCACCTCCTCACCATTGGGGGTTTGCTGGTCCCTGTGCTAGACATTTGGGACCGGATCCACTGGATTAAAGAAGAACTTTGGTCTTAACTTCCAAAAATGAGAGATCGAACCTTTCCTGGACAGTCCCCCAACCCACTCACTGACCATCGCCCTCCTTTCAGCAAAGGCAGCTTGCACATCCTCCTGTTATTTTGAGCGTTGCCTGACCCAAGCCCATGTTGCCAAACGGTTTTTGCTTTGCAAAACCTCCTCAAGGAAGCTCAGTAAATAAACCCAGCAGCATAGCCTTGTGAATTCAAAATCAGATTCTGGCATGGTTTATGTTTTCTGTTTTAATTTGTCATTTGGTTTAGATGAAAGGTTAATTGCGTTTTCTCTTAATATATTTAATACATTGTGGTAACAAGCAAGCTCTAGAAATGATAAAGTCATTTGTTAAAAAACTCAGCTACATCATCTTTAGCCATTCATGTTCCCTTCAGAGAGAAAATTAGTTGTTCCAATCTAGTAAGCTACAAAAGAAATACAGCCGACAAAGGGTGAAATATGAACATCAATGGTAAGTTTCAAATTTACCCTATTTATTTTGAATGTAAGATCTCATGACCCACTAAAATTCAGTTCACAGTGTTTTATGAAAAATAATGGCTGAAATTGAATGTCTTAATTTACATTTAATGCAATTAAGAATGGTTTAAATTATGACTGATGAACAGCACACACAGATGTCAGTCAGTTTCATCAGAATAAATTGAAGTCAGTGTCAATGAATGCTCCACTGATAAATCCCACTTTACATAAAATTAATAAAAATAAGGAAATATAATCCTTAGCTAATTGCAAAATGTTCTGGAATTCCCCTGAATTTGGCGCGGGGCGGGGGGGTGGGGGGGAGGCAGGGGGGTGTAACTAGAGAAAGCCACAAAGTAGCATATGAAGAGTGATTTATTTTCAAAGGTGCCCTGTGTGAAATTGTGAAATGATCTGAAAGTTTACTACAAAGGGCGTTTCTGTGCAAAAATACCTTGCTTTACTGAAATGAGTCATGGCAGGGTGAGGAAGATGCCTCTAACATGCAGCTGTGCGTGGTCACAAGAGTGCTGTGCTCCTCGCAGCTTCCTGGGATTGGAGATATGCTGTGCCTCTGTGCAGGGCACAGCGTCTGAATTGGCATTTTCCCTGCTGTTGCAGCTTACTGGGGACCTGACTTACCTTTGCCAAACCTGGTGCCAGCAAGAATTAGCCCAGACTTTTCAACCCATGCAGTAAACACGATGCAAGTATCATTCAGTGCTCTCACATGTAAACAGTGACAACTCTTCCACACAGGCATCATCTTTCTGTTCTTGCTTTGCACAGGGCCTGGCACAGCAGGATCATGGCTCATTATACTGGTCCCTGTAAGCACTTCCACAGCATGGAGGATAATTTTTAAAAACATAGTACAAATGCAGGCTGATTAACAGAATGGTTTTGAGGTAAACCAAGTGTACACCAGAATTTCACCAAACATTTGATAAATGTTTTTCACGCTAACCCATGAAGGCAGCTTTCATTCTGCATTCTGCATAGAGGAGATAGATGCTTTCTAAATGAATATAAAACACATGAACCACTTTTCAGTCTGTCTTCCAGGAGCAAACATCAAACACGGGGAGCACTGAAAGCTCAAAACGTAGCTCACAAAGTAATTAAGATGTGGTCCTGTGGTCCTAGTGCAGGGGGAAAAGAGAAATACAACATTGAAGTCAGTAGGCTTCTGAGCATTTCTTATGTATTCGTAAGGACTGCAGAGGCTGATTTTAATAAATCTAATTCTCAGGGTAAACAAAAATTCTTTCTGTGGAAGACCAGAGAAATGCAGAAAAACTTTGACCTTCCTCATCACAAAAGCCTACACATGCTCATGACAATCACAATCACCAGGAAAGCTCTGGAGGCCAAGCTTATGTGAAACAGATGAGCTGTTCCCTGTGATTTGGAAGTTATGCATAAATACTTTCCTGGGTACATGTCGTGGGTTACTGACCATTTGTGTATACATAAAGAAAAATGCCTCTGAGATGCTCCCATCTTCATCTCACCCTATTTTTAGCCAAAATATAGTTGTTCTTTTGTGTGAGGGAAATGATAATCTTCTAAGACCAAGGCACCACATCTTCTAAAATGTATGAAAAAGCAATTTATGATGCTCGTATAACTAAACATCCCAATAATATTTTGCAGTTATAAGTTTTTCTTTTCACGGGCCAATTTGAGAACAGGCCAAAAGCCCAAGTTTAAATTGGCACTTAAATGCACAGTGTATATTTGCATAGGTAGGAAATTAATCTTTACCTCCTTCAGGATATGCTTATTCCCCCTTGTATGTCTGTTCTGTGATACCAGATTAATCAGGATGCCTTAATTGTGTATTCTCTCTGGGTGCGGGTGTTCATTGTCTGTATGTTAAAGAGTTGAGTGTCCTACCTGTCCTTATACAATATGGCCACTGGGCCAATCTGTGCCCTAGATAGGTCAATTGAAAAACTTATTATCCCAGGAGAACTGGAATGATTTATGCAGCCCTTTTCTGGTGCCCAAAAGCAAAGGGATACAAGTTTAGGCCACCACAGTGTCATGCAGTCCTGCTTGCACTTTCTGCCCCTGTGAAATGTTTGCCTGCCATGCGAAGCTCAAACTGCTGGGCTTGCATTTCCATAGCCCCGTGCAAAAACAAGCCACTGACCCAAAAGCCATGGGAAGGACCTGCCACCATGCTGAGCAGTGCTGCTCCCCCTCCAAGCCATTGGGAGCGTGGGTGCTCCACACCTGGTTTTAGCAGTGTCTCTCACTCCATGTGTGGCGCGTATGGTGTCAAAAGCAACTCATTTAATTCTTGCCAGAGACTGCAAAGGTCTGAGCTTAGACTAAGCACTTACCTAGGGCCAAATTATCAAAATGGAGATGCCCAAGACTGCAAATCAAAAAATGAGGTATGTTCAAAAGCGGACTCAGAATTGCATGCAGTATTAGTACAATGTGTCTTTGCTATGCCCTTATTATCTTGTAGATATATAGTGTAATTTATGCTAATAGACTGACTCCCAAATTTACCCTTGCTGTGCTAGTTACTTTTCTAGAAAGTACAACTGGCACATTGTTAGCAAAGAACCAGAAAAAAATTGAAATAGGGTGTGGGGGGAGCAGTCCCGGTTATGCAGTCCAGCCTCCAGTGCACAGAAAAGTGCCTTATATTTTACTCTCCTTATATTTTCTAATGCTTTTCCAATTTAGTTTTAAATGCATAGGGCTTCATGTGATGGGGCTTCTCTGCTTCCCATGAGAAATTGCTCCAGAGCTGTATTATATATTTTGCTGTCAGGAAGCTTTTCCTGATCCTTAACCTAAATTTTTCGTTTGTTAACTTCATCCTATTACTCCTACTTATATCTCCTTTGTCAGCCTAAATAACTTTCCCACCCTCATTTGATAGCTGTACCCTTCAAACATTTGTAGCATGCCACCCTGGCCTCCCCACTTAGTCAAGCTACACATATTTTGGGTTTTTAACCCTTTTTTATATGTCATTCTTTCCATTCCCTTACTCACATTTGTGCTGTTCTCCACACAGTTTGCTCTTTTGTTCAGACCAGAAAGAAAATGATATTCCATACGCATGTTTCTCTCAAAAATAAATGCTATGTGTTTGCCTGCTTGCCTCCTGTCTGCGAATTTTCCCCTATGCAAGCTAAACATATAGAGGGAAGCACAAATGAAGGAGGCAGGATTTGCATAGGCATGGAGACTGCGTTGGAGTGACACAGAATGCTAATAAAACCAGTTTAAGGTTTTTTTTATGTACATTTTTTTTTCCATTTGACTTTAAGAGATCATCACTCAATGTTATTTCTTAAACTGAAGAATCTAAGGCGAATGCTTTGACTTGATTTTAAAGACATTGAATTTTTTCTGCCGGTATAAATAGTATGGACACAGTAAAAGTACTTGAGAGAGCCTAATGAACCATTTCTTACACCCCATTACCTTTAGTCTGATATGACTGAGAGTACGGGCACTAATTATCCTCTCTTTCACAGGCACCGACATAGATCTACAGTAGGTCTTAAAACACAATATTCCATACAACTCTTAGCAGTTCCTCATGTAATACATTTCTGTATTTTTTTCTAATCGAAATTTAAATTAGAGGCATGCCACTTCCCATCTACCTGCCACTTATATATGTTTTATGAACAATTCTTTAAGATGATTCCCTACCAAAAAGTGCAGGTAGCACACGGCCAGTCACAGGGCAAGTCCTAAAAATTAAAGAATTTTTCTTTGAAAGGAGTGAGGCAACCATACTGCTCTAATGATGGAGCAGCTCTGCACAGTGCAGACTCGCACAGAAAGGCTGCTAGTCCAGGGAATCCAGGGAGTGTGGGACAAGCACAAGATCAGTGCTCATCTCCTCTGGGTCCCTTGGAGAATGGAAAATTGCTTTTACTAGTTTGGCTCTGCTCTTCTGTACAAGAACAGAGCAAGGAGCAAGGCTGATGTAGGGGGACAGGAAATTATGCCTCGCTCTGCATTGCTTTACACTTTGCAGAAAGCCTTGCCGAGGCAATGCAGGTGCATCAAGCACTGAGTATGCCCTGTCCTTAGCAGTGGCTGTGCTTTTGCAAATTATTTGTTCTCCTGTTGGACTTCCCAGGCTCGGCTCATGTGAGGAAGCCCATCAGCATGCTCCAAACCCTACCCATGTTGATCCATCTGGAATGCAAAGTGTAAGGTGCCAACACCCCACTGCCCTGGGTTAAATGCTGCTCCCAACTGGAGTGCTGATTTGCACAACTGTAACTGAGCTTGAACCTTTATCTCACGTCAGACGGAAGATGAAGTTTTCTGCTGGTTAACGAGGAAACACTTGGAAACATATGAGCTGCATATTGGGATGCAGATGGTTCTATAAGACAGTACATACATTTATAAAGGAGACATGTAAGGTCATTGGGAACCATCTGCTTTAAATATTTAAATGTCCTTACACTAAACGTATGAGTAGTTTTGCCCTGGACTTGTAATATTAGCCATCTACCAATTTTTTATAATAACGGTGAAACAAAAGAAAAATGGAAAGGTGGGAGACAAGGCACGGCAACCGATTTACAACATCTGGGCCCTAAACAGCCAGCTCAGAAGGAACTCAACCTGCCCAGGAGCAATTTGCACTCTTTGCAGTGGCTCACTCCCATGCAGAGCACATCTTTTGGGGGCGTCCTGGAGCCCTAAACCCTGGACACAATGCTGCTCTGACCCTGGGAGGAGGGCAGGTGCTAGGCTATCTAGGTATCAAGAAATCTCAACGATCCTCCTTGTACAGGGTGTTTCCAGAGGGTAGTTTTGGTGTGATTTGTCTCGTCCAAACAGCAAGATTTCTGAAGCTCTTTTTCTTGCTCTAGTTGGTAGCCTAACATGAGTGAACATTGGGTAGCTATGTCTCCAGAAATCCCCACCTCTGCTGACTCTGCACCGATTTCTCCAACCAGACAGTTTCACACCTTCTTTTGTTTTCCCCGCAGTAACAAACCAAAATAAACCCTGTCTCCTCCTCTCTGTGTTGTACTCCAATGCGGTTTGACAGCGCTATCCTTGCAGGCAATCACACTGGCACTCAAAGAAAGCCACCACCTTTAACAGCCCTCAGTCCAAGCTACACAGACCCATGCTATTTGTGAAGACTAATATAGTGTTAAATCACTTTGGTCCTCCTTTTCTTTTTGAAGTATTTTCTACTAAGCAGAACCCCACAGGTGGAGAGAGAGGAGCTGGAGGGCTCCCAGGAACGCAGTGCTGCCCTAGCCCTGGCTCTTGGCTGCATCTCTGGGGCCAGGGAGGAGGATGCCCACAGCCCTGCAGTGGTTTCAAGAGCCTCCCAAGGAGAGGCAGCCCAAAAGGGTCCACATACACTGGGTTTAGTTCCTTATTGCAGCTCTCGGCACCAACATGTGAAGGCAAAGAGCACCAGCTTCTTTCCACCTCTGGGTTTCTCATCCGGGTCTATCTAAGCCACATGCCTTGGGCTTCCTGGGACAGTGCATCCCATAGTGTTAGCTAACACCATTGAAGGGCCATGCTGGGACAGGCTGGACATGCTACTCACAGCAGGCAGAGCTGCCACTCATGCCTGTGCCCTCAGTGACTAATTTCTTCACGTACTTTGTGGTTTTTTTAAGTCTCCTCCATAATCTGAGGAACAGCATAAATATAGCAGTTATCAAGCTACTCTTTTCAAATAGTCATCTGGATTCACACCCTTTGCTGGGAGTATGCATATACAATATGTATTGTACATATATATGTATTATTCCTGGGGTCGCACTTTCCCTGAGGTCTGTCACTGCACTGCAGTTCTTCCTTGACAGAAACTCTAGCAAATATATGCAGGTATGGGGATTAATGAATTCACCGGGACAAATGGATTACTTTTGATGGTTAAAATCTGTTACCAAAACAGGGAAGCTCTCCTTTGGAAAGGAGTAAGGAGTAAAACCACAACCAAAATAATTTGTGGGTGTTTTTAGTCTGAATCTTTCTTTCTCTGACTGCCCTGAACTGTAGAAACAGCTCTGCCTGCAATTACCAAAGTCTAGGAGCAGACCAGGATAACCTCCTTCCCCAATATGAAGCCTTGAATTGTGCTATTGAAAAATGCAGTTGGTTGTTGTTGCTATTACATTTCACTGATATTATCATTTAGAGCCTTGTCTTGTGCCTACTGAAAAGGCAAACTCCACCGCCTTCTGGGAGCCCCCATGCTCTTCCAAGTTCTCTTTGAGATTGCTTTTTTTTTTTTCATTTTCCCCAGGAGATATTAGTCTGTGTTATTACAGATTCACTACATCTATCTTGTTATCTTCATTTCAGTATTTCAGTCCTTTTTAAAGATCCCTTTACAAATACTGTTTGCACCATCTTGATAGCAGCTTTCAACTCAGAGCAACAATGCGACTTCTTAAAGAAATTTGTGCATCTATCTATTCTTGGATAATATTCATAACAAGCCCCAAATGGCTACCAAGAGAAAGAGTGAAGAATCTGAAAGAGAAGAGAAGCAGCAAAAATAAAAGATGAAAAGCAAAACTGTGAGAAATAATTGCACTGCTCTGTCAATGCAATTAAAAAGCATATCAGAGGAAAACAGTTAAATTAGCTTACTGAGTGCTTACAGGAGTTTTAAAGCTCTACTGCCAGTTCAATTAAAAAAAAAAAAAAATACCCTAACAACAGCACACTGATTTCTAAAGCAGATGACATTCTCCAGCAGCCTGAGATGGTCTCTGTGACACTGACAACCTCCTCCTCCTCCTCAACCTCCTCCTCCTCTCCTTGTCCTTTGGAGCATTATAGCCTACCCAAGATGATTTCAGATTGTCAGAGCTCGAACACAGCTGTTCCTTTTCTGGAAACCAAACAGCCCAGCCTTCCACTTTCTATGGCAACAACAGTGAGCCCTTCGCAATCTGACCTGCTGAGGAAAACCTGCTGTTAATTAAACGTTAATTGCCTTAATGCAGTCTGAATTATGTGGAAAAACGCAAGTTATTTTAATCTGTATTTTAAAGAAAACATCTGAGGCTTAAAATGGCAGGCAGAGGCACCTTATAAATTGACATATATATATGTATATATATATATATATATATAGCCTGTTTGATGTTAGAAGAGACTCCTACATTGTTCTACTATTTTTGCAGACATTCAGGTAGCAACTGTTTCAGACAATCTGATTTTATTTCTGTGAAAATCACAAATGCAGCATTAATAGCTAATTTTAAATTATATTAAGATCTATTGATTTTTTTTATTACATTAATTGTTTATATTGACCTTAAAATACATCAGAAGCTGGGTCCTTTCTAATTTCAGCAGACAGAATGTGTGATTTGACTGAAGGATCTTGATTCCTGCATAGACACGAACACCTTTGTGCTGCACCCTCTGTGGTAGGCAGACGCTCGTGCAACCGTCCTCAGAGTGACCGTGCCACACGTGAATCACTGCCAGGACCCCCAGGGAAATAGGATTGCCTGCTTCCCAACTCCAAGTGTTTCTCTAGAGCAACCTGTCTCCCTCCTGTAGCCTGCTGCTTAAACAACTCACATGCTTTTAAAATACTCAGTACCTGGGCAAAAAGACTTCATTACTGCAGCCATTTTTCTGCCAGCTTGACCCAGACTCTGCAGAGATTTTCCACCCCTGAGACTGGGGTGATAGGGAAGGGAGAAACTAGAAAGCACAAAATCCTCTTTGGGGCAACAAAGCAACAACATCTCCCTAGCTGCTCGCACTGGCCAAAATTCAGTTTAATGGCTGGTAGAGCTGGGAGATAGGCAATGGCTTGCTCCAGCACCTGCACTGTACCCACTTGCAGGGTAGATGTGACTGGTGTCCGCAGGAGGAAGCTGAGACCCACCAAGAGCCATGGGCACAGGGTTGGGAAAGTTCCTGGCTGGGACTGCCCGAGTTTCTTACACTGTTCTGTAACTTCTCTTCCACTCTCTTTCTTATAGAAATGCCAACACACACACACAGACCAAAAAAAAAGGTTTACTCCCATTTACGTTTGGCTGATTCAGGAAGCAGTATGCATGAAACAAGGTACGCCACAATGGGTCTTTTGCATAAAATCACTGATCATGTACGCATGTTGACCAAACTGTCTTTTGGGAAGAATAAATCAGCAGGGGTGTAAAAGACAGACCTGACAGCACCAACCGCAAATGTGTAATCCTCTCTCCTTTCCTTTTTTACTTATCTGCAATTTGCAAAGGCAAAATATCAAAGCTGAATAACAGTAATGAATGGTCAAGTTCTTTGCTGGTGCAAACAGGTATAACACACCGAAGCTGATGAAGTTCCACTGGTTTACACCAGTGGCAAACACCGCTTAAAATAAGCTGCATCCATGCTGCAGTGGTCTCAAGGGGATATGGGAATACTGCTTCTGTGATTTGATGCAAAACTATTTATAGCCTCAGAAATTAACCCCTTAGAAAGGAAGCTACCGGAGGGCAGAAGCCAGCAGAGGTGAATGCTGTCAGGGAAGTGTCGGCACTGCCAGCGCAGCCCAAGGTCCCATCTAAACGCAGAGCCGGCATCCCTGGGCACATCCATTTCCCAGAGACCTGCCCCTCCCTTGACCACATCTGGATTTGATCCCCAATGTTTACAAAGCTGGGGAGTGTCTCGGTGTTTTTATACTGTTACATGCATTATTTTTCTCATCTTAAAGCTGCCCATGTGGAGAAAAATACAGGACTTCAGTAACAGTTACCAACATGATTTGCTTTTATTACCTTTCTGTTCAAGACCCTTGTTTCCCCTTGTAGCATGTCAAATTGCCCCCAAAACCGTATTATACAGCAGAGAAATGTCGTTCACACTTCACTGGCTATTGATTTACTTTATTTATTGGCACAAAATCAGCCTGAGATAAACATTTTGTCCCCCATTTCCACTATTGTAAGCGATATAGTTCACTGCGAGATAGGCAAACCCCAATGTGCTGGGTCACAATTCGACATGGCTTTCTAATCAATGTGTGAAAAATTACCTAATGAATAATGGGTTGCACATTTCCACAAACAAATTAACCAGGGTGAGACTGAAACTAATGATTATATTTATCTAATGTAATTTCACATCTGTTACTAGAGCTAGTAATTTTTTTTTCTTCTTTCCATGGCATCCTTAGAATTACGGCTCAGCTTTTGAGAGACAGACATTTTACATCCGTTTAAACAGATAATGTTCAGATTTATTAGATACTTACTTCTAAAACCACAAGATATTTGGGGAGTTTGTTATTATTTTGCACCACTTTGGGGGGGTTGAACTGCCTTTTGAAATGTGGTGTGGCTGTGTCACCGGAGCCAGGGTGCTCAGACTCACAACACATCCCATACAAGGAACAACAAAAGTGATTCTTTTCCCAGTATACAGCTGGTTGAGGTACACTGTGATAATTTTTGCTGGAGTTAGGCTAACATTCACAGATGAAAAAGCACGGCAGTGGGAAGGAACCTCATGGGCTCATTCTTTGCCTCCTTCTTAAAGTAGATTTGTGTCTTCCTGGTGAAACGATCAGTTTTGTAAAACAGATGTTCCCAGAGTCCGACTGCCAACTCTGCCTGGGTTCAGCAAGTGCCCTGGGGCCTGATCAGCGGCTGCTTCTCAGAATGGGGAAAGCAATTGGCTCCACAGGGTTTACTTTTCACTGGGTGTTTCTATTCTCCAGGGACATTAAAATGTTTTGCTTGGGCTGCCAAGAGGGGCTTGGGCACCCTTCCTGGCCTCCAAAATATGAGGCATTAACTCACCTGTCTCTGTCCATCTCCTAAGAGAAGTGTTTCAAAAAAGGGCTTGTAAGATGGGCCACCAGGGAAGCAGAAAGAGGACAATGTTGGGGTTTCCTCCCCCCTAAAGCTGACTCACCTCAATCCCCATGGGGGATATAGAGCCCCCCCCTCTAGCTGCAAACACTTTCTTTCCTGCTGCTGGGGGCTGTATCTGCTCTGTCACATCCAGCAGCTCGCAGTTGTCTTTAAAGACACTGCAAGAAAACCAAAAGTCTCCAAATGATGTCACTACTTGAGTCAACATTATTAAACAATTTCACAACCTGTCTCAGTCGTGGTGGCAGCTTTCATAAGGATTTATTATCCAGAGAGAGAAGAAGGGAGGGGGCTGAGAGTGTGCAGAGGTTTGAAAGTCATTGTACCGAGAGTTTAATTATTGTATTTTTCACTGAAGTTGAAAGTATTAAGGAAAATCTAGCCAATTTCATATTACCTCATTTGATTAAAGAAGTTGTATGATTGTTCAGAATGTGTAATTGCCATTCAGCACAGCTGAGCTGAAAAAAAGCTTTTTGACTTCACATCTTTAATACTTGGTGATATTCAGTAGCCTCATTGGATTAGCCAAACAACTTAGAAAATGACACCAGCTTTATTCTGAAGACATTCTGATAATTGATCTGGCTGAAAATGATTAATAACTCAGTGTGTATTTGTTTGGATTTATTGCGGGGTGGGGGTGGTGTTATTTTTTAGTAGTATACATTTTTCTTATCAGTGTCAGGAAAAGTCCTCTATTCAGCCATGTCAGATATGGGACAATACATAACTTCATGGGTGGGTTTTCAAACCACAGGAAATAAAGCTTGACACAATATTATGTTTATTACATGGAGAAAGACATGCAGACATCCCACAGTTGTGTGCCTTATAAGCCTACAGTACCAGTTTGTATTTGGCTTCTTTATTGAGAAGAGAGACTCTGAATGTGTACCGCTAAAAAATTTTATTAAATTGCAGATAGCCCTCATTCCCTTCAGTGCTGGTTCCAGAAATAAATGACCTTGTTCTACTCAGAAGCTTGTGGAACAGCTGAGGAACATTCTGTCTGTGTCGGTCTTAAACTGGTTAGAAAGCAGACCTCTGGATCACTTGTTTTGGAGACTCCTTGTTCCACCAATTGCAGAAGAGGTGGTCCACGTACTACTAGCCCGTTACCTAATGAATAATGGGTTGGCTGTTTCCACAAATAAATTAACCAGAGAAGCAAACACTAGCAAGTGTCAGCCAGCCTGGTAATGGTTGAGCTGCTCCCTTCTGTGGTGACATCTTCTGCAGGGGCTTGTTAACCCCCATCTGTAGAGTGAGGGACACTGGTATAACACCTGAAGAGGAGTGTTTCTGACTGCAAGGGTGTACATGGACTGGGCTAACACCCAATGTGCCCATTCCACCTGAAGCCAGCTCATGGAGACAGAGAGATGTGCTGCCACTGGGGGAGGCAGGGAGGTGTCGGTGCCCGGCACAACCCCCTGCGCCAGGGGAGCCGAGCAGATCAGCAGCCACCACCTGGTTCAGGGGTACCTTTGGTGGAGTTCTGGGGCACGTGGGATGGAAGTTGGAAAACAGTATGAAATTAGCGGGCAACATCCTAAAGAAGAGCTCTTGTGTAGCCACACTGCCCAAAACACTTCATTGCCTCAACACACCATTCTTCCTAAAACACCTTTTTTTCCTGCCCTGAGCATGATGGCTGTAGCATGTCCTGGGCTGCCACAGCCTGCGGAGACCACGCAGCAGGAGTGCTTTGACAAGGCACTGCAAACCCAGTCTATTTCTTTATTCCTAAGGACCACCTTGACAAAGACAAAGCAACTGTGAGCTGCAGTAGGTAGAGTTGTACGGGGACTGAGCTCAGGGAAACCTTACATGGTTGCTGATAAGAAGCACCTCATTCAACATACTCAGTTATTTTTGCTTCTCCTCTATCTGGTGCATTTGATTCAGTTAAAGCCACTTAGCCTAAGTCAGGTTCGCTCAGTCCTGGAGATATAACTCAATACAAGCACTTCCTGTTTTTATAATAATTCAGTGGTCACTGCACAGACATTTGTTGCTGGAGAAAGCAGTGAACTCTGTTGACCAAAAGACACAAAGGATGGTGATGGAAACACAGTGCAAAGCTGTCCAGAGGGATTCAGAGCTTCTATATTGAAAGCACACGCAGCAAGATAAACCAAGCATCAGCTTTTCTAGCACATGCAGCCTGAGTGTCTCAGCCTGAGTCCAGAATAAGGTCACACTGCAGAGGCACAGCGTGACTTCAGTCTCTGTGCCTTTTCATGGTAACCAGGCTGCACCGTTTGCATTTCTCATTTTCCTTCTGGTAGAAATTTCTCACTGAGGGTTTTGACAATTTTCAAATAATGTCGTGGAGAGTGTGACAACATGAAATGAGAGCAGAGCACAATGATGCAGTAAATAGTTACATTATTAGAAAGGCAGATGCTGGCATTGAAGCAGGTTTGTTGGCCTAAAAAAAGTAGATTGGGAGGGAGAAAAGAGACAAAAATGTGTGAGGTATCAGAAGCAGTTGATAGCATAATAACATTCATAGGCAAGCAAGGGTTTCCTGTGGCAATGTGAATCAGCTCACATGCTAATGTAACCAGTAAATAAACCATAGTAAGATTCTGTAATTGGCATTATTACTTACCAAATACAACTCCAGATCAGTGGATCACGTCTGGGATTGCATTTTGGACTCCAAGCCCTGGCACTGGATCCCAGTGTGCAAGACAAAGTCCTGCAGCGGCGCCTGAGTCACACCCAGCCAGGCAACCTAAATTCAGCATAAACCCGGTGTTTTGTATTACTCCTGGCACTCTTTAGAGTCCTCAGAGATATGCCCCGAGTGAGTGCAGGGGCACTGGTGAAATTTAGGACATATGAACATGCTATGGTATCTAAATTGAAGCCAGCAAGAAGTGATTTGGAGTAAGGCTGTTGCAGTCTGGTCCCCCACTTAGGCAGTTGAGAGGAACAAGGTCTCCTCACACTGCTGTGAAAGCCTGTTACCCGTCTCTTGTGCCTACTGTCCTCTCCCCAAGCAACTATAAACTGCAGTCTGAATTCAGCCCATAAGAATAAACTTTAAGCATATCTGAGGATTTTCTGTGTGCCTCCAGGGTCCAATGACCCATGTAACAACCTGGGAATCTGTTATTCAGAGAGCCTGGGCACCAACAACTCCAGCATAAGGCTTGAAGAGTTTCAGGTACCACTACCTGGAAAATCAGGCCCAACTGCATGGATGCAGGCACCCAAACCAACTGGGAATGTGTGAAAATGCAAACACACCTTTAGCAAATGCAGAAGTGCTGCTGTAATCCTTGGTGAAGCCATCGTGAGTGAGAGCCACTTGTTCTCTAGGATAATGCTGTAAAGCAGAGCAAAGAGCAATTCAGCAACTCAGGAATGCTCTAGCTGCCACCGTGTCAGCTGTCTGTACTTAAATGCAGCACATTGTAGGTCTCTACAAGGTGTTGCTTTATGGATATTTCTCCACAGAAATGCAAAGCTGGGAGAAATGTTCATGTGTTGCTTTCTTGTGCAAGGCAGGGCAGACTGAGAAGGAAGCAGAGGCATCCCGTGCAGGTACTCCCAAGACAATGTTAGTCTCTCAAAAACTGTGGAAGTGATGGCCTGGCCCCATGCAGAGCTACTCGGACCGGCGCGGCTCAGCTAGCACACAAGTGAGACTCTGACTGCCTTTGCCAGTCAAGCTGCTTCCCTGGGAGACTCTCAAGAAACTTGTGCTGAGGCACAAGGACACCTTCAGGATTTTCTGCTGCTGCACAGACCCTGATAGGAGGCAGGACCAATTAAAACGTCCCCGAGTACGTAGAATGAGGAAGGCTTTTGCCACTAAATGATATGCTGATGGGTCAAGTGCCAGCTCATTTGAATTTTTTCTGCCAGGTTGGAAATGAGAAGACCTAGATGTGACCTAGATATCTCAAAGTCATTTCATGGAGGTTCACCAGTGGAGTGGGACACATAATGATGGCTGAAGGTGAGGGCGAAAGGCACAGCCAGGAACGATGCGCTAAATCATTTTTCACCTGGTGTGATTCACACAGGTAATCACAAGAGTATGTGATGTGTCAAAATCCTAGAGGCATCAGTGAAAGCAGGATTAGGCAGGTAGATAATCTTTGATGTAAAGGATCCCAAACTGCTTTACTCTTAAATTAATTCTGAAGCCAGAGGTAAAATATGAGGATCAAGACGAAATTTAAAGATGAGATGGGACTTCGTGGCTTGCTAGAAAGAGCACCTCTAGAACGACTGGGCAACTGCAATGGCAAAGGTGGCCAGGATCAGAGCAGTGCAATTAATGGAAAGAAAAGATTTGTGTATTGGTAAAGACTTTGGGCAGAACAAGTTGGGAGGACAGTATTTGATAAAGAAGAAAATTCTGAACTAGTTGTGCTGTTTGATAGGAAGCTAGTGAAGGTAACAAGAGGATTAAAATTGATGGAACTTGGCAGCCTACATTACTTTGAAGAGGAGACCTAGGTACCAAGACACTTAGAC
This sequence comes from Astur gentilis, assembly GCF_929443795.1. Classification (NCBI taxonomy): domain Eukaryota; kingdom Metazoa; phylum Chordata; class Aves; order Accipitriformes; family Accipitridae; genus Astur; species Astur gentilis. Next base: position 62,003,267 of record NC_064919.1, read on the forward strand.
ACTTTTCAAAAAAATACCTGCAGCTCTGGATGCTTTCATTTAGCAAGTAATGGTGTAACCAGCTGCTGTCAGAGTTCTAACATAAAGAACAATGTGTATGGAAAGCATCAACAAGGAACAAGCTGGCTTTATGTTTTGGGTGTAATTGATTGACTATAACAACCATGAATGAAATCTACAGATTTACACCCTACAGGGGAGGCTAAGAGAGGGGGAGATAATGAATGAAGGACTATTAGAGCAATTTATAGTAGACGGAACAAGAATCATCTCCAACAGAAAAGAGAAAGGTCTGATTTAAGTGAGGATACGAACCATGTGATGAGTGGGTCAGAGGCAGCAGCTTTTTGTGTGAGATATGAAGAAAGGCCAGAGCAATCAGCTAATAATACAGGATCCCAAATCCTTTAGAAAGTGTCTCCATTGTACCTGTGTCTACGTAGATGGGGTCCCTCAGAGCCCATCAGGATTCCCCACCCCTGCAGGGATCTGTCCGGTCAAAGTTTGGGCAAACCTCAGCTTAAAATTACACAGGAGTTAAAGCAGAAAGGGTGAAGTGACAGTAATAAAATATAGCGGAATTATCTTTGAGTATTTCTTATAGTAATTAAAGTTTCAAGAATAAAGTACAAGTCATTTATTTGCTACCAAGACCTGAAGATAAGAATACAAGCTGACAATGAATACAGTTGTGGGTGTTAATTACTGCTTATAATAGACACAAATATTAGAGCCACCAACTGTACCAAGTGTAATTCTTTATTTAGTAATTTAATATTCTTCCCTGTTCATCTCAATGCATTTTTATATGTCTGACCTTCTGTAGACTTCTCATTTTGTTCTCCAGTTGAAAGAGCAAAGCTGGTTAATTTCTGGTGACATTTTGTGGCCATGTAGCTGCTGAAATATCTTTTTACACTCAGTTTTGTTTATAAATCTGAATTCAGTGGACATCTGCCTAGCGACACAAGCCTGCAAGCTGGGTGACATTGCTGAAGTGAGAGGCCCCTCCCTCATGGGGACTCCCTGAGTGTGTCCTGGCCTCAGGGGCCCAGAGGACACCAAAAACCACCGTGTAATGGCTGTGGCTGTGGCACAGAACAGCTAGACCATGCTATGCTCCCTTCAAATATGTCTTCTACTCACCCAGCGTATCATTGACTTACATTGACTGCGACTATGGCACAACCAGATCCTCTGGATACAATGACATGGGGAGTCCTCGTGTTACAGTTAAATCAAGTTTTGCCTGGACTGTGATATAAGGCAGGACGCTCAACATCACAGCCTTCCAGACATAGGAATTTCATTATAAAGTAAAGTTTATGTCTTGAAGCAGGGGATGGTGCTTCCTCTTAATTATTAGTTACCAAAAATAGGGGAGGGTGCTCATAGTCATTTTGAAATGCTCTTTAAAAAGTTAGCAAAAAAATAAACCTTAAAAGCTTGTAAAGGAGCCACAGGGAATCATAGCTGCCACTTAAATTATATTAAAGGGCAATAAATTGAAACCAGTAAAAAAGAAATGTGTCCTTACAGGGTGCATCGTCAGCTTATGAAATTCACTGTAGCGGGAGGTCAGTGAAAGAAAGTCCATAGTTTGTTTTTTTCCAAAGTAGTTTTGGATCACTACCATGATGCTTCCAGTGCTGCGAGAAAGGGCTAATCAAACTTCATAGTCCAAGGCACAAACTGTGTATGGGGGTCAGGAGAGAACGTCACCCTCACAGACAGTGTATTAAGCATATTCTGCATTTTCCCTCTCGACCTTCGAAGGAGGGTAAGGATCTCTGTAGAGTGGTTGTGTAACCTCCAACGGCAAATCCTGCACAAATGCCTCTGGATTCCTTCTTCCCAGGGAGTGATTCTCCTCTGGCAGATTTCAAAGCTCGTAAAAGTGTAATTTTAGCTCTGAAAAATGTGTTTAAGCGTAAGTGTTGATGAACGATGCAACGTAAAGGTGAAGCAGAGCTCTTGAGCCTCAAAGACGGTCTCAGGAGAAGCTGAAGCAGGCACAATTTATTGGCAAATAAGAGAGGCGACCTCCCACCCATACCATCGTACAACATCCCAAGTGGAAGACAAAGACAGGCTCATCTGTGCAAGAGCCCTGGCTGTGAGGAGCATGAAAAGAGAGACACCCTCCTGCTGTTTTTTCCCTGAGGAGTAGAAGTAAATCTCACAGGGGGCCTTACGTGGCTATTAATGCAGCCCCTTGAGCACTACTCAAATAAACAGATGACAGTTAATCAAAGACAGTCCCCTACCACATCCCAGGCATGACCAGGCCCTCTGGTTCTTGCTGTTATTCTTGTTGTGATGAGCTGAAAAATTAAAACCATGCTGTCCCTGCTCCCCGTCTCCACCACCACCACCTCTGTTTGCCTCTCACAGTTGCATCACTGCCATGGGTGATGATCAGTCTACGATGTTTAAAAGGAGCCTGTGGGTCCTACCTCTTTTGGGGCAAATTCTACTTCTCTGAGTTAAACCATGGCTGTCAGCTGTCTTGACAGAGATTTTGGGTATATCACATGCGTTCATAAAGTCAAACTGGCTCTCAGGCTATGGCTCTTAGCTATGGCTGCATGAGCCGATGTGGCACAAGCTGTGGTCAGACATTTGAATGCGTTCTGTGTGTCGTCCTTTTATTTCTTTCAGAAAAGAGAGTTTATGGAATGGGGGAAAGCTTTCTGGTAGAACAATTTTGAGCACCTATCCTGCAAATCTTTGCACATGCGTCTGCTGAACTCACAGCTAGGTTAGCATGGGCTCTAAAGGCTGCAGGATCAGGGCCTTTGCTTCTTTGTCCCTTTTGTACAAGCTGTAACTCTATTACAGCTACCAAAAGAGTTGAGATAGATCTGTGACATTATAGGATGCTAATTTCTGAGAATTCCTCTTCCTTTTCCTTTTGTGACATTTAGATTTCTTCTGTGTTTATAGCACATATGAGGGGAAAAAAAATAAAATTCCTTTGTTCTCCCTTTTGTCTCTATGCTGAAAGGCTAAACAGGCCATGCTTCCCAGACCAACCACGCTGAGCTCAGCCTTAATAGCAAGTAGGAGGTGGTTGCCTCCATTTCAGGGCTTGCTTTAAAAAAAAAAAAAAAAAAAAAACAAAACAAAAAACAAACAGATCTTAATTCCAGCATTGGAAATGAAGAGGAGTTCGCTATTAGCTCTCATATTAATAATTTAGAAAATACATGCCCAATCACTTGTGTTCTCTCGGTTCTCTCTGAACACAGCTGCAAACTGCATTAGGTGTTAGGGTGAATGGATGTATTTCAGATGAGATATGTGTACTGAATTATTAGGGTAGTCTGTATTACAAAATTACTAATAAACATTGCTTCTGGCTCAATTTAGCCTGAACTTAGTGAACCTAGCCAGTGGTGAGAAATCAAAAACTCCAAAATACCCGATGAATGAATCTAACTAATCAAGAAGCCCTGCAGGAAGTAGATGCCAGGATTAATGAGCCAGTGGTTTCACCATGCCACGCTGTTATTTCTTCACATAAATGCCCTCAGATGAGATTACCTTTGTCATGAAAAGGAGAAAAGGAAGGTTACATACTTTCAAATGACAAGTTAACTGCCATACCTCCATTACTGCAAGATACAGTTTCATGTGCAGAGATTTTTATTCTGAAAAATGAAAATTTAAAGACCACAACACAAATTAAACCACATTTTCATTTCTAGGAGCAGGGATCATTGCTGCTAGTATGATAATATAATCCGTGCTGCAATGTTATCTGATCCCTTGCCTTGCACAAACTTTCCTCCTATGTTAGTAATTGCTGAGTGAATGCAATCTCCAGCAGCAGGTAAGAGCAGATTCTGCATTCCACAGGGATTTAAGGGGAGGAAGAGAGGAGAGAGAGAGTGTCAAAGCATTTCATCAAGAGAGCAAATGAAAGGTTCAGTGACATTATCGTTATGTATATTCCTTAGACATTAGGGGTGATGTTGTGTTTAGAGAGATGTAAACCTACATGGATATGTGCCGATGCGGAAATGAATCCATATAGGTGAATGTAAATCTCAGTCTACTTACACACTGGGTAGAATTGCTCAAAGCTAAAATGCACCTTAAGCTAAGCAAATAAGCCCAGCTAGTAACAGCCCCAGTGCCTGGTGTTAGCCACTTAGTCAGTAATAGGCTAATTGTTATTCAGCATAAATGTTCCCTCTCAATTTATATGGAATTCACTCATTTATTCTGATCACTTTACGTGAATGAAGCAAAGCTGTTCATGTTGTTAGGTAGAACTGGTCAGTGCTGTTTAATTTTTATCTTTTAAGATCAACGTGAGTGAGATTTTTAATAAAATCATTCACACACAACCTGTAACATGTACGAGTGAAACCTGCAGTTCCCTTCCATTCATCCATGTTAAATACGTAAGAGCATCAGCTTTGATATTTTGTGTTGCAAAGCTTCAGCTGGTGTTAAGGGTACGTATAATTTCAAAAATCTCCAGGACTCAGAACATGAAGATCTATTGCCATGGAAACAAATGTATCAAAGTTGGGTAGGATCAAAAAGCTTTGCTCATAACCAGGACAACAGTTGCATTAGAATATGGAGGAAGTGATGGATGTTTTAGGAGCGAGCATTAAGCCGAAGGACCTTTGTAAGTCCCCTTCCACAGAGCTGCAGCATTCAGTGTCCAGAATTGGATCTTACAGGTTGCATCTCAATCCCCTGCCCCCAGCCAGAGAGAGCATTTTTCTCTACCATTAAAAAGCACATATTTTTTAAAGATCTTCCATACTGCACTTTACAACATTCCTACATCATAAAGCTGTCTTGCTTATAGCAATATAAAGCAGTTGTAAAAATTACATGCTTGTAAACAACCTTCCATACATTTGGAAGAAGTAGAGCGAGATTTGCACTTCTCTGCGTGTAAGTGGAGACCTGTTTGTCCTCCTGGTGGGCCACGGCACAGGGAAGGGACTGCTGTGGGATTGGGAAGACCAAGGGATGCCCCAGATGAGCCGCCACTCCCCTTGGCCCATACAGGGACACCCGTGGGATAGGGGGACTGGGGGTACACTGACCAGCCCTGCTCTGTAAGCGCCCTGTGCACCCACATCTTGGACAGCTGATCCAAACTGATGACGAATTTCAAACTCAAGAGCTAAGCCTGTGTGCAGAGGGGCAACTGCGTGGCCCAAGGATGGGCTGGGGAGTAGAAAGAGGGCTGGAAGAAGGGCCAGGGCATGATGTCTTCTTACCCCAGGTGTTACCATAGTATGGATTATGGTATGGGACCTGTCTTGCTTGGCCTGGCCGACCTCAGGATGAGCATCCTGGGCTGTTTTGGCACCTGCACAAGCAGGCCTCTGCAAAAGGGCGCCGGGCTGCTTCTTCAGGTGACCCCCAGTGGACTCACTCACAGCCTAGATGGCCAATAATTTATTCTGCTTTTATTTCTCTTTTAAATTAAATATGCATACGTAATATGCACTTTGGAGCGGGCAAGGACCCTTCTGCGGGTGCCTATGGAGCCGGGCACTCTCAGGTGTGTAATTAAGAGGTGTGTAATTGATGTACAAGGAGAAGAGATCTCAGTGCATTGCATAAAAAAAGGAAAGGCCTGGGGCAGGGAATAGAAAAAGAAACCCAAACCGGGTTGTACGGTGCTTGCCAAAGTCCTGCACCTTTTTTTCCCCGTATCAAAGTTTGCACGGGAGTAAACCGAGGGTTTTCTCTGCCGTGGGATTCGTCCCGCCAGCAGCCGCCCACTCATTTCAGAGCCCGCAAAAACGTCTGCGAAGAAGCGCCATCCTGCTCCCGCTCCCTCTGGAATCCCAGCCCTCCTTCCCACGGCCCTGCACCGATCCCCCGGCCCCCGCTGCCCTCCCGGCCCAGGCCTCCCGCCGCCCCGCTCACCCCTCGCTCTTCGCCCCCGCCTTGCTTCGCGGCGGAACTCCCCATGTGTCGCAGTTTAAAGGCAAATCACGCAGAAAGATTAACAAAAGTTTATTAGTCATGAAGTATTAAAATTGTGACAAATGAAAGGCTTCAATGCAAATTCAAGCAAGCAAACTATCCCCAAACTTGTGACAAAGGACTCAGTGAATCCCCACAGAAGGAAGTCCTGTCTTTTTTTTATTTTTTTTGCCTGCGATTTAAGACACCTCTCATATCTCACACGCCACATCAAAACCTATAATTCTTCATATCACATACTGAAAATGATTTTATTTATCCATTCACATTAACTTGATATAAACGTGTCCGGAAAAGTCAAGTAATATGTTTTATATTAGCTCAAACATTTATTAAGAAACCCAAAATTCAATAAATAAGCACAGACAATAAGTTAAAACATATCACGAATCGACCAGTATGTAACAAGAATGCTTTATCTACACAAAACATCCTATTTCACATCGTTTGTTCATTCCTCCAGCGGCCCTGCCCTGCGGCGGGGTGACCGGCACATGCAGGCGGGCGGGCCGCGGGGCCGGACCGGACCGGGCCGGGCCGGGCCGGGCCGGGCGGGGCGGGGGCCGCGGCGGCGCCTCCGCCGGCGGCAGCGGAAGATGCAGGAGGGACAATAGCAGCAGGAACGTAAATAAATGCGTAAAGAAAGGTGGGGCGGATCGGCAACTCAACTGTCACGAAATCAAAGGTCCGAAAAAGGGAAGTGCTCTTGCTTCTTTTTTTTTTTTTTTTTCTTTTTTGCCTTTTTTTTGTGCGTTTTACTTTTACAAAACGAAGCTTTTTGTTTTGTTTTGCTTTGCTTTTTCCCCATCTCTCTCGCTCTCTCTCGCTTATAAATGCTTTATCAAAATCGATTTGATTCTCTCTGGGGTCTCCGTACCGCTCCCCGAACTGGCCCGGCCGCCCCCCGACGGCGCCCTCGCAGCGGAGGGGGCCGGCGGCAGATCGCTGCTCTTAAATAAACCGTAAAAACTAAGGAAACAAAACCAAAACGGATTTCTTTGCAAAGCCGGTCGGGCGACCGGCGGGACCGCCGGGCCGTGGCGACGGAGGGAGGCAGGGCCGGGCTCGGAGCGGCCCCGAGTCCTTCCGTCGCCGGGGAGAGGCGGCCGCCGGGCGGGCCGGACCGGACCGGGCCGGGCCGGGCCGGGCCGGGCCGCGGGGGGCGGGAGGGGATGCGCGGGGAGGGGTGGGGTGGGGTGGGGTGGATTGGGGGGGCGGGGGGGGGCTGTTTCTCGGCCCACAAACCAGTCCGTTGGCGTCTGATTCCAGATCCTGAGTCGACTCCCTGGTAAGTCAGGTGGGGGAAGGCGGGGGGCCGGGGCGGGCCGGGGCGGGCGGGCGGGCGAGGCGGGGGTGCGGGGCTTGGCGGCGGCGGCACCGGCGGCGGCGGCGGCACCGGCGGCAGCGGCGGCACCGGCGGCAGCGGCGTCGCCGCGGGGCTCGGCGGCGGCCATTAGGTGAAGCTCATGGAGACTGTGTGCTCTAGTGCTTTGCGGCGGAGGGAGGCGATGCTGGTTCCCCGCCACACGTCGCTGCTGTCCGGGGAGCTGCAGAGCTGGGGCGAGCCCGTCACGTTGCTGGGCCCGGGCAGGGAGGCGGGCACCATGCCGGGGAAGGCGGGCTGGTAGAGGTGCGACTGCAGCCCGGCGCCGTTGGAGCCCGCCAGGCTGTTGGAGAGGCCCATGGAGTTGGGCGGCGGCCCGGCCGCCAGGCTGCACTGGGAGAGGGACTGCGCCATGGCCTGCTGCCGGCCCAGCGCCGGCGGCAGCGGCAGCTGCGACACGCCCGGCATGGCGGCGGCGGCCCAGCGGGTGTCGTTGGCGTGGAAGGAGCAGAGGCTGTCGCCCATGGCGGCGGCGGCGGCGGCGGCGGCCGAGGGGAACTGCGGCAGCCCCGGCGTCGGCAGCAGCGTGCCCGGGGCGCGGAAGACGTTGGTGGTCTTCTTGCGCTTCTTCCACTTGGCCCGACGGTTCTGGAACCAGACCTGCGGGCGGCGGGCAGCGACACGCACCGTTAGCCAGGACCCGCCCGCGCCGCGGCTCCGCTGGGACGGGATCCGCCGCCCCGGCCCCGGCCCCGGCTCCTGCCGCTCCCCCGAGTCTCTCCCCCCCCGGCCGTCGTCTCTGCCAACGGCCGCTCTTCCCACACCCGCAGTGCCACGCGTGTCCCCGGTCACGGGTTAACGAAACCGCTGGAACTTTGTAAACGGAAACGATCAATGTGTCCGTCCCGGTACTGAGCCGCCTGCGGCTTCCCCCCTCAGGGGAGGAGGCTCCAGGAGAGGAGCCTGGCCTCCCCACAAAAAAACCCAAACAAACAAACAAGAAAAAAAAAAAAAAAACAAACCAGTAACACGAGCAAAAAATAAACGACCGGCCCACGGCTCTTGCCCTTGCGTGGAAGAGCTCCCGAGCCGCCACCGGAGCGGGGCGCGGCGGGGCGGGGAGCCTTGCCCCCCACCCCCGGGCCGCCCTCCCCCCCGCCCAGCGCCGCCCGGGTCCCGGGGCAGGAAACCCTCCCGCCAACCCGCCCCGCATTTGGGTCTTTTTTTTTTTAAAAAAAAAGGTGGTTTCGGTAAGCGGGAGCTGGCGGTGCCGGCGGCGATGACCCGGTGGGTGCCGGCGCACCGCTGCCGAAAGCACCGGGGTGGTTGTTAGGGGGGAAGAGCCGGGTCCGGCTGAAGAGCAGAGGAGACGGGCCCGCCCGGACCCGCGGGGCGTCCGTGGTTTCATGCTACGTACCCAGGCTGGGAAGGTCGGGCGCCCATTAGCGGGAATGAACAGCCCTTGGGGAACTAAATGTTATATGAATAATCGAAGAATCGCGTTCAATTATGTTTTAGGGTTAATAGTTAAATTGCGGCTACAAAATCTTTTTATGTTTCATGGTTTACTGGTGTTGTAAAGAATCTCCATCAGGTCTGATCGCCTCAGCTCATAGCTACGCTGCATATGCTTTTAAAATGTGAATGTTTCCAGTTGAAAACTAGTGCATGACAGATTAAAACGCAGGGAAAACCTGGGGGAGATTTTGAAAATGCACACATGACAACTCTAGAAATATATTAACCACGAGCGTTTGGCAACTTTGGACTCCTTTTAAAATGCAACTAGCCCCTGAAAATTATTAATACAACAGTGAGAATCTAATGGAGGTTGGAATCTAAAAATCTACCCTGATGATGTCTGCTGTTACAGTAATATAGACATACTGTAAATGTATTTTAAAATATATAGCCCATTTAATTCCCCAGCTATAAAGGGGGGGGGGGGGCGGAGAGAGACAGAGAGACATAAGGGGAGACAATATCACTTTTGTTTTTCTTATTCTTCTTCTTTTTTTTTTTTTTTTTTTTTTTTTTCAGGAGCTGAAGCTTTATGAAGATCTCATTGGAATCCAGCAGATGATTAATGTGAAGATTTGGTAGGAAATCTGGAGAGCTGTATTAAAGCTCAGATCTCAGGTTCATTTCGATCAGCCAGCCGTGAACTCTGGGCCGAATTCATTACACTTTAATAGTGCTGGGAGAGGAAGAAAATGCAATTTCTCATTCCATTAGAAAACTAGAAAATACTCTCAGCTTGTCCCCTATTAAGATGTGGCAGGTGACGGGACCATTGTGGGGGACACGGTCAATGGAATTACAGCACATTATTTTTGTTCGTATAAAATATTGAAAGGCAAGCCTGACTGTGCAGAAGTTATTTCACTGATTTGGTTTTTATGTAAATAAAATATTGAAAGTTAATTAATCCGTGCTAGAGACTAATGATTATGCTTATTATATTGCATTTGATCGCGTAATTTGCATGATTCTCGCATTGCTGCTTAATAAGCCATTCCAGGTTATAAATAATTCTGAAATTGGTTTCTAATAATGGCATGCTATAAAAAGAATGGTTTTATTACAGCAGCCTGAAAAGCAGAGCAATATCAGACGTGGAATTGGACTCCTGTTTAAGCACCAGCCGCTTTAATAATTATTTAAATGTATCATATACATTAAATACAGATCTAAAATGAGGAAAGTGGTGATTTATCCTAGCATCTAAAACCCCTAAAAACATATACAGCCGCTATAAATTAACTATTTGGAGCATTCCTTAATCAGTGTGGAGCCCACATACTGCAAGGAATGTGTAGGCAATCTGTTAACTATAAAGAAAACTGTAAAGTACTCATATAAGAACATAAACCAATTACTATTTAATTTAAATTTGGTCAAGGAGCAGTGATACATCGGATTGTGCAGTAAATACATTAAATAAATTATTTTGCCTTAGATTACATAATGTTAATCATTTTGAAGTGTTAATTAAGAAGGTTATGTTGATCTGATTAAACTACAGAACATTATTGTAAAAAATATTTAAATTGCCACTCTATTAAACTGTTTTTATCAGCAGTCTCGAGCTATTAGCATTGGTTTAAGATTATGCCGAGGCCATTAAAATACTTTGTCTTTCTTCCTACGAATTTCTTTGATGTGCTGTTAGAAAATAACTATTTCCATTTTATATTTTATATTTTACTTCATTTACCACACTCCTAATATTGAAATTGGTATCATTAACCTTTGGGAAACCCAATAAAGTTTAATAGACCTCGTTTTCTTTTTTCATAGAGTCAGTTGTCCAATTATATTTTATTTGTGAATCTAATTTCTTTCTTAATTTAAACTAATTATAGTCCTGTGTAGGCTGAGTCAGATTGTTTTACTTTTTAAAAGCAGACGTGCATTTTCTGTCACATTCGAGAACGGAGTCGGTTTCCGTTCATAAAAACGTTCATTTAGGGATTTCTCTTGACGTGTCTTTATTTAGCTGAGGAGCCTGGTCTTGCCGAGAGGGATTTTGAACACCGGCTGTGGTGAAGTGCGGCAGCATTCCCGGTGCCCTGCACTGAGCGGGGATGCACATCCCACAAGTGCTTCCATTGTGCAGGCTTTCGTTCCCCGGAAGGGACTCGCCCAGAAAGTCGCTAAAATACCCTTCTACACACAAAAGCCGCATTTGAGCTGTCTAGCGGTTGAATCCGTCTCCCCCTTTTCCAAATTTCGTTTATGTTTATTTGCCTAAGTAGTTTCCTATGTGCCTCTGTGCGAATATATGCATGTCTGCGTGCGTGCGTATATGTATCTACTCTAGAGAACAAAGTACACCCTACATGTTGAAGTTACTCCCTACCCCTGCCGTCCCTAGGCATTACGGAAGCCAGTTCGGGGAAACTCCGAGTCCAGACACAACCGCCCTTTACCGAACAGCCTTTTCACGAGCCTGTGTGCCTCCCCCCCCCGCCCCCACCCCGACCCTCCCGGCGGCGGGCTCCGGGGAACGCCCCACCCCGCCGCCGGCGGCCCCCTGGCCGTGCCGCAGGCAGCACCCTGGACAGCGGCACCGCCGCCTGCTCCCCGCGGGGCGCCGGGCGGAGCCGCCGGCAGCACCCTGGACAGCGCCACCGCGCCTCCCTGCCGCCGCCGGACCCCGCTCCCGGGACAGGGGCAATTCCCGGCGGTCTGCGCTCGCCTCTCGGCGCCCAGCTGTTGCCGGGGCTGAGACTCGCCCCCCTCGGGCTGTGCCCCCCCGGGCTCTTTCCTGGCGCGGGTCGGGCCGCGGAGCGGAGGGAAGTCCCGCCCGCGCCCCGCTCGGGACCACCGCGCTGCGGGAGGGTAGGGGACAGGGGGACACCCCACGGGGAGAGCTTTGCGGAAAAGGGGGCCGGGAGGGTGTCCGGTTTCAAGGCTTCCTGACCAAACTGTTGCGTTCGGGGCTGGGTTTTCTCCCCCGCCGTCGGGCTGAGGTTTGGGGGCACCCACCCCCACCCTCCCCCCGACCCGCTGCGCCTGGCCTCGCCGCCGGCTTGGCCGTGCCGCCGTCGGTGCGCCCGGGGAAGGGGCCGACGAGCGCGGCGGGGACGGGCACTGCGCGGGGGCGGCTGCTCATACCTGCACCCGGGACTCGGTGAGGCCGATGCGCAAGGCCAGTTCTTCCCGCATGAAGATGTCCGGGTAGTGGGTCTTGGCGAAGCTCCTCTCCAGCTCGTTGAGCTGCGCCGGCGTGAAGCGGGTGCGGTGCCGCTTCTGCTTCTGCTGCCCCTGCTGCTGCCCAGCCTGGCTGGGGTTCTGGCCGCCCTGCTGGCCTTGCTGCTTGTCGGGGTCTTTGGCGCTGACGGCTAAGGAGCTGGGGTTGGATCCCACCGTGGTGATGTCCTCCCCCGGCAGCAGGGTGGTCCCTTCCACCGTGTCCGAGTTGGGAGCCATGTCTCCCGGGTGTCCCCCCGGATCCGAGCCCCCTACGCCCAGCCGACACTTCACCGCCTCCCGGTGTCCCAGCAGCTCGGCCGCATCTTTCATCCCTGCGGAAGCACAGGAGCCGCGGTCACTCCCCTGCAGCCGGGCATGTATCCATCAGAGCCGCTTCCCAGCGCACCGAGCCGGCGAGAGGCATCCAGCCACCGCCACCGCCTCCGCCCCGCCGGCCCCCGCCGCCCCCCCAGCCGCCCGCCAGCCCCGCAGCCCGGTTCGGCTCCACGGCGCGCAGAGCCCCCGGCCCGGCGCAACCCGGGAGGGGGAGAGAAAACTTTACACCGAGCAGCTCCTCTTCCTGCTTAAATAACCAGCTCCCTGCCCGGCCTCCCCTTGCGAGACCGAGGGAGGGGAAGAGGGGGAGGGTAAGTTTTGCCGGGTTCAGCTTGGGTTTTCCAGCGGGGCTGGTAAAAGAAAGAGACGGAGAGAAAGAAAGAACACTCGAGCCGCCTTCCTGCCGGGAGCTTTACCTCCCCGACAGATGTGCGGGGACCTCGGTCGCCCTAGCCGATCTTTCCCCTCTCTTCCCTCCTCTCCTCTAAACAAACGCGTGAATAACCATAAATAGGTAGATAGGGATATTTATCTATTTTTAAAGGAAAACAAGGAGAGAGGAAAGCGAGTAGGCGAGGAGGAAAAGGCCACCCAGAACTCCTCCGTAAATACCATCGAGCTCATCTGTCCTAAAATAATAATCGTCATCATCATAGTAATAATGTGTAGGTATGTATATAAAAACAGGGGTGAGAGAAATTAAATGATCCACAACTCGCTGTAGATCTACATACTCCATAGGTCTCCCTCTTTTTTTTTTTTTTTTTTTTTTTTGATGTTAAATCAAATTAAACTTTAATACAGCACAATTACTTTTAAAGGAATTAGCCCATTTAGATCGCATTAAGGTAAAATAAGGAACAAATTGTCAATTTCCTGCCCCGGCTTCCTCCCCTCTCGCCGCCGCCGCCGCCGGTGCAGCCGCCGCGGGGCGGGGGGGTGCCGGGGGAAACTCACCGAGACGGGCGTCCAGGAGGTCGGCGTGAGACAGCATGGCGCACCGCTCCAGGGCGAAGGCTGTTCCCCCCCAAATTTTAGCGGCCTTAAGTTATTTAAAATAGATATAAGATATAAGATATAGATATATATATATATAGATCCCCTAAATGAAAGAAAATTCGGTGTGTGGTTAAAAAGGGGGTCTCTTGCATTATAATGTCCTTTAGAGAGACGGGGAGGTGCTTAACACTTCAATGAACCCGTGAGCAGCTCGGCGCGGGGACCAATCAGGAGGGCAGCCTGCAAATGTCAGCGCCCGGAGCGCCCCGCTCCGCCCGCCCGCCGCCCGCCCGCCGCCGCCGCCGCCCCGGCCTCCCGCCGCCCCGGCCCGCACCGCGCCGCCGCTCCCTTCCCCGGCTCCGCTGCGTCCGCCGCCCTCCTTCCCCTTCTCTTCCAAATGCACACTTGCCACCCTCCTCCCGCCCCGGGTCACCCCCGATTTATTGGGTTTTATTCTTCCTTTTTTTTTTTCCTTTTTTTTTTTTTTTTTAAACGTCCCCCCCTCGCAGCGCACCCTCGGAGCCGACCCGGTCAGTCTCCCGGGGGTGGGCTCGCAAGCCCCAGCGCCCACCGCGGGGGGGGGGGGGGATGTAAGTGGGTGAGCGCAGGAGGCTGCGCGGCGCGGGGGCGGGCGGTGCTGGCCCCGCTCGCCGGCCGTCCCGGGGACCGGGCTTGGGGGCGGCGGCGGAGACGGCGGCCCGGCTCTCACCCACCCGCCGCCGCCGCAGCCGCCGCCGCCGCCGGGCCCCGACGGCAGCGGGGCGGCGAGGAGAGAGAAACTTGCGCCAGTTCCCGCAGCGGCCCGGGCCGTGCCGGCTCGCCTGGCCCCCGGGGCTTCCCGCCACCCCGTCCTGTCCAGTCCCGGTGCAGAAGCACACCGCAGCGGGAGGAAAGGGAGCCAGGCACCGGCGCGTCCCGGCCGCCCGGGGAGCGCTGCCTCCCTGACCGGTGTTTAAATGCCCGTAAGCCCTATTTTTTCGGGTAAAGTTTCCAAGTTCGGCTCGCCTACAAACTCTATTTAAAGCAGTAAATAAAGTTAAATGCTTTTTATTTTCCTCCTGAATATGTTAAACTACTTGAACAATTTAAAGTGCTTTGCACAAGTGAAGCGAACCATTTCTAATGTTCTGATTTTTCAAAGCCAGCCAACAACAAAGTTTAGATTAGTAATATATTTCTAACCAGAGTAATTTTCAAGATCATTAGGCATTTATGTAATTAGTGCCAAATCTATAAGCTTTTATTACGATTATTAGAGTAAAATCAGTATAAATTTGTACTAATTTACTACTGTTTAGACTTGGCTGTCAAGCCAAGAGGTTCTTATTGTAAATGATAACTGAGGAAATTAAGTGCAAAATTCTGTACCATTTCTGATCCGCTCCTAAACAATCCGTTTCAATTGTATTTGTAGCAGAACATAATGCCCTTTTAAAGTTATTTGACTTGTATTTTTATTTGCAAAACAAGAAAAATACCCTCTACCCGGGCACAATGAAAACTGATATTTACTACTTCCAACTTGATTAACATTGATTTTTAATTCAAAAGTGATGCAATTAAGATTATTCATTTAGTGCAAATAAAGCTTCCACCAAAAAGGGAGCCCAGTGAAGTCTGTGTTAAATAACACAGAGCCAATGGCGCTTTTTTTACCGCCATCCAATTGACTTACACAAAACATTGTAAATACTGCATGCGAACAGATGCAAGAGTGGTTTTGTTTGCAGCTCAGATGTGCAGGGGTTTCGGCAGCGACTGAACAAGGAGACAAAGGAACCGGCCGACCGATCTCTAGGGCAGTTTTGCTGTGGGGTTTTTTGGTGTTTTTTTTTTTGGTTTTTTTTTTTTTCCCCTCCTCCCTGCTCAGGCTACATTGATTCAATTCAGCTTTCGAGACGTCGGGCTGTTGCAATGAACCTGGGTGCCCAGGAACGGCCGCTAAGAGCAGGGAGAGAGACCCAGACCGGGCCACACTTTAGCTGGAGAGAGAGAGAGAGAAAGAAAGAGGTGGGGTGGGAGTTTCGGGATTTTTTTTACTTTATTTTATATATTTTTTTTTTCTCCCGGTTGGATGGGGGATGGCGGAGATGGCTCATCTGTTTCGCTTTTGTCCTTTGAAAATCACTGTCCGTGTGCAGCTCCGGGGCAGGAGGGGAAGCCCCCGGCCGTGAAAATCCCCGAGAGCCGCCCCCCGGTCCGCTGCCGGCCGCCAGGACCCTCGGAGCGGAGCCCGCAGGAGCGGAGCCGCCGGCGGGGAGTCGGGCCGGGGTCGGCGGGACCCGCGGGGCGCGCAGCCTGTGGCGGCCGCGGAGGGTCTGGCCCTACCTGGGGCCGGAGTTCCGCGAGTGGTCAGGGGCTGGCCGGGGCGCTGGGGGTTCCGTTTTAGCTGTAGCTACCGGTCAAAATGGCCCGGGCGGTGCAGGTGCCTGCAGCCGGCTGCCGCCGAGCGTGCTGCGGGCAGGGTCGCACGGACGTGCGTGTGCATCTATTCCGTGTTGCTGTATGATTCAGGTCGATAAATAAATGTGTAATAGTTAATGTGCAGACACATCAGAGTAATAACAATGGGATGAAATCAAAGGATTATCAATCTCTGTTAGTAACTGCTGAATAACAACGTTGCGGTGTGATTGATAGCGCGCTTCATTTTATGACTTTTCTATTGCTCTTGATTTTTATAGCAGTATAAACAAACTAAATCATTTCTTCCAAGACTTCAGAGCGCAGTCGTCTTAAGGGAAGGGGGGAAATCAGAGAAGGAAGTCCGCCGGAGAGAAAAGAGCGGGCAGGGCTGACACTTAAGCGTGTCAGGAAGAAAATGACAATGGGGCATATGTAAAATACCCTAATCGCATTCCGCTTCCGCGCGTTCCTGTTTTGTCAAGTGCCTGAATTCACCTGGGCAGCGTCGGAGGTGTATTTACAAGGGTTTTACTCCCCCGTCATCCTTCCATTTTCCCAGTGTAGCCAGAAAACTGCCAGTCAAGTCCATTCCCTCTTACAATTTACGGTATTCCCCACATGATCACAGGAACTGAAGTTCCTAACAAGGAAAGGCTTTAGCACAATGGCCCAAAATCTTCAGAGTGACACGAGTGTCTTCAGAAATCACTTCACAGCAAAGTAAAAGGATTTTCTATGACGGATCCAGTGATTTTTCCTCAATAAATAGGTTTTAGATTGTTACACACACGTAGAACTGGAACAAAGGGAACTACCAGAAAATATATTGGTTGCCCGTAATAAAATTTATTTAGACAGTTTACTTCTCATAAAAAATAGAGATTGAATTTTGTAGAGGAACGCCTGCCAAGGAGCTAGACACTGGGAGATTATCTCCCCCCGCACATTTTCCTTTCCTTTCCTTTCCTTTCCTTTCCTTTCCTTTCCTTTCCTTTCCTTTCCTTTCCTTTCCTTTCCTTTCCTTTCCTTTCCTTTCCTTTCCTTTCCTTTCCTTTCCTTTCCTTTCCTTTCCTTTCCTTTCCTTTCCTTTCCTTTCCTATCCCTTCCCTTCCCTTCCCTTCCCTTCCCTTCCCTTCCCTTCCCCGCCCGGCGGGCCCGATCCCGGGGTCCCGGCCGGGCCCGGCTCCATCCCCCCGCGAACCCCCCCCCCCCCCCCCCCGGCCGATCCGACAGGGTAAGGGCCGCGGCAGCGGGGCGGGCCGCGTTTGGGAGCTCTGTAACCCTAATTCTCCGGTGCCGTGACCCTGGGAAGAAAGGGTAGAGAACTTTGCAACACCCAGAGCTCCCCCCCGCCCCTCCCCGCTAGACTCAAGCCCTGATTGAATGAGGTTGTAATATAACCAAGTGTATTTAACCAATTCTCTCTGATTTAGGAACAGAACCTTATTTTATCAGAATAATTATATTTGGAGCGAGAAACACGGTAAAATAAGGTTAAACTGCTAAAGTCAGCAGGGTGGCTTGGCGTAAATGGCTGATAAGGTTTGTAATTTGATATTTTATTTATGTATTTA